>NC_073404.1:6767492-7368742 GCF_028641065.1 Leucoraja erinaceus | reverse complement strand
GAGCATGCAAAACAAAGCTATTCACTCTATTTCAGTACACATCGCAATAAGAAACCAACACAAATAAAAATAGGTTTGAAAGCAAGTTGTCAAGAGTACACAATAAAGGTTTTTGAAGGCATGTGCACAGATTTAGGTTGGAAGGAAGTTCACAAAACTATGGCAGATGGGTTACAATGAGAGGCATGTTAGATTATACACCCTAAACTAGGAAAAAAACCCAATATTATTTATGTAGACAAAAATGCTAGAGAAACTCAGCGGGTGAGGCAGCATCTATGGAGCAAAGGAATAGGTGACGTTTCGGGTCTCCAGCATTTTTGTCCACCTTCGATTTTTCCAGCATCTGCAGTTCGTTCTTAAATATTAGTTATGTAAATGGTATGGTGGAGAAATCGGGATGTCACTGTACACCAAACTTTAGGACACAGATACAACATTTAATGAAGGAGTCGAGAATGCTGATCAATAGAATGCTGATCAGTCTGAAGAAGGGCCCTGACCCTAAACGTCAGCTATCCATGTTCTCCACAGATGCTGCCTGACCTGCTGAGGTACTCCAGCACATTTGAGTTCTATTATTCCAGGAGGAGTGGCAAAGTGGCGCAGCGATAGAGTTGCTGCCTCACAACGCCAGAGACCCCCGGCTTCGAACCCGACTATGGGCGCTGTCCGTGTGGAGTTTGTACGTTCTCCCTGTGACCTCGTGGGTTTTCTCCAGGTGCTTCGGTTTCCTGACACACTCCACGTGCAAGTTTGTTGGTTCAATTACTTCTATATATTGTAAATTGTCCCCAGTGTGCAGGATAGTGCTAGTGCACGGGGTGATCGCTGGTCGCCGTGGACTCGATGGGCTGAAGGGCCTGTTTCCTTGCAGTATCGCTAGAGTCTAAAGCTTAAAAAGATGTGGGATGCAAGTGGAAGAAGTCTTGCTACGCCAGTGCAACACTGGACCACTGTGCACCGGTCTGGTCTCATTATTGAAGGAAAGATACTTACCTACCTTAAGGGCAGAGGATCACTGACTGGATTTCTGGAATAACCTTTTGAGGAAAGACTGAAGACATTTCTCTGCTGCTGTGCAAGTTTATGTGATAGGAGCAGAATTAGGCCATTCGGCCCATCAAGTTTACTCCGCCATTCAATCATGGCGGATCTATCTTTCCCACTCAACCCCATTCTCCTGCCTTCTCTGCATAACCCCTGACACCCGTACTAATCAAGAACCTATCAATCTCCGCCTTAATAGCCATTGACTGCCACCACAGCCGTCTGTGGCAATGAATTCCACAGATTCACTACCTTTTGCACCTGCCTGCCTGTCTGTCTGACAGCCCGCCTTTCCTGTCCAGAGTGTAATGGCAATTTCTTAACTTTCCAATGTCTATAAGTGATAGGAGCAGAATTAGGCCATTCAAGTCTACTCCGCCAATTAATTACGGCTGATCTATCTTTTCATCTCAACCTCATTCTCCCCATAACCCGTGATACCTTTACTAATCAAGAATCTATCAAGCTCCACCATTTAAAAATATCCATTGACTTGGCCTCCACAGCCTTCTGTGGCAATCTCATTTGCACCATTCAGTAAAAGAGTAGTATGGCCGTCTCTGGTTAGGAGAGAGCGTCTGTCTCTGCGTGTCCCTGCGCCTGACTGCATGCGAGTCTCAGGCGATCATCTCCTCGGATTACACCGGCCCTCTCCCAATAAAATCAGGATGATTACCGCTATGCTAAGTGTGGCACGACGGAACGTTTGTTTGTTAATATTTATTAACGGAGGAGTCAGGAGCCCTGCTGACATAATGTGCGTCCAGCTCGAGTGTGCACAGTTGCTGCCTCGCAGCTCTGCTGCTGACAGGCTCCCCCAGCTCTGCCAGTGCAGCTGCTGATTCAGACCAGGCAGCTGCTCGTGAGGGCACTGAACAACACACAAGTCCAATCGGTAGTAAGCAAGGCAAATGCAATGCTCGCTTTTATTTCCAGAGGCCTAGAGTACGAAAACAGGGCTGTAATGCTGAGGCTTTATAAGGCACGGGTCAGTCTGCATTTGGGAGCATTGTGAAGAGCTTTGGGCCCCATAGCTGAGGAAGGATGTGCTGGCGTTGGAGAAGGTCCAGGGACGGTTTACGAAAATGATCCCAGGAATGTCTGGGCTAGCGTATGATAAACGTTGAACCCGTTCACACTGATTCTATGTTATCCTACATTCGCATCTACCCCCATACACTCGGGTCAATTTACAGATGCCAATTATCCTACAAACACGCATGTCTTTGGGAGGTGGGGGGGATCCGGAGCACCGAGAGTAAACTCACGTGGTCACAGGGAGAACGTGCAAACGCTACACAGACAGCACTCATAGTCAGGATTGAAACTGGGTCTCTGGCGCTGTAAGGCAGCAGCTCTACCGCTGTGCCACTGTCACGACACAGGTAGGTACTACACTTCAAAATGACATAATTGGCTGTCAAGTTCTTTGGGGTCTCTGGTGGTAGTAAACAAATCTAAAGTAATGTGAGCGCTAAGTTTTCTTTCAAGTTGGCATGTGGCCTCATTGAAAAGACCACAAGCATTGTTGTTCAGTACAAAGTCCCCCTGCTGGTCGCCTCATCAATGACACCCTATACAACAAACTCACCAAAGCTGCTAGAGCTTCAAACCAACAGGGTAACCTTGAACTCAAAGAGAAGGAAATGACAGGTTCAAAGTGTGACGCGCTCAGACCAAGGCTGAAATCACAAATGCTAAAATGTCTCAATCAACAAACAACGAGACACCAGGAACTGCAGATGCCGCAATCTTGAGCAAACCACAAAGTGCTGGAGGAACTCAGCGGGTGAGGCAGCATCTGAGGAAGATTCAAGATTCAAGAAGGAATGAAAGGAAGGGATAGGCAACATTTTGAACTGAGACCCTTCTTCTGAAGAAGCTTCCAACCTGAAACGTCATCAGTCCATTCCCTCCACAGATGCTGCCTGACCTGCTGAGTTTCTCCAGAACTTTATGTTTTGCTCAACCAAAGTAGATGCAACAAAGTGGATTGAAAGAAAATTCTTGCAGTTTCTCAGTTAGGACACAATCCAATTCTCGATTTCTTACAGTTTCTCCATCTCATCTGCCCTCAAGATAAGGCTTTCCACATATCTTGGAAATGTTATTTTTCTTCAGGAAACAGGTGGATTCAGGGTTCAGGCATCACAGGAGAACCGGGTGGTCAAGAAAGCTTTGGGCACATTGGCTTTCATCAGTCAGAGTATTGAAAAGAGACGTTGGGGGGGTCATGTTGAAGTTGTATAAGATGTTGGTGCGGCCACATTTAGAATATTGTGTTCAGTTTTGGGCACCATGTTTATAGGAAAGATGGTGCCAAGCTGGAAATGGTTCAGAGAAGAATTACCACGACGTTGCCAGGACCTGTGGGCCTGAGCTATGAGGAGAGGTTGACCAGGCTTGGGCTTTATTCCTTGGAGTGCAGGAGGATGAGGGTGATCTGAAAGTGGTGTACAAAATCATGCAAGGAATAGATCAGGTAAACGCACAGTCTTTTGCCCAGAGTTGAGGAATAGAGAACCAGAGGGCATAGGTTTAAAGGTGAGGGGGGGGGGGTAATGGGCATATGGAACAGGCTGCCGGGGGAGGTAGTTGATACAAGTACAAGGTTTAAGAAAAATAAAGACCGGTATGTGGATAGGGTAGGTTTAGAGGAATGGGACATTGGCCGATGTGGGCAAGTTGGGCTGAAGCGCTGTTCCCACTATAAATGTGATTCCGACCCCCTGCCCACAGTTGCCAATGAAGCCGTCAGCAATGCTTCTTCCTTTCCCCACAGTTCTCCTCTCGGCCACCCTGCGCCTCCAGAAAGAACTGGGATAGTGTTCCCTGGTCCTCACCTTTCACCCCCACGAGGCTCCACATCCAATGCATCACCTTCCCACATTGCCACCAGCATCAATGCCATCCCACCACCAGTCACATCTTCCCCTCCCAATCCCTTTCCAAATTCCGCAGAGACCACTCCCTCCGTGACTCCCCGGTTCGCTCATCACTCCCTGCCACCTTACCCCCTCCCCCTCCCCAGATACCTCCCCCTATTGCACGGAAGGTGCGGCACCTCTCCTTACACCTCCTCCCTCACCGCCACCCCAGGTCCTGACCCACCCTTCCAGGCAAGACGGAGCTTTACCTGCATCCGGTAGGCGGCGCGACTCTGGTCAGCAGCGGCCTCTGCAGCCTGTCCGCGTTTTTATTATTTTTTGTCTATGTTTATATGTAGTTTTTGTTATTTTATGTTGGGATGTGTGTGTGGGGGGGTGGGTTGGGAGGGAGGGGGAAACTTTTAAATCTCTCCCTGCACTGGAGACCCGACCTTTTCTCATCGGGTCTCAGTTGTCGTTGGGGCTGCAACGAGGAGCGGCCTCCAACAGAAGAAGCCGGGGACTCTGGTGCCGACTCACCTCACCGTCGCGGAGCTGGCCGAGACCGGAGCGGGTGGAGCGGTGGAGGAGCGCTGCCGCTGCTGCTGCTGATGCGGAGGCTGCTACTGCGGGTCTGCGGGACGGCGGCCCCCTGGAGGCCCGCGATCCCTGGAGCGAGACCGCTTTTCAGGACTCCTCTTCCTTCCTACTGCAAACGGCGACTTTCTCCCGCCCTAGTTTGTGGGGTCGAAGAGCTCTGGCTCCTGGAGCGTGGGCCCCTACATCACTGCCCCCCCCGCGGGCATTGGAATGGCCGCGGGACTCTCTGCGAAGCGCACGCCGGGGTCTCTAACACCAAGACCCAGTGTGCGCTTACCCCCCCCCCTCGCACCACCCGGCGTGGCTTTAATGGCCGCAGGACAATCGCCATCGCCAGCCGGGGGCTTTGACTTTGACTCTGACATCGGGGGGGGGTGGGGGGGGGAGAGTGCAGGGGAGAGATAAGTTTTTTTGGCCTTCCATCACAGCTATGTGATGGATGTTTATGTAAAATGTAAATTATGTTGTGTCTGGGGTCTATTTGTGTGTAATGTATGGCTGCAGAAACGGCATTTCGTTTTGACCTCCAGGGGTCCAAATGACAATTAAATAGACTATTGACTATTGATCTCCTCCTAACTCATCTATTGCATGTTACTTCAGAGATACAGTGCTGCAACAGTCCCTTCAGCCCACCAAGTAAGGACCAACCAGCGATTGCCCAGTACACTAGCACTATCCTACACGCTGGAGACAATTTACAATCTTCAACAAAGCCGCACGACTTTGGAATGTGGGAGGAAACCGGAGCACTCGGGCAAAACGTGCAAACTCCATACAGACAAGAACCCGGTCCGGTTCGAACCCGGGTCTCTGGCACTGCAAGGCATCCAGCAACTCTGCCGCTGCGCCACCGTGCTGCCTAAGAGGCAAGTGGCAAAGGGAGGGTATTGGAGTGCCGAGACCTTGAGAACTGATAACATGACTGCCAGGGGCCGATGATTAAAACAGGGCTGTGGAACAGGCCAAAACAAGAGCAAACCCCTTCTGCGCTGTGGCTAATTTATATGTCCTGACAAAGAGCAAACAAAAAAGGACGATGCACCATTTCATCTATTCTTTTGCCTGTGGGGACTCTCCAACCAAGCTGGTTGCTGCTCTTCCCACTTTACAAAACGATCGAAGCTTCAGAAAGTAGGTCACTAAACGACAAGTGCCTCAGGGTAGAGCTTTTCAAATTGGATGTTGCGTTGTCACAGAGATTCCTGCCAGCTCTCAGTTCAGGTAACCCTCTACTCCTTTGTCATCGAGTCACGGAGTCATACAGCATGGAAACAGCCCGACTTGACAATGCCGACCAAGATGGCCTCATCCAGGCTAGTCCCACCTGGCTGTGTTTGGCCCATGTCCCTCGAAATATTTCAATAGACAATAGACTGTGTTTGGCCCATGTCCCTCTAAACATTTCAATAGACAATAACAATAGACAATAGGTGCAGGAGTAGGTCATTCGGCCCTTCGAGCCAGCACCGCCATTCAATGTGATCATGGCTGATCATCCCCAATCAGGACCCCGTTCTTGCCTTCTCTCCATATCCCCTGACTCCACTAATTTTAAGAGCCCTATCTAGCTCTCTCTTGAAAGCATCCAGAGAACCTCCCTCCACCGCCCTTTGAGGCAGAGAATTCCACAGATTCACCACTCTCTTTGAGAAAAAGTGTTTCCTCGTCTCTGTTCTAAATGGCTTACTCCTTATTCTTAAACTGTGGCCACTGGTTCTGGACTCCCCCAACATCGGGAACACTGTTTCCTGCCTCTAGCGTGTCCAAGCCCTTAACAATCTTATATGTCTCAATGAGATCTCCTTTCATCCTTCTAAATTCCAGAGTGTACAAGCCCAGCTGCTCCATTCTCTCGGCATATGACAGTCCCGCCATCCCGGGAATTAACCTTGTTAATAAACCTACGCTGCACTTCCTCAATAGCAAGAATGTCCTTGCTCAAATTAGGGGACCAAAACTTCACACAATACTCCTGTCCATCTGTGTCTCCCGTTGGAGGAGGTGCAGGTGAATCTCTATCTCTCCTGGATGAGATGTTTAGGTGTCTGGATGGAGGTGGGGAAGAAGCCTAGGGCTGGCGTAACTCCTCCTACAGTTGCTGAAGAAAGTATCCGAGGGCTAGGAACCCGAAACGTCACCCATTCCTTCTCTCCAGAGATGCTGCCAGTCCCGCTGAGTTACTCCAGCATTTTGTGTCTATGTACGATGACTAGGATGGATGGGTGAGGAGGGATCATAAGGCAGGAAGACATAGGAACATAATTAGGCCACCTCGGCCCATTGACTCTGCTCCGCCTTCTGTCACAGCTAATTTATTTTTCCCTCTCAACCCTTCGCCCCATAACTTTTGACATCTCTGTAGTCAACAACCTATGAATCCCCGCTTTCAAAATACCCATTGACTTGGCCTCCACCACCACCTGTGGCAATGAATTCCACAGATTAACCACCCTCTAGCTAAATAAATTCCTCCTCATCTCCTTTCTAAAAGGTGCCTCTATTTCTTCTGAGATTGTACCCTCTGGTTCTAGACTCTCCTGCTACTGAAAACATCCTCACCCCATCCACTCTATCTATGTGTTTCATTTCTCGATGAGCAAACCAGGAAGGGTGTGAAATCAGCAGCATTTTTTCAATTGTGTCCTGTTTAATCACAGTTTTCAAACTCTCCGTCTCTCACACACCCAGCATTTGCTGACTGCAACTGAGGGCATTTATTATTCACAACAAAAAAAAACAAGGCGAGAGAAAGCAGTTTGCAAATATGTCCTGAACACGAACCCCAAGCAGAGTGCACGAGAGATTTATAGCTCAGGAAACAACCCATCGCCTTGTCAGCAACCCATCGCCTTTGCCTGGCGCTAACAGAGAGACTAATGCTTCTGGATAGAGAGAGATCTCCACGATAGATGGGAGGGGACTCGTAGGGAAGACAAATGGGCGGAGGGGTGGAACAGAGAACAGGAGGGGAGGTGGAATCTTGGAAGAAGGACGAGTTGGCGAGGGCGAGGTGCAGACACCGGCAAGGGAGTGGAATTTTGAGAGAGCAACGGGCAGGCAAGGGACCGAGCGAGACAACAGAGGGGGCAAACACTGAGGGAAACGAGGAAGTGTGTGGCAATGGAACAGGAGTGAACTGGGGCGTTTAGGGAATCAAGTGGAATAACGCCAGAGGAAGGGAATTCTGGCACAAAGAATTTTACATGGCAAGGCGATGAGATCGGGCATAACTCAAAATTAGCTATTATAATGAGATTGTTTTTGCTCTTGGTGTCAATTTTACAACACCTGTTTCCAAAAAGCAGCAGGCGGCAGGTGGAAGGTATTCCATGACTGATGGACAGCAAGCTGCTCTAACACCAGGAGCTTCAGGAGAATGTTTGAAGGATTGGTTTCTAAATAAGAGAGCACACAACTGCACACGGGCAACACTGCAGGAGGTGAAACCTGACGCCTGATTTCATTGGAATTCAGGTTCACTTAACCCCAGGTCACAGCGTTGCCACATACAACTTCCTGCAATTATTCACAAATTGCCCCCGTCGCACTATGTGCTGGAATGCGACCAGCGGAGAGACTGCGAACTGTGGTGAGGCAGCTTGGGTGTGTTGGTGCGGGGAGGGGGGGGGGAGGGGGAGGTAAGGGGGAGGGGGGTTGTAAGGAAAATGGGGAGAGGGAAGGGGTGGAAGGATGGGGGATGGGGGGGGGAGGAGGGGAATTTAGCGGTGGGAGGGATAGAGCAAGTTGGGGGGGGTTGGGTGGGGGAGGAAGGGGATCAGGGTAGTGAGGGGCAGGGAGAAGTGGGGGTGGGGGGGGGGCGAGGGGGGGGGGGGGTGGGGGAGGGGTGGGGGGCGGAGGGGTAGGGGAAGGGGAGCTTGCTAGTTATCTTTCCTTCAATTTTCCGACCACCCAACATTTCATTAGGTGACACCTTCACAGGGCCAGCAGAAGGACAGGTTGGGGCTAAGGGCCTCGTTTCAGTCATGTAGACTATAATTATAGGCCGTGAACCCCAGGCACACAATCTCCGCACACGTCAAATTCTGAGCAAACGAACAGCATCAATCACCCCAAACTGTTCAAACCAGGTGTGGATGAGAAAGACCTCGGGCAGTAAAGATTGTAACTTGTACCTAGTGTGTGTAGGATAGTGTGTGTGTGTGTGTGAGTGTGCGGGGATCGCTGCTTTTGCACGAAAGGGCCTGCCTGTATCCTCGCTGTATCTCTAAAATAAATTAAACTAATCACCAAGTGCCGTAGTAACTCAGCAGGCCTGGCGGCATCTTTGGAAAACATGGATATGCTAGGCTTCAGAGTCAGGAGATGCTGCTGAGTTACTCCAGCACTTTGTGCCCTTTTGTCTATTAACCAGCATCTGCAGTTCCTTTTCCTCTATATGGATGAGAAAGATTTAGTCCCCCACCAGAGGGCAATTGACACCTCCTACTTAGCAGGAGTAGCATTTAGTCAATTGGTCGCTTGCATAAATTATGTATTGTTAGGATAGATTTAAATACCATTTACAAACATACTTAATACAGTAACTGTTTTTGCATAATGATGTTTTATGGTGCTCTGGGGACCTCCCCAGAGTGGTGTGTTACTGCTTACACAACCTGCTTTGCTGGGCGGGAAGGCTTTCTTTGCCAGCGTATGTTTCATTAGTTTTAGCTCAGAGATGCATCATGGAAACAGGCCCTTCAGCCCATCGAATCCACATTCTCTCCACCCTCCCATCGACTACCTACTGGATGTGTCTGAAAGATGGGTTGTATTGTGAAGGAGTGGTGGCAGTGAACCTTGATGTGCTGGCCAACACTGAAGGGCCTGCCTGTCCCACTTGGGCGCCATTTGCGCGTCATTTATGCGACATCATTTACGCGTCACGACGCACGTGGTGAGGCGGGGCGGCGTAGGCTGTGACGCGCGGTCGCGCGTGGGGCCTCGCGATTTTGGGATTCACAAAATCTTCGTGCGCTACCTGCGTAACGCGCAAATGACGCCCAAGTGGGACAGGCCCTTTAGTCCTCCCTCGGCATTCTAGAGCCTAATTATCACACCGCTGCGAGCTTTCTCTATTAATCCTTCTGCTAAACATCAACAAGTACTTGATGATTGATGGTCAGTATGGACTCAGTGGGCAGAAGGGCCTGCTACCGCATTGTATGATGCCACGTTTCACGGGCTACAAAGGACTTTGGACCATGCTGTCCTTTTTTCTCTGCCGAAGAGAGACACAAAATGCTGGGGTAACTCAGCGGGACGGGCAGCATCCCTGGAGACAAGGAATATGCGATGTTTCGGGTCGAGATCCTTCTTCAGACTGAGAGTCAGGGGAGAGGGAAACTAGAGGTGTGACAAGGTTCACAACAAATTTGAGCCGGCACAGATGACAAGGACGTGTGGAGTTCCCACAATGGTCCATTGTTGGGCTGTGGAAGAGGTGATACGAAGGTTATAGATGGATGCGAACAAGATTGAACTGGAACCGGACCGATGACTCGCGGGTGGGGGAGGGGTCGGTGAGAGCAGAATGGCAAGGTTGTACTTGAAATGAGGAGCAAGATCTTTCATATTCATTCCACCGGGGGGGTGTAGGGGGGCACATCTGTCTTGAAGGTGAAGTTCTGACTCTTAGCACCCTTTTCTTCCTGCCCCCCACCCTCCCAGGCAGGGTGTCCAGTGCGTTTGATGCCCTCTTCCATCCCCACTTTCTGTTCAATGTGACACAGAGTAAATTGGGGCCACAGTGTCCCTTTTGAAAGGAGCGTGGCGACCTTTATACAAACGATCAAAGACTAAAATAACTGAATCAAGTCAATAATATCTTTGAGATATTGCCGTGGACACGTTTGTGCCTGGACCATGAGAACAAAACCTTCTTACACCAACACCTCCCCCTCTTTTAATTCCCTGACACTGTCTAGCCCAGTCAATCATGTTGCCTGCGTTAGACAGATACAAAATGTGTTGGAAGGAACTGCAGATGCTGGTTTAAACCAAAGATAGACACAAAATGCTGGAGTAACTCAGCGGGACAGGCAGCTTCTCTGGAGAGAAGGAACGGGTGACGTTTCGGGTCGAGACCCTTCTTCAGACTGTTTTTTAAGCTAACTTTGTGGATTTTAGATACATTTAGTAGAATGAATAAACAAAACAACATACATACACCAATGTATGTCTGAAGAAGGGTCTCGACCCAAAACGTCACCCATTCCTTCTATCGTGAAATGCTGCCTGACCCGCTGAGTTACTCCAGCATTTTGTGTCTACCAATGTAAATTGTTTTTTTTTTAATGCCGTAGATACCAACCCCTTGGCAGTCTCTGGGAATTAAACCTAATCTCCAGAAAATTGCAGACAGTAAACCCGTGGGTAAAAGCATCAATGACTATAAAGAAATGTGTGTGTTTGTATAGCTGCATACAATGACAACACCATATCTGAGGAAGGATGTACTGGCTATTGAGAGGGTCCAGAAAAGGTGGACAAGAACGATCCCAGGAATTAGTTAACCTATGATGAGCGTTTGTTGGCACTGGGCCTGTACACGCTAGAGTTTAGAAGAATAAGTGGAACCCCACCAAGGGGATCTGAGGGATAAATCTTTCACACAGTGTCGTTGGTATCTGGAACGAGCTGCCAGAGGAGGTGGTGGAGTCGGGAATAGTAACAACATTTAAGAATCGTCTGGGCAAAGTACTTGAATGAGCAAGTAATAAATAGATGGATATGAAATTAATTCAGGGAGAGGGATATCTAGCATAGATAATAAAGCAGTCAGCATAGACCCGATGGGCCAAAGGGCCCAATTCTATGCTGCACTACTAAAGGTGATTTAGATTGATTTTACTTGCAAGCTCGATACAAACTCCACTTGCCGTATTTTTCGGAAAACTCAGTCCCTTTCTTGGAAGAGGTTGCTGCAATTTGTTTGCGCTACACTTTAAACAGATTGTTTAATTGACTATTCCGTGTGACTCGTGCATCCTGTATTTAATTAATTAGACAACACAGTGCTGTCAATAGATATCAAGTTGAAGTCAATGAATACCCTGGTCATTTGTATTAAAAACAACTATCATTGGATGTTTAACTTGGGCCAATTGGGTAAAGTAGTGTTGTTAGGTGGAGTGGCATATGGATCATCGATGGAGATAGCTGGATGGGGTAGGCAGTCGTGGGATGGGTCGACAGGAATAGAATCGCCCAAAATGGTCAACTTGTTTCAGAAGGAACTGCAGATGCTGGAAAATTGAAGGTAGACAAAAAATGCTGGAGAAACTCAGCGGGTGAGGCTGCATCTATGGAGCGAAGGAAATAGGCAACGTTTCGTCCCGAAACGTTGCCTATTTCCTTCGCTCCATAGATGCTGCCTCACCCGCTGAGTTTCTCCAGCATTTTTTGTCTACCTCAAGGGCCTGTCCCACTTTCACGACCTCTGCCGAGTTTGCCCTCGACTCATACTCGCAGCATGGTCGTGATGCTAGTCGTAGGTTCTCGTGGCATCAAGTAGGTCGGGGCGTTTTTCGAGCCTGATGAAAAATGTCCATGAGTAAAAAAGGTGGTGAATTAGGTCGTGAAAGTGGGACAGGTCCTTTAATTCTTTATCAAGCCTTCCAAGTTCTCCAACGTGCTCTGCAGTCTTTAGATTCTAGATTTTAGAGATACAGCGTTGAAACAGGCCCTTTGGCCCGCAGAGCCCGCGCCCACTGGCGATCACCCCGAACATTGGCACTGTCCTACACACCGAGGACAATTTATAATTTTACCGAAGCCAATTAACCCACAAACTTGCACATCTTTGGCTGGTGGGAGGAGACCGGAGCACCCGGAGAAAACCGGTCACAGGGAGAACATCAAAACTGCTCCTGTAGTCAGGATCGAACCCGGGCCTCTGGCATTGTCAGCCAGCAACTGTACCGCTACGCCACTGTGCCGCCCCAGGCAATGAAATCAGCACAAAGAGTATCATAGAATACCGAAGCAGCCCCTTCAGCCCAGCTCGCTCTTGCCAACCAAGTTGCCTATCACCAATTTTGCAAACTCACTAACTAGCCCAACTCCAAAGTGAAGGAGGTGCACTAGCAACGATGCAAGCAGCCCCCGGGTAATGAACAGGTTCCAGCAAGTGCGGTACAATGGTAGAGCTGCTAACTCACGGCGCCAGAAACCCACCCTGACCTCGGTCGGGTGTTGTCTGGGTGGAGTTTGCACTTTCGCCGTGAGACCACGTGGGCTTCCTCTGGGTGCTCTGGTTTCCGCCCACATCCCAAAAGGCGTGCAGATCTGTCGGTTAATTGACACTCCGTAAAATTGCCTCCACTGCGTAGGGAGTGGACAGGAGAGTGGGATGACAGAGAACTAATGTGAACACGTTAGCGATGGCTGGCGTGGACGGTGGGCCGAAGGACCGGTTTCCTTGCTGTATCAATCTCTTTCCCTTTCAATCAATCAAAACTATAGCGTACTTCTCTTTCAGGGGATGAAAGGCATTTCACAACTGACAAAGTGCTGTGTATTTAATCCAGCTCTCCATGAAATGAATCAGGATCATTCTCATTAACCCCTCTCGTTCCACACGGCCAATGCTTCTAAATTCCCCATTGTATTTATTAATAACTTGTCGTATATTTTATAGCTCTTGGTTTCAGATGTTTCTTCAAGGAGGGGTACCTTCAGAATGGTCACCATACCGAACCCCTTCAACCTTGTAAAGAACTCTTTCATAAACGGACAACTCATATTCCGTTTGGCTAGCTTACAACTCAAAGGCGTGAAAATGAAGGTATGAAAGTAACAAGATACTGCAGATGCTGGTTTACCCCAATGATCGACGCAAAATGCTGGAGTAAGTCAGCGGGTCAGGCAGCATCTCTGGATAAATAGTATGTGATGTTTTGGACAGGTATGAAATTTTCAGTTAACTAACCAACAAACAACTGCACCCACTTTCCACTTCCCCCCTGTCTTCCCTCTACCCCACTTGGATGCATGGATATTTCTCTCCTTGCCTTTCACCCCCCACCCCAGCCCCTTCCAACAATATCCCTTCCTCTGGCTCCACATGTCACGCATCTTCTCTCCTTACCTCACGATAGTTCTTTGATTTTCATCTCTGGCCTTCGTCCAACAATCTGTAATTAAACCCTCCATCACCTGTATCCACCTATCTATCACTTGTCACTTTATCCTACCCCACCTCTCTTCCAGCTTTCTCTCCCCCCCCCACAATCAGTCTGAAGAAGGGTCCTGATATGAAACATCGCCTAGTCAAGTTCTCCAGAGATGCAGCCTGACCCGTTTAGTTACCCAAGTATATTGTGTTTTTTTTTTGTTAAACCAGCATCTGCAATTCATTGTGTCTATAAATAATAAATCTCATTTTCTGCTCAGTACCAGCCAAAGCTGTGTGTAAAGTTGGTTTCCTTCTGACAAAGACTTTGGCAACAGTTGGGTGTTGGTGGGAATAAACATGGACATGCTGGCTTGCAGTCCTCTGATGATGAAGCTGCTCCTACCAGTCTAAATAGGGGCTTGGACCGCATCCAGGGCTGGGCTGACAAGTGGCACCAAACATTTGTCATCTGTCACACATAACTCCGTCTCCCGGGATTTTCCAACACCGCCACTGTTGTGGAGCAGCACTGCAGCCTGGAGCTACACATACCAGCACCTCCCCACCCGAGCAGGACAGGGGTCAAGACTTCTATGCACCGCGCGACTTTCTTAAGGGCCTGTCCGACTTTCATGAGGTAATTCACAAATTCTCACGAGTGCAGCATGTTCGTAACGAGTCCTCGAGTAACGAGGAGCTCGTAGATATATGGTAGCGGCTCGTTATGCTAGCCGTAGGTACTCGTGGCAGCAGGTAAGTCGGGGTGTTTTTTCCAGCCCGATGAAAAATGTCCACGAGTAAAAAAATGGTCGGGATGAAAGAATTAAGTCGTAAAAGTGGGACAGGCCCTTTACTGGGCCCCTCAAACGCTCTCAAGACTAGGACAAAATTCCTTCTGAATGGCACAAAAGCAAAAAAAAGAAACATTCAAATGGCTTGTGTAGAATCTTCAGATGCTGGTTTACCCTGAAGATGAACACAAATTGCTGGAGTAACTCAGCAGGACACGGCAGCACCTCTGGAGAGAAGGAATGGGTGACTTTTCGGGTTGAGGCCGTTCTTCAGACTCTGAAATGTCACCCATTCCTACTCTCCAGAGATGCAGCTGGAAAACTGCTCACAAAACTCCACAAATGCAGTCTGACCAGTGCCTTATGGAGTCTCCACTTAGCATTACGACCCTGTTATTCAGAGTGTGTGTGCTGTTCAAGAGCCTGGTGGTGATTGGGAAGAAGCTGTCCTTGAACCTGATGGTCCTGTTTTCATGTTCCTGACCAAGGTTACGTTGTCATCTCATCTCAGCTGCAGTTCTCATGGTCGTGTAGTTGTGGGAAGTGCAGCCGTTATGTTTCCCTTTGAGCCTTGCCTTGCCTCGCCTCCTAGCCACAGACCGATCCCACTTCCACACATTCCAGGGTGAGCAATGTATACCAAATTTAAGCAAAATCCTGAGTACACTGACATGTCCTCAAAGCGGAGTCATGAAATATGCAACAAGCTGGAGATTTGGTGGGCTGGGCAGGCAGCCATCTTAAAGCATCTCAATATCTGAACATCCAGTATTCAGCAGATGCTCCATTCAAAACACATCAAACAAATACCAGCTTTGAAGTTCGGCTCTAATCCACCTCCTTAAACAGTGCTGGCGGAAATGGCGAGATGATTAAAGTGCAAGTATTGTATATACAGACCTTTAATTAACTCAGTGTTCCCCAGCCCATCAGATGGAACAAGCTGCAGAACGCACACCTCAGCTTTGCATCAAAGTCTGGTGCAGACCTCTTCATGCATCATCTCCATCTAGACAGCACCGTGAATGCTCTTGTGTGAATCAGGGCTGCAAAAAGTGCATGATGTATGAACCTCTCTTCTGCCCAAATTCATCTCCAGTACATGGTATTCAAGTGTCTACTCCACTTGAGGTAGCAAATCTCAGACATAATCTCAGGGGCGGCACGGTGGCGCAGAGGTAGAGTTGCCGCCTTAGACCCGGGTTCGATTCTGACCTCAGGTGCTGTCTGCGTGGAGTTTGTACGTTCTCCCTGTGACCGCGTGGGTTTTCTCCAGGTGCTCTGGTTCCCCCCCCCCCCCCCCCCCCCCCACATTCCAAAGACGTACAGGTTTGTAGATTAATTGACCCTCTGAAAAATTGCCCCTAGTGTGTAAGGTAGGTAGATCTAGTGTACGGGGTGATCGCTGGACGGCGAGGAATCAATGGGCCAAAGGGCCTGTTTCCATGCTACATCTCTAGATTAAACTAAAATAAGACCAAAGCTAAGGTTTCAGCCAACTCTGACTAGAGAGGGGTTATTGGCACTTGTCCTAAGGCACATAAATCTCACAAGATTCACACTTGAAACAGAGCGGGGAACAGATATGGCTGGAATAGACATTCGTCACAAGGAGAAGTTGGGCGAGTTGTTCGGAGCACCAGAGCTTGAGGAGAGATCTGATAGAAGTATATAAGATGATGAGAGACATAGATAGGATAGACAGTCAGAACCTTTCAGGGTGGAAATGTCAAGGATTAGATAGCATAGCTTTAAGGTGAGTGCAGTAAGGGTTACCTGACTCTCAGTCTGAATAAGGGTCTCGCCCCGAAACGTCACCTATTCCTTCTCTCCAGAGATGCTGATGGACCCTCTGTTACTTCAGCATTTTGTGTCTATCTTCAGTGTAAACCAGCATCTGCAGTTCCTTCTTACACAAGTTTAAATGAGATGTGCGGGAGGGTTTTTAGACATAGGTGGACGTAGGGTGGTGGGTGCCCAGAACATGCTGCTTGGAGTGGTGGAGGAGGCTGATACGACGGAGTGCAGTGTAGGTTTACAATTCCCGGGATGGCGGGACTGTCATATGCTGAGTGAATGGAGCGGCTGGGCTTGTACACTATGGAGTTTAGAAGGATGAGAGGAGATCTTATTGAAACATATAAGATTTTTAAGGGTTTGGACACGCTAAAGGCAGGAAACATGTTCTCGATGTTAGGGGAGTCCAGTACCAGGGGCTACAGTTTAAGAATAAGGGGTGAGTCATTTAGAACGGAGACGAGGAAACACTTTTTCTCATAGAGAGTTGTGAGTCTGTGGAATTCTTTGCCTCAGAGGGCGGTGGAAGCCGGTTCTCTGGATACTTTCAAGAGAGAGCTGGATAGGGCTCTTAAAGATAACGGAGTCAGGGGATATGGAGAGACGGCAGGAACGGGGAACTGATTGGGGATGATCAGCTATGATCACATTGAATGGCCTACTCCTGCACCTATTGACTATTGACAGTGGCATTTAAAAGGCTTTTATAGTTAGGCACATGGATTTGCAGGGAATGGAGGGGATACGCATCACGTACAGGCAGACAAGATCAGTTTACCTTGGCATTGTTTTCAGCACAGTCACTGTGGGCCGAAGGGCCTGTCCCTGTGCGGCACTGTTCTGTGTTGTGATGTGCGGTTAAGACTCATTTGATGGTGAGATTAAGGTGAGAGAGGAGAGATCCCGTTCCTCTTAAGGATAATTAGCCCCAAGAGATAGATGCAAGTGAAATAATTGCAATGGATCACAATACTGCTGAACGGCTGAGATGAAAAAGGAATGAAATAAAATGACCAGCAATAACAAAAATAAACAGTACACTTCATGATTACAGGCTCCAAAAAATTCAGTTCACCACTAACTTTCAGCTTTTGATGCAACAAAAGAGATTTGATACATGGTTCAGGTATGTAATACGTTCAGCTGATTTTGCAGCTTAGCTTTCCAAAACGGGCCAAAACTCTGGTAAGGGCTGATGAGAGATACCAAGCTTCCACGGCCTAGACAGACCTGTGTTGTTCAGTGTTTGATGATATTAGCTCTTCGGTTTAGTTTAGTTTAGTTTAGATATACAGCGTAGAAACAGACCCTTCAGCCCACCGAGACCACATTCTCCAGCAATCCCCGCACATTAACACTATCCTAGGGACAATTTTTTAACACGTTTATACAAAACCAATTAACCTACACAAACCTGTACGTCTTTGGAGTGTGGGAGGAAACCCGAAGATCTCGGAGAAAATACATGGGATCACGGGGAGAACGTACAAACTCACGACAGGCGGCACCCATAGTCAGGATGGGACCCGGGTCTCTGGCACTGTAAGGCAGCAACTCTACTGCTGCGCCACCATGCCATCCTACTCTCTCTTCTCGCCATTGGTGGAGAAAACTTGGTGTCACTACTTAAGGTGTTGGTTATATATTTGTTCTCTAGTGTCCGCTAGCCTACTTTGATCACATACTCCAAGCAAAACGTGGCCTCACTATCCTCACTGCAGACAGCAACCATCGTCGGGATGGAACCCAGGTCTCTGCCGCTGTAAGGCAGCAACCTTACCGCTGTGGCACCGTGCACGCTGGGAAGGAGAAATGATGGGCTGTATACATTTCAAGAAACAGACCCATTGTGTCACCATTCATGGATCAGTCAATGTTTGGGTGGGGGGTGAGGTGATCCATACGAATGTGTCGACATTTCACAGGGGCCCAGTCGAGTCCTCAGGTTTATCAATAGCGACAAGGGTTTAGATTTTGGTTTATTAATGTCACATGTATCGAGGTACAGTGAAATGCTTTGTTTGGCACACTATCCATTCAGGTAGGATACATTATACATGAACACAATCAAGACAAACACAAGTACAATAGATAGAGCAAAGGGAATGATACAGGGTGCAGAATATAGTATTCAGCAATTGCAGTGCATCAGTTCCAGAGACCATGTCCAATGTCCGCATTGGGGTCGAGGTGAATCAGACAGTACCCTAACTGATGGAAGCAGTGTTCAGAAGCCTGGTATCAGAGGAAGAGAAGCTGTTCCTGAGTCTGGTGGTGCCCTCCATCAAGCCTCTGTACCTTCTGTCTGACGGGAGCGGGTTGGAGGAGGAAGGACCTTGGTGGGACAAGTGCTTGATTATGTTGTGGGAAGCAACTGCAGGTTCTGGTTTAAATTGAAGATAGACACAAAATGTTGAAGGAACTCAGCAGAAGTGGCAGCATCTCTGGAGAGAAGGAGTGGGTGACGTTTTGGGTCGAGACCCTTCTTCAGAGTGAACCTGGACCATTGCAGGAAATCTATGTGACAAAGTTGGAAGCCAATGTACCAAAGGTGCACAAAAATGCTGGAGAAACTCAGCGGGTGCAGCAGCATCTATGGAGCGAAGGAAATAGGCAACGTTTCGGGCCGAAACGTTGCTTATTTCCTTCGCTCCATAGATGCTGCTGCACCCGCTGAGTTTCTCCAGCATTTTTGTGTACCTTTGATTTTCCAGCATCTGCAGTTCCTTCTTAAGCCAATGTACCAATGCAACAATACAGGAAAACAATCGAGGACAGTGGCTCATGTAGCTGCAGACACTATTTAGTTACTGGTGAATTTAGATTTTTATTCCGAACTGCAAGTATGGCTATTTAGCAAACCTTCAGTCTGGCTCCTAGTTTATGAAGTGCAATTAAGAGCCAGAGAGAGCAGTGGCAATCACAGGGGAGGAAGGGGAGCAGTGAGAGAGGATCTTGCTCCATTCCCCTTGGAGAGACAGCTTCGCCCCTCTGTGATTCAAGGGTCAAGAGTGTTTTATTGTCATGTGTCCCAGATAGAACAATGACATTGTTACTTGCAGCAGCCCAACAGTATATGCAAACACAGTACTCTGTGAATAATATAATAAACGGGAAAAAATATTTAGTGTTTGTTAATATAAATATACACAAACACACACACATGTACATCAAAACAAACAAATAATAATAGTGCAAAAACACAAAACCCATGCCCCTATGTAGTTCAGAGCTTATTTACTGGTTGTGATGTTTAATAGCCTAATAGCGCAGTTGGAACTGCTGGCTCTGCTGCACATGTTGTGGGCTGCTGCATGGTTTGTTAGATGGCCCACTCCTTCCACAACTTACACTGGAGCCTCTGTGTGCATCAGACTCAATGAAATCCAGGCTCTCAATGCCGTTCCCAACGCTCCCTCTCCATTTTGAGTGGGTGTGAGCGGGAGATCCCTGGAATCCATGGACACATTGTGTAGCTTCACCAACACATCCATTGCTTGTTTCCCTCTTTCCTCCTGATAGTCTCTTTCGTTGAGAACATTCAATGCCACCCAGTACTGCCCAGAATTTTACTGTTTTAGGTTCTTCCCCCATCATCAATGCCACCCCCCACAAAACCAGATAAATGAATCAATCACATCATTGATCTGCCGATGTGCGTGTTCATTGACAAATACACAGGCCACTGGTCAGCAGTGCATACACAATATCCACATTAGTTTAGTTCATTTCAGTTCAGATTAGTTTAGTTTAGAGATACAGCAAGGAAACAGGCCCTTCAGCCCATTGAGTACACGCCAACCAGCGATCCCCCCCATACACCAGCACCATCCTACACACTAAGGACGCTTTACAATTTTTATCAAAGCCAATCAACCTGCAAACCTGTAGGTCTTTGGAGAGTGGGGGGAAATCAGAGCACCTGGTGAAAACGCACATGCTCACAGAAAGAAGGTACAAACTCCATACAGACAGCACCCATAGTCAGGTTCGAACCCTGGTCTCCGGCGCTGTAAGGCAGGAAATATACCGCAGCGCCACTGTGCCACACCATTCTCAAAACTGAAATCTTCCAAACCTGTCTCAGGAGCTGTGTTTTTTTTTCCATCTGTTATTGTTTCTGACTGAATATTTCAAGCCGTATGTGACGTTGAAGGATGCAGCTCCCTGTTCATATTCACATCGTGAGGTCGAGAGTTCGAGTCTGCCCCAGAGATAGAGATCGTAAAAGAGTCCAGCACAGGAACAGGCCCTTTGGCCCACCATGACTGCACCAAGGTGATCCAGCAGGAAAATCTAGGCTGACAATCCAATGACCATCAGAAATGCAGTCTTTGGGACCACGTCATAAACCAAGACACATCCGGTGTCTCAGCTGGATGGAAACAGCCCATGGTACTGCTTTGCAACAGGGGAGAAGTCTTCATGGTTGACCTGCCGGCCAATTGTCCCTCAAAGAACATCACCAACAGTCTGAATCAGTCTGACGAAGGGACCCTGATCGGAAACGTTGTCATTCCATTTTGCCCACAGATGCTGCCGAATTCCATCAACATCTGCTCAACATCTACAGTTCCTTACGTCGCCATCATCAACATCGTGTTTGTTAGGTAGTTCGTTTAGTTATATCACGTGTACCGAGATGCAGTGAGAAGCTTTTCATTGCGTGCTAACCAGTCAGCGGAAAGACAATACGTGATTACAATTGAGCCGCCCACAGTGTACAGACTAAAAGAGTGGATGCATGATTGCAGATCCACTTCTGTGACGGGCACACACTCAGTCGTCTGGAATAGGCTCCATTAATGAGCCATAGTCAATCACTATCACTGCTGTTTTTGTATCTTGCTGAGCACAACTTTCACTCACTCCAACAGTGACTGCAGCAATCTCAGTCTGAAGAAGGGTCCCAACTTGAAGCATCGCCCATTCCTTCTCTGTAGAGGTGCTGCCTGTCCTGCTGAGTTACTCCAGCATTTTGTGTCTACCTTCGGTGTAAACCAGCATCTGCAGTTCCTTCCTACCCAGTGCCCACCTCAGTACCTCACTGGCTATGAAGTATTTTGGAAGCTGTGTTATGCTCGACCTTCTAACCATTAAAAACTCATAGACGAGAGTGTCAACAACTGAACAATGGTGAGAGTGCATTACATGTGCTCACCAGGTGCTTGGGATTAACACTGAAGCTTCTTTCTCTCGATCTCACGCAACAAACAAGTCAACCTTCGCATCAGAGGAGATTAGTTTAGAGATACGGCGCGGAAACAGGCCCTTCGGCCCACCGAGTCCATGCCAACCAATGACCACCCGTACACTAGTTCTATCCTACACGCCAGGGACAATTTAGAGAAGCCAATTAACCTACAAACCTGCACGTCTTTGGGATGTGGGAGAACACCGGAGCACCCGGAGAAAACCCACGCAAGTCACGGGGAGAACGTACAAACTCAGTGCAGACAGCACCGATAGTCAGGATCACACCCGGGTCTCTGGCGCTGTGAGGCAGCAACTGTCCTGTGCCGTTGAGTTGAAGAGGTGTGGCAGAGGTGGAATGGGTAGGGTAGGGAGTAACATTTGGGGAAATAAAGCAGGCGGACACGTTTGTCCCTCCCTGTTTGAGCACTGAAGCCCGACACAGTGAAGAGGCAGCGTTGCGTGTAATGTTTACTGTCAGAACAGATTGGGCCCTTGCCTTGTGTAATGCAAGATGAAAGCCGTGCACAGGCAAAGCTGAGCACCGGAACTACACCCAGCCAGGAGCAGTGACGTACAGCCCATGGGCGGGCGGGCGGGTGGGCAGCAGGCTAAATAAATGTCTTCCCTTGAAGGGAGCTTAAAATAATCTAGTGGGGCAGTTTAATGTATTCAGGGGGTGGTTCTTCACAGAACTCACACCACCCAATGGCAAGAACGCCGCACCATGAGTCA
This sequence comes from Leucoraja erinaceus, assembly GCF_028641065.1. NCBI lineage: Eukaryota > Metazoa > Chordata > Chondrichthyes > Rajiformes > Rajidae > Leucoraja > Leucoraja erinaceus. The sequence goes on along the minus strand of NC_073404.1, from coordinate 7,346,588 downwards.
CTGGAGAGCAGGAGCATTTGCATGGTGCTATTTATACAAAAGGCACCATCTGCTATTTTTAACCTCTCACTGTGTTTTCGAGTGGTATCAAAGTAAACCCAGCAATAATACTTCTATTACTACAACTACACCACATGTCTACAACCTGGGTGGGGTGGGGGTGAAGGGTGTATGTTGAGGTCGGGAGAGAGAGAAAAAAAAGACTTTTTTCTCCATTGATCCAATTCCTCATGGGTTCCTGACTTGGCCTCAAGGGACATGGATGACACAATCACCAACCCTGTCCCCCAAGGCCATTATGTCAGCAGTGCCGACTGCACACTCGCACTGACTCACTTCAAACCCTCGCACGATCGCATCAGGCCGTTTAGCTGACTGATGGCTGCTTGAGATAGCACTGTCTGAAAGATACAATCTCCACTGGGACGCATGTCTGGGTGCCTGTCCCATTCACCTGTGAATTGTGTGTCTTTCCCATTGTATCTCTGTGTGTGTGTGCGTGTGTGTGTGACTGTCTCCTTGTGTGTGCATGTGTGACTGTCCCCTTGTGTGTGTGTGTGTGTGTGTGTCTGTGTCCATGTCTGCGCACGCGTGTGTGTGTGTCTGTGTATCTGTGTGGGTGTGTGTGTGTCTGTCCCAGTGTATCTGTGGGACTGTCCCGTGTTTCTGTGTTCCTGTTCCCATGTATCTGTGTGTGTTCTCGTGTATCGTGCGTGTGTGCGTGTGTGTGTCACGTGTATCTATGTGTCCCGTGAACATGAATGCAATCAATTCAAACTCAAGTGCAATAGGTAGAGCAAAGGGAAAAGATACATATGCAGAATATAGTTTTCAGCATTGTAGCGCATCAGTTCCATTTAACAAAGTCCAATGTCAATGGGGAAGAGGTGATTCGAACAATATAAGATAATCACCAAAAAATGTTGGGAATTCAGGAGAAACTACTCAGAGAATGGTAAGAATTTGGATCTCGCGTCCACAGGGAGTGACTGAGTAAACGCTGTGGATACAAATAAGAAGACGTTGGCCAAATTCAAAGAAGAAGGGAGTGATGGATTTTGATGAGGAAAGACAGGGATTGTAGATCGGACATGTTGGTTGGTGTGGGCAAGTTGGGCCGAAGGGCCTGGTGAATGGAGCATAAATGTTAAATGGACTAGATGTGTAGGAAGGAATTGCAGATGCTAGTTACACCAAAGATAGACACAAAGTGCCAGAGTAACTCAGCGGGTCAAGCAGCATCTCTGGAGAAAAAGAATCTGTAATGTTTTAGGTCGGAACCCTTGCTGCTGTCTACCTGCTAACACGGACTAGCTGAACTAGAATTCATTGCTTTTGTAGATTAGTTACAAAAATTGGAGTTTGTAGGTTAGTCACCCAAAATTGTAGAATTAACAACAAATTCTCCAATTTTAGGTAAATAACATATGAACAACTGCCTTACAATGCCCTTGCCCCCTCTCTCTTCCATGCACACACCTATTTCTCCCCCCCCCCCCCCCCCCCCCCCCCAAGTCTCCCAGAAAACCCCCCTACCGCCTCACCCATTGAGTTACTCCCACATTGTGTGTCTATCTCCACCCTTCACTTGCCAATCTCTTGCCCAAAGTAGGGGAATCGAGAACCAGAGAACACACAGTGCCCTCCATAATGTTTGGGACAAAGACCCATCATTTATTTATTTGCCTCTGTATTCCACAATTTGAGATTTGTAATAGAAAAAAAAATCACATGTGGTTAAAAACATAGGAAATAGGTGCAGGAGGAGGTCTTTCGGCCCTTCGAGCCAGCACCACCATTCATTGTGATCATGGCTGATCGTCCCCAATCAATAACCCGTGCCTGCCTTCTCCCCAGTGCACATTGTCAGATTTTATTAAAGGGTATTTTTATACATTTTGGTTTCACCATGTAGAAATTACAGCTGTGTTTATACATAGCCCCCCCATTTCAGTGCTCCATAATGTTTGGGACACATGGCTCCGCAGTTGTTTGTAATTGCTCAGGTGTATTTAATTGCCTCCTTAATGCAGGTATAAGAGAACTCTCAACACCTAGTCTTTCCATCACCTTTGGAAACTTTTATTGCTGTTTATCACCATGAGGACCAAAGTTGTGCCAATGAAAGTCAAAGAAGCCATTATGAGACTGAGAAACAAGAATAAAACTGTTAGAGACATCAGCCAAACCATAGGCTTATCAAAATCAACTGTTTGGAACATCATTAAGAAGAAAGAGAGCACTGGTGAGCTTACTAATCGCAAAGGGACCGGCAGGCCAAGGTAGACCTCCACAGCTGATGACAGAAGAAATCTTTCTATAATAAAGAAAATCCCCAAACATCTGTCCGACAGATCAGAAACACTCTTCAGGAATCAGATGTGGATTTGTCAATGACCACTGTCCGCAGAAGATTTATTGAAAAGAAATACAGAGGCTACACTGCAAGATGCAAACCACTGGTTAGCCGCAAAAATAGGATGGCCAGGTTACAGTTTGCCAAGAAGTACTTAAAAGAGCAACCACAGTTCTGGAAAAAGGTCTTGTGGACAGATGAGACAAAGATTAACTTATATCAGAGTGATGGCAAGCGCAAAGTATAGAGGAGAGAAGGAACTGCCCAAGATCCAAAGCATACCACCTCATCTGTGAAACATGTACGGCTGCTGTGAAACATGTATGGCTCACTTATCTTCATTGCTGATACAACTGTTGATGGTAGTAGCATAATGAATTGTGAAGTGAAAAGACACATCCTATCTGCACAGGTTCAAACAAATGCTCCAAAACATTGGCCGGTAAATCATTCTACAGCAAGCCAATGATCCCAAACATGCTGCTAAAGTAACAAAGGAAATTTTCAAAGCTAAAAATTGGTAAATTCTTGAGTGGCCAAGTCAATCACTCGATCTGAACCCAATTGAGCATGCCTTTTATATGCTGAAGAGAAAACTGAATGGGACTAGCCCCCAAAATAAGCATAAGCTAAAGATGACTGCAATACAGCCTGGCAGAGTATCACCAGAGAAGACACCCAGCAACTAGTGATGTCCATGAATCACAGACTTCAAGCAGTCATTGCATGCAAAGAATATGCAACAAAATACTAAACATGACTACTTTCATTTACATGACATTGCTGTGTCCCAAACATTATGGCGTCCTGAAATGGGGGACCATGTATAAACACAGCTGTAATTTCTACATGGTGACACCAAAATGTATAAAAATGGCCTTTATTAAAATCTGACAATGTGCACTTTAACCACATGTGATTTTTTCTGTTGTGGAAATCTCAAATTGTGGAATACAGAGGCAAATAAATAAATGATGGGTCTTTATCCCAAACATTATGGAGGACACTGTAGGTTCAAGGTGAAGGGGAAAAGATTTAATAGGAATCTGAGGGGTGACTTTTTCACACAAAGGGTGGTAGGTGTATGGAGCAAGTTGCCAGAGGAGGTAGTTGAGGCTGGGACTGTTCCAACGTTTAAGAAACAGTTAGACATGTTCATGGATCAGACAAGTTTGGAGGGATATGGAACAAACGTGGGCAAGTGGGACGTGTAGCTGGGACATGTTGGCCAGTGTGGGCAAGTTGATCCGAAGGGCCTGTTTCCACACTTCTTCTTGGGAATGAAACATAAACTAAAGGAATAGTTTGATCTCAAGCCGGGTGTTGAGCAGCCAGGTTGTTGTCTCTGCGTCAATGTCTGCCAGGCCCTGAGCTCCATTTGGTGGGTGGTAGAGCGGGCACCCAGAGATGACATGGTTGGCTGTCTGTTGTTCTGCTCGGCATTCACAGGCTGGGCTCTGGCGGAGTCCCCATCTCCACACGCTGGCACACTGATTCACTCTCAGACTCTATCCGTCCCCCCACCTCTCTTCCAGTTTTCTCCCTCCACCACAATCAGTCTAAATAAGGGTCCCGACCCCGAAACGTCGCCTGTCTATGTTCTGCAGAGATGCTACCTGGCCTGCTGAGTTACTCTGGCACTATATCTCTTTTTTTAACCAACAGTAACCAGTCTACCCCAAACCGCTAACGCTTCTCTATTTACAAATATCTATCTAGCCATTCTGCTCCTTCCGTCACACCCATCCCTGGACTTTGCCCGTCACCAAATGAGGTCTTATAGACACTAGACAATAGGTGCAGGAGCAGGCCATTCGGCCCTTCGAGCCAGCACTGCCATTCAATGTGATCATGGCTGATCATCCCCAATCAGTACCCTGTTCCTGCCATCTCCCCATATCCCCTGATTCCGCTATTTTTAAGAGCCCTACCGACCTCTCTCTTGAAAGCATCCAGAGAACCTATCTCCACTGTCCTCTGAGGCAAAAAATTCCACAGACTCACCACTCTGTGAGAAAAAGTGTTTCCTCGTCTCCGTTCTAAATGGCTTATTCCTTCTTCTTAAAACTCTTAGAGTCATAGAGTGTGGAAACAGGCCCCTTGGCCCAACCTTCCCACACCTACCAACATGTCCCATCTACACTAGTCCCACCTGCCTATAGCTCGGGGCCTCGAGTCCAGGCAAAAGTTTTAAAGCTCCTTCAACTGAAATGCCAAAGTTACGTCCACCACAAACAGTCGGAGTCTCAGCACCCTATTCAAAATCTCTGCACACTCGTGACTAAGCCATTATAAATCCCCTCCAGCGAGGGGATAAAAAGGGCAAGCTAATTAATGGCTGTGCTGTAGCCGGATAAAGGTCAACTGTTTCCACTCAGTAGGGACCTCCTGCGTGTTTGGCAGCTCATTGAGAAGAGAGAGACTAATACCTTACTGGTCTCTCGTGCTGCCCGGCACTTGGAGGAGATGGATGGAGAAGAAGGCGGTGGACACTGCCCGGTCCATCATGGCGACTGACCTCCCCACCATCGAAGGGGTCTAAAGGAGTTGCTGCCTCAAAAAGACAGCCAGCTTCATCAACAGACCCACACCACCCTGGCCACGCTCTCATTTCACTCCTGTCACCAGGAAGAAGATAAGTTCATACATTCATAGATTATGGGAGTAGAATTAGGCCATTCAGCCCATCAAGTTTACCCTGCCATTCAATCATTGCTGATGTAGAACAGCAAGAAAACTATAACATCTGGGCTCAGGAGCAGCCTTTTCCCTGCAACTATCAGGCTATTAAACACTACAACATTCAACCGCACTCTGAACTACATAGACTTCCAGAGCAATGTCTGCATCATTATTGTCTGATTTATATAGGATTTAGAGATACAGCGCGGAACCAAGTTCTTCAGCCCACCGAGTCCGTGCCGACCAGTGATCATCCCGTACACTATCACAATCCCACACGCCAGCGGCAATTTAAAATTGTTACCGAAGCCAATTAACCTACAAGCCTAAGTGTGGGAGGAAACCGGAGCACCCGGAGAAAAGCCACAAGGTCGCGAGGAGAATGTGCAAACTCAGTCGCTGTAAGGCAGCAACTCTACCACTGTGAATTTATTTTTTGTTGTTTATTATGGTGTTTACAAAGTGCTGTGTTTACGTATTTGATGCGCTGCTGATTTCCGTTTTTGGGACATATGACAATAAAACACTCTTGAGATGTGGGGCAGCAGGCAGTACAGAGTGGCTGAGATGCCCATTGGGTCTATGTGGTGAATACACTCATTACGGCAGCATAGCCAATACTGCAGGGCAAGTAGTCTGGCCCCAGAAACACTTGACATTAAAGCAGCCACCGTGGAAATAAATCTATTTTGTTTAACGAGTGCTCCTTGTTGGAGGTGAAGAATGAAAATAAAAACGGCCATTTGCTTTTTTTTAACTGAAATAAAACGAGGAAAAAAGTAAAATGACCCTGAGCTAAAACTAATTGCACTGGGATTGCATCATCATTACTGTAGTAATAACCTCTCCAACCTTTGCACTAATTAGATTCAGCACTTAGTACTAAGAGGTTCTGGCTGTGGTTAATACCCTACTTTGTTATTCATCAGTATTTGAGAACGTCACATTCCTCGGGGGACAAGGAACAAAGAGATGTGTTTTATCAGTCACTGCCTTCGGCCGGCAAGACACAGTTCCCACCATGGCATCCAGCAGGAGCTAAAGGAACCTGCCTTCTCTCAATAACTGCCCCGCTGACTGTGGCACAGCCAGAACCATTGCTATTTCCAGGGCACGGATATTGCAAAAAAATTCCCGGCGTGGGGATTTGCAGCAGAAAAAAGCTAAGGAAAACGGAAGGAAGGGGAAAGATAGGCCAGCAATTTCACCGCATCTTTCTAAAGGTCCCAGAGTACCTTACGATTTAGCTTTAGTTTAGATTAGAGATACAGCACGGAAACAGGCCCTTCGACCCACAGAGTCCACGCCGACCAACCATCCCCGCACACTAACGCTATCCTACACAATTTACATTTTTTATCAAAGACAATTAACCCACAAACCTGCGCGTGTTTGGAGTGTGGGAGGAAACCGGAGATCCTGGAGAAAACACACTCGGTCACAGGGTGAACGTACAGACTCCATACAGACAGCACCCATAATCAGGATCGGGCCCAGGTCTCTATGGCACCATAAGGCAGCAAGTCAACCATTATGCTGCCCCAGTCACTAACCCTGCTCTGCATTCTGTTGTAGGGTAAGTAAGTATTGGCCTACCAAATAATGAATGTCCAAGCTGAACAGTCCATGTCTGAATTGAAATATACGGTTTGGAAGTCCATGTGTGTCCACAGATACAGTCCATGTATGGTTGAAAGATACAGCATAGAATCACTTTGGCCTACTGAGTCCACACCGACTATCCATCTCCTGTTCACACTCGTTCTATGTTACCATACTTTCACATCCGCTCCCTTCACAATGGGGGCAATTTGCAACGACCAACTAACCTACAAACCTGCATGTCTTTGAGAGTGAGAGGAAACTGGAGCACCCAGGGAGAACGTGCAAACTCCACACAGACAACATCCGAGGTGAGGATCGAACCGAGGTCTCTGGCGCTGTGAGGCAGCGGCTCTACCAATTGTGCCACAGTGCTGTTCCATGTTGTTAACTTTTATTTTAGCTCAGTAAAGGAAATTCCCACCTGGTGACTCCCAACTGTGACTATGTAAAGAGTGTGTCATTTTATTTTAATTTAGTTTAGTTTAGAGATACAGCGTGGAAAACAGGCCCTTCGGCCCACCAAGTCTGCTCCAACCAGCGACTCCCCGCACATTAACCCTTCACACACTGGGGACAATTTACATTGCTACCAAGCAAATTAACCTACAAATCTGTACGACTTTGGAGTGTGGGAGGAAACCGAAGATGCTGGAAAAATCTCACGCAGGTCAGGGGGAAGAACGTGCAAACTCCGTACAGGCAGCACCTGTAGTCGGGATGGAACCCGGGTCTCTGGCGCAGTAAGGCAGCAACTCTCCTGCTGCACCACTGTGCCAGCTGTTCATATTATGAAATCTTGACTTTTTAATGGCAGCTGCTAATGTTAACTGGTCATCCGTTAATAATAGCTCTGTCAGTAATGCTACAGTAAGCATCGTCATCGCCAGGAGCAGGTAGTTACACTGGTTTAGGTTTATTATTGTCAAGGTATGGTGAAAAGCTTTGTTTTGAATGCTGTCCAAACAGATCAGATATACTATACATCAATATAATCAAGTCAAACTCAAATACAATAGATAGAACAAAGGGAAAGATACAGAGTGCAAAATATAGTTCTCAGCACATCAGTTCCATGGGTGCATATATACAACAAGTTTAACAATGGAGAGATATGGATTATGTACAGGCAGATATGAATCGGTCTTGGGATCATGTTCAATACAAACATTGTGGGCTAAAAGACTGTTTCTGCACTGTTCTATGTTCAAGATGTAACACATTACATTCAACTGGAAAGGGTGCAGTGAAGATTTACAGGATGTTGCCAGGGCTTGAGGGGCCTGAGCTATAGGAGAGATTGAGTAGGCTGGGTCTCTATTCCTTGGAGCGCAGGACGATGAGGTGTGATCTTATAGAGGTGCATAAAAGCATGAAAGGAATAGATTGTGTAGATGCACAGAGTCTCTTGCCCAGAGTAGAGGAATCGAGGACCAGAGGTCATAGGTTCAAGGTGAAAGGGGAAAGATTTAATAGGAATCTGAGGGGTAACATTTTCACACAAAAGGTGGTGGGTGTATGGAACAAGCTGCCAGAGGAGGTAGTTGAGGCAGGGACTATCTGAATGTTTAAGAAACAGTTAGACAGCTACATGGATAGGACAGGTTTGGAGGGATATGGACCAAGGGCAGGCAGGTGGGACTGGGGTAGCTGTGACATGTTGGCCGGTGTGGGCAAGTTGGGCCGCAATGCCTGTTTCCACACTGTATCACTCTATGATTCTAGTATTATTGTTGATCAGAGAAGTAGAGCTCTCCTCCATGTTCTCCCCAAAAAGTATCCCGCACTGTCTCGTCACTGAACTGGCTTGTCTAAACATCACTATTTGCGGGGGATTAGTGCGTCCAAACTGACTGGTGCATTCCCCTTATTCCAACATGAAAGAAACGGTGCTGGTGTAACTCAGTGGGCCAGGTAGCAACTCTGGAGAACATGGATAGACGTCATTTTGGGTCAGGACGCTTCTTCAGACTGATTGTAATAGGGGGGGGGAGAAAGCTGGTTAAGAGAGATGGGGGCAGGACAAAGCCTGGCGAGTGATAGGTGGATACGGGTGAGGAGGTCTTTGATCGGATGAAATTTGGACAAAGGCCAGAGATGGAAAGGCAAAGGAGATAGGGAGAGAAAAGGCGTGAAATGTCACAGAAGAAATGGGTGCGCATCCAGGTATGGCACAGGGGAAATGGGGAAATTGGGAAATGGGGGGTGGGAGGATTGTCTGGAGGTTACTTATCTAAAATTAGAGAATTCAATGTTCGTACCGCAGCAACAACTTTAATTCAAAATTACCTCATAAGCTGCAAAATGTTATGGGATGGCCTGAGGCTGTGAATATGCAAGTCTTACATCAATAAAGTAAATATAGACTCTTTGAGTTATAGGGAGAGGATGGGAAGGGATTTACACTAGGACTTTATTCCTTAGAGTGCAGTAGAATAGATGGGGTGAATGCACAGTGTTTTATTTTCCAGGATAGGAGAATCAAGAACCAGAGGCCATAGGTTTTTGGTGAGAGGAGAAAGATTTAATACGAACCTGAGGGGCAACTTTTCCATTCATAGGGTGATGGTGTCTGGAACGAGCTGCCAGAGGAAGTGGCTGAGGCAGGTACAATACAACGTTTAAAAGATGCCCTGGGCAGGTAAATGAATAGGAAAGGCTTGGAGGGGGACATGGGCCAAATGGGACTTGCACAGATGGGGCACCTTGGACGAGTTGGGCCAAAGGACCTGTTTCCACACCGTGTGACTCTGTAGCCTGCTTATCTCTGTTATCTGCATAAGATCATCCCACTTTAATTAGCACGTTAAACTATATCGGGATGTTAATGTGGAGGAAGGAACTGCAGGTGCTGATTTAAACTGAAGATAGACACAAGCTGCTGGAGTAACTCAGCTGGTCAGGCAGCATCTCTGGAGAGAAGGAATAGGCGACCCTTCTTCAGACTATATCTTTCGTTTCCCTTTCCCCCGACTAGCCTGAAGAAGGGTCTCGACCCGAAACGTCACCCATTCCTTCTCTCCATTCCGTCCCGCTGAGTTACTCCAGCATTTTGGGTCTATCTCCAGGAAGTTAATGCTCGGGTTACATGAGCTGCAGCCTGCCAAGGCACCCCACCCACAACGTCCCCACTGGAGTGTGAAGCTTTCTCATTCAAGTTACTGAGCCAAAAAGGGCTGAGCACCTCCCTCGATCAAACTGTGCTGTCTCTAATTACATCGCGGAATGATATTTTGCAGTCCCACGCAGGAAGCAACTGCTCCCTCAAAGCTCTGCACCTTAAGGGCCTGTCCCACTTGGCTGTCATTTACGCGACAGGCCGGTAGTGACAGTCGCGCCCGTCATCATGCGTCCGCACAGCCGTCTGGAGTGAGTGACGTCATTTGAGTACCCAGTTTATTTGATTACCCAGTTTATGATATTTATGGTAATTTTCTAAAATGTTCCCGTTTCTTGAGTGATGCTAGCAATTGGAAAAACTGCAGATGTAATGCCCCTATTCAAAAAAAGAGGTGAATGAAAAGTAGCAAGCTGCAGACCAAATTACTCTGTAGGAAGGAACTGCAGATGCTGGTTTAAATTGAAGATAGACACAAAATGTGGGAGTGACTCAGCGGGACCGGCAGCATCTGTGGAGAGAAGGAATGGATGATGTTTCAGTCTGAAGAAGGGTCACGACCCGAAACGTCACCCTGTCCCACTTGGCCGCATTTACACGACAGTCCGGTGGCGCGCGAAGATTTCGTACAGGACGAAATCCTGGCGCGCTTTGCGATACTGCGCGCAACTTCACACGCCTCCACGCGCCCGTCACCCGCTACCAGGTCTCGTAAATGGAGCACAAATGACGTCCAAGTGGGACAGGCCCATGACTTCCATGAACCATTTTTCACAGCCCGATACAAAGGGAAATTTTTCACAGCCCGATACAAAGGCATTTCAATCAGGTCTTGAGCTTATTCAATTACATACACATCGCAATTACAAGGGACCTGCCACGCGCGCACGCGCGCGCGCACACACACACACACACACACACACACACACACACACACACACACACACACACACACACACACACACACACACACACACACACACACACACACACAATGATTCATATTCACGGCAAACATCAAAACAACGCTGAATTATTAGAGGAGGCGCGGTCCGCAGGTCTTTAAAAGTTGGCAATGGCCAATTTAAGAACACTAAATCCAATGAAATACCTCCTCTTTCAGTGCAGGACTGAGATAAAACGTGAAACTATGCCACCTTGTCACAGATGTAGGACATAAAGCATCTCATAACCAATGAATTACTTTTGAATTACCATCGCCATTGTTCAATAAGCAAATGCAACTGCGAGATCTCATAATAGGCAGGCTAAGGCTTTAATCCTTGGAGAGCAGGAGGCTAAGGGGTGATCTTATAGAGAGAGGTGTATAAAATCATGAGGGGGATAGATAGGGTGGATGCACAGAGTCTTTTATCCAGGGTAGGGGAATCAAGAAGCAGAGGTCACAACTTGAAGGTGAGAGGGGAAAGAATTAACATGAGCCTGAAGGGCAGCCTTTTCCACATAGAAATATGGAATAGAGCATATGGAAATAGATTGCAAGAGGTTGTTGTGGCAGTTGCAATAACAACATTTGAAAGTCACTTGGACAGGTACATGGATAGGAAAGGTGATGGATCAAAATGCAATCTCATGGGGCTAGCTTAGATGGAGCATTTTGGTAGGCATGGATGAGTTGGGCCGAAGGTCCTGTTTCCATGCCCTATGAGGTATCAGTCTAACAAACAAGCCCCAGTCTCATAGATGGGAAGCAAACTTTTAATTTTCTAACTGGGCGACACAAACTACTAGAAAAACACAGCGCTGGAGGAACTCTGGGCAACATCTGGGCATCTCTGGGGAACATGGATAGGTGATGTTTCGGGACTGTCTATATGTACAGATAGTTTACCTCAGCAACATTAACAGTGAGTTTGCATGTACAATAACCAAGTGAACAAATAGACTTACGAGTTATCAATTTGAATAAACAAAACTAACCAGTTTTTCAGCCAATCTTATCTCTATACTTATAAAACTCTGATCTTGGATGTGGATTCATTTTTGTATGTATGTGTGTGTGATGTTAGTCTGCGTCTCACATCTCCTCGAAAACACGACACGCTAACGGTGAAATATTTACCTATTCCAAGAGATTTACGCCATGATGTCAAAAATAGCATTATCTGAAAATTTGATGCATTATTTCTTGAGTTATTTATTAAAATTATTCACAAATCTGAAATATTTTTTAAAGTTAACGAGCTGATGACATCACAATGGGTCTGCTCATGCCGCCCGCTGCACATTTTTATCCACGCGTTGCGAGTTACGTCCCCCCCCCCCCCCCCCCCTCCCCCCCCACCTCACCCCCCATCTAGTGCAAAACAAAATGGGCCTTCCTGTTACTGAGCAATTACACCACTCTGAGAACATATTGACCTGCACACTGCTTCACAGACATTATCACTTCATCATACTGCAACATACTGGGCTAACCTTAGGTTTCTGGACAGCTGCACCACCTATCAAGTCCCAACAAAGTTAGCGGTAAAAGGATCTTCAACATGGTGTACAAGCTGTTTGCATGTCATCATAATAAGTAGAAAAGATGGTTCAATATTGATTTGTAGTTCTCAGTAATATAGTAATAACTTCAGTCTTTCATCTAAGGTGGCACAGTGGTGCAGCTGATGCCTCACAGCACAAGATTGAATCTTGACTTAACTATGTGGAGTTTGCACGTTCTCCCTGTGATCATGTGGGATTCCTCCCACATCCAAAAGATGTGCAGGTTTATAGGTTAATCGATCACTGTAAATTGCCCCAAGTCTTGACTTTACTTGAGACCACCGGGTGGCGCTAGCAATGGCTGCCTCGCCAATAGTCTGTCTGTTCTTTGTGTTTAAATAGTATGTGATATATGTATGTTTTTAGTGTTCTTTTGCTTGTTTTACGTGGGGGATGGGTGGGAGGAGGGGGTTGGGGGAAACTTTTTCCTAATCTCTTACCTCGACGGAGATACGATTTTTCCCCGTATCGTATCTATGTCCGCACAGCGGGTAACATCGAGGAGTTGCCGGCCTTTGCTGGAGATCGACCGGGAGCCCCATCGCGGGGAGCCTGCAGACTTACCATCACGGAGCTCGCAATCGCTTTGCCAGGGACCGACCTCGAAGCTCCAACCGTGGGTGCCTGCGGAATTTAACATCGCGGAGCTTGCGGTCTCTGGTTAGAGATCGATTTCGGGAACTCCAAGCCGCAGGAGCCTTGACCGCCCCGACACGGTAACGCGGGGGCTTCGACCGCCGGCTGCGAGGGCTTCGATCGCCCCAACGCGGGGGCTTCGACCGCCGGCTGCGAGGGCTTCAATCGCCTCGATTGCGGATGGTTCGACTGCCCCGACCGCGGCAGAATAAAGAGGAAGAGGATTGGACTTTATTACCTTCCATCACAGTGAGGAATGTGGGGAATCCTCTGTGGTGGATGTTTATGTTAACTTTTATGCAGTTGTGTGTCTTGGTGCTTTTTTTCTCGCATGGCTGTAATTCACATATCACTGTTCCTTAATTGGTACAGGTGACCAATTATAGACCTTTGAAACCTTTGCCTTTAGAGATACAGCGTGGAAACAGACCCTTAGGCCCACCGACCCCGCGTTGACCAGTGATCACCACATACACTAACACCACCCCACACACTAAGGACAATTTACAATTTTACCAAAACTAATTAACCCACAAACATGTACATCTTTGAAGTGTGGGACAAAAGCAGAGCACCTAGAGGTAACCCACGTAGTCACAGTGAGAACATGCAAACTCCATTCAGACAGGACCCATAGTCAGGATCAACCCTGGGTCTCTGGTGCTGCAAGGAAACAGCTCTACTGCTGCCATTTATAGGAGGTTGATGCGTAAGTGGGATAACATCAAACTGGTATTCACAAGTTCACACACCGAAGACCTGTTTCCATGTTGTATCTTTTAATCAATCAGCATATTTGTGATAAAATGTGATCAGATGAGCACACATTCTCATTTCCACCTGGTTAGAATACGTCAATCTAGAGATGGTGTGCCAGCCGCTGAATCTACCTGTTTGAAGCTTAACTCAAAACCTCGCAATAAAGCTCCTGGCTACTCTGCTCTCTTGTGCTTCCGTTTTGAGGTTACTAGACCTTGACTCCCTGCTGTTCTATACCTTACACTTCTGATGAACTTTGGACATTGATTTCAATTCTTGCTTTCAATGTGTGAAGTTCCCGACTCCCAAGAATGGCTATAATGAAAGTGGAGGAGTTTCCATTATCAGTCCAATCTGTGATGCTGTGACAGGTCAGCGTTTAAGTGCTTTTTAAGAATCTTTTCCCTCTCTCCCTGTTATTATCACACTTCAATCGGCAGGAATTAAAGCTGAATGAAACTTCCGATGCTGGGATGTCAAGATGCGGAGCGGCAACACGAAGACCCGTGCAGATCCTCCCATGAGTTTCCAAGGAAATTCCACGGAACATTTTGGATGTGCCTCGCTTGGCAAAAGTAGCAGTTCGCAGTTGCCTCCAAAGCAAAATTCAACTCGAGTCCTGGAGTAGACTTATGGGCCTGTCCCACTTAGGCGATTTTTCAGGCGATTGTCAGAGTGGAACACACACACGCACACATCGCTTCCTTCACCAGCCAGTTATGCAGGCGGGGGACAGGGCAAGCGGGGGGAGCGCTGTCTGAGTGAAATTCACACGGTGCAAAGCCAAAGTGATACAGACACACACCGCAATGAACAGGAAGATTGCCGCTGTAATTAAGACGGTGAAAGCACAGTGTACGGGAAGAGTCATTTAAGTCCTTTAAAGGGGGGGGGGGGGGGGGGGGAGGGGTGGGGAGAGAGGGGGTGGGGAGAAGGAGTGGAGACAACTTTTAAGAAGCCATAGATACACGGCTGTGAAGCTCGGCGGACATTAACATTTCCGTTAACATTTGGTTATCGCTTGGTTCTGAAAACTACTGTTTACGTTTTCTGTTCCCAATGAGCCAATGAAATTCACCGGTCACCAACGGCAACAATCTACAACAACCTACGACCTCCTGGCGACCCACTACCACTGCACCTACGGCACGAGAATTCTCGCTACTCGCCATGGAGACCAGAATGCCGTTACGATTTGTTGCGAGTCTGAGGCCACTACTCACAACCAAGAATGCAACTCCCCGACAACCTCCCGCAAACATGTGGTGACCGCACAGTCTCTTGTAGTTGGCTAAAAAGTTGCCGAAGTGGGACAGGCCCATTTGTAGAGCAGTATCTGAACCTTGTGCAATATTATTCCTGAGGCTGCTCAATGCTGCAGCAATCTCGAGTTCACAGGAGGATCAAAAGGGTTAACATATGATGAGCGTTTGACGGCATATGGCCTGTACTCGCTGGGGTTTAGAAGAATCAGGTGGGACCTCATTGAAAATTACCGAATTGTGAAAAGGCCTGGATAGAGTGGATGCGGAGAGAGGATGTTTCCACCAGTGGGAGAGTCCAGGACCAGAGGCCATAGCCTCAGAATAAAAGGACGAGGAGGAATTTATTTAGTCAGAGAGTGGTGAATCAGTGGAATTAATTGCTACAGAAGCCTGTGGAGGCCAAGCAAGTGGAAATTTTGAAGGCAGAAATTGATGGAATCTTGTTTAATGCGGGTGTCAGGGGTTATGGGGAGAAGGTAGCAGAATGGTGTTGTGAGGGAAAGATAGATCAGCCATGATTGAATGGCGGAGTAGACTTGATGGGACGAGTTACTCCAGCACTTTGTGTCCTTTTGTGTAATCCAGCACCTGCAGTTCCTTGCTTCCACTCCATTCTTGTGTACAAATCTCAGCATTGCCTTGGGCCTCCCTGTCTGTGTACTTATAAAAACTCCGAGAACCCTCTGAGCTGTTTGTGCTCTTCTAATTCTGGATACTTGCCCATCCCTGAGTTTAACTGAGACGTTGGTGGTGTTACGTAACTGAAGACTGTTGTAGGTGCAATTCTGTCCAGTTCCGGTGGTCAGGGTAGAAAATGTAGCCCACACCCACAATTACCCGTGGCAAGAACTGTGATGACAGCGTGCAATTCTTAGTTGGTCTGCGTCTGAAATAACTCATGCGAGTGTTTAGTGTTTAGTCACCGCAATAAGTGACTCGGCAATTAACAAGCAGGTGATCAGTTTAACAGGAAGTCACAGAATCATACAGTGGGGAAACAGACCATTCGGCCCAAACTGCCCATGCCGACCAACATGTCCCATCTTCACTAGACCCACTTGCCTGCATTCGGCCCATATCCCTCTAAACATGTCCTATCCATGTACCTGTCTAAATGCTTCTGTCTAAATATTGCGATAATACCTGCCTCAACTACCTCCTCCTCACCTTAATCTTTCCCCCCTCACCTTAAACCAATGTCCTCCGATTCTCGATTTCCCTACTCTGAGCAAAAGACTCTGCATTCACCCAATCTATTTCTCTCGTGATTTTGTACACCTCTATAAGGTCACGCCTCATCCTCCTCGCTCGAAGGAATTAAGTCCTAGCCTGCTCAAGGTCTCCCTGTAGCTCAGATCCTTGAGCCCTGGCAACATCCTCGTAAATCTTCTGGGTGTTGCGGTTTCCTCCCACATCACAAATACTTGGTATGTTCATCAGCCCCTAATGTGTAGGGAGTGCTTATAAGTTCACAAATTCTAGTAGTAGAATTAGGCCATTCGGCCCATCAAGTCTACTCCACCATTCAATCATGGCTGATCTATCTTTCCCTCTCAACCCAATTCTCCTGCCTTCTCCCCATAACCCCTGACACCCGTACTAATCAAGAATCTGTCAATCTGCCTTAAAAATATTCAATGAGTCAGGGGAGAGAGAGACATAGAGATATGGAAGAAAGGTTAGATTTAGCTCTCAAGGCTAAAGGAATCAAGGGATATACGAGAGAAGGCAGGAACGGGGTACAGATTTTAGATGATTAGCCAGCATTGAATAGCTGTGCGGGCTCGAAGGGCTGAATGGCCTACTCCTGCACCTATTTTTCTATGTTTCTATGAATGGCCTAATTCTGCCCCTATCATTTATGAATTCCCCATCTGGCCTTTGGCGTCTATCTTCCTGGCTAGGTAAAGACACAAAGTCCACGGCCAAGTTCCTGGAGATGATGATCGACGTCCCGGCCAATATTTACTCTTCAGCCATCGCTAAACAAGCTGAGAAGGAGCTTGCTGCAGGTACTTAAGTTTCTTTGAATAATGATGATTCAATTTATTGTCATTGTCAGTGTACAGTACAGAGACAACGAAATGCATTTTTAGCATCTCCCTTGAAAGGGAGACACAGGGCGTCGCAGTGTGCCCGCGCCTGCCGCCGTACATTCCATTACACACAGGCAAAGGTGGGTGAAGTGTCTTGCCCAAGGACACAACGACAGTATGCACTCCAAGCGGGATTTGAACCGGCTACCTTCCGGTCGCCAGCCGAACTCTTAGCCCATTGTGCTATCTGTCGCCTCGGTGTGCTATCTGTCGCCTCGCTATCTGTCGCCTCGCTATCTGAATCTGTAGATTCAGTTTTATTAGTACCACGTCTACTGAGGTACAGCAAAAAGATTTGGCCTTGCATGCTATCCAAACAGATCAGCTAGCACTGTGCAAACAATCAAGTCAATCTCTATGTACATTAGGTAGTGCAAACGGAAATATGCAGAGTGCACAATACAGTTCTCAGCATTGTAGTGCCCCAGTTCCATTGATAAACTCTCACGGCTGCAATGGGGGTAGAGGTGAATCAAACACTACCCCAGCTGATGGAAAGACCGGACAGAAGTCTGATAACAGAGGGGAAGAAGCTGTTGCTGAGTCTGGTGGTGCGCGCTTTCAACCTTCTGCCCGACGAGAGCAGGGACGAGGAGGAATGACCGGGGTAGACAAGACTTTCATTGTGTTGGCTGCTTTTCTGAAGCAACGTGCGGTAGAAGTGGTGGGATGCTGACACAAACCACATTGATGTTGGGAAAGAGGGAGGGAGTAGCTCTGACTCCATTGCCCTTCATTCACTGCAGGCTTAATGCATAGCTGGGAGGTGACCCAATGCATCAGGTTAAAGACTTGCCCCCCCCCCAATGTTTCAGTGGGAAATGTCCGCATGTCTGTGCTGCAAGTAGAGAGGGTTGGTGGTGAGCAAGGAACCTGCCCCTGGTCTGCTGTCCAAAGCAGAATTATCGTGGCAAGGAGCTTCTGTAGATCGCTGCACACCCCTTTTGTGCGAACACACTAACACAGCGGCTGGGCTCGATGGCAGCTCTGGGAGGAGAGGCTAGGAAAAGTAAATAGTTAAAGATGCAGTTTCACCATTTCTCCCTCCGGTACCCATCCAGTTTCTCTGTAACAGCACCTCTATCATTGGCGTCCCCCACTTTTGGTGAGAGCAGTCTTGCAGGAAATAGGACCCTTGTGAAAGAATTGAATTGAATTTCCTTTCGGTCTGAACAAAATTTCAGGGATGTCGGGGCTAGAGTGCAGGGGCAGGCAGAGACGCAATGGACTGAATGGACACTTTCTTCACCGTATTTATTCTACGACTCTTAAGTTCAACAAGGGGTAGGATGAACCAAAACCAGGGAGGGGGGGCTCTTAATCGATTATAAAGCAGGGAAGATGGAAGGGAGGGGGGGGGGGGGGAAAAGAGTTTTTGTCCACCGTTTAGCTATGAACAGCTGCCTCCTCTCATTTCAGAGCAATATTTCCTACCCAGCTGGGAGCGCCCAGCTCATTGGTGGTGACTGCAGCAGTTCCAGCGAGGGTTCGGACATGGAATGGGGACAATCTGTAGCCTGTCAGCCCTCCTGTATTATGATCAGCGAGTGCCAATGCAGCTAATGAAGGCCAGAGGCATTGCCCACGGCAACAAGATCTATCCAGGGCCACCACCTTGGTGCTGGCTGTGTGCATTTAACACTTTGACAGCTGCAATTGCCTTTCCCTCCTGTGTAGAAAAAGCTGATCACCAACAAATGTCTTACTTTTAACCCCTTTGGAGCACCTACCCTTGACCAGTTGTGTATTTAAACATAGGAAGTGAAGTTAGGCTTGGTGAAACCAAATGAGCAATAAGTCAATGGTAAGTCCCAATGTACAAGTCTTTGATTGTGTTGGCTGCTTTTCTGAGGCAACATAGTGTAGAAGTGAATGGTAGGATCCTGGCACAAACTGCATGGATATAGGCAAAGAGCGAGAGTGTGGCTCTGACTCCATTGCACCTATTCAAAGTCAAGGGAGAGGAGAACTTCATGTCCTGAAAATTATATGTGAACGGGTCGATTTACTGAAGACACTTTTGCAAATGAAACATGGCCAACAATTTGCTGACATTGAAACTAAATTGAAAGACACAGCGTGGAAACAGGCCCTTCGGCCCACGAGTCCAAACTGACCATCAATCACCGGTCCCACACTTGTTCTATGCTATCCCACTTTTGCATCCATTCCCTACACACTAGGGGCAATTTACAGAAGCCAAACCCGCAGGTCTTTGGGATGTGGGAGAAAACCGGAGCACCCGGTGGAAACCCAAGTGGTCACAGGGAGAAAGTGCAAACTCCACACACCGACAGCACCCGAGGTCAGGATCGAACCCTGGTCTCTGCATCTGTTGTGTATTTGAAACACAGTGCTCGATTCACTGTGTTCAAGAAGGAACTGTAGATGCTGGAAAATCGAAGGTAGACAAAAATGCTGGAGAAACTCAGCGGGTGCAGCAGCATCTACGGAACGAAGGAGATGGGCAACGTTTCCGCTGCCGCGCCCGCTCAGTTTCTCCAGCATTTTTGTCTATCTTGATTCATTGTTGTCCATTGTGCTTTATGCCAAAGATTAATTTCACACCCATTGTTGTCCAAATATATTATAAGAACTTGGCTTTCTCTTCCTCCTCTCCGACTGGTCAACTCTCCCCGGGCACAGGCAAAGGCCCTGAACTTGCACACTTTGTCATCCCTATTGCCTCAGGGCACAATAGGTGGAAGTGCGTGAAGCTGAGTTCAACTTCCTTTAACCTTTAGTTTTCGAGATACAGCACGGAAACAGGCACTTCGGCCTACTGTGTCCACTGAGGCCAGTGATCCGTGTATACATACATACACTATCCTCCACACTGGGACAATTTACAAATTTTACCAAATCCAATTAACCTACAAACCTGCATGCTTGTTACGCTCACTGTGTGGGATAGTGCTAGTGTACGGGGTGATCGCCGGTTGACGCGGTGGGACGAAGGGCCTGTTTCCACGCTGTATCGCTAAAGGCTACAACAAGAGAATCAGGGGTGATAGCACAGCAGCATCCAACAGCAGGGAAACCTACATTGGCATCGCAAGTGCAGAACTGCTCAGAACCTTTCACAACAGGGTGGAAATGTCAAGAACTAGGGGGCACAGCTTTAAGGTGAGAGGGGCAAAGTTTAAAGGAGATGTGTGGAGCAAGAATTTGTGTGGGTGCCTGGGACACGTTGCCAGGTGTGGAGGTGGAGACAGATACAATAGGGGCACAAGAGGCTTTTAGATAGATGCGTGGATATGCAGGGAATGGGGGCATATGGGTTATATGTCCAGGCAGGTGAGATTAGGTTATCTTGGCATTATATTTGGCACAGACATTATGGGCCGAAAGGCCTGTTCCTGAGTTGTACTGCTCTATGTTCTGTGTGCATTGAAGACTACCACCTGGGTGGACACAGGTATCAAATGCTTAAGCAGAGATGAATTATCGAGGGTACGTACTGTTGGTTGCCCCTACCACACCTCAAATGTCTTATCCACCCCATCTCTGTACCTTATAGGGCCTGTCCCATTTGAGCGACCTAATTCGCGAGTCCAGAAGAGTGCCTTCAACCTTCAAGTTCGAGGGCAATCGCCTGGAAAGCCTCGAGCTGGATCGACCTTCCGTGTTGAAACCACCAGCTGGATCGACCAAAACTGCGAGCTGCATCGACCGCACACACACACACACAAACACACACACACACACACAAACACACACACACACACACAAACACACGTCGCGAAGGTGGGGGTCAGTGACAGCGGAGGAAAACGGCTGCCACAGAGTACGTAAGTCCTTTAGAGAGCGCGGCTGGGGGGGAGGGGGAGAGAAGGAGACAGAAGGGGAGAGAAGGGGGAGGAGAAGGGGAGAGATGGGGGGGGGGGTAGAAGGAGTGGAGTGGAGGCACTTTTAAGAAGTTCAATAAAGTTAGGGGGTATTTTACCTACCGGTAGGTCTTCCTAGGTCGTGAAACTCCAATGAGCTAATCAAAATGGCCGGCCATCGAATGAGATGGCCTGAGTTTGCCTTCGAGTGCCTGTAAGTAAATAGTGACCCCACTCCACTCCCCAACGGGTGAAAAAAATTTCCGCGACCTAGCTGAGGCCGCGAGTAGGCGGGAACCTCCCTCGAGCATGAAGTAGAGTTGCAGCCACCTCATACGACCTCCCGGACCTCATGATGACCATGCTGCGAGTTTGAGTCCAGGGCAAACTCTTCTAAACTCGCAGCTTAGGTCGCCCAAGTGGGACAGGCCCTTTAGGATCAATACCCTGTCAGCATCATTACCCTGGATATAAAAACTAATTAAGCATTTGGGAGCTATGCTTTGACATTCAAAGTGCCATCGTTATCCACTGTTTATTCAGACAGCTGCTGCCCTTAATTCCCTCTCCAAATATACCTCTGTTCTGTTGTTTCCACAAACAAATACACACCGTGTGTGGTTTCTTGCAAGGTTCACCCCTTCCTGTCACCATTACTGAGTGTCTAATGCGCTGAGGCAACTGGGTTACATCACGGCCACGCTAGAGCACGGCAACATTTCCCTCATCTCTCACGGCACTTCCCAATTACCAATGTCCTCTCCCTTCCTGAACGTCCCAACACTCTACAGCTCAGTCATGACCCCAAACCTGCCCAGTCTAAGCTTGGCCAGGTCCCTGTCTGTCTTTCATTACAGCATCCTGCAACACTTGAGGAGGAAGGGGTGGGGAACATTGAACAGTGGCGCAGCGGTAGAGTCGCTGCCTCACAGCGCCAGAGAGCCGTCTGCACAGAGTTTGTACATTCACCCCATGCCCGCATGGGTTTACTGTGAGTGCTCTGGTTTCCTCCCACATTCCAAAGACATGGAGGTTTGTAGGTTAATTGGCTTCCATAGTGTGCAGAATAGAGCTAGTGTACGGGTAATTGTTGGTCGACACGGATTCGGCGCGCGAAGGGCCTGTTTCAGGGCCTATCTCTAAAATCTAAATCTACAAAACAGTACACCACAGGCCCTTCAACTCAGTGAGAGTCTAGGACCAGTGGCCATAGCCTCAGAGTTGAAGGATGTTCCTTTTGGAAGGGGATGAGGAGGAATTTCTTTAGTCAGAGGCTGGTGAATCAGTGGAATTCATTGCCACAGAAGGTTGTGGAGGCCAAGTCAAGGATATTTTTGAAGCAGAGATTGATAGATTCTTGATTAGTACTTGTGTTGAGGGTTATGGGGGGAAGGCAGGAGTATGGGGTTGAGAGGGAGAGATAAATCAGCCATGATTGAATGGCGGAGTAGACCTGAACGGCCTAATTCTGCTCCTATAACATATGGCAGGGAAGGATTCAATTCAATCAATCAATAGCAGGGAGAGGGCTATATCATGGAGAGATTTGGGAACAAGGGTAATGATTTAAAAACTGAGCCATTGCTAAACTGGGAGCCAGCACAGGTAAGCAGGCGCACTGTGACTGGGTGAATAGAAGGCAGTGCAAAATGAGAGTCAGTCCATCCGGTTTTGGGCAAGCGATTTTAAGGGAAGAGGGAATTTTCAAATGAGAGTCCTGGGTAGCTGAAGGCTGGAGAATATTGAGGATGTAAAGGGGGAAGGGGAGGCATGAATATGACAGGTTTTGGAGTTGGAGGAAGCTAGAGAGATCAGGATGTTTCAGAAGGAACTGCAGATGCTGGAAAATCAAAGGTAGACAAAAGCGCTGGAGAAACTCAGCGGGTGAGGCAGCATCTATGGAGCGAAGGAAATAGGCAACGTTTCTATTTCCTTCGCTCCATAGATGATGCCTCGCCCACTGAGTTTATCCAGCGCTTTTGTCTACCCTGGAAGATCCGGGGCCTCGTTGAGTGCAGGTATAAGGGGACACCGAGGCCAAGAAAAGAAATTAACTCATCGGTCGGCACAGCTTTGAATCCTCATTCTTGGCCCCAACCCCAGTCAGACTGATCGCTGCTTCAAAGTACCGGAGGCTTCAAACAAGATTACAAAGTGGTGTTTATTTAAGGGTAGGCCATGAATGATGTGATTCCACGTCATCCCTGGACAACTCCCACATTCTGCTTGGTACTTTTCAATTGAAGATGTGTTGGCCTGAGAATCCTATATGCTTGAATTAATAACTTTTTTCCCCATTAAAAGGGCCTGTCT
Organism: Leucoraja erinaceus; assembly: GCF_028641065.1. Classification (NCBI taxonomy): domain Eukaryota; kingdom Metazoa; phylum Chordata; class Chondrichthyes; order Rajiformes; family Rajidae; genus Leucoraja; species Leucoraja erinaceus. Next base: position 7,323,423 of record NC_073404.1, on the reverse strand, counting down.
GCTCGCAGCTGGATGCAAAAGATCTCCACATGATTTTCAAACGTAAGGCTGCCGCTCGTTTCTTGGCCAATATTTATTTCTCAGCCAACACCAGCAACAGATCATAAGGTCTATGTCACTGCCTTGTCTCTGGGAGTTTAGGGTGCACAAGATGGCTGCCAAATTCAAAGCTTCGAAATTTGGGCTGAATCAAAAAACACTGCTCAACAGGGTCTGAAGAAGGGTTTCGGCACGAAACGTCGCCTATTTCCTTCGCTCCATAGGTGCTGCCTCACCCGCTGAGTTTCTCCAGCATTTTTGTCTACCTTAGATTTTCCAGCATCTGCAGTTTCGTCTTAAACAAATAATATCTCTCCTTCAGCCTAGACCAGACTTTGAAGAGTCTTGGAAGCTGCAAAATAGCACGGGAATGTGGCGACTCGCTGTTCCACAAGAGGATCTATTGTACGCAGGTATTACATGATTTGATTAGATAGCATGCACAACAAGCTGTGAAGTTCAGTTCAAATAAGCAGGATACAGGTGCGGGAAAGACCCCACCAATTATTCAGTGCTCGGCAGAAGTCTCAGTAAAGGCCCTGTCCCACGGTACGAGTTAATTCCAAGAGCTCTCCTGAGTTTAAAAAAAATCAAACTCATGGTAAACTCGGAGAATGAACGTAGCGGGTACATCGGAGCTCGGGGACGTCTCTTAGCGGCTCGTACTGCTAACGGCAGGTACTCGGGAAGACTCGCTAACGGCAGGTAAGCACGAGAAGACTCGTGAAGATTTTTCAACATGTTGAAAAATGTCCACGAGAGCCCCGAGTACCGACGAGTGGCCATTACCGTAAATCACCGAGTTCGAATCAGGGCAAACTCGGGAGAACTCTTGGAATGAACTCGTACCGTAGGACAGGGCTTTTACCCTAAAGCTGTTGAGTGGGGATAGATACATAGATACATAGAAAATAGGTGCAGGAGTGGGCCATTCGGCCCTTTGAGCCTGCACCGCCATTCAATATGATCATGGCTGATCATCCAACTCAGTATCCCATACCAGCCTTCTCTCCATACCCCCTGATCCCTTTAGCCACAAGGGCCACATCTAACTCCCTCTTAAATATAGCTGGGGTTGTACATTGCAAATTTCAAAATGGTGAGGATTATACATGTTTGGTAATACAGAGATGGCAACAGGCCATCCATGTATCGAAGATCCGTCCCATCCCTACATACAGCCAAGCTCCCAGAATACTTTTAAATATAAAAGTCCGATATAAGCAAGTGCATTCGTTTCTGTGAACAGGTGGACTAGCTCCCCTTCTCTCTCCACTTCTAGTAGTTGTTTCTCTTAAGCGGACTTTTGATGCCATTCATTACAATACGGTGGAGGTATGTTGAAACGAGGAACTGTTTCTGGCTGCTCCGGTTTCAATAGACAAAATGAGCTGGAGTAGGCCATTCGGCCCTTCGCGCCAGCACCGCCATTCAATGTGATCATGGCTGATCATCCACAATCAGTACCCCGTTCTTGCCTTCTCCCCATATCCCTTAACTCCTCTATCTTTAAGAGCCCTATCTAACTCTCTCTTGAAAGCATCCAGAGAACCGGCCTCCACCGCCCTCTGAGGCAGAGAATTCCACAGACTCCCAACTCTCTGTGAGAAAAAGTGTTTCCTCGTCTCCATTCTAAATGGCTTACCCCTTATTCTTAAACTGTGGCCCCTGGTTCTGGACTCCCCCAACATCGGGAACATGTTTCCTGCCTCTAGCGTGTCCGAACCCTTAATAATCTTATATGTTTCAATAAGATTCCCTCTCATCCTTCTAAATTCCAGAGTATACAAGCCCAGCCGCTCCATTCTCTCAGCATATGACAGTCCCGCCATCCCGGGAATTAACCTTGTGAATCTACGCTGCACTACCTCAATACATCCCAAAGCCGTGCGGGTTTGTAGGTTAATTGGCCTCTGTAAATTGCTCCCTAATGTGTAGGGAGTGGATGAGAAAGCAGGATAACATAGAACTAGTGTGAACGGGTGGCCGATGGTCGGCATGGACTTGGTGGGCTGAAGGGTCTGATTTCACGCTGTATTCTAACCAAAACTAAATGGGTCCCAGCTGAACAATCTGAGTGCAGGCCTTTGCAATGTGTGCAACAGCATGCACTAAAAGAGATTTCTTGTTTTGGTGTGGAAGCCTGGTTTCAAAAACTCATTGTGATTTGTATTACTGCTGCCATCTTCCATTCCGGCTCCCTTTCTGTCTGTCTTAGGGAAAAGGTCTTCAATTTAAAACCAGCCAATCTTGGCGCAGTGCTGTGGCCTGATTTACAAGCAGGTCTGTTGAAGTAACTGACTTTCTGCTACAGGATATTTCAGTAACACTGAGAGAAAACGACACACTTAAACAAGGTCATAAACACACCGAGAGTGCTGAAAATATTGCACGGGCTAAGGATTTAAACTAAGGCCCACATCAGGCCCAATCTAGGACCTGGGGCTAGTCCAGATTAAGAGTGGCAGCAGACCTAGTCAGAATCGGACCAACAGCAAGGTCAGACCTCGGAGGCCACAGAGTGAGGCCACACGCAAATTGGAGGAACAGCACCTCATTTTTCGCTTGGGCAGCTTACAACCCAGCAGTATGAACGTTGATTCCTCTAATTTCAAGTAATCCTTGCATTCCCTCCCTCCCTCCCCACCTCCCCCACCCTGGTCGCCCTACTAGTTCCACTATTCACTTTGTATCCCTTCGTTATCACCTCTTCCCTAGCCAACAATGAGCCATTATGGGCTCCACCCTTCCTTGGGCATCTGTTGCCGGCCCTTATTTGTTCTGGCATTTTCTTACCTCCAGTTCCCTCCTCTCTACTTTCAGGCTGAAGAAGGGTCCCGACTCGAAACGCCACCCATCCTTTTTCTCCGGAGATGCAGTCTGACCACGCTGAATTACTCCAACACTTTGTGTCTATCTTCAGTATATACCAGCATGTGTGGTTCCTTTCTACACAGCAGGGACAGACTCTTGCCCAAAATACTCCAGATTGGGGAATGGGGATGCAGACTCAATAATATCCTGCTCGTTAGCTTTCTAACTGACTGGGACTGCTGGTCAGAGGCAGGGAAAGGTTGTACTGAAAGAATGATCCTATTCTCCACCTACACGTCACGCTGCCTCGGCAAGCACGGCAGCATAATCGAGGACATGTATCACCCCAGACACTCCCTCTTCTCCCCTCCCCCACCAGGCAAGAGTTACAGAAGTGAAAACACGCACCTCCAGATTCAGGTATAGTTTTTCCCAACTGTTATCAGGCAACTGAACCATCCTTTCACCAACTAGCTGCCTTCTGGAATATTCCAGTGGATTGGTTCCGTGCCTTCCGAGATTTGGACCAAAAATAATTGCTTTAAAAATGTGTAGGAAGGAAGTGGCTGGTTTACACCGAAGGTAGACACAGAATGCTGGAGTAACTCAGGCAACATCTCTGGAGAGAAGGAATGGTTGACGTTTCGAGTCGAGACTCTTCTTCAGTCAGGGGAGAGGGAGACACATAGAGATATGGAAGGGTAAGGTGTGATTTAAAATGAATATAGATGGGATGAATTGGGAAGAAGAACAAATACTTTTTAATAAAACCACCATCGTCGATGACTCGCACAAATCCACTCCCCAATTTAGAGGCAACAAAATACTGACAGCCAATTTGGTTTCAACATAGCTAACAGCGAGGCAGAGGTGTCATCCTTGACATCTCCAGACCTCCATCTATAATAACAATTCTCAACCTGTCAAGAGCTGGAGCAATGATAGGCCAGGAGTGCCGTCTTGATGTGGGGTGCAAGGCACAATACTACACTGATGATGAACACTGCCCCATCATAAAGTGCAAAGCATCTATTTCCTGCTGGTGGCGCTGAGACCAGCTTCATCAAAACAGAATTACTGGGAATCAGGGGCGGCACGGTGGCGCAGCGGTATAGTTGCTGCCTTACAGCGCCAGAGGTCCCGGTTCGATCCTGACTACGGGTGCCATCTGTGCGGAGTTTCCTCCGGGTGCTCCAGTTTCCTCCCACATCAAACCCACAAGTTTGTAGGTTAATTAGCTTCGGTAAAATTGTAAATTGTCCCTAGTGGGTAGGATAGTGTTAGTGTACGGAGTGATCGCTGGTCGGTGCGGACTCCGTGGGCCTGTTTCCATGCTGTATCTCTAAAGCCTAAGGCCTAAAGATTACAAAAAAAAATGAATGCTGGAGTATCTCAGGTCAAACAGCGTCTATGGAGAACATGGATAGGTGGCGTTTTGCGTTGGGACACTCATTCAGATTGATTGCAGTGGGAGTGAAGAACACCGGAAGAGAGGTGGGGGCAGGACAATGCCTGACAAATGATATGTCGATACAGGTGAGGGGAAGGTTTTGATAGACAAATGGTTGGACATAGGCTAGAGATGAAAAGACCAAATCAGTAAGATAAGGAGATAAGAGGTGTGAATAGTGAAGCCAGAGGAAGGAATGGAGGTGGAAGGGGTTTGTTGGGGGAGCGGGAAAGGGTAAAATGGGAGTGAGGGGAGGAAGAAGTGAGGGATTTTTGCAGTTTCCCATTTTAGTTGTTACATTCAGCTTAAGGAAAAGACAGAACTACCACAGAACCTTATGTGACTTTGTCACCCTGGACTAACCAATGGAATTATCTTGATATGTATCTGGTGGAGATTGAGTCAAAAAACAAACAGAACTGAACTAACAGCTCAGGAAACCAAAAAAATCACGTGCTTTCCATCGTTCAGAGTATGTTGACTGCGGTCATCCAAGGAGTTTTGCCATGATCTAACCCCAATTCTGATCCAACATAGGTCCATCAAGGGTACCGATCCCCCCCACCATCAAGGGGCTCTATAGGAGACTGGTTTCAATATGGCAGCCAGCATCATCAACACCACACCACCCTGGCCATGCTCTCATTTCACTCCTGCCATCGGGAAGAAGGTACAGGAGTCCGAAAACCATGACCACCAAGTTCAAGATCACCTATTCCCAATAACCATCAGGTTCTGGAACATTACACAACATTAACTAAAATATGAACTGCCAATTATCCTGGTTGCACTAAGGACTTCATGATGTTTGCACCAGTGGTGGGGTTTTTAATGTATTGATTTTTTGTTTGTTTATTATGTTAACTATTGTGTACAGGACAGCACAGTGTCACAGCAGTACAGTTGCTGCCTTACAGCGTCAGGGACCTGGGTTCGATCATGACTATGAGTGCTGCCTATACGGAGTTTGTACGTTCTCCCTGTGACTGCTTGAGTTTTCTCCGGGTGCTCCACAAAGACGTGCAGGTTTGTGGGTTAATTGGCTTCAGTAAATATCATCCATGGTATGTAGGATAATGTTAGAGTATGGGGTGATCCCTGGTCGGTGCTGGCTTGGTTGGCCAAAGGGCATGTTTCCGCGCTGTATCTCTAAAGTCTCAACAGGCCTGATGCTGCTGCAAGTAAGAATTTCACTGTTCCACTGTCGGTACATATGACATTGAAACACACTTCACACGTGACTCCTGCACTGATCAGGCCAATTTGCCAGGGAATAAGATTCTCCCTTTTTTAAGTGATCATGAAGGAATTAAACTATTAGCACATCTTCATAAACTGGAAAACAATCACTTTTCAAAACAAGTAAAACAACCAGGATGGTTTTGCCAGGCAAATTGAAATAGCTGTGTCCCAACTGCACACGCACCAAAGTAAAGATCATTCTAGCTGTTCGACATGTCCCCTACAACTCTCACCAGCTTCTGCAGATGCGCCATAGAAAGCATTTTATCGGGATGCATCACGGCTCGGTTTGGGAACAGCTCCATCCAAGACCACAAGAAATTGCAACAAATTGTGGACGCAGCCCAGACCATCACACAAACCAACCTCCCTTCCATTGACTCCATCTACACTTCACGCTGCCTCAGCAAGGCCAGCAGCATCATCAAGGACAAGTCGCACCCTGGCCACTCCTCCCCTCCCACATCGGGCAAAAGATACAGAAGTGTGAAAACGCACACCTCCAGATTCAGGGACAGCTTTATCCACAGCTGTTATCAGGCAACTGAAACATCCTACCATAACCAGAGATCGGTCCTGAACTACTATCTACCTCTTTGGTGACCCTCAGGTTGTCCTTGATCGGACTTTGCTAGTTTTACCTTACACAAAACATTATTCCCTTATCATGTATCTGTACACTGTAAATGGCTCGACTGTAATCATGTTTTGTCTTTCTGCTGACTGGATAGCACGCAACAAAAGCTTTTCACTGTATCTCGGTGCACGTGACAATAAACTAAACTGAACTGAACTGTCTGGTTCGCCATGCTTGTTGCTTGTACAATGAACAGATTTCAATCTCGCATTAAGCCTTGCTGATCCTGGAATAATAACGACATCTAGTCTATGGAAAGGAGTGCAGCATAAGTGGTGGATGCAATCACATTGGAGTGTCTAAACCAAACAAGTAATGAAAATTGCACAGTCTTTCATCACAAGAGGCAGGTGCTCAGAGACTGGGGATCGGATGAGTGCTTCTTGCTTTCCCCCGAGTGCTTGGAACAACAGTTCCACCCAGGACATGATGAAAAAAAGAGTTGTATCCTAAGATAAAGTTGCCTTTGTGAAAGTCGGTGAGAGGGAGCGTGAGAGCGAGGTGACATTCTGAGGCAGAAAACAGTCGGCAAGTGTAAAATCCTTAGATCTCGTTCAAACTTAAGCAATGTTACACAGGTCTACGTACGGTTGTGTGTGTGTGTGTGTGTGTGTGTGTGTGTGTGTGTGTGTGTGTGTGTGTGTGTGTGTGCGTGTGTGCGTGTGTGCGTGTGTGTGTGTGTGTGCGTGCGCACGAGAGAGAGTGCGTGTGTGTGTGTGCGCGCACGACGAAAGAGAGAGAGAGAGAGCGTGTGACAGAGTGTGTTTGAGAGAGCGTGAGAGAGTGTGAGAGTGTGTGACAGTGTGTCATGTGAGTGTGCCTTCCTACCGGATAAAATATGGCTGAGCATCGAATTCAGATCAGTGAGAAGTGAACTCGGAGACAGTTCTGTCAACAATCGCTCACTCAGAAGACAGACAAAGGGAGCACATCAATAAACGTGTCCTTAGTATTGGCACAGCTTTGGCTGGATAAGGCTTTTCATCTGCTACAAGGAACGCCCGATGGAGACCACGGGAAATTGATGGTAGATGGACTGGGGGTGGTGGGCAGATGGACGTTGTGGTTTCCATAGCTTACAGCTAGTGAAAGGGAGACGGCCGTTGGGTGAAGATAGAAGAAGAGGAAGGGGAGCATGGGTACACGGCAGAGGGACAACAGGTGAGGTGGGCAGAGTGGTGAAGAGAACGAGAGAAAAAAGGAGGAAAGGAGAAACTGAGAGAGAAAGAGAGAAAAAGAAAGAAAAAAGAGGAAAGAGAAACGGAAAGAGAGAGAGAGAAAGGCGAGAGAGTGAAAGAGAAAGGGAGAGAGTGAGAGAGAAAAAGGAGGTGAGTAAAGGGAGAGAGAGAAAGGAAAGAAGGAAAGGAGAGAGAAAAAAAGGAGGAAGTACAAAAGAGAAAATGGTGAGAAAGAAAAGGAGAGAGGGAGAAAGGTATGAAAAGTGAAAAAAAAAGAAAAAGAGAAGATAAAACAGAGAGAGAGAGAGAGAGAGAGGATGAAGGGGAGAAAACAAGAGTGCACGTTAATGGGAAGAGGGAGGAGGTGAGACAGGCATGGGAACTAGCACAGCTGCCTTATAAAGGAGCCATTGTGGTGAGCCAGTGGATTGGAAATGACTTGTACAGTCACAGAAAGAAAAACTGGCAGAAAATATGAGGGAAAATGAATTGCAAAAAAAAAACAACAAAAGAGACAGGAGTTATTGCAGCTTAGCAGAATAAGCTCACTTTGTTGAGCACAGACAAAGCTGATTAGGGTAAACCGCTGAGTAAGGAGAGGCCTTCGAAAGTAATTATTCCGTTCAACCGTGGCTGAGGAGTTGCAAGTGAGAGACTTGGTCTCGATCACAGTATTTCAAAGATTTGGTTTCTGTTTCAGTCACTGCTTAACAGCTTTGCCCATCTGACCTCTACATTGCTCAATTGGGACCCAACTCAAGGTAGATCATCTTCAAACTCTGCTACATTTAACTCTGGACATTAACAATATCTCAGACTGGAAATAAAAAATACCTAACAATTTCTTCATCACCACATCATGTTGTTACCACCCCAGCAGGTAAAGCAGCGATTTTGAAAATTGGCAAGTTGGTACTACGCAAGGGTGACACGGGTAGTGCTGCTGCCTCAATGCACCAGAGACCCGGGGTCATTCCTGATATCGGATGTTGTCTGTGTGGAGTTTACACCTTCTCTCCGTGACCTAGTGGGTTTTCTCCGGGTGCTCCAGTTCTCCACCCCACATCCCAATAGATTTGTAGGTTAATTGTCCCTTTGTACATTGTGTAGGGAGTGGATGTGAAAGTGGGATAACATAGAACTAGCGTGAACGGGTTACCAGTGGTCAGCATGGATTTGGTGGACCGAAGGGCCTGTTTGCATGCTGTATCTCTTAGTAAAACAACACGAGAACACGAAAGCAGGGGTATCCCACCCATCTGTGAGCCTGCTCCCCACTCCATGAGATCATTGGGGTGCAAATTCCTTCTATACATTGTTTGGTGGGTTCCATGGGTCGTGGTGGAAGCAGATACAAGAGCAGTGTTTAAAAGTATTTTAGATAGACACGTGGAAATGCAGGGAATGGAGGGATATGGATAGCGTGCAGGCAGAGGGATTAATTGCATTTGGCATTGTGTTCAATGATGACAGTATAGACTGAAGGAAGGGCCTGTTCCTGTGTTGCACTATTCTATGTACTCAAGTAGGTGACACTGAGCTACTCAGACAAGGGAAACCTTACAATGTCCATGATAACTGAGAACATCCTGAGCAAATAATCTGGCATATGTGTAGGAAGGAACTGTGCAGATGCTGGATTATACCAAAGGTAGACAACGCAAAATGGTGGAGTAACTCAGCGGCTCAGAAAGCATCTCTAGAAAAAAGGAATAGGCTGTGTTGCTTTTGTTTCCCTCTAATAGAGAAACATTAAAAGAGAGTTGACACAGACCCAATGGGCCGAATGGCCTCCTTCTGTCCTGTGACCATCCAAACAAGTTGGTAGAGCTGCTGCTTCACAGCGCCAGAGACCTCATGTGCTGTCTGTGTGGAGTTTGCACATTCTCCATTTGACGGAGTGGGCTCTGTTTTCGCCCCACATCTCAAAGACGTGCAAGTTTGTAGGTTAATTGGCCTCTGTAAATCGCCGCTAGTGTGTAGGGAGTGGATGCAAAAGTGGGATAATGTAGAACTGGTGTGAACGGGTGATCGATGATCACTGTGGACTTGGTAGGCCTAAGGGCCTGCTTCCAATGTAGTTGTATCTTCCAATCCATCAAAGGTATATCGCAATATTTAAGGCAGGTACCATCGCAACATTGAAAAAACATTTATACAGGTACATGGATAGGCCAGGTTTAGAGGGGTATGGGCCACAAACAGGCAGGTGGGTCTAGGGTAAATGGGCCATGTTGGATGGTGTGGGCAAGTTGGGTTGAAGGGCCTGTTTCCACGCTGGATCACTATGTGTCCATAAGACTGTAATCCATCAATCAATCAATCAATCAATCCATCCATCAAACATTGGTAGTAAATGAGACACGGTGGAGCTGCTGCCTTACAGCGCCAGATTCCAATCCTAACTACAGGTGGTGTCTGTACGGAGTTTGTACGTTCTCCCCGTGACCTGCGTGGGTTTTCTCCGGGATCTTTGCTATCCTCCCACTCTCCAAAGGCGTACAGATTTGGATGTTAATTGGCTTGGTGTAAAATTGTAAATCGTCCCTAGTGTGCAGGGATCACTGGTCGGTGGGCCGAAGGGCCTGTTTCCGCATTGAATCTCTAAACTAAAACTCAAGCTCTCTCTCATCCCATCACCTCAAGCTCTCGGGGGCCTGCGTGCCGTTTGGCAAGGGGAGAGAGGCAGCTGTAGCCCCCTCCTCTCCCTACTGCGAACTGTGATTGGTGAAAGTCACAGGTCCCCACAAACCCTCGGCAAGAGGTACAAAAGGTTTGTTCTGAGACTGTGACCGCCACCGGTGCGAGGAACAAAGAGAGACTATTATCCTATTACCTTCCCAGGCGACAAGCCAAACTGTAATACAGTACGAAACATCCTCAATTACCAAACTCCCTTCCCAATAACAGACATTTTGTGAAGCTAATCAACCATTTTGGATTAACCATATAACCATATAACAATTACAGCACGGAAACAGGCCATCTCGACCCTTCTAGTCCGTGCCGAACACGTATTCTCCCCTAGTCCCATCTACCTGCGCTCAGACCATAACCCTCCATTCCTTTCCCGTCCATATAACTATCCAATTTATTTTTAAATGATAAAAACGAACCTGCCTCCATCACCTTCACTGGAAGCTCATTCCACACAGCCACCACTCTCTGAGTAAAGAAGTTCCCCCTCATGTTACCCCTAAACTTCAGTCCCTTAATTCTCAAGTCATGTCCCCTTGTTTGAATCTTCCCTACTCTCAGTGGGAAAAGCTTCTCCACGTCAACTCTGTCTAACCCTCTCATCATTTTAAAGACCTCTATCAAGTCCCCCCTTAACCTTCTGCGCTCCAAAGGATAAAGACCTAACTTGTTCAATCTTTCTCTGTAACTTAGTTGCTGAAACCCAGGCAACATTCTAGTAAATCTCCTCTGTACTCTCTCTATTTTGTTGACATCCTTCCTATAATTAGGCGACCAAAATTGTACACCATACTCCAGAATTGGCCTCACCAATGCCTTGTACAATTTTAACATTACATCCCAACTTCTATACTCAATGCTCTGATTTATAAAGGCCAGCACACCCAAAGCTTTCTTTACCACCCTATCTACATGAGATTCTACTTTCAGGGAACAGTGCACAGTTATTCCCAGATCCCTCTGTTCACCTGCATTCTTCAATTCCCTACCATTTACCACGTACGTCCTATTTTGATTTGTCCTGCCAAGATGTAGCACCTCACACTTATCAGCATTAAACTCCATCTGCCATCTTTCAGCCCACTCTTCCAACTGGCATAAATCTCTCTGTAGACTTTAAAAATCTACTTCATTATCCACAACCCCACCTATCTTAGTATCATCTGCATACTTACTAATCCAATTTACCACACCATCATCCAGATCATTGATGTGCATGACAAACAACAGTGGACCCAACACAGATCACTGTGGCACCCCACTAGTCACTGGCCTCCAACCTGACAAACAACCATCCACCATTACTCTCTGGCATCTCCCATTCAGCCACTGTTGAATCCATCTTGCTACTTCACCATTAATACCCAACCAATGAACCTTCTTAACCAACCTTCCATGAGGAACCTTGTCAAAGGCCTTACTGAAGTCCATATATACAACATCCACAGCTTTACCCTCATCAATTTCCCGAGTAACCTCTTCAAAAAATTCAAGAAGATTAGTCAAACATGACCTTCCAGGCACAAATCCATGTTGACTGTTCCTAATCAGACCCTATTTATCCAGATGCTTATATATATTATCTCTAAGTATCCTTTCCATTAATTTGCCCACCACTGACGTCAAACTAACAGGTCTATAATTGCTAGGTTTACTCTTAGACCCCTTTTTAAACAATGGAACAACATGCGCAGTACGCCAATCCTCCGGTACTATTCCCGTTTCCAATGACATTTGAAATATTTCTGTCACAGCCCCTGCTATTTCTACACTAACTTCCCTCAATGTCCTAGGGAATATCCTGTCCAGACCTGGAGACTTATCCACTTTTATATTTCTCAAAAGTGTCAGTACTTCCTCTTCTTTGAATCTCATAGTTTCCGTAGCTACTCTACTTGTTTCCCTTACCTCACATAATTCAATATCCTTCTCCTTGGTGAATACCGAAGAAAATAAATTGTTCAATATCTCCCCCATCTCTTTTGGCTCTGCAGATAGCTGTCCACTCTGACTCTCTAATGGACCAATTTTATCCCTCGTTATCCTTTTGCTATTAATATAGCTGTAGAAACCCTTTGGATTTACTTTCACCGTACTTGCCAAAGCAACCTCATATCTTCTTTTAGCTTTTCTAATTTCTTTCTTAAGATTCTTTTTACATTCTTTATACTCCTCAAGCACCTCATTTACTCCATGCTGCCTATAATTATTGTCGATCTCTCTCTTTTTCCAAACCAAGTATCCAATTTCCCTTGAAAACCATGGCTTTTTCCAATTTTTACTATTTCCTTTCAACCGAACAGGGACATAAAGATTCTGTACTCTTAAAATTTCACCTTTAAATGTCCTCCATTTCTCTTCCACATCTTTCCCATAAAACAAACTGTCCCAATTTACTCCTTTTAAATCCTTTCGCATCTCCTCAAAGTTAGCCTTTCTCCAATCAAAAATCTCAACCCTAGGTCCAGTTCCGACCCTCTCCATAATTATATTGAAATTAATGGTATTGTGATCACTGGTCCCGAACTGTTCCCCAACGCATACCTCTGCCACCTGACCCGTCTCATTTCCTAACAGGAGGTCCAGCATCGCCCCTTCTCTAGTAGGTAATTCTATGTATTGCTGCAAAAAGCTATCCTGCACACATTTTACAAACTCCAACCCATCCAGCCCATTTACAGAATGTGTTTCCCAGTCTATGTGTGGAAAATTGAAATCTCCCACAATCACTACCTTGTGCTTACTACTAATATCTGCTATCTCCTTACATATTGGCTCTGTATTTCGTCCCGAAACGTTGCCTATTTCCTTCGCTCCATAGATGCTGCCGCACCCGCTGAGTTTCTCCAGCACTTTTGTCTACCTTAAAGGGGATGTTGTTAGCTATGGGGAAGGTGACAACGAGGTGTGCAATCAGTATTAATTTAAACCTCTGTAAACACATGGTCTCGGGGATCAGTATTAAATAGCCTTTTGGGGAACTGGGCTTTATATTAAACCCAGGAGCCAAAAGGCACGGGGATAATCGGAAAACAGAAACCCGGGGCTGAGATGAGAAAACGTTTCCTTATGCAGACAGCAGCCTGCAGGGTTGGGTGGAAAGTGGAGACACAAGGAACTATAGCACTGGTAAACTAAAAAAAACACAGAGTAAATGGAGTGTTTAAGTGGGTTAGGCTGCATCACTGCTGGAAAATCGAGAGGTAGACAAAAGTTTTGGAAAAAGCTGGAAGCACTGCGGAAGCAAGATGCCGTTAGAGGCGAGAGGCAACGTTTCGTCCCGAAACGTTGAAAGAGATTTCCTTCACTGAGATGCTGCCGCACCCGCTGAGTTTGAGAGCACTTTTGTCTACCTTAAAGGGGATGTTGTTAGCTATGAGGAGAGAGAGAGAGAGAGGGAGAGGGAGTGAGAGAGAGAGAGAGAGAGAGAGAGAGAGAGAGAGAGAGAGGTTGAGAGAGAGAGAGAGAGAGAGAGAGAGAGAGAGAGAGAGAGAGAGAGAGAGAGAGAGAGAGAGAAGGGGATAGGGAGGAGAAGAGAAAGAGAGGAGAGAGGCACGTGGATAAGAGAGAGAGAGAAGAGGGGCTGAGAGAGAAAGAGAGAGAGAGACAGCAGCCTGAGGAGGAGAGAGGAGAGTGGAGAGACAGAGGAACTGTACGCACTGCTTTACTAAAAAAAGACACAGAGTGCCGGAGTATCTCAGTGGGAGAGAGAGAGACTGGAGAGACAGAGAGAGGACGTTTTGGAGAGAGAGAGAGAGCACTGGGAGAGAGAAGATGCCGAGAGAGAGTGAGAGAGAGAGAGGGGAGAGAGAGAGAGGGGGGGAGAGGGAGAGACAGTGAGAGGGGAGAGAGAGAGAGAGAGGGAGGAGACAGAAACGGAGAGATAGACAGAGAGAGACAGTAACGGAGAGAGAGAGAGAGAGAGAGAGAGGGGGAGAAAGAGAGAGACAGATAGAGAGAGAAACGGAGAGAGAGTGAGAGAGAGAGAGAGAGAGAGAGAGAGAGAGAGAGAGAGGGTAGATAGAGAGAGCGAGGAGAGGAGGAGAGAGAGAGAGAGAGAGAGAGAGAGAGAGAGAGAGAGAGAGAGAGAGAGAGAGAGAGAGAGAGAGAGAGAGAGAGAGAGAGAGAGAGAGAGAGAGAGAGAGAGAGAGAGGAGAGAGAGAGAGAGAGAGAGAGGGAGAGGGTAGGGAGGGAGAGAGGGAAAGGGAGAAAGCGTGATTGAGAAAGAGGGGGGGTGATGGAGAGAGGGGGGTGAGAGAGAGAGGGGGGAGAGTGAGTGAGAGAGTGTAAGTGAGAGTGAGTGAGGGAGTGATGACAAAAGCCATTATTCTCCCCCATCGCTGCCCAATTCACTTGCTAGACACCAGAACCTCAGCAACAAAGGTCCAAAGACCCTGTTCATTGAAAGGTTATGACAAACTGTTCTTCAACATTTAGTCATCAGCTGCTTGTGAAAGTGATGCTCTGGGTGGAAACTAGCAAAATACAGGCCGCGTCTCTGTAAATTCTTCCGGCTGTTTTCTTAAGCTCCTAGATCTGAGTATTTCTACAAACCCAGTCTTGTTTATATAGCTCCAACAGACAGCAGCTGCTGGAAATCACCGCTGATTCACTTTGGCCAAATAACTCCTGAGTGCAGGCTGGCAGGCTTGGATATGAGTCCGAGAGAATCGATTCCAGTGATGTTAGATGGGATTGAGTGATTGATTGATCATTCAATCATTCACCCTACCAATCAATTCATTGATCGAAAAATATGCCATGGAAACAGGCCCTTCAGGCTAGTGTCCACGCTGAAAATCGATCACCCGCTCGCAATAGTTCCGTGCTATCCCACTCTCTCACTCACGCCTGACATATAGGGGCAATTTTACAGAAGCAAATTAACCTACAAACCTACATGTCTTTGGGGTGCGGGGGGAAATATTTTTAGCATCTAATGCTTTCTCCATTTCCTTCCAGTCAGCTAACCCATAAAGATTTGAACCCATTTCTCTACCTTGTATTTCTCCAAAGCACCCTAAGCATGAATGTCTTTCATCAAGCTTTTTTACCAGCTGTTCTATTTTTCAGATATGTTGGTCGGCATGGCAAGCTGTTTCCATGCTGTAGGACTCTATGACAAATAAGTCCCTAACAAGATTCGAAGGTACGCTAATGAGCCTGTCCCGTTTAGGTGATTTTTCAGGCGACTGCCGGTGACTGTCAAGTAGCCGGCAGTCGCGTGAAAAACCGGCAACTTGAACGGCGACTGTGGAACGCACACAAACACATCACTTCCTTCACCAGACCGTTATGCAGGCGGGGGGACAGGGCAAGCGGGGGAAGCGCTGTCTGAGTGAAATTCCCACGGTGCAAAGCCAGTGTGATACAGACACACACCGCGATGAACAGGAAGGTTGGCGCTGTAATTAAGACGGCTTTAGGGAGGGGGGCGGGATGGGAGGAAGAGGGGGCAGAAGGAAGGAGAAGGAGTGGAGACAAATTTTAAGAAGCCAGAGGTATACGGCTGTGAAGCTTGGCGGATAGTTAACATTACCGGTTAAATATTAATATCACCACCCGCGAACATTTGGCGACCCATGTGGCGACTGTATCGTCTCCTGCAGCCGCCTCAGTGGGACAGGCCCTAAATCAACGTCATCAGTTTTCCGAAGGGCCAGACAAATAGAACACGCAGCACATTGAGGCAACATTTGGACACTTTCTGCTCAACCACGAGAAAGCCAAAGTAGGAAGTCAACCCGTAACTGGATTCCTCCAAGAATGTTTTATGAGCTGCCGTTAGTTAAACTTCATCACTTTATAAACAGATCAGCGCTCTCTCAATAAAGCCGTGGATCTCCCGCGAGTCGCCTGAAGCGGTTTTACAAGGATCGGGAGGAGAGCTGCACATGCAATGTTCTGAGATATTCTGTTGCCAAGGTGCAGTCGTGGCTATTTAAGGATATTAATGTGGACATTTGCAAATAAACATGGTCTTAGGTCAATCAGAGTTTAAGTGCCTATTTTGATGGAGGAGAGCACTTTGGAGCTTTATGCCCCTGTCCCACTTAGGAAACCTGAACGGAAACGTCTGGAGACATTGCGCCCCACCCAAGGTTTCCGTGCGGTTCCCGGGAGTTTTTGTCAGTCTCTCTACCTGCTTACATTACCTGCAACCTCCGGCAACCACCTGCAACCTCCGGGAACCGCACGGAAACCTTGGGTGGGGCGCAAAGTCTCCAGAGGTTTCTGTTCAGGTTTCCTAAGTGGGACAGGGGCATTAGACAACAAGTCAAAAACGACCAATGTGATGAGATTGGCTATACATTTTTTTTTAAACTGCAGGCCATTTTTCTTCTTTCTATAACAACATGCAAGACCTTGGGGGAACGATGGCTGGAGTGAAATGGATACCCACGAGGAACTTGACAACACAAGATGTAGGGGAGAAATGGCGCAACAGGACAGAGAAAATGTAACCATTTCCCCCTCTAGAGTCTTTACAAGAAATGGAAGATGGAAAGAAATATCACAATTATTGAGTACATTGATAGAGTGGTATACAGAAGGATCTTTGTGCCTCTGTAGTTCTTTGAAATGGATGCCAATCACTATCACTCCCTTTTTGTTCTAGTCCAAACAAATTGTTCTTTTCCAAATGCTCTACCCGTCCTGCAACCTATTAATTGTGAGATCAGTTAAATAAACACGGAGTTAAGAGAAAGATCAATGGATCAGAGACGTTCGTGGGACAGAGATGGGTATCTTATTCACAGTGGCCAACATGGACATTAATCAAACTACTTATTGTTTCAAGAAGGAATTGCAGATACAGGAAAATCGAAGGTAGACAAAAGTGCTGGAGAAACTCAGCGGGCGAGGCAGCATCTATGGAGCGAAGGAAATAGGCAACGTTTCGGGACGAAACGTTGCCTATTTCCGTCGCTCCATAGATGCTGCCTCACCCGCTGAGTTTCTCCAGCACTTTTGCCTACCATCAATCAAACTTTCAATCTGGTTATGGCACTTTAAGCGATTGAGTACTTTCTTTGCAATGTGGTGGAGTCTCTGGATACTGCCTTTGATTCCTAGAAGGCCACACAATAGCCTGCAGTTACTTGTTGAGTTTGGGTTTCTCCGAACATCACAAAAGTGGCTTTCTATTGGGTTTCTTACCTTGGGAGCAACAAGAGAAACTGGCCGGTGGCTTGTGAGACGCTTGGAGCGATGGCCAGAAACAAGGTGAACATAGACACACAAGAGATGTCAGGTTGGCATTCAAATGGGGGGTGGAGGGAGAATGAAGGTGCTTGAATCTGGAGTAAAACAACCAACTGCAGGAGAGACTCAGCAGGACAGGCAGCATCTATAGAGGGCAACGAGGAACTGCAAGTGCTGGTTTACTAAAAAAAAAGGCACAAGGCGCTGGAGCAACTCAGCGGGTCGGGCATTTCTCCAGGGATGCCTACCTGACCCACTGAGTGACTCCGCCACTTTGTGTCTATGGTGGGGAAATGGACGGGTAATGCTTCAGGTTCGAGACCATAGATCCAAGATGTACGGGAAATTAATTATTTATTTTATGTAAAGCACTTTGGTTTTAACACAAGATGATTTAACGTGCTATATATATAACATTTACTTATTTACTTACTTACTTGTGAACATGCATAGCTTGGAATATTTTGTAAGTGAAAAATATTTTGAACAAATGAAAGGGCAGGTGGCCAGCTGACCCTGTGAGGTGGAAGATGATCCCTTGTACTAGCTGTTTGGCAGGGAGGAAGCCAACCTCATCACACGCACTAAAAATGAACACGGTTCAAATCTGCGCCCGTGTTCTTGCAGCTGCCAACCGCAGCAACACCGTCAGCAGCAAAAACTTCCCGCTCACATCCTGCAGCAATATGTGCCGACTGTATTAGAACACTGTGAATGAAGCAACTTGCAAACTAGCTTAGCACGTGGATAATATTCTAAAAGATCATTAATCGCATTAAGTCAACAGTCAAGGGCTCAAGAATTGAATCTCTCTACGCAGATTCCCAAAGATGCCTCATCTCAGGCATCTCATTCCAAGGCACTGTGGAGTAAAGTATTCTTCCTACATTTTGAACCATGCAAGCAACAGGTCCATTTAAGGATCCTCCATTTTGATTTTATAAGGACACCTGATGACAACCTTTTCCAAGAAATATCCTTATTTTCATCCCAACGACTCAAAAACCTTGAAATATTTGGGTCTAGGTGCCTCAGGGTGTAGGGACATGAGGATGACGTTAATTGCAGGTGGCAAGATGTTCCTAGGAGGTGGCACCCAAGGCCCATGTTCACACATCTTCTTCATAAATTCATAAGTGATACGAACAGAATTAGGACATTCGCCCCATCAAGTTTACTCTGCCATTCAATCATGGCTGATCTATCTCTCCCTCTGAACCCCATTCACATTCAGCTCAAGTCTACTCTGCCTTTCAATCATGACAGATCTATCTTTCCCTTTCAACCCCATTCTCCTGCCTTCCCCCCATAACCCAGACACATGCACTAATTAAGAATCTATCAATCTCTGCCTAAAAAGATGTCCATTGACGGCCTCCACAGCCTTCAGTGGCAATGAATTCCACAGATTCACCACCCTCTGACTAAAGAAATTTCTCCTCATCTCCTTCCTAAAGGTACATCCCTTTATTGTAAGGCTATGGCCTCTGGTCCGAGACTCTCCCTCTAGTGGAAACCTCCTCTCCATATTCACTCTATCCAGGCCTTTCACTATTCGAGTCTTCAGTCTTCCAATTGAATCTCTAATCAGTCAAGAATCTCAACTGAAACACCAGCCAAATTTGGATTCGATGGCATATTCTGCTTTTTGCTGCTGCTATTCTGGGGACCAAAGATCAACAAAAATTAGAATCCTAAGAAGCCACAACAAGTGAAGTGGATGGGAGACGGCAATTTCTCAGACCATTAGGGTTCCCAAGGCCAACACAACCCAATGCTCTCTAGTTAATAGTACATCAGTGACCGCTTCCTTGGCGCTGGTTATTGAAGACTACGTGTTCCCACAAAAAGAAAAAAAGTGTTGCTGAATTTAACAAGCTTCAAGGAACAAACCATTGTTATTCAGCTAGAGGTGGCACCAATACAATATGGAACCTAGACAGTTGGACAGACTTAACACAGACTTCAGCCATACACCATTAACTAGATGGTGCGTTGCTCCCTTTGCTAAAATTGGGATTGTAGGGAATTCTGGCAGCTGGGAAACACATAGATGTTAGTCCAAGGCCTTGTACTTATGATCACAGGACAAGTGCCAACTCCTAAAACAAGAATCTTTGTCCTTCTTCATGGATTAACACTGCTATTTCAATTCTCTGCATTTCCCCGCCCGCATCTTAATCCACTCTTACCTTGCCAAACTGCTCAAAGTACTGCTTTACGTCATCGACCACCGTGTTTGCAGATAATCCGCCTACGAATATTTTCTTTGTTCGAGTGACCATCTGAAAAATAGGCAAGAAGAAAGAGTTTAGTGTTTATTTCCCCTGAAGAAAGTTTGTATAACCTACAAATAACCTAACCAGGGCATCATAATGGACGAGAAACTCCACTGTTTGAGCTCAGTTATAATCCACTGTTAAATTAGGAAATCTTCAGAAAGGAAAATGAAATAAAAGGCTTCTTAAATTTGCATGATGTATTTTCACGACTGCAGTGATTGAAGAATGAATCGTGAAGGTCATTGAAGAACAGGAGGATATTTATCAAATATGATTGCCTTGATACATACGCCCATAAAGGAACACTGAGAGGAACAGTGTGGAGAAGAGGGAAGGGGAACAGTGGCAAGACAGAGCACGAAGGCATCAAAGTAAGTGGGTGGGAGGGTGAAGGGAGGGTTGGAAAGAAAGAGAGAGGAGAAAAATACAGTGAAGATTGCATACAGGCACTAGCCTTTACACACTGGGCAGTGGTAAAAGGTTCACTCCTTCAAAAAGCTCTATGTTTTGATTAATTTTGATGTCATCCTTACATGAGACTTTTAGAGACATCAGACTTTAGAGATACAGCGCAGAAACCGGCCCTTTGGCCCGCCGAGTCCGCGCCCACCAGTGATTACCCCGTACGCTAGCACTATCCTTCACACTAGGGATAATTTTACACTACTAAAGCCAATTGCCTACAAACGTGCACGTCTTTGGAGTGAGGGAGGAAACCGGAGCATCCGGACAAGACCCATGGAGAACGTACAAACTCTGTTCAGCCATTACCCGGGTCAGGATCGAACCCGGGTCTGCGGGGCTGTAAGGCAGCAACTCTACTGCTACACCACTGTGCCGCTCAGTGATGGATAGATCTAGGGATGGCGCGCGGGAAGCTGCCGCTGGGTCGCCTTATGGTGCCCCTAGCAAACCCTGGAGGAATTACTTTAATCTTCATTTTTCTGGAAAAAGTTTCCCGACCTGTTGAATCCTTCCTGATAGCATCTCTCACTCAGACTTGGGAACATTCCCAAAAATCTTTATTTCCACCATCACCACCATCATCCAGATCCATCCTGTAACATTATCTGAACTGTGTGCACCATGTGTGTATTTTGAACTGAAGCATTAACTACATTTCTGTTCACATGTATTTACAGCAGTTTGTGTATTTTTAAATTTGGAATTTTTCCAGCATCTGAAGAATTTTACTCTAAAGGAGAGTTTTCTTGACATGCTTGGAATGAGACAGATATAAAGGGCCTGTCCCACTTAGGTGAATTTTTGGCGACTGTCATAGTCATAGCAGGTCGCTGAAAAACCGGCGACTGGACTCTCCTTACTACAATGCCTACAACAAGCTACCACCTAGTCGACGTCAATCTACGGGAAGCTGCCGACAACCGGCAACCCATTAGGACATCCACCTACGACCACACCTATGACAACCTACGTCCACCCGCAACAAGCTACGACAAGGTAAGACCCTGTCGGTGACAACTGAAGACAACTTAAGACAAATCATTCGCCGGTACCTGTCGCCGGTAGTCAGTAGGTAGGTAGTCGCCAATGGAATTCACCGAAGATAACACCGGCAACAACCTACGTCATCCTGGCGACAACCTATGACAGCACCTACGTCAGGACAAGTCAAGCTACGCTCATTGGCGTCAAGCCCACTGTCGCCAAAAATTTTTGAACATTTCAAAATCCAGCGGGTACCAGAAAAATGCTCCGACCCTTTGGGCGACTGAGGAGACTACTCACGACACCCTGGCGACAGCCTAGTCGCCTGTAGTCGCCTAAAAAAAATCATCTAAGTGGGACAGACCCTTAAGAAATCCAATGACCGCCACAGAGCACATTTCATTCGGGGTTGTACTGTAAATTGGCAGCTGAAAACGCCTGATACAATTGAGAATAAGGAGTAGAGAGGTACATCAGATGAAAGATGGAGGAGGCGGTAAATCAACGTAGATCAACGAATGGAGGGTGGGTGGACATTAGACCACAGGCAGCAATCTTTAGGATGCAGCTGATTTTCACCAGACTCTGTATCCCAGTGTCTTTAAGAACTCGTGGTTTAAACATCACCTGTTTCAGTACGTGGAACATTATCCACTTTCCAACAGCTGCGGACTACAGTTCCCTATCCCGAGAGGAACAGAGAGCCAACAGTATGAGACTAGATTGCACAGGGGACATTGTAGGGAGAGGGTTTGGTGCAAACATGTCCTAGAACGGTCTCAGTGAAACTACGGATTAGTAATAATCCAGAACAAACCACACTTAACAAAGAACCACGGACAACCTTTATAGAAAAGGTTGCCCAGGTAACGAACGAGTGGCCCGACCTACGAAACCTCGGCTTTACGCAAATTCTTTCATACATTTTTAAAGCTAGTACTTAGAATGAGAAAGTGTTTTGTGACACAGTTGGCCCTCCAGACCATAGGAGTTGTGGGTAATGGCGTCCATTATAGCCAATTGTCCACTACAACCCAGTAAGGGTGGGGACCATGTATGCACAGTACTAGAGAAACTGCCAATAAATGTACACCAAACAAGACGCACAATAAACACGAAAGGCCACAAAATACATCATGCTTTAAGCATTGTAAATCAATGTTAACAACAACAAACTCAGTCCTCTGTACCCAATATGAATACGTGGACAGGTTGGTGCACAATGCGCACATTGGTGCACAAAGAGAAGTAGACATTGTGGAGACCACGGCCGTGCACATTATGAAACAGTGAAAAGACACTGTATGGGATGGAGATAAACCTTGAATCAAACACTTGAAAGAAGTTGAGAAAGCAAAGTCAGAAAAATAGGCAAGACAAGCAGGCATATCGACAGTGGCATTTAGAGGCTGCTGGATTGGCAATGGAGGAATATGGATCAGGTGCAGGCAGAGATTAGTTTAAATAGGCATAATGGTCAGCGCAGACATTGTGGGCCGATGGGCCTGTTCCTGTGCTGTATTGTTCTATATTCAATATATTCACACACGAGAAACAAAGAGAAGTAGACAATGTGGACAACACGGCCATCGCTTCTGAGTCAGGGGGAGTTGGCAGGCCTCACTCCAGATCCAGAACAGAACTGAGGGAATACTGCACTGTCTATGGTGTTGTAGGAATGTTCAACCAGAAGCACACATTGATGTTGTCATGAGACACATGAATTCTGCATTATGATTTGGACCAATCATTACACAGACCAAAATCACACAGCCGTGGCCATAATCACACTGACCAGACTTCCGACCACTGACTCCATCTACATTTCCTACCACTGCCTCGGAAAAACAGCCAACATAATCAAATACTCGTCCCACCCCAGTCATCCTTCTTTCCCAACTCCCATCCGGCTACAGGTACAGAAGGTGGAGGCACGCACCACCAGACTGAGGAACAGCTTCTCCCTCTCTGCTTTTGTGCTCCTGAATGGTCCTTCCATAAGCTAGGGTAGTGTTTGATTCACTGCTAATCCATTGCGGCCATTGGACTTTGCCTATGAAACTGGTGCCCTACAATGCTGAGAACTATATTCTGTACTCTGTATCTTCCCCATTATACACGAGTTTAGACTGATTGTATCTCCTGTATGTATGTATGTATACCTGACCTATTTGGACAATCTAAGCTCCACGTGAGAATAATAAACCTAAACCTATAGCTGTAGAATTCTGTGTCAAATGCCAAGATTTATCCTTCAATCAACATTTTTAGAAAAACGTTAGATATTCAGAATCAAACAATTTGGGAGCCTGCTGGGCACAAATGAGCCCTTCTTAAGTTATATCAATCAATACCCATACTCAAACTGCTTCACTGGCTACAAAACATTGAAGGCATTCAGCGGCATGGTGGCGCAGTGGTAGAGTTGCTGCCTTACAGCGCCAGATTCCCGCGTTCGATCCTGACCACGGGTGCTGTCTGTACGGAGTTTGTACGTTCTCCTCGTGACAGCGTGTTTTCCCCGGGTGCTACAATTTCCTCCCACATTCCCGACACGTGCAGGTTTGTAGGTTGATTGGCTTCAGTAAAAATTGAAAATTGTCCCTAGTGTATAATGTGTGCTAGAGTAACAGGGATCGCTTGATCGGCGCGGACACAGTGGGCTAAAGGGCCTAGTTCTCCAAACTAAACAAACTTAAAAACATTTTTAAAGGAACACAGGGTGCGATTTCACAACTAATACCAGCATCGGGGAAGTCATAACTACCTGTGTACTTCACCCCAAAGAAAAGTCAACATTTTATACACACTTTAGACAAAATCACAGTCATAACTCAGCCCAACTTTTCCATGTTAGCCATCAAGTATGTCAATACAAACCCCATCTCCCAGCACTTGGTCCATAACCACCCATGCCTACAGCACTCATCCAGACACCTTAAATTGTGAAAGAGTAAATCATGAAGTAAAACACTGAAAGAGAGGATGAAAGAGTCGTACGTAAAAACGTAGGTGAATGCAGATGTGAAACAGCAGCAGAGACAGGCATTTGGCACGGGAGGAGAAACAGAAAACTGCAGAGAAGTGCTGTAAAGTGGAGATTTATGTGCACACTGACACAGTCAAGACAGGTGCAAGTGTTACACGGATGGCTGGGTTGCAGATTTCAGCCACACACGTCCAAGAAAGAGTTTAGTTTAGTTTAGTTGAGAGATTCAGCGTGGAAACCGCCCAGAGTTAAAAGATTTATAAGCAGAGTTAAAGCGTTATAAGCAGAGTATAAGCAGGGAAAAGCGTTGCCTTTTGTTTACTACCAAGCTGCGAGCAGCAGTCTAAGTATAGATGGGAGATGGGGAGCTGTACTCCAAGACAGCCCTCTACGCACTAATTAGACCTTGACCTGTGGCTATTTAAACGAGGGCCACTGGTAAACAAAGTAAATGCTTAATTTATTCACTTCATCTGAAAACCTAATCGAGAAGCACAAAATTACAAAACAGCACAGCGAACTCATAATGAACATCATCACAGCTCGATGATAAACAGAATTATCAAGGTTTACTACATAGACTGTTTCAGGGCATTCTCCCTCCTACTCAGTATTAAATTGCTTGCCTGACTTAATTTTCAGGCTTTAGGTTGATACAACACTCGGGAAAACAAGTAAGTATTTAGCAAAGACTGAAAGGGAAGCCTTTGGAATTAACTGCAACAGTGCCATAGTGTCATAAAGGCCCATTGGTTCAATGCCAACTAAGATCCAACATCTACACCAGTCCCATTTGCCTCCCTTCGACCCAGATCCTCTAACCCTTTCCTAGCGAGGTATTCGTCTACATGTTTAAAGTTTGGAGATACGGCATGGAACCAGGGGCCAATTTACAAAAGCCAATTAACTTACCAATCTGCACGAACTTTGGGATGCGAGAGGAAACCAGAGCACCCGGAGGAGACCCACAAACGTGTAAACTCCACAGAGACAGCATGCAAGGTGAGCACACACATGTCTATGGCATGGTGAGGCAGCAGCTCTACCACATATGACATTGTGCCGCTAATTAGTTCAGGGATAGCAGTGATCAATATAGCATTGTCCAAACCCCATCCCTGGGCCCACAATATGACTGGTCTGGCAACGTCTCCAGAGATGCTGCCCGACCCGCCTAGTTATTCCAGCACTTAGGAAAGGTTTAGAGGGATAGGAGGTGGTGCTAGTGTAGATGGGGCATCTTGGTCAGCATGGGAAAGTTGGGTCGAAGGGCCTGGTGTATGCCTCTCAAACTCCCTACGTTGCACAGATTAGTTTAGTTTAAAAATACTGCATGGAAACAGGCTCAACCAAGTCTACCAGTGATCCCCGCACATTGACACTATCCTACACACTTTGGACAATTTACAATTTTACCAAGCCAATTGACCTACAAAACTGTATATCTTTGGAGAGTGTGAGGAAACCAGAGCACCCGGGGGAAACCCATGCAGGTCATGGGGAGAAGGTACAAACTCCATTCAGACAGCACCCGTGGTCAGGATCGAACCCGGGTCTCTGGCGCTGTAAGGCAGCAACTCTACCACTGTTCCATTCGGCAATAGGTGCTTGGCATCGGTTCACAATTCACACAGAACAGCCAGCAACTTTCTTGCAGGTCTAGAGGCCTTTTAAATCATGCAACGTACAAAACTGATCCGCAAATGATCAGTGGGGTAAGAAATCCCATTCACAACACACATTCCCACCCTTGCACATTTATCAGACTAATAATAGACCACACACTGAGAGAGCTAAAGACGCACTTACATGCACCAGGAACTTGCCTGATGTCTTCATGGATGTTAAGCAATGCGCGGCAAAATGTTTTCTGTATGTGCCAGGCGTGTAATCTTCCATTAACCAGCTAGTGACCGGGAACAGGTCAGGCCCTCCCGCAACATAGGATGCCAACGTCAAGTTCATTGCTCTCAAAACTAGTGTCAGCCAAGCCTTCAGTCCTAACCGTTTGTTCCACTGCAAGAACAACTGTCCACCAATTAACGCTTGAAGGAGAACAATAAAAATGGAAAGTAGATAATTTTGTTCCCTAATGGCTTAATAGGTTCATATACCGCAGTGTGTTATCATGACTTACAAAAGGAACCAAGAATCATTTCTGCTTCCCCCCTTCGCCTAGAGTTGGCTTACCTGTGTAATAGGGTCATGTGATAGGAGCAGAATTAGGCATTTAGGTCTATCGAGTCTACTCTGCCATTCAATCATGGCTGATCTATCTCTCCCTCCTAACCCCATTCCCCTGCCTTCTCCCCATAACCTCTGACACCTGTACTAATCACAAATCTTTATCTCTGCCATAAAAATACCCATTGACTTGGTCTCCACAGCCCGCATGCTGCTGGTTTAGCTATCAGCAGGTGCTCGCTCAATGCCACAGTTGCAGTCCGAGAAAATAGATAAACATTTCCCAATCTACCCTGTAGTGGCTCTTACACTTTTTTTTAATCTGCACTTTCTCCATCATCGTAACACTACATTCTACACGTTGCCTTGTTACTCCTTTTACACTACATGTTGCACTACTGTACCAATTGTGCTCATGCATAACATGACTGCAATCATGCATGATATGACTGTAATTGTGTATGTTGATTACACTGACATATGTTTAGTTTAGTTTATTGTCACATGTACCGAGGTATAGTGAAAAGCTTTTGTTGCGTGCCGACCAAAGACTGTACATGATTATAATCGAGCCATCCACTGTGTCCAAGTACAGGATCTTCTTCTTCTTCTTATATGCCATGTACAGCCTAAAGTTGTAGGACAACTTGTTCTATTTGATCTTATTTGATTGTGCACGCGGGTTGATTGCCTTCGTCAAAACAGAGCGGACCACGCGAATGTTGCAATCTCCCACTCCAGATACACGATTGTTTTCAGGTATGATATGATTACGTGATTGCATTCATCATGCATGGCACAAATTGACATGCATGATATGATTGTACTCACAAATAATGTGAATTTAGTCACATATGATATGGATGCACTCACACATTATATGGTTGTCGTCACGCATGTTATAGATGTGCTCACATATAGTATGAATGTACTCACGCAGGGTATGAATTTAGGAGCGTGCGGTATGAATGCACGTACATATGGCAGGGTTGAACTCATGGATGGACGGGGGGGGGGGGGGGGGGGGGGGGGGGGGGGGGGGGGGGGAACGGGACGGGACGGAATGCAAGGGTTACTTGAAATTAGAGAAATCAACATTCATGCCACTGGGTTTGTAAGCTACCCAAGCAAAATATTAGGTATTATCATGAGAAATATATGCTTGAGAAATATTTCCTTCCTATTAATTGCGGTTATGTGTAAATATCTGATGCATGAGCAAGGTATATATGGGATTTAAAAAAACCACAAAGTCTGGAGTAACTCTGCGGGTCAGGCAGCATCTGAGGAAAACATGGATAGGTGAATTTTCGAGTGGTGACAGTCTTCAGACTGACTGTAGTGGGGGCCAGAGAGCTGGAAGATAAGTGGAGGCGGGACAAAGATTGGCAAGTGATGGGTGGATATAGGTGAAGGGGATTTGATTGTCAGATGGCCGGACAAAAGGCCAGAGATGGGACGACAAAAAGTGTGAGGTAAGGAGAAATTATCCAACCATCTCCCCCCCCCCCCCCACCTCGCCTGTATCCAAACATTGTCCTGCCCCCACCTCTCTTCCAGCTTTCTTCCCTTTGCTCCAATCAGTCTGTAGAAGGGTCCCGACCCAATACGTCGCCTATCCATGTTCTCCAGAGATGTTGACTGACTTCCTGAGTTACTCCAACACTTTGTGTCCTGTTCTTTGTAAGCCAGCATCTGCAGTTCCCTGTGTCTAGGTTAACATGGGATTTAACAGCAAGACCAGCAGACCTTGGAGGAGTGGACCTGGCTTCTGAAAATGAACCGGTGGATCAGATGAACCTGCCTATTGCAGTAGAGGCCAGATGTTGCAGAATGAACAACGTAATGTTTTAACTAAACAACAAATTAATGCCTGGCCAAACTTGTTTTTACATAGAGAGTGGTTGATATCTGCAACGTGCAGCTAGAGGAGATGGCATAATCAGATGCAATTACTACATTTAAGCAGCATTTAAACAGATATTTAAATAGGCAGGGCAGAGGAGGATGGACAAGAGACAGCAGCTGCTGGGATCCTGAGTACAAAAACAAACGGCTGGAGTGACCCAGTGGGCCAGGTCACATCTATGAAGGGTAAATGGACACGAGGCGAATGGGACTAGTTTAGATGGGGCATCTTGGTCGGCATGGACGAGATGGGCTGAAGGGCCTGTTAACGTGTTGCATGACTCTATGACTCAGCAACTATGCAGTGGGTTTATCTACTCCTTTGAAACGCAGTGAATGCAAAAACAGTGACAGCTAATTTGAGCGCAGCATTCTCCCAGACAGGGTAATGAGATGACAGATCATTTGCTCTGGTGACATTGACCATTGGCCGTAACACTGCCCACCCTCCGCTCCCCCAAATACCTTTGGGACAGTGTCATAGAAACATATTCAATATGATCATGGCTGATCATGCAACTCAGTATCCTGTACCTGCCTTCTCTCCATACCCCTGATCCCTTTAGCCACAAGGGCCACATCTAACTCCCTTAAATATAGCCAATGAACTGGCCTCAACTACCTTCTGTGGCAGAGAATTCCACAGATTCACCACTCTCTGTGTGAAAAATGTTTTCCTCATCTCGGTCCTAAAAGATTTTCCCCCTTATCCTTAAACTGTGACCCCTTGTTCTGGTGTCAGGTGGGTTGCCCACGTCTATTGGAAATGGCCAGAAGTTACTCCTCCGAAAGATGCACGAGGAGAAAAAGGAGGGAGGACGAAACAATGAAGGGAAAGATCTGTAGCATCTTATCAAACACACGAGGACAGGACAGGAAAGAGAGAGAAACAAGGGGCTTCACAATCCGTGAAAAATAACTCTCTTGACAAACTGACAAAAGCCATTTCAGGTCTTTGAAAACCTTAAGAATTATCAAAACAGATGTATTCTCTCTCTGTGATAGATGACAAAAGTTGAACAACAGAAAGCTGTATACACCCTATAAATCATATTCCCTGCATTCAATAGCCGAGCCCAATGAAAGAGATCGTGAATAGGCATTGCTTCTCTCAGTATCATTCAGCAACATCAAAAAGAACAAACAATCCTGGCAGGGAATAAGCTCGCTTGCTCTTATTGAAATAAATATCTTCGGCATTTTTTTATAAACAAAAAAATGCAGTACACCAGCTCAGGAGACTAGTGCTGGGATATTCCACTTGGATTGGCTGCAGGTACTTTACCACCGCTGGTAATGACTGGGTTTAGGTTTATCATTGTCTCGTAGACCGAGGTACAGTAGTGTTTGTTTTACACACGATCCAAACAGACCAAATATACCATACACACAAATACAATCAAGACTAACTCATGTACAATAGAGAGAGCAAAGGGGAAGATACAGAGTGCAGAATATAGTTCTCAGCATTGTAGCGCATCAGTTCCATAGACAAAGTCCAATGTCTGCAATGGGGTAGAGGTGAATCGGCCAGTACCGCAGACTGTGGAACGACTGTTCAGAAGCCTGATAACAGGCTCTGCCTCAGGCTCTGCCTCAGAGGGCGGTGGAGGCAGGTTCTCTGGATACTTTCAAGAGAGAGCTAGATAGGGCTCTTAAAAATAGCGGAGTCAGGGGATATGGACATATGGGGAGAAGGCAGGAACTGATTGGGGATGATCAGACATGATCACATTGAATGGTGGTGCTGGCTCGAAGGGCCAAATGGCCTACTCCTGCACCTATTGTCTATTGTGTAACAGAGGGGAAGAAGCTGTTCCTGAGTCTGGTGGTGCACGCTATCAGGCTTCTGTGCATGTCATGGTGATGCTGGTTATTTGTAAATTAATGGGGTCTTTGGGTGTTTCATCCATTCTCCCCTCCCCTTTCTTCTCATGCTTTTCTTCCATTCGGACCCACCACCAGTGAGAAACGTTCTCCCCAAATGTGTCAGCAGCGTGAAGCTCACTCGGTAGGTCAGTCAGTCAGGTGTCACTGAGTTTGGGTCCACTCTTGGGCAGCAGAGTGGAGCAGCTAGTGGAGCCACTGCCTCACGTGGCCAACCTAGTTTCAATCTTGACCTCGGTGTCATCCACACATCTGTCCGGCAGATGACAAAAGTTGAGCTGCAGAAACCCGCGTGGGTTTCCAGCGCCTTCCTCCTACAGGTGTCGGGGGTTAGGGGGAGAAGGCAGGAGAATGGGGTTAGGAGGTAGAGATAGATCAGCCATGATTGAATAGCGGAGCAGACTTGATGGGCCGAATGGCCTAATTCTGTTCCTATCACGTATGAACCTCCCACAGTTGAGGTTAATTGGCCGCTGTAGATCACCCCTCGTGTGTAGCTGAATGGTGGAATCCGGTGTGGGGAGAATTTATAAAAATGAAACTAAAGGAGGATTAGTGGAAAGGATTGGCTGAATGTCAGTGCAGGCTTGTTGGGCTGAAGGGCCTGTTTCTAAGGTGTTATGACTCTCATCATCTCAATGCCCCAATGGACAAGGTCTCTCCCAGCTGGCCATGTACCACTTTCAGAGACATTACCAGTTTATTTGATCCCATCCAAACATCATACTTGCTTCTCTTTTCTCTTCCACTTTCCCAATGATAACTGCTTTCTCTCATTCTCCTCCTCAAATTGGGGTGGCACGGTGGCGCAGCGGTAGAGTTGTTGCCTGACAGCGCGAGAGGCCGGTGATCGCCCCTCTCTGTACGGAGTTTGTACGTTCTCACTGTGACCGCGTGGGTTTTCTCCGGGTGCTCCGGTTTCCTCCCACATCCAAAAGACGTACAGGTTTGTGGGTTAATTGGCTTCAGTAAAAATTGCAAATTGTCCTTGGTGTGTAGTGTGTGCCAGTGCATCACGGGTGATCACTGGTCGGTGTGGACTGGGTGGGCTGAAGGGCCTGTTTTCACACTATACCATTAAACTAAACCCACCCTTGAAACTCAAATGTTCCTTCATACCGTCTTCCGTCAGGCAAGAGCCTGAACAGAGCATTGGCCACCAGGGTTTTTAGGTGGCCTTGTGATGATTCAACAGGTTCACCACGAGAGATAGACAAACAAATGCTGGAGTAACTCAGCAGGACAGGCAGCATCTCTGGAGAGAAGGAATGGGTGACGCTTCAGATCGAGACCCTTCTTCAGACGTTTCTCTCCTGCTTTCTGAAGAAGGATCTCGGCCCGAAACGTCACTCATGCCTCCGCTCCAGAGATGCTGCCTGTCCCGCTGAGATACTCCAGCATTTTGGGTCTATCTTCGGTGTGAACCAGCATCTGCAGTTACTTCCTACACAGGTTCACCACGGGGTTACAGTTAATGATTAGCTGCATCACGAAGGCCAAATAATTCCCACGACCTGCTCTCAGTTAGCCGGTAGTTGTTTGTGGGGATAGACACAAAAAGCTGGAGGAGCTCAGCGGGTCAGACAGCTTCTCTGGAGAAAATGAATAGGTGACGATTCGGGTCGAGGCGCTTCTTCAGGCCTTTGTGGGGGGGTTCAGGTCAAGTTGGGACAAGGCTGGTCCCAGCCTTGTCCCAACTTGATCTGAACCCCCACAAAGGCCTGAAGAAGCATCTCGACCCGAATCGTCACCTATTTATTTTGAACAAAGTTTCAAACCTTGCTGGACAAAGTTATTTGCCTCGTCAGATTTGGTCAAATCTCAAAGCAAGTTGGTTAGCAATCACTCGACACAAATCTTTGCAATGAATAAGCATGACAAACAATAGAGGTCAAGCCTTGTACTTTCCAGAGCCAAGGAGGTTCGGGAAGCCATGCTTCTGCACTGCAGTGTGACACTGAGGCACCTGTGTTCAGTACTGGACGTTCCTTGTTACTCTAGCGTGCTGTTGGTATTACAGGACTTTCTGTTTCCTTGGGCTGATTTAAAACCAAACCATTCTGTGCCAGGTCATGTAGAGCCCTTGCCTCCCTATCTGGAGCACACCTGGCTCTCAGGTAGATAGGTACACTGCAAGCTTAGTAGTTCACAGACATAGGGACCATCTCAACTCCCCCTAGTTCAGGGACTGTCTGAGCAGAAGGTCCTAAGACATAGGAGCAGAATTAGGCCATTCGGCCCATTGAGTCTGCTCCGCCGTTTGATCATGGCTGACCTATCTTTCCCTCTCAACCCCATTCTCCTGCCTTCTCCCCGCAACATTTGGCACCCTGATGAATCAAGAACCTATCACGCTCCGCTTTAAAATTACCCAATGACTTGGCCCCCACAGCCGTCTGTCTGTGGCAACAGAAATTCCTCCTCTACTCCATTCCCCCTCCCTACACCATAGTACAGAGACCAACCTCCAGACCAGGCACTTTCTTTGGCCAAGGGTTATGGGAACCTAAGACAACATCGTCAGACCATAACCTTTCACCTTTCCTGTCACTTTTTTTTCCACCTCCCCCCCCCCCCACTACTACATTCAGTCTGAAGAAGGGTCCCAACCCAAATACTGCCTATCCATTCCCTCCACGTATGCTGCCTGTCCTGCTGAGTCCCCCCAGCACTTTGTACTTTGCTCAAGATTCCAGCACCTCTTTGTATCTCACTCTTGTCTACTGAGTTCCCTTTCCCTTAACAGCCAGTTGTTGTATAGAACTACAGATGGAGATTCTTCCCTTACAGCCTTATACATTTTGTATCTTGTGTTATGGAAATGGAGTGCAACATGCTCCAACCTCCCATTGATGACAGGCCACAGCCAGGTTGAGTGGATTTCATGTGCCTTGCTGAACAGGCCATGTTCTGGATAGAGTGAATGTGGAGAGGATGTTACCACTCATGGGAGAGTCTAGGACCAGAGGCCCATAGCCCCAGAGGTACGTTTAGAAAGATGAGGAGGATTTTCTTCAGTCAGAGGGTGGTGAATCTGTGGAATTCATTGCCACAGGAGGCTGTGGAGGCCATCGATTGATATTGTTAAGGCTGAGATTGACAGATTCTTGATTAGTACGGGTGGGTCAGGGGTTATGGGGAGAAGGCAGGAGAATGGGGTTGTGAGTGAAAGATAGATCAGCCATGATTGAATGGCAGAGTAGACTTGATGGGCTGAATGCCTTAATTCTGCTCCTAGATCTTAACAACTCAGTATCTAGCTTTTATCCACAAGACCAAAGTCGGTAGAGCTCAGAATCACCTTGCTGTGTGCGGGCTTGTGTGTGTTTATAATAAATAAAATCTGACTTGATAGTCACGGATAGCACACGCAAAAGTCCTTTCTTTGTACCTCAGTACACAAGACATTATAAAGCTAAACCAAAACCTAAAATCATTCCCAGGGTGACACCATGGGATGTCATATTTATTTCTTAATGCCCTTGGCCCAAAGCCACACAGTGTTTGAGAAGGAGAAATAACATTATTGATTGCCCAACAGTAAATAATTCTATTGACTTTTTAAGTAAAAATAACATCAGAAACTGCCACAAATTGCTGCGATCTGTCCTCAAAATTGGACGTGTTAACGCTTGTTATCCCGTTGCTGAAACGATGATGAGGAAGAAGCCGGCATCTCCACTTTCCCCTCAGTTTTTGCCATGTATGTGGCAATACGCAGCCCTGCCGCGTGGAATGAGCCCTTATTTATAGCGAGGGCCCAGAAGAAATGGAAAATTCAGCTCTATTTTTGGCCGTGAGACAGAAGGATGCATTAGACATCTGAGGATTAGCGCATTAGTCTTGCATCAATGCCATTGAAAAGGCTCACAATCGACCAGAACATCTATTTTCACCCCTCACCGTTCCTGTCTATTTTTTTTTTCACCCCTCCCCCCCCCCCAATCTCTGTCGCTTCCTGCCGAAGATTTGTTTGTTTTTAATCATGTCGTCGTGTGGGGGGCGAGGAAGGGAGGGAAAGGGTAGGATGGACTGGAAAAGCTGGACACGGTGGGATAGCTGAATGGGGTATCAGGAACAACTTGACCATGAACCAGGGATACTTTGTCGAGCCACGCACGTTAACTGGGTTAATTCACTATGCAGTCATTAATCCAATGACGCCACTGTCCGCCCTGTTGACAGACACTCTCTCCTACCCCCTCCTCTCACCCCCCCCCCCCCCCCCCCCCCCCAACCAACACAACTGGCGGGGAAAGCAGTCTTCAAAAGTCTTTCAGCAAACAAACAAATACAAAGCAATGTTCTCCTGGAGCAGCTGGTTTTCACTGGGTTCTGGCTGCCCTTCAAGCAGCCACCCTTCAACCATGACCCTTGCCTGGTTGTGAGTCAGCAGCAGGCTCAACTACAGG
The DNA here is from genome assembly GCF_028641065.1 of Leucoraja erinaceus. Classification (NCBI taxonomy): domain Eukaryota; kingdom Metazoa; phylum Chordata; class Chondrichthyes; order Rajiformes; family Rajidae; genus Leucoraja; species Leucoraja erinaceus. The sequence continues at coordinate 7,289,049 of NC_073404.1, read as the reverse complement.
AAGGCAGAGTCCTGTCCAACTCCAGTGTCACCAGGCAGACAGACAAAAGCGCACACATTGAGCACTTCCAACAGCGAGCCCAGATGCATTTTTTCTCCTCTCGGTCCAGACACCCATTACTCAGGCTGCTCAGCACGTTTGAGAGTCTGCATTCTCTCAGCACCTGTCTACCATTAGAGGGGGGCACGGTGGCACTGCGGTAGATTTGCTGCCTTACAGCGCCAGAGACCCTGGTTCAATCCTCACTATAGGTGCACATCTGCACGGAGTTTGTACCTTCTCACTGTGGCCGTGTGGGGTTTCTCTGGGTGCTCCGGTTTCCTCACACACTCCAAAGTTGCAGGCTAATTGGCTGGTTAAAATTGTAAATTGGCCCCAGTGTATGGAGGATAATGTTAGTGTGCGGGGATCGCTGTTCGGCGCGGACTCGGTGGGCCAAAGGGCCTGTTTCCGCACTGTATCTCTAATCTAAACCAAACTAAAACTAAGGGGAACCCGGTGGGGAGAACAAAGATGGGCTGAGTACTTTTTATAACTTTGTCTGCACCATTGTGTCAACTCTTTTGTGTATCTTGTATGCAAAAACAAACATTTACACTGCCCTAGCTAGGTATGTGGCAATAAAATACCATTATCATCAACACATAGTCCACGCCGATCATCGATCACCCGTTCACACTAGCTCTGTTCCTGTTCATCCCATCACGACCAACTCGGGGAGTGCTAGGTGATGCCGTCAGGTGACTGAAATCTAGTGCAGTCCGCTATGTCACGAAGACAGCATGGTGGCACAACGGTAAAGTTGCTGCCTCACAGCGCCAGCGGCCGGGTTCGATCCTGACTAGAGGTGCTTGTCTGTACGGAGTTTGTACCTTCTCCCCTTGACCCTCGTGCGTTTTCTCTGGGATCTCCAGTTTCCTCCCACACTCCAAAGACGTCGAGGTTCATAGGTTAATTGATCTGTGTAAATTAGCCCCAGTGTGTGTGTAGGGGACTGGATGAGAAAGTAGGATAGCATCGAAGTGGTGCAAATGATTGATCAATGGTCAGCAGGGCCTCAGTGGCTGTATCCATGCTGTATCTCTAAAACTAAAAACTGTCCATGACTTCCAGAGACATTGACAAAGACACTGAGTTACTCCAGCACTTTTTTTGTGGATTTTTTTGTGACTTGTCATTGCATTCAAACTTCAGTGGCCATCCTTTTTCTCCAGGGACACTGCCTGACCCGCTGAGTAACTCCTGCACTTTGTGCCTATCTTTGGTGTAAACCAGCATCTGCATTTCATTGTATCTCCAGTGGCACCTTGCCGCGTGAGCTCAGCTCCCAGCTGAGCACAGATAGTCCACAGGTAGGCACGCCCACTGCCGCACCACCCTCTCAGATCTATGCAGGAAGGAACTGCAGATGCTTCTTTAAACCGAAGATAGACGCAGAAAGCTGGATTAACTCAGCGGGGCAGGCAGAGGCTCTGGAGAGAAGGAATGAGTGACAAAGTCTGAAGGAGGGTCTCAACCCAAAACATCACCAATTCCTTCTCTCCAGAGATGCTGCCTGTTCCGCTGAGTTACTTCAGCTTATTGTGTCTATCTTTGGCTCTCTCAGATCTCTCGGCTGAAAACCGAGGAGAGCGTTTTTAGACGAAGGTAGACAAAAATACTGGAGAAACTCAGCGGGTGAGGCAGCATCTATGGAGCGAAGGAATAGGTGACGTTTCGGGTCGAGACCCTTCTTCAGACTGATGTGGAGGTGGTGGGGGCGGGAAGAAGAAAGGAAGAGGCGGATACAGTAGGCTGTGGGAGAGCTGGGAAGGGGAGGGGAAGGAGGGAGAAAGTAAGGACTACCTGAAATTGTAGAAGTCAATGTTCATACCGCTGGGGTGTAAATTGCCCAAGCGAAATATGAGGTGCTGCTCCTCCAATTTGCCGTGGGACTCACTCTGGCCATGGAGGAACCCCTGGACAGAAAGGTCAGACTCGGAAGGGGAGGGGGCGTTGAAGTGCTGGGGCACCGGGGAGATCAGGTTGGTTAGTGCGAACCGAGCGGAGGTGTTGGGCGAAGCGATCGCCAAGTCTACGCTTGGTCTCACCGACCAAGTTTTTAGACTTTCACTTTTAGAGATACAGTGCAGAAACAGGCCCTTCGCCCACTGAGTCCGCGCCGACCAGCGATCACCGTACACTAGCACTATCCTACACACAAGGAGCAATTTACAATTTTATCAAAGCCAATTAACCTACAGAGCTGCATGTCTTCGGAGCGTGGGAGGAAACCGGCGACCCGGAGAAAATCCACGCAGATCACGGGGAGAACGTACAAACACCGTATAGATACATGCTGCTGAACACATAACTGTAACCTAAGTACACCGCACGAGCTTGCAAAGATACATTCTGCTTTGCCACACAGGGACCCATATGAGTAAGCAACTGCATTGCCAGCCATTCGTCACTCCACCTACCGCATCAGTAAATAAGAGACTCAGACTCTGATAGCCGAGGAAATGACTGACAGCCGTGACTTCTATTCACTGCCGGCTCCCACTGGCTAATTTGCTCGGAGATATTCTAAAAATAGTTGTGCTAATTTCTCACATCGGGGAGAAGGAAAAAAAAAACAGGTTTTGATGCGGTCTCCGAACAGCCTTCACCTGGGAGATCCGAGAACAATCCACCATGTCTTCACCAGGGGGCATCAGACAATCAACGCCACAACCAAGCAACATGGCGGGGATAGATTAAGGGGCACCTGCACATTGGTGCCCGTGTGGCATCACATAACCAGCCAGCACACGCAGTGATATAGTCCCAACATACTCCTGAATGAATGATAGTCGTTTAGAGTTTCGTTTAGAGATACAGCGCGGAAACAGGCCCTTCGGCCCACGGAATCCGCACCCACCAGCGATCCCCGCACATTAACACTATCTACACGCTCAACTGGGGAGATCGCGAAAGAACTGCCAACAACCGAGTGAGGTGGAGGACATTTGTCAATGGCCAATGCTTCCTGGAGGAGCAAAGGGCTTAAGAAGAAGACATAGAAACATAGAAATTAGGTGCAGGAGTAGGCCATTCGGCCCTTCGAGCCTGCACCGCCATTCAATATGATCATGGCTGATCATCCAACTCAGTATCCCGTACCTGCCTCTCTCTCCATACCCCCTGATCCCCTTAGCCACAAGGGCCACATCTAACTCCCTCTTAAATATAGCCAATGAACCCTCAACTACCCTCTGTGGCAGAGAGTTCCAGAGATTCACCACTCTCTGTGTGAAAAAAGTTCTTCTCATCTCGGTTTTTTAAAGGATTTCCCCCTTATCCTTAAGCTGTGACCCCTTGTCCTGGACTTCCCCAACATCGGGAACAATCTTCCTGCATCTAGCCTGTCCAACCCCTTAAGAATTTTGTAAGTTTCTATAAGATCCCCTCTCAATCTTCTAAATTCTAGAGAGTATAAACCAAGTCTATTCAGTCTTTCTTCATAAGACAGTCCTGACATCCCAGGAATCAGTCTGGTGAACCGTCTCTGCACTCCCTCTATGGCAATAATGTCCTTCCTCAGATTTGGAGACCAAAACTGTACGCAATACTCCAGGTGTGGTCTCACCAAGACCCTGTACAACTGCAGTAGAACCTCCCTGCTCCTGTACTCAAATCCTTTTGCAATGAAAGCTAACATACCATTCGCTTTCTTTACTGCCTGCTGCACCTGCATGCCTACCTTCAATGACTGGTGTACCAAGACACACACTAGGGACAATTTACATTTTAACCAAGCCCATTAACCTACAAACCTGTACGTCTTTGGAGTGTTGGAGGAAACCGAAGATCTCGGACTCAGTCTCGAGGAGAACGTACACACTTTGTACCAGCAGCACCCGTAGTTTGGATCGAAGCCGGGTCTCTGGCGTTGTCAGCCCTGTAATGCAGCAACACCACCACTGCGCCATCGTGTATACAACCTAGGCGACACACATTTTGGCCCCTACAAAGTTACAAAAGTACAGAACAGTCTTGTCTACTGCCTGCCACCGCACCTGGCAGCAACGTTTCCATTTCCATCAATTTCGTGACATAGCCGAGGACAATTCACCAACTGTGCCGGAATGTACAAATTTGGCATGGTTTTTGCCAAAACCAAATATCTCTCTGTGACAAGGAGGTTCAACATTTATGCATGAAATTCTAAAAGATCTGGAGAGAACAGATTTATTACATCACTAACCACTGGACACAGATTTAAGGACATTGGCAGAAGTGAGCCAAGGCAAAACGTCTGCATCCAAAAAATGGAGGGTCTGAAATTCAGTGGGGGAGGCAAGATACCCTCTCATACACACAGCAAAATACAGTCGTACACAAGAGGAACTATAACCCAAATGACTACAGGGCTGGAGACGCAAGAAACTGCAGGTGCTGGAATCTTGAGCAAAACCATGAATTTCTGAAGGCCAGGCAGCATCTATGGATAGAATGGACAGACAACGTTTCAGACTGGGACCCTTCTTCATACTGTGATCCTGCCACCAGTCATATCTTCCCGTCCCCACCTCTTTCCATTGAGACGACTCTAGCCACCATACCTGGCTTCTGTCATCCCTTCTTACTCAACCCGCCCCCTCCTCCGGTATATAACCCCAACTGCAGGAGATGAACACCTGTCCCTGCACCCAGGGCTGCCAACTCTCACGCATTGAGCGTGAGAATCACGCATTTCACCCGATTCCCACGCTGATCACAGTATTTCTCACGCTCAGTTTTTTTTAAATTAAGACACGAAAAATTCAATTCGCCCAAAGCTTCCACACTCCTCCACATTCATGAATGAGAATAGCTTTCTGTCAGCGGGTTGCCCGTAAATAACAATTTGATTGGCTTAAGCCCATCGCACACGATTTAAAATGGCAAATTCTGCAGTGCTAATGATTCCATTCCAGCTGCTGGAAATTCAAATTAAAGCAAAAACTGTTTTAGTAGTGAGTAAAAACTATGAGGGGAATATATAAGGTGAATGCATAGTCTTTTTCCCAGGATATGTGATTCAAGAACTAGAGGGCATTGGTTAAAGCAGGGCTGTCAAACTACGGATGGTTTGGGGAAAAAAAGTTTAGTTTAGAGTCTAAAGGTGAGACACAACGGTGGTCCCAGCACCGACCCCTGAGACACCGCTCATACCTCACCCCCTCACGTCCGCAGCTCTGTGTCCGTCGGCCGCTCTGTCCACACCGCATGGGGTTTTAACCCGACCCGGAGCCAGGAGCAGACTGGGGTGTGGGGGCGTCGGTGCCGCCTCTGGAGCCGCAGGGTTGAATCTTGGGCTAAGGACTCTGATGTCCGACCCCCGGGTCACTGACCCTCGCCTCCCCCGGACACAAAGCATCCGGTTTCTCCCACACCCGAACGAAGTGCAGGTTTGTAGATTAATTGGCTTCTGTAAATTGGCCCTGGCGTGTAGGATAAAACTGGTGTATGGTTGGTGTGGACTTGGTGGGCCAAAGGGCCTGTTTCCATATATATGTTTTACATATATATCTTAATTTCATTGAACCATATACTTGGTTGAATATGTGGCATTATTTTTGTCTTGTTTCTATAGTCAAAGGGTATGATTGATTTATTTTTATTTGTGCAGAACAGTGATGGAAGTCCGACACCTCCTGCCTTGTTTCTATGTTTTTTTTAAATATATATATATGCATAACAGCATGAATTATAATCTGATTTCTATACATGAATATACTAAGGTCATTCATGTGCTCCACCTGTTAGAGCCCGGCTCTACTGTAGAATGTAATTAGTAATGTCATTTAGCCTAAACTTATTCATACCTAATCCAATTTAAAGCATAAATGTTTCATTCGAGTGTAAATTGAAAGACTCGCTACAGTATGCACCAGATTGCACAATTTCAAGCTGAAAAATGCAAAAGCTCACTACCATGGGAGGAGGGACACCTCCCTTCCCCCCTGTCCCTGTCCCCCCCCCCCCCCCCCCCCCCCCCCCCCCCCCCCCCCCCCCCCCCCCCCCCCCCCAGTCGCTGCGCTTCCTCTGGCTTGGTCGCTGCACTTCCTCGCAATTTCTCACTCTCATCCTGCTACACCTCCTTTCTCATTTCCATCCAGGGAACCCAGCAGCTCTTCCAGGTAAGACAGAGGTAAAACCATGTCTATCGCGACGGGTGTTCCCGATGTGGGCATTTACATCGGCAAGACCAAGTGTAGACTAGGCGACCGTTTCACCAAGCAGTTGCTCTCCGTCTCCCAAGGACAGCTGGATCACCCGGTTGCTAACTATTTGAACTCCTCTTCCCATTCCCATTATGGCCTTCCTGTCCTGGGCCTACTCCATTGCCATAGGAGGGCCACACGCAAACTGGAGGAACAGCTCCTCATATTCCGCTTGGGTAGCTTACAACCCAACGGTATGAACATTGAATTCTCCAATTTCAAACCCTCAACATGTTCATAAGGTCATTAGTGATATGAGCAGAATTAGGCCATTCGGCCCATCAAGTCTACTCTACCATTCAACCATGGCTGATCTATCTTTCCCTCTTAACCCGATTCTCTTGCCTTCTCCCCGTAACCCCCGACACCTTCATCATCATGGTGTCTGACCCACAGAGTACTAGACCCAAGATTACAGACACAAAAGTAATCCCAATCACTTTATTTCAGTCGGTGCAGACGCAATGGGCTGAATGATTTTGATTCTACGATGAAAATGTTTACCATGTTACAAACTGAATCATTCTCGAAATGGTCATAGAGTCAAGATGATCTCGTTGCCAGCTCACAGCTCTCATGACCACCTAGCAAGCAACCTCACACACGCCAATCAATGTGTTCAATGTCGACCTGTCAGTGTCATGGAGGTTAAAGAAACGAGAGGCAGCTCTGCGGAGATGTGTCACCCCGACTCATCTTGCTGCCTGCGGCCAATTATCACCTCCACACATAATCCCTCCCTCCCACCACAAGCTCTCCCACCTTAATCACCTCTTCCAAACACACCAGCTCTTCCCCACCCTGTGGAATGAATATTGAATTCTCTAACTTCAAGTAATCCCTGCTTTCCCCCCACTCTCCGTTCCTCCCCCATCCTAGTTCTCCAACTAGCTCCACTCTCCCCCTGATTAAATATTACTGGTTGTACGCCTGGTTGTCACCTTCCCCTTGCTAACAATGATCTATTCTACATTTCCCTTGGTAACTGTCCCCTTTAATCGCTCCTTTTCATAGAAACATATAAAAATAGGTGCAGGAGTAGGCCATTCGGCCCTTCGAGCCAGCACCGCCATTTAATGTGATCATGGCTGATCATCTAAAATTAGTACCCCATTCCAGCTTTCCCCCCCATATCCCTTCATTCCTTTAGCTCTAAGAGCTAAATCTAACCTTACTCTTCCATGTCTCCCTCTCTGCTGACTCATTGAATATTTTTAAGGCGGAGATTGACAGATTCTTGATTAGTACGGGTGTCAGAGGTTATGGGGAGAAGGCAGGAGAATGGGGTTGAGAGGGAAAGATAGATCAGCCAAGATTGAATGGTGGAGTAGACTTGATGGGCCAAATGGCCTAATTCTACTATAATTTCTGAACCTATAAGCACTCCCTACACATCAGGGGCCGATGAACATACAAAGTCTTTGTGATGTGGGAGGACACGGCAGCACCCAGAGGAAAGCCACGCGGTCACAGAGAGAACATGCACACTCCACACAAAGAGCACCCAAGGTGAGGATCGGAACCCATCTCTGGCGTTGTGCCGCCCATCAGCACCTCCCCCAACTCCATCCACCAAAAAGAAGTTCCTCTCAGAAATTGTCAAGTTGGAAAGGTACAGAGAAGATTTACGAGGATGTTGCCGGGACTCAAGGATCTGAGCTATAGGGAGACCTTGAGCAGGCTACGACTTTATTTTATTCCTTGGAGCACAGGAGGATGAGGCGTGATCTTATAGAGGTGTACAAAATCATGAGAGAAATAGATTGGGTAAATGCAGAGTCTGTTGCCCGGAGTAGGGGAATCGAGAATCAGAGAACATTGGTTTAAAGTGAGGGGAGAAAGATTTAATAGGAGTAATTTTTTTTATACTAAGTGTGGTGGATGTACGGAGCAAGCTGCCGGAGGAGTTAGTTAAGGCAGGTATTATTGCAATATTTAGACAAAAGCATTTAGACAGATGCATGGATAGGACATGTTTAGAGAAGTTTGGGCCGAATGCAGGCAAGTGGGTCTAGTGAAGATGGGACATGTTGGTCGGCATGGGCAGGTTGGGCCGAATGGTCTGTTTCCCCACTGTATGATTCTGTGACTTCCTGCTAAACTGATCACCTGCTTGTTAATTGCCGAGTCACTTATTGCGGTGACTAAACGCTAAACACTTGCATGAGTTATTTCAGACGCAGACCAACTAAGAATTGCACGCTGTCATCACAGTTCTTGCCACGGGTAATTGTGGGTGTGGGCTACATTTTCTACCCTGACCACCGGAACTGGACAGAATTGCACCTACAACAGTCTTCAGTTACGTAACACCACCAACGTCTCAGTTAAACTCAGGGATGGGCAAGTATCCAGAATTAGAAGAGCACAAACAGCTCAGAGGGTTCTCGGAGTTTTTATAAGTACACAGACAGGGAGGCCCAAGGCAATGCTGAGATTTGTATACAAGAATGGAGTGGAAGCAAGGAACTGCAGGTGCTGGATTACACAAAAGGACACAAAATGCTGGAGTAACTCAGTAGGTCGGGTAGCATTGGATAGGTGACATTTCGGGGCCGGGATCCTTCTTCAGATTAGTGTACAAACTGAAGAAGGGTGCTGACCCGAAACGTCACCTATCCATATTCTTCAGAGATGCTGCCCGACCTGCTGTTACTCCAGAATTTGTTTCTGTTCGTGAGAATGGAGAGTTTTGCATTGAACTCCAACACATATACTGCAGGACACTGTAATAACTACAGCTTCTTTCTCCAAAGATAATCACTGAAAGCTAGAGTAACTCACGGGTCAGTGGCGTTTTGGGTCAAGATCCTTCTTCAGACTTTCTCCACCTGCACACTGACCCTGGGCCAGTTGCCACACTAATCGACTTCAGGTTTGACATGGTCTCTCAGTCACTGTCACAGGTGGCTTTCAAATATAGCCCCGACATACGTTTGTCCTGTCATATATATGGTTATGCAACTGTACAACTATACAATTGCTCAGGCAGGATGTTGTGATCTCACATAAGCCCAATGCACATTTATCTCTGAAGACTGGGGTCAAGTCTCATTCAAGAGATTTAGGCACATAATCCAGGCTGACACGACAGTGCAATATTGTGGGAGTCGGTGCAGATATTAAACTAAGGCCCTCTCAGATGTAATAATAATCTCATATGACATAGGCGCAGAATTTGGCCACTCGGCCCATCGAGCCTGCTCCGCCAATAGGTCATGGCTGATCAATTTTCCCCTCTCAACCCAATTCTCTTGCCTTCTCCCCGTAACCTTCAACATCCTTACCAATCAAGTCAATGTCCTTTTTAAAATGACCCGATGACCCAGCCTCGTCTATAACAATGAATTCCACAGATTCACCACGGCACAGTGGCGCAGCAGTAGAGTTTCTGCCTTACAGCGCCAGAGACGAGGGTTCAATCCTGACTATGGGTGTTTGTCTGGGGTGGGAGATTTCAACCTTCAACGAATGCAATCAACTAGGCGTGCACAATCAAATAGGATCAAATAGAACAAGTTGTCCTACAACTTCAGGCTGTGCACGCCATACGCAAGAAGAAGAAGGTGTTTGTCTGTACGGAGTTTGTGCATTCTCCATGTGACTGCGTGGGATTCCTCCGGGTGCTCTGGTTTCCTCCCACATTCCAAAGGCATGCAGATGCATAGGGTAAATGGCTCCTGAAAATTGCTTCTGGTGTGTAGGATAGAACTAGTGTTCGGGTGATCGCTGCTCGGCGCAGACTTGGTGGGCCTGTTTCCATGTTGTATCTCTAAGCTAATGCTCCATTCTCAAGGTACATCCTTTTATTCTGAGGCTGTGCCCTCTGGTCCTAGACTCTCCCACTACTAGAAACATCCTCTTTGCATCCACTCTGTCCAGGTCCAAAAGACACTGCGCCATTTGGTGGAAAATAATATGGAAATACACTCTGGGCGGCTCGGTGGCACAGCGGTAGAGTTGCTGCCTTACAGCGGCAGAACCCGGGTTCCATCCTGAGTATATGTGCTTGTCTGTAGGAAGTTGCCTGGGAACTTGCCTGGGGAGAAGGCAGGAATAGGGTACTGATTGGGAATGATCAGCCTTGATCACATTGAATGGCGGTGCTGGCTCAAAGGGCTAAAATGGCCTACTCCTGCACCTATTGTCTATTGAGTTTGTATGTTCTCCCCATGACCTGCATAGGTTTTCTCCAGGATCTCCGGTTTCCTCCCACACTCCAGAGACATACAGGTTTGTAGGTTAGTTGGCTTTGTATAATTATAAATTGTCCCAAGCGTGTGTAGGGAAGTGTTAATGTACGAGGATCGCCGGCCGTCGCGGAGTCGTTGGGCCAAAGGGCTGTATCTGCGCTGTATCTCTAAACTAAACTAAGTTATCCTAGTGTAGAAAGGAACTGCAGATGCTGGTCTAAACCGAAGATAGACACAAGAAGCTGGAGTAACTCAGTTGGTCAGCCAGCATCCCTGGAGAAATGGAATAGGTGATGTTTCAGGTCTGAAGAAGGGTCTCAACAAGAAATGTCCTCTATTCCTTTTCTCCAGAGATGCTGCCTGACCCGCTGATTTACTCCAGTTTTTTGTGTCTATCTTCATTTATCCTAATGCCCTGGTTAATAATAACCTCTGGGGTATCTGGTCATCATCACACTACTGTTTATGGCAGCTTGCTCTGCAAGACCCTGCAGTAACTGGTGTGCAGAGCCATCCACTGCTCAGAACCAAAACCAAACTCGAAGCCAATCGGACGTCGGGTGAAGTTACAGACAATGTTTAAACCACTAAACTGGTTTATTTTACATGAAGTACTTGACTGAACACAGCACTATTTTAAATGAAATTCAATTTATTTCACGTCACTGTGTAAAATGGAAAATAAAAAAATACACCACTCCAGCGCTATTAGTAAGTTAATCTCATTTCATAGGCAAGCAATGTGTGTAAAATTGGAGAGAAAATGAGCCCTCTCTGGCTCATTGACTGTTCAAGCAACGATCCTCTAGTTCCCCTCTCTTCCCAGCAGGAATGAATGCCTTCTCCAAGTCTCAGTTAAGGGCCTGTCCCACTGTACGAGGTAATTCAAGAGTGCTCCCGAGTTTCCCCTGATTCGAACTCGGAGAATTACGGTAATAGCCGCTCGTCGGTACTTGGGGCTCTTGTGGACATTTATCAACATGTTGAAAAATCTTCACGAGTCTTCACGAGCTTACCGCGTTTCCCCGAGTACCTGCCGTTAGCGTTACGAGCCGCTAAGAGACGTCCCGAGCTCCGACGTAGCTGCTACGTACATTCAATGTGCTTACCACAAGTTTCATTTTTTTTTAAACTCGGGAGAGCTCTTGAATGAACTCGTACAGTGGGACAGGGCCTTCAAGAATCAGTCCTCTCGGTGCCAATAAAACAGTCAACACAAACAAAACAACATGTGGGAAGGAACTGCAGATGCTGGTTTACACTGAAGATGTTGGAGTAACTCAGCGGGTCAGGCAGCATCACTTGAGAAACGGAATAGATGACATTGAGACCATCATACTCTGTCCTGTCAATGCACATGTCTTGCTTATTATGCTTAGATACACATTAGGCCCAGAAATTAGATTTACAGGAGAAGATATTTAGCAGAGAACCTGTTCTACCAGTCAGTGGGATCAGGCCAGTAGGTTATCTGGCTTGAGAGCATAGGTTTACGGTAAGGGGCAGGAGATCGAAAGGGGATACGAAGGGGATCTGAGGAATGGTTCTTTTACACTCAGAGGACGGTGGGAATTTTAGAGATACAGCATGATTGTAATGGAAGCCTTGCTGTTCGTCAGGGAGAGGCTCCTGATGCATCTCCTGCTAATGGTTTTGGAGGACTTCATGGAGGAACCATCGATCACACTAGTTCTGCCAACCATCGATCACACTAGTTCTGTAATCCCACTTTCTCATCCACTCCCCGTTCACTAGGGGCAATTTACCGGGGGCCAATTAACCAACAAACCCACGCGTCTTTGGAATGTGGGAGGAAACCGGAGCACCCGGAGGAAACCCGCGCGGCCACAGTGAGAATGTGCAAACTCCACACAGACAGCACCCGAGGTCAGAATCATACCTGGCTCTCCGCGCCACTGTTTTCACCTAACTTTACATATCAAACTAACATTACAGATGAGAACATACATTTTAACAGAAGGTATACCCATGCAATGCAGGTATTGTATTGGGCAGCACAGTGGCATAGCTGGTAGACCTGCTGCCTCATTGCTACCAGAGACCTGGGTTCAATCCTGACCCCGGGTATCGTCTGTGTGGAGTTTGCACGTTCTCCCTGTGATCGCGTGGGTTTCCTCCCACATCCCAAAGACATGCAGGTTTGTCGGTTAATTGGCCTCTGTAAAATTGCGCCGAGTGTGTAGGGAGTGGATGAGAAAGTTAGAACTAGTGTGAATGAATGATCGATAGTCGGCATGGTCTCGGTGGGCTGAAGGGCCTGTTTCCATCATGGTATCACTTAAGTAATAAAGTCATAAGTGACAGGAGCAGAAATAGGCCATTCGGCCCATCAAGTCTACTCTGCAGTTCAATCATGGCTGATCTATCTCTCCATCCTAACCCCAATCTCCAGGCTTCTCCCCATATCCCCCGACACCCATACTAATCAAGAATCTATCTATCTCTGCCTTAAAAATCACGAAGCACTCTGTATTCACTGCGTTGATGGAATGTACTAATGGATGCCCTCTTCAATCACGGTAATCTGACATGATATGAAAGATTTAAAAGCTGGCCTATTTCACACCAGGTGGGCCTGGTGCCCCCTCTTTTCAGCAGAACTGAGCATTTTGCATTCTCAGGTTAGAAAAGCATTGTGGGGCATTTTACCATTTATAAAAGGTGCTAAATAAATACAAGGTCATGCTGCTGTTGGCACTCTGAGAATTAACCCGCAATTTTAAAATAATAGAATTAAATTGAAACAAAGATCCCTTCCAGGCCAATAACAGCGGTGATCTGGAGACAAAATTCTCCTGTCAATGCACCATGCATAATTTATCAACGAACCTGCCGTGATAACATCACATTTGTTACACTCCTCAGTGCATTGAGCATGGAACATACACTACAGGTGGCTGTGCTAATGGACCCAAGCTGTACAAAATCAGGCAGAAAGGAGAGTAAAATTAAACCAATACATATCATTTAAAAAAAAACAACTCCAGGGACAGAACGCTAGAGTGCAATCTAATTTTAGAATCCAGTCAACAATTACAATCAGCCCGGGGTACTATTGGTATATTAGACAATGGCAAATGGAACCAGAATGAGGAATTATTACCTTAGCCAAAATGGGGAGTGTATGCAAAAGTAGGATAACGTGGAACTAGTGTGAACAAATGTGGAAGAAGGAACGGCCGATGGTGGTTTACCTGACCGGATAGACACAAAATGCTGGAGTAACTCAGCGGGTCAGGCAACATCTCCGGAGAAAAGGAATAGGTGACATTTTGGATCGAGGCTAAAAGCCAGGGAGGGGGACACCGATTCCCTTTCTCCAGCGATGCCACCTGACCCACTGAGTTACTCCGGCATTTTTAGTGTGAATAAACGATCGATGGTCGGTGTGGACTCGCTGGGGCAAAGGGCTTGTTTCAATGCTGTCTCTTTTAATCGGTTAATGAATCTATACACCTCAGCCACTCGCCCCCACCTCCCAGAAATCTTTCTGTATCCCCCCACACAAGTCACACCACACTTCAAACCATCAGCAAACTAATAAATAACACTATTACAACCTAATGGTGCAGAATCTTTACTCCCCAATATAATTGCTTCCGTCTCAGTCGATAAGGGACCCATTTTAAGTTCAGCTAACCTTTTCCATTGGATATGTCTACAGTTGCTTCTCCAGCCTGTTGTTATGTTTCCCACTGGACTACTATCACATTCTATTCCCACTTTCTTTTTATCGATGACTTTCCAAATCTTCGAGCGGTGTTGCTCATTCTGGCAACGTTTCATTAGCCAAGGCCAGACTTGCACGATACTGGATGCAGATTACAGACATTGTGTGTGAGGTGAGGGGGGGGTGAGAAATGTCGAGGAATGAAGGTGAAACAGATGGAAAGAGGAAGGACAGATGAAATCATACCTGACTGATGGGATGAAATTATCCCAATGCTAACCTTAAGGCGATTTTGGGAATCTGCAGTTCACAATGAAGAACAGCTTCCCACCCCCCAGCAGACAGTCTACCAAGGCTGGAAATGGACAATTCATGCCTTTCGTGTTTGTCTTCTAGGTCTGCGCAAACACTTGAGAGTCTTTAGTGTTTCACTCAATGCTGGCAGCAAGACAACTCAAACATGTCTGCACACACAGAATCTGACTCCCACACTCACACTCATAGATCCTATAGCAGCTCTGCTACAGGATCTTTGCTCACACTGTTCACAGACAGGATAAACTATATACAAACATCTCTCTTTGGCCTGTGCAGTGCCACCTGCTGCACGGGAGGAGCAACGGGTCCTCCCACCCCCACACAGTCCACCAAACATCACAATGCCATTCCCTTCGGTGATCAGGATTGAGCAAGTTATTGTGAGCAGCTGGCAGAGTAGCTGACCTGGGCGTGCTCAAGTAAATCACCACAGTCAGAGCCTCACGCTGCATCTATCACAATGCAAAACACCGGGGTGCCGTCCCAAGAGGCCGAGCGTGTGGACAGGATGCGGCCTACAGTGGAGCAGCAGGCGCCCAGCCAGGCCGGCCCTGGAACATCACGAGGCTAACGTGCCTCATGGTCAGGTCAAGAACCCTGCACTTACAACAACTGGGACTTGACATTGGCTCCAAGTCTGGTGACTCTGTATAATGTCTCAGTCTACTGCTGCTATACACTTGTACTGTATCTGAGAAGCTTATCTAATATGTATCTAAGTGTATACAAAGATGAATTTCACTGCACCACGTTACATGTGACAAATAAAGTACCATTGATCCATTGAACATTGGAACAACCAGAAGATGAGATCAATCCAAGTGCTTGCAATCAATGTTGAGTGGACTCCTTGATGGAAAACAGTCACCATTTACACGTCATCAACTGAACACCCAGACTAACGTCAACGGTTTTGCGGATCAGACCAAACTTGGCAGAGTCCCCACAGTCTGTGAATTGCTGCAGAGGAGGGCAAACACAAAACCATTTCTGAACTTCTGCTATAAATGTTGTTGCTGTGTGATATTGTTCAGCCTTGTAGCCACAAGAGAAAGCCATCAGTTACAGGAGTCAGGTCCAAGGATCTGGTGTCGACCTCTTAGTGGGAAGATGAAGAATGTCAGTTGGCAGAAACGAATTGGTGATATGAATTAGTTTTAGTTTTAGTTTTAGAGATGCAGCATGGAAACAGGCCCATCGGCCAACCGAGTCCACTGATCACCCGTTTACACTAGTTCTTACACATTTACACATCCTCCCTCAATACACTGGGGGTAATTTACAGAAGACAATTAACCTACAAACCCGCACGCCTTTAGGTTGTGGGAGGTGACATAGAGCACCCGGAGTAAACCTATGCGGTGACAGGGAGAACATATAAACCCTATATAAACTGCACTGGAGATCAGGATCGAACCTGGGTCACTGTGAGGTAGCAACTCTACCAGCCACCACTAGGCTGGAGGACTAGTTACGTAACTTCCTCAACAGCCGCTGACTGGCAAAATAGAAAAGCAGGTGCATCATTGGAGGTGCCGTCCTTCTGGATGAGGTGGCAAATCAAAGGGTGAATTTCATTGAACAAATTCCCAGTAACGTTACGTTTTATTTTACACAGAGGGTGGAGGGTGCCTGGAACGCGCTGCCAGGGGTGGGATTTAAGAGACTTCTGGATAGGCACTTGATTGTGTAGGAAATGGAAGGATAAGGATTGCGTGCAGGCAGATGAGTTGGCCTTGGCATTATGTTCAGCACAGACATTATGGGCCGAAGGGCCAATTCCTGTGCTGTGCTGTTAACATTTTGCAGGGAAGTTCCCAGTACCCTGCCTTACAATATTCAAACTCAGAGGGAGGGAGAGTGAGAGTGAGAGAGAGAGAGAGTGAGAGAAGGAATGACATGCAGAACAAAGGAGCGAGTGTAGTAGATATACCAACAAAACAGGTAGCCAGAGCATATTTAGTGTCATCCAGCAACTAACAAGAGTTTGTGGCATTTGTAACTTGTGGAACACTAACTTGCACATCTCTTTAAAGGGAAGACCACAACTAAATACACCATGGGTGTAATTTTTCTATAACTGTATGAAAAACCGTATGAAAAATAAATGTCCCTTTAGAGTTGATGGTGGCCCTGAGAGGGTCTGTGGATCTACCGGAGCAGTCTGATGAAAGGTTTAAAATATGCAAAAGCTGCTGTAACCTTGCTGGAATGTTTTCCACAGAACTGTTTCCACAGGAAGGCATCCCAGTCTTTAGACTTTAGAGATACTGTGCGGAAACAGGCCCTTCGGCCCACCGAGTCCATGCCGACCAGCGATCACCCTGCACACCACCACCATCGTACATACTAGGGACAATTTACAATTTTAACCCAAGCCAATGATCCTGCAAACCTGTGTGTCTTTGGAGTGTGGGAGGAAGCCAGAGCACCCGGAGGAAACCCACGCGGTCACAGGGAAAACGTAGAAACTCCGTGCAGACAGTACCCGTAGTTAGGATCAACCCCAGCATCTGCAGTTCCTTGCATGTTACCACTCGTTCCTTTTTACAGTGCCTCGGCAATGCCAACAAGCCGTTACATCCGCATCAAACATGCTTTCACATCAGTCGGCTCCCAAGCTGAAGCTCAAAGAGCAACATTTTGCATGCTAATTAAAAGCAAGTCTCTTCCAAATACTCCAAGCTCCGAGATACAAACAGCCAGAGAGCGCATCAAGAAGTGTTCTGAAGAACTCTTTTGCTAACAGATTCCCTTTTGTTCTGCCATAACACCGCTCCTCTCTCTGCAGCATGTAAATGAGCTGAATGGAGGGCACAAAGTGTCTCAATCCCACGCGGCTCCTCAGTAAATGATAAGTAAGGGAACTCTCCAAGCTGCCTTCACTTTCAGCGATGTTCGCTCTCTTGCTTTTCAAAGGAGCTTTTGTGCGCAGTGTAAATGTTCCCATCAGCTATGGGCAAGCTATAAGGCCAGCATAAAAGTGAATCAGGAAGGCAGGCAGAGGGGGAACACTGAGTGAAAGTAGACAAAAACGCTGGAGAAACTCAGCGGGTGAGGCAACATCTATGGAGCGAAGGAATAGGTGACGTTTCGGGTCGAGACCCTTCTTGTAGTGAGTTTAGTTATTGTCACGTGTACCGAGGTACAGTGAAAAGCTTCTGTTGCGTGCTAAGCAGTCAGAGGAAAGACAACACATGATCACAATCGAGCCACCCACGGTGTACAGATACATGATAAAGGAAAGGAACTGCTGATGCTGATTTATACAGAAGATAGACATAAAGTGCTGGAGTAATTCAGCAGGTCAGGAAGTATCTCTGGGGAAAAAAAGGACGGATGACGTTTCGGGTCAGACTGAACATTTGAAGAAAGGTCCAGACCCAAAACGTCACCCATCGTTTTTCTCCAGAGATTCCGCCTGACCCACCGAGTTACTCCAGCATTTTGTGTCTTTCATTGAGTGAACATTGCATGTCAAAGGTGCCCCACCCCCTAAAGTAAAACACTACGAGCGTTCAAACAGCTGAAAGGATTCGATGCTGCAAGTTTGGAGAAAATGCTGGCGTATTCACAAGCTAGATCCGGTGGGAGAGGAGGCTGCACGTTCCTGCATCCATCTCTCAACCAACAACCCCCTCCCTGTTAGAATCCATTGTAAAAATTGCCCCTTGTGTGTAGGTTGTCACTGACACGTGACAATAAACTAAACTCACTACATTCACTCAGTGTTCCCCCTCTGCCTGCCTTCCTGATTCAGTTTTATGCTGGTCTTGGATATGACGGTGGAAAAACACAGAACTAGTGTGAACGGGTGATCGGTCATCGGTGTGGAGTCAGTCAGTGGGCCGAAGGGCCTGTTTCCATGCCGTGTCTTTAAACCAAATTAAAACTCATTGTTGATGGGATCTTGCTGTGCCACACACCATGCTGCAATTTCCTATTTTACAAGCACAAAGCCATTTTGGATGATTCTGGGAAGCTTCATCAAAACAGATATGTCTTTCCTTCATCACCCCATTCACCCTCCCAGGCAGCAAGTGGCATCTGCCACTGTGGTGAGAAGATATTAATCAAAATATTAGTAATAATTAAAAACACAAGCCTTTTTTTTCTTTTTAGTTTCACACTCCAAAAATATGATTGTCTAATTAAAACAAACACCTCTTGATGTGACGATCCAGGCACTAGCAATGCAACGCCTGCTGTGCTCTGGAAGGGATCCGGAATATTCCGCACAACTTGGACGGCATTTCGTCAGTTGGTGCTCCTCCACTGTATATCTATGCCAAGGTGGTGAATCCAACTCCTGGTGCCAAGGAAGATGTACCGCTGGCAGCAGGCGGGAAGGGTTGAGCTAGTACATCACTGAGGGTGGGGAATTGGTTTTACACGTGAAGCAGGGGGAAGGTGATTAAAGAGAAAAATGGTGATTATATATTTTTTATTACAGTAACTTCAAATGGATCAGTTTCCCAACCAGCTGGTGACACACTGGGGACTCTTCACGGGGGCGCAGCGGTAGAGTTGCTGCCTCACTGCGCCAGAGACCTGGGTTCGATCCTGGCCACGGGCACTGTCTGTATGGAGTTTGTACGTTTGACCGCATGGGTGCTCCGGTTTCCACCCACAATCCAAAGACACGTAGATTTCTAGGTTTATTGGCTTTAAAAAACATTGTAAATTGTCCCTAGTGTGTGTAGGATGGTGCTAGTGTACGGAGTGATCGCTGGTTGTCATGGCCGAAGGGCCTGTTTCCGCACTGTATCTTTAAAGTCTAACAGTATAAATTGGGTCAAATTTGCCAAGGATCTCAAAGGCTATATTTGGACCAAGAAGTGAATATTGAAGGCCAGCTTTGTACATTGGATAATTTTTTATTAAAACGTCGGTTTGACAGGAAGTGAAGTTCACTCTTTTTTCTGGATGATGGAATATTAAAACATAGAGCAGTACAACACAGGAACAGGCTCTTCGGTCGGTCCACAATGTCCATGCAAGGCACTATACTTAAGACTTAAGATTGTTAAAGGCTTGGACACGCTAGAGGCAGGAAACATGTTCCCGATGTTGGGGTATTCCAGAACCAGGGGCCACAGCTTAAGTAAGCCATTTAGAAAGAGACGAGGCTGTGAGTCTGTGGAATTCTCTGCCTGAGAGGGCAGTGGAGGCAGGTTCTCTGGATGCTTTCAAGAGAAAGCTAGATAGGGCTCTTAAAAATAGCAGAGTCAGGGGATATGGGGAGAAGGCAGTAACAGGGTACTGATTGGGAATGATCTGCCATGATCACATTGAATGGCGGTGCTGGCTCGAAGGACCGAATGGCCTACTCTTGCACCTATTGTCTATACCACGTTAAACTAATCTGCTCTGCCTACATGGGGTCAATATCCCTCCATTCCCAGTCGATATTAAAAGCCCTGGAAGTGCGTTCCAAGCATCCACCACCGTCTGCGTGAAAGCCCTACACAGCACATCTTTAAGAAGGAACTGCAGATGCTGGAAAATGGGAGGTAGACAAAAATGCTGGAGAAACCCAGCAGGTGCAGCAGCATCTATGGAGCGAAGGAAATAGGCAACGTTTCGTCCCGAAACATTGCCTATTTCCTTCGCTCCATAGATGCTGCTGCACCTGCTGAGTTTCTCCAGCATTTTTGTCGACCTGCACATCTTCAATATTATTTGTCCTCCACTCAAGTCAAGGCAGCTTCTGTCAGGGGAGTGTTCTGACTGTTCTGTAAATTCGATATCAATGCGACTGCTGCTTTTGTTTTAGTTCAAGGGAACGATAATGACAGTTCTAAACTCAAAAGGTGGCAAACATTCTTTGATTATGGCAACTTTCTCCGCTCTTTCAGAACGAATTGCCAAAGATACGGGAAATGAAGCAGCCAATTTGCAGGCTCCCAAATGTGACATTGACCAGATAAAATGCTCCAGTAATTTAGATGAATGAGACATAACTACCGGCAAGAACATAGAGATTAATCGCCCTCCTCCACTTCAAATTACACCCACTGTGTTTTTATGTCCAGCTGAGACAGCAAACTAGGTCTCAGTTTAACTGCAAGCCTGGAAGCTGGCACCTCTGACAGTGCAGCATTTCTTTGGTAATGACCCGTAGTCTAGACCTGTGTGCTGAACACTCGGGAGATGCCTCACAGCGCCAGAGATGCGGGTTTGAGCCTAACCTTGGGTGCTGCCTGTGTGGATTTTGCACATTCTCCCAGTGACAGCGTGGGTTTCCCATGGGTGCTCTGGATTCCTCCCACATCCCAAAAGACGTGCGGGTTTGCAGGTTAATTGGCTTCTGTAAATTGCCCCGACAGCGGAGGGAATGGATGAGAAAGTGGGATAACAAACAACTTGTGTGAACGGGTGGTAGACTGGAGAAACTCAGCGGGTGAGGCAGCATCTATGGAGCGAAGGAATAGGCGACGTTTCAGGTTGAGACCCTTCTTAAAGAGCATGTCCCACTTTCACGACCTAATTCACGACCTTTTTTACTCGTGGACATTTTTCATCAGGCTAGAAAAACGCCCCAACCTACTTGATGCCACGAGTACCTACGACTAGCATCACGACCTACCTACGACCTCATGACAACCATGCTGCGAGTATGTGCCAACGGCAAACTCGGCAGACGTCGTGAATTAGGTCGTGAATGTGGGACAGGCCCTTTAGACTGTGATCTGTGGTCGGCAAGGACTTGGTGGGTCGAAAGGCCTGTTTCCCCGCTACATCCTTCAATCGATCAATCAAGGTGCTGCCTGGGCCCAAAGAAATTCAGGAGACGCTTTCTCACCCAAAGAATGGTTGAGGTGTAGAACACAGTGTCAGGTGCCCTGGGAGGAGAAAGGAATAACAAGTAAAATGATCATGTGAGGGTGAGATGCAGTGGAGATTGGGTTGGTCCGGGGAAAAAAATGCCCAGTTCCTGGGTCAAATGGTAGATAAAGGAATGTATTTAGAAGTGGACAAGGTTGGATGGACAGCTCTTTCAGAGAGCTAGTACAAGCAACGATGGGATGAATCGATTTTTCTATGTTTCTAATAGTCTCATTCTTAGTTTAGTTTAGGGACACGGCGCGGAAACAGGCCCACCGGCCCACCGCCGACCGACGATCCTCGGTACACCAGCACTATTCCACACACTAGGGACAATTTACAATTTTTACCAAAGCCAAATCAACCTACAAACCTATACATCTTTGGATATGTGGAAGGAAACCGGAGCACCCAGAGGAACCCCATGTGGTCACCACAGGGAGAACGTGAAAACTCCACGTAGACAGCACCAGAGGTCAGGATGGAGCCCGGGTCTCTGCACTGTGAGGCAGCAGCTCTACCTGCTGCGCCACCATGCCGCCATTTCTCCCACGTCGTACTCCATAGTGATTTGAAAATACATCTCCATTGCTGGGATCAAAACCTGGACCATCCTCCTGACCAGTGGGAACACAATCAGTCCAGGCAGTTTACAACCCACTTTATCAAGGGCCGTTAAGGAAGCACAATAAACAAAATAAAGTAAAGAATTCAATGAACCCAGTTTGAAAGTAGTTTGTAATAGGATTTGTTGTAATAGCAACAAGTAAAAGTGATGGCATCACAACCTGGAGCATGCAATGAAGGGGAAGTGAGAGCTGGAAATGAAGTGTTGATGCTAATTTCATGCAAAGGTCAGCGATGAATGTCCGCACACAAGCACAAACACCATGAGTAATTTTATTAAATTACTTTTCCTACCAGTGGTTTTTGGACAATGCAGAAAGAATTGGAATTTAGCAGTGCCCAAGGTTAAAAGCACCCCTCCATATCCATGCCAGTGCCAACAAAACAAAAGGAGTCTTAAGAAGGGTCTTGACCGGAAATGTCATCCGTCCTTTTTCTTCAAAGACGCTGCCTGACCGAGTTAAGGGCCTGTCCCACTTCGGTGTTACTTGCGCGTCATTTACCGCGACATCATTTACACGTCACGGCACTCGACGTGACATCATTTACGCGCCACGCATGCGTCGTGACGGGCGCATGGCGTGCATTGCGGGCACATGGCGCGTTGTGAGATGTGGTAGCGTGACGCGCAAATGACGCCCAAGTGGGGCAGGCCCGCTTCTCCAGCACTTTGTGTCTATCTTCGACAAAACCCTTTCTCCAAATCAGTGTTCGCCTTCTAAGTGACCAGAATTCACCAGCTATCCACACAGCATGGGGGAAGAGGGCACAGGAAAAAGAAAGGAGATAAGGGGCGTCAATCTGGCAATGGAGGAAGCCAAGTGCAGGAAGGTTAGTATGTATACGGGGAGGTGGAGTTAAAATGGTTAGTAACCCGGAGATCCAGTAAATCTTGGCAGACAGAGCACAAGTGTTCGGTGAAATGGTGCGGGAAGGATTCTTTGGCGTCGGTTTGGGGAATGAATAGGACCTGCTCAGATAAATTAGGATTACGTCGACATTTATACAGTTTTAGAAAATGGTACAGGTCCACCACCGATTTTCCGGCAACTGATGGTCTGGCACCTCCTTTAATCCGAACACAACTACCAGAGAATTGCATGCGTGGCACGCTATTTTGGGATGTGCCTCCATCGTGAGAGTTAATTTTTAGTTTAGAGATACAGCACGGAAACAGGCCCTTTGGCCCAAAGAGTCCGCGACAATCGGTGATCCCCACACACTTACACTATCCTACGCACGCTCAGGACAATTTATAATTTTATCAAGCCAATTAATCTACAAACCTGGGAGTCTTTGAAATGTGGGAGCAAGCCAGAGATCCTGGAGAAAACCCAAGCGGGACATAGGGAGAACGTACAAACTCCATACAGACAGCACCCATAATCAGGATCGGACCCAGTTCTCTGGCACTGTAAGGCAGCAACGCTACTGTTGCGCCAACGTGTCGCCCTATCTCTGCCCTTGCTCCAATTTAAAAATATACCCCTTATCTCCTTTCTTTTTCCTGGGTTCTTCCCAAGTTGTGCAGATAACTGGTCACTCAGAAGGCGAACCCTCATTTGGAGTAAGGGTTCTTCTTTGTCAATTATTAGATCTTTATTTAAGTTTCTAGCAGTCCATGGTGCCTTAGAGACACGGGAGGGGTATAATTAGTGGGTCAAAGGTACATTGTTGAATTATTATTACTTGACCTCTGTTGGTCCGGTAAAATGGATAATCCAGCAAGGTTCTGGAACCAAGGGTGCCGGAAAATCGATGGTGAACCTGTATTGTATTATGGTTCAATATGACGGTGTGGTTTATTAATATTTTAGCTGTTTCAATACTATCTGACTTTGGTGGTTCTTGGGAAGCAGCTCAACTCAACATGACATCATTAGACAATTTCAGAAATCATATCATCACCTTTAAAAAGAAAAGAAACATTAAAATAATGAAGGTGGATAAAACTACCGAGCCGTATGTATGATAACAGCACACTTAATAAATGATCTAGGGAACAGATCGTAGAGGCACTATCACACACATTTAATAATTTGTTAGAATACGGTGTGGTGCCAGGGGACTGATAAATAAACGTCATGCCTATATTTAATGAGGGAGATTGAACAGTCCCAGGAACGGAAAGACCCGTCGGTTTAACATTTATGAAGGAAAGATAAGAAGAAAGATAAGAGGAAAGAAGCAGGAAGTTATAATGCAGCTTTATATATGACTTTGGTTAGGCTGCATGTGGAGTATTGTGTGCAGTTCTGGTCGCCCCATTACAGGAAGGATGTGGAAGCTTTGGAGAGGGTGCAGAGGAGGTTTACCAGAAAGCTGCCCGAGGGTTTCAGCTACAAGAAGATGTTGGATCGTCTTGGAAGATAGGCACAAAATGCTGGGGTAACTCAGCGGGTCAGGCAGCATCTCTGGCGAAAAGCAATAGGTGATGTTTCGGGTCGAGACCCTTCTTCTCTGGAACGTCAAAGGTTGAGGAGAGAACTATATAAAATTATGAGCGGCATAGATAGGGTAGACAGTCAGAACATTTTTTCCCTGTGTGGATATGACCAACACTAACGGGCGGGCACAGCTATGAGGTGAAAGGGGGAAAGTTAAATGGGGATGTGCATGGCAATTTGTTTTACAAGAGTGGTGGGGGCTGGAACGCGTTGTCGGGATGGTGGTGGAGGCAGATACAATAGCGTTGTCTAAGATGCTTGTAGATACGCACATGTAAGTGCAGGGAATAGAGGGACATGGGCCATGTATAGGCAGATGAGATCAGTTTAGCTTGGCATCAAGTTGAGCACCAACATTATGGGCTGAAGGGCTCATGCTCTACTGTCTCTGCTGTTCTATGTAATAATGGAAAGCCTACTAAAAGGAGGGAAAATAAATGAGTGTCTGGAAACCGAAGAAGAAGAATGAATAAACAGTGTGGGGTGAGCTTGATGCACCACACCAAATCCTTTTAAGGAGTAACAAAAACAACAGGCAAGGATAATGCGGCATAAATAATATCTTCGACTTCCAAGAGGCCTTTGATAAGTTGCCACATAACAGCCTAACAATGAATCAAAGAGCAAAACTTTGCAGATGCTGAAAATCCAAAGGACCAAAAAACACAGAAAATGCTTGAACTTAGCAGTTTGATGACATGAACCTTCGTCTCCAGTTCTTCCTCCACAGACGCTTCCTGACCCGCTGGGTACATCCAATACTTTATATTTTTTATTGAACAAACGTAGCAAGAAAGATCAGAGCGCAAGTCGGGGAAGAACAGCTGTGTGAACGGTGGCGGTAACGGAAATCACACGGCAAGTGCTGGAAACAATGTTGAACGATTTATCAACGATTTGAGACTTTACAAGTAACCCATTCAATGTCCACACTTATAGATGACACAACTGATGTAAAAATAGTTGAGTTTAGTTTATTGTCACGTGTACCGACGTACAGTGAAAACCGTGCTAATACTGGGAAGGGCAGATGATCTAAACCATGCTAGTATCGTTGGTCTAAACAAGGGTAGCACAGTGGTGCACCTGGTGGAGCTGCTGCCTCACAGCACCAGAGATCCCGCTTCAATCCTGGCCTCGGGTGCTGTCTGAGCTGAGTTTGCACATTCTCCATGACTGTATGGGTTTTCGCATGGTGTTCCTCCCACATCCCAAGACGTGTGGCTTTGTAGGTTAACTGACCTCTGATGTTAAGCCATATTTTCCCTTTTAGCTGAGGAACCCAACCTACATGTAAAACTCCAAATGGGTTGTTTTTTTTTTAACCAGAGCCCAGTAAAAGAGCTTCAACTCCTCCCTTCTTTTGTGCTCCAAACCCATGCAATCACTTTAACATATCATTTGCTTTCCTGCATGTTTGCGTTTGACATCTCATGACCAGTACCAAAATACTCCCGTATGTCAACATTTACCCCTTTCCTCATGGCTTATAAACTATTGTTTTACTTCCTCTCAATATTGTCTCACATCCTACTCTGTTTGCCAGCATGTTGACTCTGTACCCTTTTACATTCGTTGCATCTTCAGCTCAGCTCACTGCCAGGAGTGTAATAAAATCATACGCAGAAGTCATTTAATCGGAAAATAAATTTTAATATAGAGAGAGCAACGCATTACTTTTCACTAAAAAACCCCTCACTAAAAATGGCATAAAATAAGTAGACAAACAAAGGGATTTGAGAATACAAATATCCCCGTTATTAAAAAGTTGCAGGAGCAGCAAATATAGCCTTAAGAATAGCAAAGCATTTATTTAGACTCATAGCGTCATCGAGTGATTGTGTGGAAACAGGCCATTCGCCCCCGATTGCCCCAACAGCCAACATGTCCCAGCTACACTAGTCCCACCTGCCTCCATTTGGCCCATATCCCTCTAAACCTGTCCTATCCACATACATGTGTAAATGGTTCTTAAATGTTGCAATAGTACCTGCCGCAACTACCTCCTCCAGCAGCTAGCTCTATACACCCACCACCTATACACCCACCACCTTTTATCTGAAAGAGTTACCCATCAGGTTCCTATTGCATCTTTCTCTCCCCTCATCTTAAACCCATGCCTCTGGTTCTCGATTCCCCTGATTGGGAAAGAGACTCTGTGCGTCTACCCGATGTATTCCTCTCATGATTTTGTATACCTCTATATGATCACCCCCTCATCCTCCTGCGCTCCAAGGAATAGAGTCCTAGATTTCCTTCTTTCAGAGGAGCAGGACAGACACACAGTTAAGTCAGAACAAGTTCATAACAAACTTTGGAGATGCCTCTCTCAATATTCTGCACCACAATTTAAAAAACTTATTAAGTGAGAATGTAATAACGATTTACCAGGATTTGATCAGAAGTGAGGGGTTACATCCATTGAGGAAAGTATAAAAATACTGGAGCAAAATATAGAAGTGCTGGAGGATCTCAGTGGGTCCGGCAGCATCTGCAGAACAAATGGACAGGCGACGTTTTGGATCAGTCTGAAGAAGGGTCCCGACTTGAAATGTCACCTGTCCATTCCTTGCCCAGATGCTGCCTGACCCACTGAGTTCCTCCAGCATTTTATGTTTTGCTGAGAATTCCAGCATCTGCAATCTCTTGGATAGAACTACCATTTCTTCACTGTAAGTATAGTGCAGGGTTCCCACATGACCTTCTGCAAATACTCTGCATGGCCACTCCTACCAGTGCTAATGTCTATGGGTGCTGTCTGTACGGAGTTTGTACAATCTCTCTGTGACTGCGTGGGTTTTCTCCAGACGCTCCGGTTTCCTCCCACACTCCCAAAGATATGTAGGTGTGTAGATTAATTGGCTTCTGTAAATTGTCCCTGGTGTGTAGGATAGTGCTAGTGTGCAGGTAATCGCTGGTTGGCTTGGACATGGCGAGATGAAGGGCTTGTTTCCACACGGTATCTCTTAAATAAAATAAACTAAATAAGTACAGGCACAATGCCGGAGGAACTCAGCGGGTCAGGCAGCATCTCTGGAGAAAAAAAGATGGCTGACATCTTGGGTCAGAACCCTTCTTCAGACCCAATGAGAACTAAACTAAACACAAACTAATTGAATAGCGTCACCTCGGTAACTTTCAATCCCGAGTCAGTTCCTAGCACTCCCTCGTCAGAGACATTATTAAATTCTTTCCGGTATCTACATACAGCACGTCACCTAAGGGAGTGCCATGTGACCTCTCACTTCTACCCAGTGGCATGATGCCCATGAGATTAGGAGAAACACATTCTTTAGAAAGGTTTTAATTCATTTAATCCTAAATATGATTAACGTCTATTTATGATGCAGTGTCCATTTCACACACATCTCAAATTAAATCTCACTCAGCGCTTTTTAACTTATGCACAGGAAAGGAAACAATTTACAATGTTGCATCGCTCTTGAATAAAGCTAGTATGAATCAAATGGGCCAAATAGCCTCCTTCCCCTTCATTTTTTCCCCTCTCTTCCCCGCGCCCCACGTGGATGTGCACCCATTTCCTCCCTTCCCCTTTGATTCTTCATTCGGACTTCACATTTCAACCTTCTTATCTTCACACTTTTTGTCTTTTCATCTCTGACTGATGCCCAATCAAAAAAAACCTCACCTGTATCAACCTTTCACATTTGTCGGAAGGAACTGCTGATGCTGGTTTAAACCGAAGATAGACACAAAAACCTGGATTAACTCAGCGGGTCAGACAGCATCTCTGGAGAAAATGAATAGGTGATGTTTCGGGTCGAGACCCTTCTTCAAACTGAAGACTGAAGAAGGGTCTCGACCTGAAACGTCACCAATCCGTCCCACCTTTCACTTGCCCGGCCTTGTCCCACCCCACCCCGCTCCCCTCTCCACCTCTCTTCCAGCTTTCTCTTCCTCACTATAATTCATCTGAAGAAGGGTCCCAACCCAAAATGTTGCCAATCCCCAGAGTTCCCCAGAGATGCTGTTTAAACTGCTGAGTTACTCCAGCTCTACGGGTCTATGGTAGGCAGTCAGAATCTATTTCCCATAGTACAGGTATCAAAAACACGAGGGCATAGTTTTATGGTGAGAGGAACGATAGCACGGTTGGCGCAGTGGAAGAGTTGCTGCCTTATGGGTTCGATCTTGACTATTGGTGCTGTCTGTACGCAGTTTGTACGTTTTCCCCATGACCTGCATGGGTTTTCTCCAGGTGATCTGGTTTTCTCCCACTCCAAAAACGAACACGTTTGTAGGTAAATTGGCTTGGGGTAATTGTAAATTGTGCAGCATGTGGAGGAGTATCGCTGGTTGGTACGGACTCGGTGGGCTGAAGGGCCTGTTTCATGTATTGTCTTTCCGCTGACTGGTTCAGCGCGCAACAAAAGTTTTCCACTGTACCTCGGTACATGTGACAAGAAACTAAACTGAACTGAATTGTTTCCACGCTGCACCTATAAACTAAACTATCCCTTCCAAGCGAGGGCTGAAATAAATAACGCACCAGGATTTGACAATTAAGTACGGAAGTTTATTGGCCATGTATTCACATACAAGGAATTTGCCTTGGTGCTCCGCCCACAAGTAACAACATGACATAGAGTGACAGTTATGAATGATTCTGAAAATACTAAACAATAATAATAATAATAAAACATTAATGATAAAACACCATTGATCAAGCATGTGAACCAACAAAATACCAGATCAAAGGGAGGCTACAGATTTTTAGCTGTTGAGTAGAGCAACTACTCGTGGTTAAGATCCATGTGTAGTTTTAACACGTATGTACGTGTGGCTGAATTGCCTCTTGTATTGACAAAGCAGCCCAAAACGTGGAGTACAATTCGCCGCCTCGGAACCACTGAGGTGATAAAACATTTCTGCAATAAACAGGGTGATAGGTCGCAATATGCAGATTGAAAGAAACAAACCACTTAACTCGATTATGTGAAAAATGCCACGTCATTCCCACACAGAGGGTGGTGAGGCACAGCTGTGTATTCATACCATAGGCCCAGAGACACCATTCTATGAACCAAAGATAGACACAAAATGCTGGAGTAACTCAGCGGGACAGGCAGCATCTCTGGAGAGAAGGAATGGGTGACGTTCCGGGTCGAGACCCGTCTTCAGGCTGAGAGGGTATCGACCCGAAACATTACCCATTCCTTCTCTCCAGAGATGCTGAGTTGCTCCAGCATTTTGTGCCCCCTAATCTTTCTTTTATCCAGAAGATATCTGCAACAACAGGTTATCTGTCCTGGGATGCCTATCCTCGGCCCAGCCCGCTGCATAACTGATGAAGGGTCTCGACCTATTCTTTTTCTCCAGAGATGCTGCCTGCCCCACTGAGTTACTCCAGTATTTTGTGCCTACCTTCGGTGTAAACCAGCATCTGCTGTTCCTTCCTACACATTCTCTGAACTAACCCTACAGACACTATTCTCCCTCTTCGTCCCCTTTCCCCCTCACACCAATACCAGTCCCACAAACATCATTCTCTCCCCCTCCCACCACTCTAGACCCACAGAGACACCAATTCCCCCACACGACCCACAGACACTATTCTGCCCCTGCAGCAGCCCCACAGACACCATTCCCCCTCCCTGTTCCTCGTCTCTGGGACTGGCACAGTGGAACAATGGTGTTCTGAGAGAACGCCTCTCAGAAAAAAATGCTCCTAATCTGAAGAAGGGTCTCGACCCTGAAACGTCACCCACTCCTTCTCTCCAGAGATGCTGCCTGTCCTGCTGAGTTACTCCAGCATTTTGTGCCCCCAATCTTTCTTTTATCCAGGTGATATCCAGGCTATCTGCCCTGGGACTCTTATCCTCGGCCCAGCCCGCTGCTCGGAGAGGGAGGGAAACAAAGATATGAGCAGCTTTTCCAACAGAAGATTATTTACTGTCGGATGGCTTTCTAAGATTAGGTTTTAAGCTTCCACATCGTGGAGTCACCTGGGATTTCCAGGTACACTGTGGTGAGCAATACATAAAGGTTTCAGATCTTGCCTTTCACTGCCTTCCCTCACCTCGTCCTTTTATTTGTCAACGGTTTTACCCCCACTTTGGATCTTGGACAATCCCTTTATGCTTCTGACCCTCTCTTGATCTTTTGGCCCCTAATGATCCCAACCTTCATCAAAGACTTTTACATTCCCTGATTGGTTTCCTCTTCAATATTTACAACAGCCGTTCAAAAACATTTTTTAATGGGCCCCTCAGACAAGAGGCACCAAATCTGCTGACGGGCCCCAAAACCGGCCCACAGGCCCAAACAAACTAGCCCACAGGCCCAAAACACATTGCCACAGACTGTATTGGAGGTCAACTCATTGTCTGAAAATAGGGTCGCGACCTGAAATGTCACCAACTCCTTCTACCCAGAGATGCTGCCTGTCCCGCTGAAATACACTGACATTTTGTGACTATCTCTTGATGGGTTCTTGATTGGTAAGGGCGTCAAAGGTTACGGGGAGAAGGCAGGAGAATGGGGTTGGGAGGGCAAAATTGATTGGCCATGATCAAGTAGGTGAACAGACCCAATGGGCCGAATGGCCTAATTCTGCTGCACTAATGGAAACCTGCCAACGGACCCCCAGGTCAATGATGGGTTCCATGGGTTGCTCAGCACTCTGTTCGCTGATGACCAGTCTTGGCCACGTTGCCCCTGTAATTTGCATCAGGCCTATGGAAAATAATCACGGTTTGTTCAGTGTACACAGGGAGACGTTGCTGCCATTGTCACTACTACATATGGGCTCCGGCCACAGATGGTATCACCTGCCCAACAGAACCCCGAAGCATTTACCCCTCGGGGGCAAAGAGACCTGTGTGGCCTCCATAACTTCGGCAACATTTAGAAAGCTCAAATAGAGACAAAGTGCTGGTATTTATAGGTTTGTTACCTAAAATTGTGGAGTTCATTGTTCATAACATTGGGTTCCAGGTTACCAAAGTGGAATATGTGGTCCTGGTCCTCCAAAAGCTGATACTTATTGCTGCTGCACACAAAGTGCTGGAGTAACTAAGTGGGTCAGGCAGCATCTCTGGAGGTGATGTTTCGGGTCGGGACCCTTCTTCAGAGGTCACCTATCCATTTTCTCCAGAGATGCTGCCTGAGCCGCTGAGTTACTCCAGCCTTTTGAGTAAACATCTGCAGTTCCTTGTCTCCAAGGAACTTATTGCAGCTCAGAAGAAACAGAAGACACGGGGTTAGGAGAGAGAGATAGATCAGCCATGATTGAATGGCAGAGTAGACATGATAGGCTGAATGGCCTATTTCTGCTCCTATCATTTATGATCTTATGACACTGCCATAGCAACAGAGGTCAAAGGACAATGAGTAAATAGGTAGGCTTCAATGGCATCAGTGCCTGGCCACACCAAAGACTTGGCTATCAAATCGTTCCAGCGATACATTTTTGAATGACGACAGGGAAAAATAACAATCTATTTTTAATCATCAGACGTGCATTTAGAAGTGAATTGTAATGTACTACTAGTAATCTAGTTGACAGGCCTGTTCCCAACCTGCTGAAAGTTCGACATTCTGTCATAGAGTTACAAAGGATCAGCCCCCCATAAATACATGCTCAGTGTCTATCCGGATGCCTCTGAATCATCTTTAATTATATCCTTGTGTGATGCATGGACAATATTTGTAGAAACTCTTCAACAATGACGCATGGGGACTTCAAGTTTTTTTTTTAAACGTTTGGCATTTTTGTAACGCTGTTCAGAATTCCACGTTCAGTAAGGTTGATCGGAAATTAAAAATAAAACGTGCTCTTCATTAAGTTAAAAAAAACCTGCCAATTTCATTCACAAAGCAAGCCAGCTTGCTAAGCAACTATGCCATCATCTTGAAGAGCGTTGCGAAAAGACGCTCTCTTTAATTTAACACAGTGTAGAGATACAACGTGGAAACCGGCCCTTCGACCCAACGAGTCAGCGCCAACCGATGGATGATCACCCGTTGACACTAGTTCTATCCTATAGACTTGGGAGAATTTACAGGTCAATTAATCTACAAACCTGCCGGTCTTTGGGATGTGGAAGGAAACCGGAGCACCCGGAGAAAACCCACGCGGTCACAGGGAGAACGTACAAACTCCATACAGACACCCTGCCCCAGCCCGCTCACCGGCATTGTTCCTCTCCAAAGAAAATCTATTTTCTCCCCAGTTTTGATCCATTTCTTTTTGCTGGCACTCTGAAGGGAAGGGGTTGCAACCTTTCAACCTCCCAAACGAGACAATGCAATTACAGATGATGGATGGAAGGACCCCCAGCCAGGACCTAGATCAATGAGATCCACAGAGCAACAAACCTTCTTAGAGTCTGGAGGAACACAGTGGGCCCAGCAGCACCAGTGGGTGGAGAAGGATGGTCAACATATCACACAAAGTGGTGGGTATATGGAACGTGCTGCCCAAGGAGATAGTTGAGGCAGGTACTATAGCAGCATTGAAATGTCACTTGGACAGCTACATGGGCAGGAAAGGTTTATAGGGACAGGGACTAGTTTAGATGGGCATCTTGGTCCGTATGGTCTGAATACGTGCTGTATGACACTACGACCGGCTGATGTCCTCCAGCAGACTATTTGCTGCTCCAGGTCCCAGCATCTGCATGCTCTTGTGAGTCCGTTATATCTACTGGGGTACATAGGCTATCACTGCCAACGCTACAGGTGTGTGGCTCAAAGGAATATAGTAGAGAAGAACATCTACCCCAGAGTTCAGCACCTTGGCTTACACGGAGACGGGAGTGGGAATTGGGCTTGTGAAATAAATATAACGCACACCATCTGCTTCCGAGTCACAAAACCCTGAAATGGAGCCCTGCGGGTCATGATGATTATTCCCAAAATCAAATAATGCAACTCTCTGCAGCTTCCAGTTTCATCTCAGAACACTCACAAAAAGGACACATGCAGCATGTACACATGTCCTGAATGCATGCCTGTCTGCATGGACACATGCGTGCATGTACATGTGCTTGTCTGCAAGGACACATGCATACGTGTATGTATGCCTGTCTGCAAGGATACATGTGCACACTATATGGAAATATTAACACAACCATGCATTACGTCCATATATAAATATTAATATGCAAACCCTACCTGACGCACACATGCAAACAAAGTCAACAAATCAATTGTGCACCAATTGTCCCAAAGTCCTCAAAGGGACCTGAAAAATCCAAGGGCGGCACAGTGTCATAGCTGATAGAGAGCTGCTGCCTCACAGCGCCAGAGACCCAGGTTCGATCCTGACTACGGGTGCTGTCTGTACGGAGTTTGTACGTTCTCCCCGTGACCGCGTGGGCGTTCTCCGGATGCTGCGGTTTCCCCCCACTATCCAAAGATGTACAGGTTTGTAGGTTAATTGGCCTCTGTAAAATTGTCCCCAGTGTGTAGGGAGTGGATGCAAAAGTGAGATAACGTAGAGCTAGAACAAACAGGTGATCGATGGTCGGTGCGGACTCGCTGGGCCGAAGGGCCTATTTTCCGCACTGTTTCTCTAACCTAAACGAAACTAAAATGCAAAGCAATATGTTTGCCTTTCCGTTCCACGACAGTGCCTGGTGCAGGAAGCATGATGAAGGAACCAGAGGGTGTGAGATTGCAACCACACACACCTGGGTCTGGGCATGAGAATTTTAAATAATATCCGTTTGAAGAGTTTCTCACAGGCCTGTGCGCTCGATAGTAACCACAGTTCCGCCACTGAATGCAAATCTTCTCACTGGCAACGTCAAGTCTGCAGTTTGTCTGGCCCAGACCAAGTGTGCGGCAACTAGCTGCAGCATTAACACCATCATTGGATTGGAGTTGATCAATCAGACAAGTAGACAAGAGGAACTGCAGATGCTGGTTTACAAAAAAGAGACACAAAATGCTGGAACGGACACAAAGTGTTGGGGTAACTCAGCATCTCTGTAGAACATTGATAGGTGACCTCTGAAGGAGGATCCCAATCCGAAGTGTCATCTATCCATGTTCTTCAGAGATGCTGCCTGACCCGCTGAGTTACTCCAACACTTTGCTCCAACTCAGTGGGTCAATAGATTTTTATTGTCACATGTACCAAGGTACTGTGGAATTCCTTTATCGCATACAGTCCAGTCAAAATCTTACTGTACATCTGCACTGTCATACAAGTGCTCCAGAGGGTATAAATAGTGGTTAAGAGGGAACTGCAGATGCTGGAGAATCGAAGGTTACACAGAAAAGCTGGAGAAACTCAGCGGGTGCAGCAGCATCTATGGAGCGAAGGAAATAGGCAACGTTTCGGGCCGAAACCCTTCTTCAGACTGATCGGGGGTGGGGGTGGGTGGGGACAAGAAAGGGAAAAGGAGGAGTAGCCAGAAGGCTGGAGGGTGGGAGGAGACAGCAGGGGAGCTGAGGAAGGGGAGGAGACAGCAAGGACTAACAGAATTGGGAGAATTCGATGTTCATGCCCCGGGGGTGTAGACTCCCCAAACGGAATATGAGGTGCTGTTCCTCCAATTTCCGGTGCTGCTCGCTGTGGCCATGGAGGAGACCCAGGACAGAGAGGTCGGAGGTGGAGTGGGAGGGGGAGTTGAAGTGCTGAGCCACCGGGAGGTCAGTGGATTGGACTGAGGCAGGCTAGGCTGCAAGGGTTGCTTGCATGCACCTGGGAACAGCAAGAGTTTGAGTTAAGTTTATTGTCACATGGACCGAGGTACAATGAAAAGTTTTTGTTGTGTGCTAACCAGTCAGCAGAAAGACAATACCCGACACAAAATGCTGGAGTAACTCAGCGGGACAGGCAGCATCTCTGGAGAAAAGGAATAGGTCTCGACCTGAAACCTACTGGTCTCCTTCATTGGATAGGAAATGTTTAGAGGGATATGGGCCAGGTGGCTCTAGTATAGATGGGGTCGAAGGGTCTGTTGAAATATTTCTACGGGTGCTTGTCTGTACAGAGTTTGTACGTTCTCCCCGTTATCGGAGTAGGTTATTTCCAAGATCTTTGATTTCCTCCCACAATCCAAAGATGGAAAGGTTTATATGTTAGTTGGCTTGGTATAAATGTAAATTGTCCCTAGTGTGTAGGATTGTGTTAATGTGCAGGGAACGTTGGTCGGAGCGGACTCGGTGGGCCAAAGGGGCAGTTTCCGTGCTGTATCTCTAAACTAAAAAAATTAAACTAAAGTAAAGTTTGTTACTACATAATATTGACCGAGCTCCAGATTTTGTGTCTATCTTTGGTGTAAACCATCATCTGCAGTTCCTTCCTGCTCGTATTAAGAAGTTAAAGCATAAACAATCAACCTCTAAGAGTTGTGTAGACAGAAACAATCAGGACTTTCAAAGGGTAATTGGATAAAAATTTGAGCGGGAATAACTCCACTGGTCTCCTTCATTGGATAGGAACGGTTTAAGCGGGATATGGTTCAGGTGGCTCTGGTGTAGATGGGGCATCTTGGTTGGCATGTGCACGTCGGGCCGAAGGGCCTGTTGAAATATTTCTCTGAGTCGGTTACTACACAATATTGACTGGCTTCGGGGACGACTCAACAAATAACAAAATAAACGTATCCACAGGAAGCAACCACTTTGTTCCTCAGACGGCAAAATATAAATCACTTCTGAAAGAGGAAATGTCAACATTTTGCCATCGGGGGCTGGAGAGCCAAATTTACAAACGCAAAGAAAACATCAGCCCTTTGCATCCCAGCGCTGGTTTTCGAGCGTCTCTGGTGCTGAGTCGGCGCTAACGCCTTGGCACCTAGCTACCTCCCTCCACACACCCGCCTCGTTGTCGGAGGTATTTACGACCACCAGTGTCCGCACAGGAATGGATTTAAAAGAAAAAAAATTCACCACTCAGAAACAGCAACGACAAATATGAGTAAAGATTGCATATGGTGCCGACACGGGAGACTAGAATGCTGTCCACCCCGACGCAGTGGTCGTACAACCGCTGTAAAATAGACCCACTCCCAACGCAACACTAGCACCCAATAACTAGCAAACAATAACTAAGGAAGCCCGGCAGCGGCTCTTTTTCCTGAGAAGACTGAGGAAGTTTGGCATGAACGCCAGCATCCTCACAAACTTCTACAGTTGCACCATCGAGAGTCTGCTGACGGGCTGCATCACAGTCTGGTACGGGAACTGTTCTGCCCACAGCCGCAAATCACTATAGAGAGTGGTGAAGGCGGCACAGCACTTCACCGGCAACTGTCTCCCGGCCATTCAGGACATTTTCCACCGGCGGTGCCTGCGGAAGGCGCACAGTATCATCAAGGACCACAGCCACCCAGCATGCAGACTGTTCTCCTTGTTACCGTCAGGCAGACGATACAGGAACATGGCTGCACGTACCACCAGATTTAAGAACAGTTTTTATCATCATGCCATCTGACTTCTGAACACATCAACACATCATAAATGTTGATTACTTTATTTATTATTGTCTTTTACCTCCCAATGTCACTTTTATCTTATTTTTTTTAATCTTAATGTTATCCTTGTAATATCATTGCTGAGGTGACCCGTTGTCTTGTCAAACACATTTCATTGTACCGTTGACCCTGTGTTAATCTACATACGACAAATAAAACTGAACTGAACTGATAATACCCCACCTCTCACTTCAGTTTAGTTTGTCACATGTACCGAGGTACAGTGAAAAGCTTTTGTTGCGTGCTAACCCAGTCAGTGGAAAGACAACACGATTACCTTCAAGTCATTTAGAGTGTAGAGATATATGATATGGGAATAACATTTAGTACAAGGTAAAGCCAGTAAAGTCTGATCAAAGATAGTCTGAGGGTCACAAATGAGGTGGATGGTGGTTCGGGACTGCTCTCCAGTTATGGTAGGATGGTTCAGCTGCCCGATAACAGCTGGGAAGAAACTGTCCCTGAATCTGGAGGTGTGCGTTTTCATACTTCAATACCCCTTGCCTGATGGGAGAGGGGAGAAGAGGGAGTGGGCAGGGTGCGACTCGCCCTTGATTATGCTGCTGGCCTTGCCGAGGCAGCATGAGGTATAAATGGAGTCAATGGAAGGGAGGTTGGTATGTGTGATGGGCTGTGCTGCGCCCACGATTCGCTGCAATTGTTTTGCGTTCCGCCACCTCTCCCCGTGGTGCTGTCACAAGTATTCACCCCCTCCACTATGACGAGAAGATGCTGTAAATATCGGTCCCTAGCAATACTACAGGAGCTCTGTAGCGCCTTGTGGAGGTAATGAAATGCCTCTGGGGGTGGCGGGGGAAGGATATTACCCATGCTCCACATTCAGACTGGGTTGGAGGACGGATGTAGCCCAGGGCTCCGTTTTAAACTGAGCATCACTGTTCTTCTAGTGAGACCATGGGGCCGGTGCAAGGTGCCAAAACAAACACTGACTGTGCAGGCAGGCAGTTATCCACAGAGGACAGAGCAATTCTCCACATCGCAGTTGGCAAAAAACATCCGAGTTTTGTTTTTAATTACGATAACCATCACCGAGAATCCATTTCATTTGCACTCATGCGAGAAACAACCACTGAATTGGACTCCTGTCACAACTTATTTCAGGATTTTAAATCAGAAATTTAAATAGGCGGTGCAGTGGAGCATCTGGTAGAGCCGCTGCCTCACAGCTCCGGAGACCTGGGTTCGCTCCTGACCTCGGGTGCTGCCTGTGTGGAGTTTGCACGTTCTCCCCCCGCAACCGCGTGGGTTTCCTCCGGACTTTCCGGTTTCCACCCACATCCAAAAGACGTGCAGGTTTACAGGTTAATTGGCTGCTGTAAAATTGTTCGTAGTGTGTCGGGGAGTGGATGAGAAAGCAGGATAACGCAGAACTAGTGTGGACGGGCAATCGATGGTCGGCGTGGATTCAGTCGGCTGAAGGGCCTGTTTCCATGCTGTATCAATCAATCTAACAATGTTATAAGGTCATAAGGAATAGGAGTAGAATTAGGTTATTCAATCAATCAATCTATCAATCAATCAATCAGATTTATTCATCGCATACACAATAAAGTGCAGTGAAATGAACTTGCTAGCAGCGGTACAATAAAAAAGAACACACAATACAATAGAAATTTAACACAAACATTCGGCCCATCAAGTCTACTCCACCATTTAATCATGGCTGATCTATCTCTCCCTCCGAACCCCATTCACCTGCCGTCTCCCAATAACATCCAACACTCATTCTAATCAAGAATCTATCTATCTCTGCCTTAAGAATATCCACTGACTTGGCCTCCACAATCTTCTGTGGCAAGGTATTATGTTCAAGGTATTATTCAAAGCATGCCTGCAGGTCAATGTAGAATCCTGACCACACCTGGACGAGGAACCATTTTGATTCCAACTCCACTTCCCCTCTCCCATCCGAAGCTACTGCAGCCCCTGACCATTGCTCACGCCACTTGCTGCCTTGCTCTTTCACATAACGTTGAGAAAAAAAATTTCCAGCCTCCCACGCAGCAGGAAAACTGAACTGTATCCAACTGTAAAACAAACAATAAAAGACCTTCAAAAGAGTCATGTGGTTCTGGCTGGCCTCTCCAGCTCTGAAGCTTCTGTGAATGAAGACTTGAAAACCATTCAGCAACTGCTGCAGTCGACTTCAGCTCCAGTTCCCGAGAGACTTGGGCAAATACTGGAACTCCACTGCAGGTAGTTGATCGGAATCTGCGGAGCCCTCCACCATCAACTCTCCTGTTGGTAATGCTTTGGGTGGAGCTGCAGCAACTTAGAATAAAGGTACACAAAAATGCTGGAGAAACTCAGTGGGTGCAGCAGCATCTATGGAGGGAAGGAAATAGGCAATGTTTCGGGCTGAAACCCTTCTTCAGTCTCAAGAAGGGTTTCGGCCCGAAACGTTGCCTATTTCCTTCGCTCCATAGATGCTGCTGCACCCGCTGAGTTTCTCCAGCTTTTTTGTGTACCTTCCAGTTCCTTCTTGAACACTTAGAATAAAGGTCCTGATTTGGACCATGTAGCAGAGGAAGGAACTGCAGATGCTAGTTTACACCGAAGATGGACTCAGTAAATCAGATGGTCAGGCAGCACGTCAGGAGAAAAGAAATAGGTGACGTTTCGGATCGAGATCCTTCCTCAGTATGACTCTCATTCTGAAGACTCTAAGTCTGAAGAAGGATCTCAACCCAAAACCTCATCTATTCCTTTTCTCCGGAGACGCTGCCTGACCTGCTGGGTTACTCCAGCATTTAGTGTCTATCTTGGACCATGTAGTCTTTGATTGCATTCTTAATGGATCTACACATTTAATCTCCATCACGTCTCACCTCTGCATCTCTACCCACTTCAATGGGATTTTATTGTCACATGTACCCAGGTACAATGAAGTTTTTTTTGCATACAGTTTATAAAATCTGACTATGCCTAAATACAAACATACCCAAGCACCAGAGTGCAAGAATGGCGGTTTACACTGAGGCAGTAGACAGGAGTTGCCAGATTTCCAGCAACATCTTGTATCCTTCAAGTTTCAAAGTTCTTAAAAATGTGGAGTTCTTAACATGGCTTTAAAGGTCCATTGCCCTGGCAGCGGCACTGGGTCAGTTGTAGGGGTGGGCCTGGCCAGGGGATACTGTTGGTGTTCACCATGGCTCCATGGCACTGCAGGCAACGTCTGATCCGCATGCTTATCCAAACCCCGGCACTTTAGACTTTGGAGATACTGCGGGGAAACATGCCCTTCGGCCCACTGAGTCCACACCGAGTTTAGAAGGATGAGGGGGTATCTCATTGAAACATATAAGATTGTCACGGGTTTGGACACACTAGAGGCAGGAAACATGTTCCCGATGTTGGGGGAGTCCAGAACCAGGGGCCACAGTTCAAGAATAAGGAATAAGCCATTTAGAACGGAGACGAGGAAACACTTTTTCTCACAGAGAGTGGTGAGTCTGTGGAATTCTCTGCCTCAGAGAATTCCACAGACGGTGGAGGCTTTCAAGAGAGAGATAGATAGGGCTCTTTTAATTGCAGAGTCAAGTGATATGGGGAGAAGGCAGGAACGGGGTACTGATTGGGGATGATCAGCCATGATCAGCCATGATCACATTGAATGGCGGTGCTGGCTCGAAGGGCCGAATGGCCTACTC
This sequence comes from Leucoraja erinaceus, assembly GCF_028641065.1. Taxonomy (NCBI): domain Eukaryota; kingdom Metazoa; phylum Chordata; class Chondrichthyes; order Rajiformes; family Rajidae; genus Leucoraja; species Leucoraja erinaceus. The sequence continues at coordinate 7,248,592 of NC_073404.1, read as the reverse complement.
CTGCACCTATTGTCTATTGACCAGTGATCACCCCGTACACTAACACTATCCTACACACGTGGACAATTTTTACCAAAGCCAATTAACCTGCCAAACCTGCACGTCTTTGGAGCGTGGGAGGAAACCGGAGCACCCGGAGAAAACCCACGTGGTCACGGGGAGAAGGTCCAAACTCCGTACAGGCGGCACCCCCCTCAGTCAGGATCGAACCCCGGGTCGCTGGTGCTGTAAGGCAGCATCTCTACAGCTGCACCACCGTGCCGCACCTGTTCTCCTGAGATTGGTGCAGTGAACCACGACTATGGAGCAATTGCAGCATGAACGTGAACAAATCAGGAGACCTACATTAAAGTGTGCAGCTGAACCAAATTGGAGGGTACAGTTAATAGCAGCGAAGGAAAACTGTGACAAATAGGACATTAATAAACTTGCAGAGTGGGCGTGTAATTGGCAAATGATCATCATCATGGACAAGTGTGAGATGGTATATTTTGGGAAGAAGAAATATCAAGGCTACGTTTCTCCCTTGGAAATAGACAAATTGGGGGCAAAGGACTAAAATGCTTGAAGCAAAATGTAATGTAGAACAGCTTTCTCCCGATTGTCCCCTGTAAATTCCTCCAAATATCCACAGAATATCTTGAACTGCCTCTTTATTTCAGGGAACACCAAAAGAGCCAGAAGAGGTTTCTAAGGATGAAGTATTATAATTAAAAGGTAAGAAAAAAATACTCAAAATTACTCAGAAGATCGAGCAGCAGCCATGGAGAAGAGTCGCCGACTCTCCTTCCATCCCTCTCCAAAACTGGGACTTATGTAGGAGTCCCTTCTCCCCTCTCCCATCAGGCAAGAGGTACAGAAATGTGAAAACGCACACCTCCAGATTCGGGGACAGTTTCTTCCCAGCTGTTATCAGGCAACTGGACCGTCCTACCAACGACTAGAGAGCGGTCCTGAGCTACTATCTACCTCATTGATCGAACTCAACCGGGTTTTATCTTGCACTACACGTTATTCCCTTTATCATGCATCTGTACACTATGGTTGGCTTGACTGTAATCACGTACTGTCTTTCCGCTGACTGGTTATCAGACAACAAAAAGCTTTTCACTGTACCTTGGTACACGTGACCATAAACTAAACGGACATGAAATATTGACTGCATTAAAAATAAAAGATACAGCATGGAAATAGGCTCTTCGGCCCACCGAGTCCATGCTGACCATCGACCACCCGTTCTATGTCATCCCACTTTCTCATCCACTCCCTGCACACAAGGGGCAGCTAACCCACCTACTCCAGCAAATCTGTGCTGCATTCATTTCAATCCAACATATGTCGATGTGATGCCATGATCTATTTCCAGTACTCCAGATGTGATCTGAGCACGTCTCTGTGTAGCTGGAGAAAACCACTTTGGTTAGTTATCCTGATCTCGCACTATAAAGACCAACATTTCATTATCCATTTTGATTAGTTCTTTTTCTCCACCTGCCCACTACATCTTATAGATCCATAGGTACCGGTTGGAAAGCAAACCAATCTCGAACTGCACTGTTTAGAAGGATGAGTGGGTACCTCATTGAAACCTACCGAATAGTGAAAGGCCTGCTTAGTGCGGATGGATAGAGGGTTGTGGTGAGGATGTTTCCACTAGTGAGAGAGTCTAGGACCAGAGGGCACAGTCTCAGAATAAAAGGGTTTACCTTTAGAAAGATGAGGAGGGAGTTCTTTAGTGAGAGGGTGGTGAATCTGTGGAATTCACGGTCACAGGCGGCTGTGGAGGCCAAGTCATTGGGTATTTTTAAGACTGAGATTCACAGATATTTGATTAGTAAGGGTGTCAAAGGTTACGGGGAGAAGGCAGGAGAATGGGGTTGCCTGGGAAAGATAGATCAGCCATGATCGAAGGGCAGAGATGGACGGAATGGCACCTATGACTTATGAACCCAGGCCTGGAGAGAGCAGATGTGGAGAGGATGGTTTCACTCATGGGAGAGTCCAGGCAGTCTCAGAATAAAAGGACGCACCTTTAGAAAGAAGACGAGGTGGAATTTCTCGATGGGCCGAATGGCCTAAATTCTGCTTCTGTGACTTACGAACACTCTCAGTCTCCTATCTACGCAGCCTACGGTGGCCAGGATGGTGAACCAATCGCCCCGTCGCCAACCCCATCAAAGAGCTGATTCAGCCCAGCGGAGGCTCAGGAAACCTCAGCGCTCACAAGCGGTGGATAACACTGTCAAGAGACTTCTCAACCAATCTCCGGGCGGAAAATCAGCGTGACAGTAAATCTCTTCTAAAAATTCAATTTAACCTCCATTTAATGAACCATCCGGCCTTAACCGCTGATGTCTCGGCATCTGAAAGGTGATACATTGCTTCACCCACCATCCCCTGGACATTGACTCCAGCTCTGGAGAGCTCTCACCGAGCCTTGGAGAGGTTTCAATGACAGTAACTATAGCCTTGGAGTAGCTTTTGTGCAAATGAGAAGCAGTACCTGTCACTGAAGAGATGGATGAAAAGGAAAACACTCAATAGAAGAAAAAAATAACTTTACAGAAGGCAACATAAACTAGAAAGCTGATTTAAAGCCAAGGCTCTAATCTGTCATGAAAGGTATTATCCCCATTCAGTTTACAGTAGTTCCTCTGTTACACAGAATCAGAGTCAAGGCCAGCAGATATACATTCCTTTTACGAGGGATGTGGTACAAAAGACAGAAGTAGATCTTGTAAGTCTTTTGATTCTTTTCAATGAATTATCAGATGCATTTCTTCCCCAGTCGCAGCCTTCCCTGCGTCTCTAAGTAAGCAGGCTGCTTTGAAGATGGATAAAATTTCTGCCCACCTTTAAGGACACAGGCAGCACGGTGGTGCAGCGGAAGAGCCACTGCCTTACAGCGCCAGGGACCTGGGTTCGATCCTGACTACGGTGCTTGTCTATACAGAGTTTGCACGTTCTCCATGACCGGTGTGGGTTTTCTCCAAGATCTTCGATTTCCTCTCACGCTCCAACGATGTGCAGGTTTGTAGGTTAATTGGCTTAGTGCAACTGTAAATTGTCCCTGGTGTATGTAGGGTAGTGTTAATGTGCGGGGATCGCTGGTCGGTGCGGACTCGCTGGGCCGAAAGGGCCTGTTTCCGAGCTGTATCTCTAAAATTTAAAAACGAAACCTAAAACAGCATGGTTGAGCCTGCTCTACTGGTGGGTTGGGAACCGATTCCCAACGACAGATAAATCTGTATTTTACAGCAGCTTCCTTGTCGGCCCAAGTCGACGTTGCATTGCAGGAAAAACGACAGCCAGTTCGAGCACACCAAGCTCCAAAAACAGCGACACCTCAACGACCGGATACCCAATTTTGTGGCGTCAGACAAGGGATAAACGTTTGCCCGCATGGGTGGCATGGTGGCACAGCGGTAGAGTTGCTGCCTTACATCAGGTCCAATCCTAACTATGGGTGCTTGTCTGTACGGAGTTTGTATGTGGGTTTCCCACATGGGTTTCCTCCGGGTGCTCCAGACTCTTTCCATACTCGAAACACATACAGGTTTGTAGGTTATTTGACTTCAGTAAAATTGTAAATTGTTCCGTGTGTGTGTGTGTGTGTGTGTGTGTGTGTGTGTGTGTGTGTGTGTGTGTGTGTGTGTGTGTGTGTGTGTGTGTGTGTGTGTGTGTGTGTGTGTGTGTGTGTGTGTGTGTGTGTGTGTGTGTGTGTGTGTGTGTGATTATGTTAATGTGCGGGGATCATTGGTCGGCGCAGCCTTGGTGGGCTGAAGGACCTGTTTCCACGCTGTATCTCTAAATTATGGCTTCACCGTACACAGGAGCTATGTGCAAATTGGCAAATTGCGTTTCTTACTTTACATGTCAATAACACTTCATGGATTACAGACTTTTGCTCATAAAAGGCTTTCCTTTGAGACAAAATGAGTGTATTATGGAACACTTACACTTTAGCTTTCATTTATGTTTTACAATCTGTGTGCTTTTTGTTTAAAAGAAAAAACGCTAGATAAAATCCCAACATCTAATTTCCCTCTCCCCTAAGTCGAGCATCTTTTCTCCAGAGATGCTGCCTGACCCGTTGAGTTACTGCAGCTTTTTGTGTCTATCTTCTTTTGGTTTCATCTCAAGGCAGCACGGTGGTACAGCGGTAGAGTTAGAAACAAAACATAGAAACATAGAAATTAGGTGCAGGAGTAGGCCATTCGGCCCTTCGACCCTGCACCGCCATTCAATATGATCATGCTGATCATCCAACTCAGTATCCCGTACCTGCCTTCTCTCGATACCCCCTGATCCCCTTAGCCACAAGGGCCACATCTAACTCCCTCTTAAATATAGCCAATGAAGTGGCCTCAACTACCCTCTGTGGCAGAGAGTTCCAGAGATTCACCACTCTGTGGTGCTGTCTGTCTCCTCAGTTTTTTTCCCCCTTATCCTTAAGCTGTGACCCCTTGTCCTGACTTCCCCCGTCGGGATTTTCTCCGATCTAGCCTTTTCCTTAAGAATTTTGTAAGTTTCTATAAGATCCCCTCTCAATCTCTAAAAGAGAGTACAGGTCTATCCAGTTGCTCCCTTAGGCCCTCGAACTACGGGTGCTGTCTGTACGCAGGAGTATGTGTGTAAAAAATTGTCTTTTTCGGTGTGTAGACGTACAGGTATGTAGGTTAATTGGCTTGGAGTATGTGTGTAAAAAATTGTCTTTAGTGTGTGTAGGATAGTGTTAATGTGCGGGGATCACTGGTCGGCGCAGACTCGGAGGGCCAAAGGGCCAGTTTCTGCACTGTATCAAACTAAAATCTCCTTGCATCTTGTCAACACTGAGCCTTGATTGATAAACTCATCGAGTTGTAAAGAACTAACTGGCACTATCCTACCAACATCTGTTTGATTTCCCTCCTGCATTCCCATCAACTCTCTTCATCCCACTCAACTACATACCATGGGCAATTTGCAGAGGCCAATAAGCCGACCAACCAGCACATTGTTTGGGATGTGGGATGTGAGAGGAAACTGGAGCAAAGTTTCACTGAGTTGATGCTGAGGGTGTCAAAGGTTACGGGGAACAGGCAGGAGTTTGGAGTTGAGAGGGAAAGACAGTCATGATTGAATGGCAGAGTAGACTGGATGGGCCGAATGGTCTAATTCTGCTCCTATGACGTGTGAACTTGTGAACTTCTTCTTCATCATCCTGCTTATGATAATCCCAGAACCGAGTAGCTGCTGTGAGAAAACTTTGGAGCAAGTTGTCTTCATTCCTCACGCAACCCAATGATGTGTGGAATCAAGGAAATGCAGATGCTGGTTTACCATGGAAAGACACAAAATGCTGGAGTAACTCAGTAGGTCAGGCAGCCAGCCACCCTGGAGATCATGGACAGGTGACATTTCGGATTGGGACCCTTCTTCAGACTGCAAATACTGACTTCCTCAGTATGAAGAAAGGTCCCGACCAGAAACGTCACCTAGCCACATTCGCCGGAGATGCTGCCTGACCCGTTGAGTTACCCCAGCACTTTGTGTTCAATGATCTGTGGGTTAGTAGGTTAATTGGACTCTTGGAATGGCCCGAAGTGTTCAGGTGATGTGTGGTGGGAGTGGATAGAAGGTGGACAATATAAAATGGTTGAGGGTATTTCAGTGTAAAAGTGGGTGCTGGCTGTTTCATAAGTGGTAGGAGCAGAATTAGGCCATTCGGCCCATCAAGTCTACTCCATCATTCAATCATGGCTGATCTATCTTTCCCTCTTAACCCCTTTCTCCTGCCTTTTCCCATAGCCTCTGACACCCTTAATAATCAAAAATCTATCTATCTATCTATCTATCTATCTATCCCTTAAAAATATCCATTGATGGCCTCCACAGCCTTCTGTGGCAATGCATTCCACAGATTCACCACCCTCTGACTAAAGAAATTCCTCCTCATCTCCTTCCTAAAGGAACATCCTTTAATTCTGAGGCTGTGACCTCTGGTCCTGGACTCTCCCACGAGTGGAAACATCCTCTCCACATCGACTCTATCCAGGCCTTTCACTATTCGGTAAGTTTCAATGAGGTTCCCCCCTCATCCTTTTATACTCTAGCGAGTACAGGCCCAATGCCGTCAAACACTCAACATACGTTAATCCGTTTGGCGTGGACCCAGTCAGAATGCAGTGCCTCGTCCTCCTCCACAGTCCAAAGGCTCTTTGTGAGTCCAGTGGCATGTACCTGGTCAATGAAAGCTAATGGGAAAACGTTGACCTTGTGATGAATTATTTGGAACATCTGGAAGGGAGAGCAAAACTACTGCTGCAGAAGAAAATTCATCCATTGAAGGACGACAATGCTAATGGAATAAAAAATGGCAGCACTCAGATAATACCCAGCACCACACCAGGAAGGTACATTTATCTGCACCTATTGGACAATATTTATCTGCTTTTTAGAAAAAGAAAAATCATTGTACATTTCACCAGTGGACCCTGAGGTAACTAAGGAGCTACACAAATATAAATCCCAGTGAGTGGGCTCGTACATAATTTATTTTTTATTCTTAATTATGTGGAGCCTGGGGATAAGGAAGAAGCACTTTGAGACAAGTTTAGACATGTTGCATTTTGTCTGAAAGCCACACGGTCCGTGTAAGCTTTTCTTCAAAATGAAATTGATTTCTGGAAAAATAAAATTTACCATTGAGGACTGCAATTTTCTTTTTGATTTTTGACTCTACTAACCACACAGATTCACTGGTCTAAAGAGGGAGTCTCATTTAACAATTTCTCTGGGCAACAGTGGGGATACTTCTCAAGGTTACACAAAAAAGCTGGAGAAACTCAGCGGGTGCAGCAGCATCTATGGAGCGAAGGAAATAGGCAACGTTTCGGGACGAAACGTTGCCTATTTCCTTCGCTCCATAGATGCTGCTGCACCCGCTGAGTTTCTCCAGCTTTTTTGTGTAACCTTCGATTCTCCAGCATCTGCAGTTCCCTCTTAAACACTGAGATACTTCTCAAATTTGTTTTGTTTCGTTTGAAGATAAGAGCATGGAAATAGGCCCTTTAGACCACCGCATCCACACTGACCATCGATCACCCATTCATAAATTCATGTCATAGGAGTAGAATTAGGCCATTCGGCCCATCGAGTCTACTCCACCATTCAATCATGGCTGGTCTACCTTTCCCTCTCAACCTCACTTTCCTGCCTTCTCCCCATAAACCTTGACATCCTTACTAGTCAAGGACCTGTCAATATCTGCTTTAAAAATGCCCAATGATGGCCTCCACACCACTGATTCACCACCCTCTGACTAAATACATTTCTCCTTATCTCCTTTCTAAAGATATGTTCTGTTCACACTGGTTGTCATTTATTGTCCACTCCCTGCACACTGGGGCAATTTACAGAGGCCAATCAGCCTGCAAACCTACATGTCTCTGGGATGCGGGAGGAAACCGGAGCACCTGGAGGAAACACATGTGGCCCCAGAGACTCCACACAGACAGCACCCGAGGTCAGTATCAAAGACGGGTCTCTGGCTCTGTGACCAGCTGTGTGACTGTGCCGCCCTACATGTGTGACAAAGGTGGATGTTTGCATCTCGACTGAGCAGCCGCTCCCTCCCAGTGTGTCAACAGCACCTGCCCGCCATGACCAGGGTTCACTGTGAAGCCCCACTCCATGGACAACTGGCTCTCGATGCTTACACACTCTTGCCCTGAGGCACTCACTCATGCGCTGGGCTTGGCGGGAGACAGTTGGAGGGAAGCAGTAAGGGAGAAAAAGACCCAGGAAACAAACGACAGAGCGGGAGAACAGCAAGGGTATTAAAAAAAAAACTGGGCAAGGGTGGGGGGTGGGGAAGCACTAATATTTATTTGTAGAATGAAAGAACTACAGACGCTGGTGAATACACAAGAGGACACAAAACGCTGGAGTAACTCAGCGGGTCGGGCAGCATCCCTGGAGAACATGAATAGGCGGCGTAGAAACAAAGAATTGCAGATGCTGGTTTATTCCAAAGAGAAACACAAAGTTCCAGAGAAACTCAGCGGGTCGGGCAGCATCTCTGGAGAAAAAAGATTCCTTCAAAAAGTCTGCCTGGTTCGCTGAGTTGCACCAGCACTTTGTGTCCATCTAAAGATAGGTGATGGTTCAGGTCGGGACCCTACTACAGAAGTCTGAAAAAGGGGTCTCAACCCGAATCGTCATCGATCCATGTTGTTCAGAGAAGCTGCCTGACCCACCGAGTCACTCCAGTATTTTGAGACCAATTTCTACCAGCTGTGTGGTCCTTGCTGTCATGTTAAAATAGCAGCAGCTCCCACAAATGGTTAAGTGATATCGAGCAGGTAAGGCTGTTGTTTATAACAAGGTAGCACTGAGTGATAAACATTAGCCCGTACACCGGGGAAAAACCCTGCATCGTTTAAAACTGGTGCCAGGGGATTGATTATTTCTCCACAAGACGGCAGAAGGGGCCATGGCTTTGCACTTGCAATAATAAGTCAGTATCCCCTCAGTATTGCACCACAGCTTCAGAGTGGCTTCTTACCATCGGTGAATGCCATGATCATATTAAATGGCGGTGCAGGCTCGAAGGGCCGAATGGCCTACTCCTGCACCTAATTTCTATGTTTCTATGTTTCTATGTGAAAGTTCTACTGGGAAAATTCTGGTTCAGCCGGAAAAGCAACTAGTTAGTGCAGTCAGGATGTGGAGAGGATGTTTCCACTAGTGTGATAGTCCAGGACCAGAGGGCACGCCCTCGGCATAAAAGGTTTTACCTTTAGAAAGGAGATGAGGAGGAATTTCTTTAGTGGTGAGATTGTGGAATTCATTGCTACTGACGGCTGTGGAAACCCAAATCACTGGGGCGTTTTAAGTCGGAGAGTGACAGATACGTGATTGGTAAGGTTGCCATGGGTTAAAGGGAGAAGGCAAGAGAATGGGGTTGAGAGGGAAAGATAGATCAGCCAAGATGGAATGGCAGAGTAGACTCGATGGGCTGAATAGCTTACTTTTGCTCTTAGTTGACATGACTGATGCCAACACCATCAGTTATCTATCTGTGCATAACCTATACACCTCCAATTCACACACCAACCTCTGTTTTAAAAAAATGTGCCCCGCACATCTCCTTTCAACTTCCCTCCTCTCACCTTAAAGTTATGCCCTCCAACATTTTATTTCTCCATCCTGGGAAAAAGATGTTTCGAGTCAGGGGCAGACTGAGTAATGGGGAGAGAGCTGGAAAAGAGAGATGGGGGTGAGAGAAAACATGGCGAGTGGTATGATACAGGTAATGAGGGGGGAGTAATTGTGGCTATGTAGAGGTCGACAACTTTATCAGATTTCGCTGAATGATGTTATATTAACACTCTACAGTGACGCATCGATCACCCTGTTCAGTGGTAGAGTTGTTGCCTTACAGCGCCAGAGACCCGTGCTCGATCCTGACTATGGGCGCTGTCTGTAGGGAGTTTGCATGTTCTCCCCATCACCACCTGGTTTTTCTACGGGTGCTATGGTTTCCTCCCACATTTCAAAGACCTACAGGTTTGTAGGTTCATTGGCTTTGGTAAAATTGTAAATTATCCCCAGTGTGTTGCGCAGTGCTAGTGTACGGGGTTGATCACTGGTCGGCGCGATCTCGATGGGCCGAAAGGCCTGTTTCTGTGCTGTATCTCTAAAGTCTAAAAGGCTTGCAAAATCAATCAAATTCTGGCTTGTGCATTTTGCCATTGGCAGTCTGATTCCAACCTGCAGAATGAGTAGCATGGCTGTGCTCTGGAACCACAGCCTCACTGAAATACCCAGGAGGACATGAGCACATGAGAGAAGGAAGGAAATTGCTATGGTGTCTTTCTGCTGTGAGGTAGACAGATTGAGTTGCTTCTTGTCAGGGCCAGAGACCAAGGTTCGATCCTAACCTTGGGTGCTATCTGTGTGTGGAGTTTGCACGTTCTCCCTGTGACCGCGTGGGTTTCCTCCGGGTGCTCCGCTTTCCTCCCACATCCCGAGGGTGTGTAGGATAATTGGCCCTCTGTAAATGAACCCCTAGTGTGTAGGGAGTGGATGCGAAAGTGGAATAACGTGAATTAACGTGAAAATGGAACTAGCGTGAACGGGTGATCGATGGTCCACGTAGACTCAGCGGACTGAAGGGCTTGTTTCTGTGCTGTGTCTCTAAAATAAAATGTATACAGAGCCAGAGAAACTTTGGAGAGGGAAAAACAGTTGTGTGTTTTAGGCTTTAGAGATACGGAATGGAAATAGGGTCTTCGGCCCATTGTGTCAGCGCCGACCAGTGATCACCCCGTACATCAGCACTACCCTACACTCAAGGGACAATTTACAATTTTACCAAAGCCAATTAACGAACAAACCTGCATGTCTTTGGAGTGTGGGAGAAAACCGGAGCACCCGGAGAAAACCCACGTGGTCACGGGTAGAACGTACAAACTCCGGACAGGCAGCACCCTCCTTAGTCAGGATCAAACCCAGATCGCTGGTGCTGTTAGGCAGCAACTCTACCGCTGCGCCACCGTGCTGCTCATGTGCATTGATAAGCTTACCAAGCCTAGTTAACACAGTCCCAGGCTGATGCCCCCCTTTTGCTGGTCACCTGATGGGTCCAATTTTGCACTGCTTTCCCATGCTGATGTGTCCAATTAACCAATACAGTTTGTTCCAACTGGGCAAACACTGACTGTCAGGAGCCTTTCCCACACATCTAAATATTTCAACACATAATATGTGTTCAAAGAACATGAAACAAAACCATAAGTCATTTAAGGTACCCTTGGTGCTTTTCTCTCAACTTGTAGCATTTGTCTTAGAGATTAAACTTTAACTCTTGGAGATGCATGGACATTCTTGTTAGATTAAAAGGAATGGAGGGGGGGAGGGGAGAGGATGGGGGTAGAGAGCACTGGGGGGAAGAGACAGAGGGGGGGAGAGACAGAGCTGGGAGCCAGGGAGAGAGGAGGGGGGATGGAGGGGGGGGGGAGAGTGAGGGGGGGTGAAAAGAGGGGGGGGAAAAGAGGACGGGGGTAAAGAGGGGGGGAAAGAGTAGGGGGGGGGGGAGAGGGAGGGATGAAGAGGAGGGGGGGAGAGGAGGGGGGACAAATGAGGGGGGGGAGAGAGAGGGAGAGAGAGAGAGAGGGGGAGGGGGGGAGAGAGAGAGAGGAGGAAGGGGTGGGAGAGGAGGAAGGGGAAGAGGGAGAAGAAAAGGGGGGGAGAGAGAGGAGAGAGGGGGGGAGAGAGAGAGGAAGAAGAATAAGCAGGAACAGGTGATGAACAGAAGGATGGAGGGAGGGAGGGAGTGAGAATCCAAGCTCACGTACATGGTCTCTGCAGAACCACATCTGAAACCATTGCGACGATAATCGGGAGCAGCCACAGCACAGAAAGCCAGGCCCCTCTGCAAGGATGTAACACACTCGAGAGCTTTGAATGACGTTCAGAAGACCCTGGAGGGTGCGACAGCCTCTGAACGCAGCCTCTGCCAGCTGTTCCTCCATCCTTAACACCCAGCGATCAATGAGGGCTGGCTCTGTGTGTGTGTGACCCATTTTCAACCTCCCAGCTTCAGCACTGCTGTTGGGATGCAATGCTGGGATCTTACCCACCCTGGGAGCTGCCTTGTGCAACTCCAGACCCTCAGCCCCCCCTAGAACAGTCACTCAAGTAAACGTGCCCTGCAGCTCCCATTTTCTAGCTCAGTAAAGCAAATCTGCAATATCCCGGTAGCTTTTTGTTTGTTTTGAAGTTTATTGCAGGAGTTAGTATTTGCTTAAAGTCCTGACGAGGCTTTCTCCAACAACATATCCACTCCATTCCTATCCCACCAGACAAAGTCTATGTACAGCAAGGTCCAGCTGACCAGAGTTTTTCGCTAGTCCTCTTTTCTGTACATGCTTCTACTATTTCACTCATGAAAAGGACGGCATGGTAGAGTTGCTGCCTTAGTGTCGGAGACCCGGGTTCAATCCTGACCACGGGTGCTGTGTGTACGTTCTCCCCGTGACTGCGTGGGTTTTCTCCAAGATCTTCGGTTTCCTCCCACACTACAAAGACGGACAGGTTTCAACTTGGTATAAATGTAAATTGTCCCTAGTGTGTGTAGGATAGTGTTAATGTGCAGGGATCGCTGGTCGGTGCGAACTCGGTGGACCAAAGGGCCTGCTTCCATGCTGTATCTCTAAACTAAACTAAAGTAAAAAGACACAAAGTACTGGAGTACCTCAGCAGGTTAGGCAGCATCTCTGGAGAACATAGATTGGCAATGTTGAGTCAAAACTCTTTTTCAGACACAACATGGATAGGCAACGTTTACAGACCCCTCTTCAGATCCCAGAGGGGCTGTCTCTTGAACAGCCGAGTTACTCCAGCGCTGTATGTCTATTATTTGTAAACCAGCATCTGCAGTTCCGTGTGTCTTCTTTAACTCGAGACCTTTGTGGCTCAATGACCTTCACCCTTGCCTCCAGTCAAGCCCCACTCGAGAGTCACGTGCATTAAAACCTTGCCAGATCCTCCGGTGCACATTCCTTTGAACACGCTGAGTTACTCCAGCACTTTGTGTCTATCTTTGGATCCTTGACTTCCTTAACTGATATTTTAGTTTATTGTAGAAGAACATAGAAGAGTACAGCACAGTAACAGGACTATCGGCCCACAATATCTGTGCGAACATGATCCAAGTTAAACTAATATCACCTGCTTGCAAATAGTTCATATTTATTGATTGTCGTTGCTGCATCTAATGTGCCTGCTAAGCTGCAGTAAGTAGGACTGTCCAAGTCCCAGTTCAAGAAGGATTCCGACCCTAAACATCACCTATCCATTTCCTCCAGAGATGCTGCCTGATCTGCTGAGTTACTCCAGCATTTTGTGTCTATCTCCAGTTCATATCTGGTGCATATGACAAATAAACACTCTTGAAACTCTTCTTGGTGATGGCCAATATTTATCCCTCAACAAATATGACCAAGACAAATTATCTGGTCACAACGTTTAAAAGACATTTGGACAGGTACATGGATAGGATAGGTTTAGAAGGATATTGGCCAAAAGTAGGTAGGTGGGACTAGAGTAGATGGAGCATGTGGGTCTGCGTGAGCAAGTTGTGCCTAAGGGCCTTCTCCATGCTGTGTAACTCTATGCCAACCGAACTCTTGATTTTACCAGCTAATTGCGTGAAAAATTAAGTATAAGATTCCCACAATTTTACAGAGAACACACTTTGCAGGTAGAAACATAGAGTAATTCAGCACAGAAACCGGTCCAACTTGCCCATACCAACCAAGATTCCCCACTTACACTAGCTCAACATCCCTCTAAACCTTTCCTACCCATGAACCTAATCATAGTCACACAGCAGGGAAACAGGCCCTTCGGCCTAACTTGCCTATGCCGAACAAGATGCCCCATCTATACGAGTTCCACCTGCCTGTGTTTTGCCCATATCCCTCTAAACCTTTCCTATCCCTGCACTTATCCAAATGTATTTCAAATGTTGTTATAGTATCTGCCTCAGCTAACTCCTCTGGCAGCTCATTGCATTTTAAAATTCGCTAGAAATTTACATTTTCAGAGCTGCACTTCATGCAAATAATTTTAACATTGTGGAATTTTTTATTTAATAAAGGACGTGGCTTCTGTCTCATGGTTTGTGCAAACTTATTCCCTCCTGAATGCTTGTTTTTACACAACGTCTTTAACATCCCAAGTGATTTCACCGGCAAGCCAACCCATCGTGGGAACAGGGATTGAAAACTAAATGAGGCTTTTCAAAGGCTCAAGGAGAGGTGGAATAATCACACGGCAGGTAGTTGCAGAGACAACACTCTGCTAATGGGGCCGTCATTAAACAAGCAGGTGCACAATGTCACCATCCTCTCATCTCCCCCAAACAAAAATATGATTTGCCATCATGTTTTCTGTTGTGTTCTGCCCCCTTAAATCTAAAAGAATTTAAGCGCCATCTAATTACCATAAAATAAGTACTTCGTTGCCAAGTGTTATACTTTGATCAAGAATTTTCTTTTAAACAAACGATCCTTGTTCCAGTCTGGCAGTAATCCTTCTCCCTTCGTCTGTGTGCCCAAGGCCCGGACACCTGCAGGTAGCAGTGCATCTGATGCCTCACCCAACTGGTCACCATCCACATAGACGCAAAATGCTGGAGTGATGGGGTGGCACAGCGGTAGAGTTGTTGACTTACTGCGCCAGACACCTGGGTTCGATCCTGACTAGTGGGTGCTGTTTGTACGGAGTTTGCACGTTCTCCCTGAGACCCGTGTGGGTTTTCTCCAGCGGCTCCAGTTTCCTCCCACACTCCAAAAGACGTACAGGTTTGTCGGCTAATTGACTTGGTGAAATATGTAAATTGTCCTAAGTGTGTGTGTGTGCGCAGGGTAGTGTTAGTGTGCGAGGATCGCTGGTTGGCGTGGACGCGATGGGACAAAGGGCCTGCTTCTGTGCTGTATCCCTAAACTAAACTAAAAGCTAAACTAAGCTAAACTCAGCGGGTCAGGCAGCATCGCTGGAGAAAAGGAATAGGTGATGTTTCGGATCGAGGCCCTTCTTCAGACCCCTCTTCTGAAGAATGGTCCAGACCCAAAACATCACCTAGAGCAGGCTAGGACTTTATTCCTTGGAGCACAGGAGGAAGAGGGCAATCTTAGAAAGGTGTATAAGATCATGAGCGGATTAGATAGGGTCCTTTACCCAAAGTAAGGGAATGAAGAACCTGAGGATGTAGGTTTAAGGTGAGAAGGAAAAGATTTATTAGGAACCCGAGGGGCAACTTTCTCATACAGAGGATAGTGGGTATATGGAATGAGATGCCAGAGGTAATTGAGGCAGCTACAGTCACAACACCTAAAAAACATTTGGACAGGTACATGGATAGGAAAGGTTTAGAAGGATTTGGGCCAAATGTGGGCAGGTGGGACAGGTGTTGATGGGACATCTTGGTCAGTACGGACAAGGTGGGTTGAAGAGCCTGTTTCCACGCTGTATGACTCTGTGACAATCCTCTAACATTCTAGCTACCTCCACCAGAAGGCCACATGCCACCGAGACCCTGTTACAGAGATGGATGATTTCACAAACCATGACCTCGGCTCAGAGACATTTATTAGGAGACACAAGATATTGCAGATGCTAGAATCTTGCGCAAAACACAAAGTGTTGGGAGGAACTCAGTGGGTCAGGCAGCATCTGAGGAGGGAATGGGCAGTCCAGCCCTGCAGACCAAGATGCCCCATCTACACTGGTCCCACCTGCCCACGTTTGGCCCATATACCTCTAACCCAGGGGTGGGGAATCTGCGGCCTTAAGGTCGCATGCTGCTTTCTAGGCCATTAAGTGCGGCCTTTTGAATGAATCCAAATTTTGTAGAACAAATCTTTTTATTATTATTAATTAATATGCTTTTGTTCATTTTTTATTATTTTTATTGTAATCTTAAAATGAACGTATTTAAAGTACCAAAGAGTAAAAGAAGATTCAACAAAATAATCCTCCCGACTGACGGCCACAATTAAAACATTAGTAAGTCATGGGGGCAATTTTAACAAAATAATGTACATTTTGAAGTATATCTAATTGAAGTTTCTGAGATGCGGCCTTATTAGATAACAGCTAACTTAATGCGGCCTTCAGACATGAAAAGGTTCCTCACCCCTGCTCTAACCCTTTCTCTCCATGTACCTGTCCAAATGTCTTTTAAATGTTGTTATGATACCTGCCTTTACCCTCTCTGGCAGCTCGTTCCATATACTCACTGCCTTCTGTGTGAGAAAGTTGCCCCTCAACCTTAAATCTTCCCTTCTCACCTTAGAGGTCGGGACCCATCTTCAGTCTGACCTGCTGAGTTCCCGCAACATTGGAATGGATTGCGATGCATGTACAAGTTCTCCAGTGAGACACATTCCAACAATAATTAACAGGAGTTAATTTAGCCTTTTGGAAACCTACCAATTATCCCAGGCCAAATCACTGATCTGAATGTGAACATCTCCTGACAAATAAGCCAACTTTAGTTCAATGATTCAGACATTCCCGATTCCTCCGCCTAAGTGCCAGAGTCCCGGCTTGCGATCCTCACCACGGGTGCTTGTCTGTGTGGACCTACGTGGGTTTTCCCCGGGTGCTCCGGTATCCTCCCACACTCCAAACACGTACAGGTTTGTAGGTTAATTGGCTTTGGTAAAATTGTAAAATTGTCCCAAGTGTGGTTTTAGGATAGTATTAGTGTACGAAGATCACTGGTCGCCAAAGGGCCTCTTTCCACGCTGTATCTCTAACTAAACTGGTACCGAATTCTCCAATGGTGAAACTTTTAAATGCCTTCCTGAATGTTCAGCTTTAAGGAACATTCAACACTAACGTGCATTTACATCACAGCATGAGAACAGAATGTCCACAGCACTTCACAGTTGGGTTAACAGGCAAGAGAAAAATGACATTGAGACAGGTGAGCAAACACCTGATGCGAGGGATGGTGGTGGAGGCAGATACGATAATGGCATTTACAACGTTTTTGGATCGGCACATGGACATGCAGGGAATGGAGAGAAATGGATGAAGTACAGGCAGAAGAGATTAGTTTAATTTGGCATCATGTTCGGCACGAACATTGTGGGCCGAAGGGCCTGGTTCTGTGCTGCACTGTTCAATGTTCTATGTTTGAAATGAATACCTTGAAAGGAGTGGAAAGGTTTAGGGAAGTAATCAGATCTTAAGGGATTGACAGGTCAGGCTTAACGTGAGAGGGAAGAGATTTAAGAGGGGTCTCAGGAGTTACTATTACAACTTTTAAAAGACATTTGGACAGATATATACGATAGAAAGGGTTGCGAAGGAAATGGGCCAAATGCAAGCAAATGGAAGTGGTTTAATATGCCAACTTTGTCAACATGGACAAGGTGGGCCGAAGGGCCTGCTTCTGTGCTGTACATCTCTGGAGACTAACCGGTGCGAGTCCAATTGCTCAACACTTCAAAGAGTGTGTGCGTGAGAGTGAGAGAGAAAGGAAAGTGACTGTGAGAGAGGGAAATATGAGAAACATTTCCTCATAATTTTGTCAATGCATTAATTTTGTAGCTCATCCAGTACAGCATCCCAAACAGTCCAACACTCCCGGAGAACTCAGACGAGACAACCTTGTATTGTTTTCTCCAGGGTGTCAGAGGTTGAATGTCTATCCTTATTTATGAGAGATAAGAGGTAGGTAGGTACCGAGAGCCTTTTTGCCAGGGTGGAAATGTCAAAGGTGAGAGAGGGCACAGCTTTAAAATGAGATGAGCAAAGTTTAAAGGAGATGGGCAGAACTATTTTTCTTAAAGAGAGTGTTGGTACCTGGAGCACATTAGTGGGGTGGTGGTGGAAGCAGATACAACAATGGCATTTAAGAGACTTTTGGAGAGGCACTTGAGGCAGGGAATGGAGGGATGTAGATCATGTGCAGGCAGAAGAGATTTGTCTAACCTGGCATCATGTTTGGCAGGGACATTGTGGGCCGAAGGGTCTGTTCCTGTGCTGTACTCTCCTGAAGAAGGATGCCAACCCAAAACATTGCCGATCTGTGTTCTCCAGAAATGCTGAGAAATACTCCAGCACCTTGTCCCTTTTTTTGGTAAAAACTAGCACTTGCAGTTCCTTGTGCCGACACTGCACTACTTTATGTTCTTACTAGTGTGAATGTTTGTGTTCGGTCCTATGACAGTGAAACACAATATCTTTGGAGATGTCACGCACGATATAGCTATGCAAAGAGAAATTAGGCAAAAACAGGGATTTAATATAAGCAGACACAAAATGTTAGAGTAACTCAGCAGGCCAGGCAGCATCTCTAGAGAACATGAATAGGAGACGTTTAGAGTCAGGACCCTTCTCCAGACTGATGTGCAGTGGGGGGAAGAAAGCTGGGAGCGAGGAGGGGAGAGAGAACGCAAGGAATAAAACTGCTGGCAAAACAAATAAACGCATGACAACTCGACGTTTGAGAATGCTGCGCTTTCCCCTTTAAGATGATGTCAGACCCATGCAGGAAGCTTTGCATGAATTCCTCGTTTGTCGGGTGACCTTCAGGCTCCAGCCTGCTCGATGGGACGTCTCTGCTGCGAGCTGCAGCTAATCCTCGTCGGCAGAGCCCAGCCCAGTGTTGGTACAGTGACACTGCCTCTACATTAACACACCCACAGCCCCGCCACCAGCACCCTCCACTCCCAAACACCCTCACAATGTTAAAAAAAAAACCCCAACAGGGAATAAAGCGACACGCTAAGGATTTTTAAACACAGCTCGGGGCTCAGTGGTAGCGAGGCCAGCAACATCAAATGTAAATCTGTCTTTGAAAGAAAATATTCCTGTCATTTCCTCGCAGTTCATTGAAAGGCCCCAGTCGCATCAAATCCATCATTGTTTCCCGGACCGGCAGTAGAAGGGGAAAGGCGCTAGGTCAGCCTGCCTTTTTAATTATTGGGTGTTTGCATCAACATTTTCTTCGTCTTAAAGCGTGGGTTCTCCATTCGGAAGTTGCTTCAACTTCCAGCACAGCGCTGAGAGGGCCTGCCGCTGCACATAACGAGCAGAGCACACACAAAAACATTTCCACTGTGACAATAAACCAAACTGAACTCAGCTCCTCTGCCTGCATGTAATCCCTACCCCTCCATTACCTGCATAACCATGAGCCTATTTGAAAGTCTATTAAATGTCATAGAAACGGTAAAAAAAAAAATGCAATCGGCCCTGGTGTGTAAGGTAATGCGAGTGTACAAGGTGATCGCTGGACTTAGAACACAGAACAGTACAGCACTGGAATAGGCCCTTCAGCTCAGTGTCTGTGCCGAACATGATGCCAAGTTAAACTGATCTCAGCCAATACATGATCCATATCCCTCCATTCCCTGCTAATCCACCTGCCTATCTCAGTCTATTAAATGAAATACTGTAACAACTTGAAATGCAGAGCAGTACAGCGACGGAACAGGCCCTGTGGTCCGCCATCTTTGTGCCAAACGTGATGCCAGGTTATAGATCAGATTCAGATTCAATTTTAATTGTCATTGTCAGTGTACAGTACAGAGACAACGAAATGCATTTAGCATCTCCCTTGAAGAGCGACATAGCAAACGATTTGAATAAAAAATAAATAATAAGTGTCCGGGGGGGGGGGGGGGGGGGGGTGATTGGCAGTCACCGAGGTACGTTGTTTAGTAGAGTGACAGCCGCCGGAAACAAAGTACTGCAAAGACATCTCTGGAGAAAATGGATGGGTGACGTCTCCGGTCAGGACCTTTCTTCACACTGGAGAGTTACATGAAGAAATCTGACTGTCTGAAGAAGTGTGCGGAAAGGAACTGCAGATGCTGGTTTATACCAAAGAAAGACACAGAGTGCTGGAGCAGCTCAGTGGGTCAAGAAGCATCTCGGGAGAACTTGGAGGGGTTATTTTTCGAGTTGGGTTGGAAATACCTACGTCTGAGGTATTAATTTTCCTCTGGAGATGCTGCCTGACACACTGAGTTACTCCAGTACTTTGTGTCTATCCATGATGGCAAGTTAAACTGATCTCACCTGCCCTCATATGATCCATATCCCTGCATTTCCTGCATTTCCATGTGCCTTCCCAGAAGTCTCTTAAAAGTCATTTTTAAACGACTGCTTCCAAAAATTGGATGCTGGTTGTCGTTTTGTTCGAGCAGGATGTGGAGTGATATGGATCACATGCAGGTAGATATTGGCATCATGTTCGGCACAGACACTGTTGGCCGAAGGGCCTGGTCCTATGCTGTGGTCTTATGCACAATTTTCAGTTTGAAGCATAGTCTTAACCCTAAACATCATCTATCCATGCCCTCCCAGAGATGCAGGCCAACCCGCTGAGTTGCTCCAGCACTCTTGTGTTCCAAGCACAATTGGACTGCTGTGCTTCCCCACTGAAATATCTGTATTTAATAAATCCTAAGAGCAGAATTAGTCAATTCGGCCCATCGAGTCTAGTTTGCCATTCAATCATCTTTCCCTCTCAACCCCTTTCTCCTGCATATTAGCACCACCGGTACAGCAAAATATCTCAAGATACTTTGGAAAAGCATCAAACAAAGTTGAATACTGGGCCACAAAAGGATATTAGGTCAGCCGACCAAATACCGTACTAAACAAACAAAAAACGTTCCAAAGAGGAAACTCAAGGAGATACCGGAGGAGGATAAGGAAGGGAACTCCGAAGCAATGGAAGGTGTGGCCACCATGGAGGGCAAGGGAAGGTGCACAAGACCTCATAGGGTTATAGGAATGGAGAGATTTCGGAAGAAGGGACAGGAGAGCCCACGGAGGTATTCCAAAACAAACAAGGAGAACATCTGAGACCAGAGCACTGCCAGACTGGGAATCAATGTAGGTCAGTGAGCAGAGCAGTTAGAACACAGCCCGAGGAGTTTTGAACTGCCTCAAGTATATTTAAAATCTGTCATGGGAAAGCTAGAATCAGAAACAGAGGCCAGTAATCACAGCAGGTCCCTCGAGCCTGCTCCGTTATTCAATAGGAGGCTGGATGATCCCACACCTCATTCGCATTGCTTCCCAATCCCAATATTCCTTCTTTCCCTCAGTATCAAACTAATTATGTCTACATAGAACCGGACAGCTCAAGAACTGGTCCTTCAGCCTACAATGTCTATGCCAAACACGATGCCAAGACAATCAGGCAGGCAGGTAGAGTTGCTGCCTTACAGCGCCAGAGACCTGGGTTTGTTCCGGACTACGGGTGTGGTCTGGTCTGTATGAGGTTGCATTCTCCCCATGATCGCATGGATTACCCCCGAGCGCAACTGTTCTCTCCTTCACTACAAACACATACTGGTTTGTAGGCTAATTGGCTTTGGTAAAAGTTGTAAATTGTCCCTAGTGTGTAAGATAGTGCTGGTGTGCGGGGAATGCTGGCCAGCACGGACTCAGTGGCCGAAGGACCCGTTTCCAAGATGTATCTGTAGTAAACGAAAAACAATCACTTCTCTGCATATATCCCAGATTCCTCCATTCTCTGCATCTCCATAACCCTATCCAAAAGTCTCTTAAATGCCACTAATGTATCTGCTTCAAACACCACCCCATATTGTCTGCAGTTCCTCGTTTCTAGAGGAGAGAGAGAGAGAAAGCAGTGCAAGATCCTGGGTGTGTGCAAGCAGAAGATAGATAATCGCAAATTGGAGGAACAGCACCCCATATCTTGCTTGGCCAGTTTCCACCAGAACAGTATGAACACTGACTGCTCTAACTTCAAGTAACCCTTGCTTTTCCTCCATCCCCCCCCCCCCCCCCCCCCCCCCATCTCTCCAACCCTCCCCCTTCCCAGTTCTCCGACCAGTCTTACTATCTCCGACCTTTTTTTATATCTAGATAGACACAAAAGGCTGGAGTAACTCAGCGGGACGGGCAGCATCTATGGAGAGAAGGAATGGGTGACTGAAGAAGGGTCTCGACCCGAAACATCACCCGTTCCTTCTCTCCAGAGATGCTGCCTGTCCCGCAGAGTTACTCCAGCTTTTTGTGTCGATCTTTGGTTTATACCAGCATCTGCAGTTCCTTGCTACACATAGAAAAGGACACGGCAAGATTTGATTGTTGTAAACGGCTTGCAATTTTAAGGCACACAGCACCTGATATTACAGTAATACCAGCCATTACAGCTAAATAGAGGCTTATGTTATATATGGTTTAGAGTACACTCTATAATTCAAGGCACTTGAGTCACCTTTTTTTTTTTTTAAAGCAATTTTGAAAATCTGTGGGCAACCTACTGTGTTGACCCCCCATCACTAATTCACTTTCACTACCCACTTCCCACCGACAAATCCTTTGTACAACATTAAATATCCATTTGACCGAGTCATCGTCTGTACAATGTGCGATTTTTATTTTTTAATAAATAGCACATTAAAGTGATTTAAAAACAGTAACTAACCTAAACAGCACACAGCTCAGCAAGCGCAGTGTCCAATTAAACAAGTCTATTTTAAACACAACGGGATTAATATTTTGAATCCAAATTAATATAGGAAGTGACCAGTCACTTTGGTCTCGCGCTCACTGTGACCTCCCACATCTCAAACATGTGTGTGTTTATACATTAATCGGCCTCTGTAAAATTGTGTAGGGAGTGGTCTAACATAGAACTGGTGTGAACGGGAGATCAACATTCGGCATAGACTAGGTGGGCCAAAGGGCCGGTTTGCATGCTTCATCTCTAAACTAAACCAATATACAACTCTTTGGAATGTAGGAGGAAAGCGGAGCACCTCAAGAAAATTCATGCAATAACAGGGGGAACATGCAAACTCCACACATTTGCCCAGCAATTTTCATGACCTAAGTGCTCTAGTATAGTGAAATATTTATTTAGAAACAGCCAATGGATGCACAAATTCCTAAAACAACTAGATTTGTAATGCTGCTGGAAAAAAACAAATCTGGGCACAATTTGAATCCCTCCCCCCACTCAACCCCAAAAAAAACCGACCGTTACTGGAAATCTAAAATAAAAGCAGAAAATAGTGAAACACTCGGCAGGTCAGAGTGTATCTGTGGAAAGGGAAACAGAGTTAGTTATCCTTCAGGGATAATGCCACTGTAAACTTGGGGAGTCCATAACTCCCTGAAAATGACAGCACAAGTAGATGGAGTGGTAAAGGTGGCGCGTGGTACACTTGTCTTCAATGGTCAAGGCATTGAGTGTAAGAAAATCATGATGCAGCCTTATAGGGCATTGGTTAGGCTCTATTTGGAGTATTGCTTGCAGTTCTGCCCACCCCAATGCAGGGAGGGTGTGGAGGCTTTGGAAAGGGTGTAGAGGAGATTTACCAGATCGTGCCTGGATTTGGGGGTGACAGCTACAAGGAGAGGTTGGATAGTTTTCTATGGAATGCCAAAGATTGGGGTGGTGGGGGAGCTTGATAAAAGTATTACATTTATGAAAGGCATAGACGATCAGAACCTTTATTGAAGGATGCAATTTAGAAGACATAGAAGGTGAGAGTGGCAAAGTTTGATGGGGCAAGTTTGTTTGTTGGATGTGCTGCCAGGGGTGGTGGAGGAGGCAGATACAATGCTTGAGAGACTTTTGGAAACACATGGCCATGCAGTGAATGGAGGGATGAGGGTCATGAGTAGACAGACAAGAGCTGGTCTTGCCGTCGTGTCCGGCACGGAAATTGTGGGCCGAAGGGCCAGTTCCTGTGCTGTACTGTTTTACGTTCTTCAAAATACCAGTGTGAGATGTTTCACTGTCAGCGGGAGGACAGCCCAGGGCTCGGTTTAGTATCTCAGCTGAATGACCATAACTCCGAAGAGGGAAATAATACTAGGGTTGCAGATATTTCACAGAAAATACTCAAGTGGCAACGATTGTGATGCGGCTTGGCACTTCACTGAAAGAGGTCACAGTTAAGTTGTAAAAAATATAGGGAGACAAACTCTCTAAAGTGGAGCACACAGACTCTTGCACTGGCCTACTTAAAAGTTAGATAATAGACCCTTGCTTTATGCAGCAGAACCAAACAAACAGTCAGCTGGGCTATTACCATGCACAGACCGGGACTGAACTAGGGACTGTCAGTATATGTCAGCATTTTCATAAGAATCGAAGTGGTGCTCTGGGGATTTTGCACTCTGGGTTCTCTCAATGGTTCCTTTTGAATGGAAGGTTTTTATTATTTTTTTTAAAAGCTGCAGCGAAGGATAAGCAAAAGGGCAAACTTTACTGATGAAGATAGCAGCTCTTTTCCTTAGATGTCAGGCAGCCTTGAGCTAGGAAACTAATGTATGCCACAGCAAACGAGGCAGCTCCAAATGTAGCTCTAACGGATCAATAACTAGCAAGGAAGCGCCAGAAAGTGCAGGGATTGATTGGATCACTGGGTGGCACAGTGGCGCAGCTGGTAGAGCTGCTGCCTCACAGGGCCAGAGACTAAGGTTCATAAATGCATAAGCAATAGGAAGAGAATTAGGCCATTCGGCCCAAGTCTACTCCGCCATTCAATCATGGTTGATCTCTCTCTCTCTCTCTTCCTCCTAACCCCATTCTCCTGGCTTCTCCCCATAATCCATGACACCCGTATTAATCAAGAATCTATCCATCTCTGCCTGAAATATATATATTGACTTGGCCTCCGCAGCCTTCTGTCACAATGAATTCAAAAGATCCACAACTCTCGCACTAAAGAAAGTCCTCCTCATCTCCTTCCTAAAGGAACGTCCTTTAATTCTGAGGATATGGCCTCTGATTCTAGATTCTCCCACCATCGGAAACATCCTCGCCACATCCACTCTAACCAGGCCTTTCACTATTTGATTCTGACCCGAGGGAAACGTTTAAGAGAGGAGACGAGCAAATGGGAGGAGGACGCTACACCTGTGCCAACTAAATTTGGGAAGGCTAGTCCATTGTGCTCTGCTTTGGGTCTGACAAGCACAACATAACGGCAACACGTCACATCCCAAAGTCTGCTCATTATTATTATGACCATAAAAATAGTTATTATTATTGCGACAAAAAAAAAGCAGTCTTCATGACCATCGAGTTCCCCAAGAAGTTCATTCATGCTTCTCCCTCTGCCTATATCCACAGGAACGAATATTCCAATCTAGACAACAATAATCGCCACAACTTGAAACATCTTTAATTTAGTAAGAATGTCCAAAGGCATTATTGAGCAGAGCTGTGCTGATAGATAGATAGATAGATAGATAGATAGATAGATAGATAGATAGATAGATAGCCTTTATTGTCATTCAGACTGAAGTCTGAACGAAATTTCAGCAGTCATACATATAATACAATAAAAACAACAAAAACAACAATAAACACACATTAACATCCACCACAGTGAGTCCACCCAACATCTCCTCACTGTGATGGAGGCAAAAGTCTTAGGTCTGCAGTCTCTTCCCTCCTAACTCCCTCTGCGCTGAGGCGATACCCCACCGGGCGATGTTAAAAACAGTCCCGCGGCTCAATCACTGCGCCCCGGGGTGGTCGAAGCTGCCGCCCACCAGTCCTGCTGATGCAGCCGCTGGCTCGCAGCCGAACCCCGGACTCAGGTCACCGCTGCCAGAATGCCGTCCCAGCCACCGGAGCACCGTTCCAGCCCCGAGCCGGATCGCCCTCACGTGAGTACCGTTACCGTCTCAGCCTCGCGCCAGGCCACCCCGACATGGGTGCCGCCCCTCCCTCGGGCTGGGCCGCCCCGACATGGGCGCCGCTCCTCCCTCGGGCTGGGCCGCCCCGACATGGGCGCCGCTCCTCCCTCGGGCTGGGAGCGCCGTACCTCCCCGAGCTCGGCCACTCCGACGGGAGCACCGTTCCTCCCTCGTGCTGGCCGCCCTCACGGGAGCGTCACAGCCCCTCACGGAAGCACTGTTCCAGCCCCGAGCCGGACCGCCCTCACGAAAGCGAGCTCAGGGCGAGTCCTGACGGGCTCTGCCTCCTGAGCCTCGAGGTCGCCAGCTCCATTAGGCCTCAACGCAGACGGAGGCAGAGAAGGGGAATACGACCAAAAAGTCGCATTTCCCCGGCAGGGAGAGACTGCAAAGCCTTAAAAACAGCCTTAAGCAAAGCCTTAAAAACAGGACAGGGAGGTTTACGGAGACAATTTGAGAGCTGGTTTAGTACTAGATGCATGAAGACGCCCAGGTGTGTAAAGGATTTCATTGCACTGAACCTCTCTTCAACCCCCAAGACCAGTGATCAATGGGCGACAGTTGGCACCCCTTAATCTCGCCAAGAAGCACTCGGGAAGATATTGAATTGAGAACCTCGAGGCCATGCATAGGAAGCACAACAGAGGCCTGTGCAGGTGACGGAAGGAACATAACAACTTGTAAACTAACCCTAGGCCAGCCCCTTCCACACATGTGGAGGAGGCTGCTGTTCCCACAGCGACCTCATTGACCATTACACAATCCGCATGACTTGAGTGAATATCAGAGATTTTCTTTTAAAGAACAATGGAAACATTCTACAGAAGCAGTGCGGTAGCGCAGCGGTAGAGTTGCTGTCTTACAGCGCTTGCAGTGCCAGAGACCCGGGTTAGATCCTGACTATTGGTGCTGTGAGTACGGAGTTTGTACATTCTGCCATGGCCGCGTGGGTTTTCTCCGATTTTTCCGGTTTCCTTCCACACTCCAAAACGCACATGTATGTAGGTTAATTGGCTTGGTATAAGTGTAAATTGTCCCCAGTGTGTGTAGGATAGTGTTAATGTGCGGGGATCACTGGTCGGCACGGACTCGGAGGGCCGATGGGCCTGTTTCCGTGCTGTATCTCTGAACTAAACTATACTAAAGATCAGGCTGCATCTGTGGAGAGTGAAATAGAAGATAGATAGAAAAAGCTGGTGTAACTCAGCAGGTCAGACATCATCTTGGAGAAAAGGAATAGGTGATGTTTCAGGTTGAGACCCTTCTTCCGAAATAGAGCTAAGATTTCAGGTCCAAGACCCTGCATCAGTTCTGCTTTTAGTTCATATTTCCAACATCTGCAGTTTTTTAACTTTTAACTTCCATTAACACAGCAGATAACACAGTCATCTCTATCCCAAATCAGAAAGACCTCAGAAACAGTTGAAGGGTCAGGTTTTGACGGGGGGATAGAAGCTTCAGAAGACGACTGGGCATATTTTCAGTAGGTTTTCATCAAAGGTTTAGCCAGACCAGTTCCTATTAACCAAGTACTTGCACTCAACTTTGGAGAATTACACTCCAATCAAATCCTTCAGAACATTTTCTACAGTGTTCATAACAAGAATGTTACCACATTAGTTTATTTCTTCTCTCCTCTTGTCCCACTCCTTCAACGTAAGTTCTTCATACATCCGATTCCCTCTATCTCATGCCTTTGTCCAACCATTGCCAATTACAGACAATAAACAATAGACAATAGGTGCTGGAGTAGGCCATTCGGCCCTTCAAGCCAGCACCACCATTCAATGTGATCATGGCTGATCATCCCCAATCAGTACCCCGTTCTTGCCTTCTCCCCATATCCCCTGACCACTATTTTTAAGAGCCCTATCTAGCTCTCTCTTGAAAGCATCCAGAGAACCTGCCTCCACCGCCCTCTGAGGCAGAGAATTCCACAGATTCACCACTCTCAGTGAGAAAAAGTGTTTCCTCGACTCCGTTCTAAATGGCTTCCTCCTTATTCTTAAACTGTTGCCCCTGGTTCTGGACTCCCACAACATCAGGAACATGTTTCCTGCCTCGAGCGTGTCCAATCCCTTAACAATCTTATATGTTTCAGGGAGATCTCCTCTCATCCTTCTAAACTCCAGAGTACAAGCCCAGCTGCTCCATTCTCTCAGCATATGACTGAATTAACCTTGTAAACCTACGCTGCACTCCCTCAATAGAAAGAATATCCTTCCTCAAATTAGGGTACCAAAACTGCACACAATACTCCAGGTGTGGTCTCACTAGGGCTCTGTACAACTGCAGAAGGACCTCTTTGCTCCTATATTCGATTCCTCTTGTTATAAAGGCCAACATGCCATTCACTTTCTTCACTGCCTGCTGTACCTGCATGCTTACTTTCATAGACTGATGTACAAGGACCCCCAAATCCCGTTGTACATCCCCTTTTCCCAACTTGATGCAATTTAGATAGTAATCTGCCTTCCTGTTTTTGCTACCAAAGTGGATAACCTCCTCAATTAAAATCCCTCCATCACCCGAGTTCACCTACTACCTGCCAAACTTTATCCTGCCCCTTCGCTCTTCTTCACTTCCCCACCACCCGTCTGAATAAGGGTCCCAACCCAAAAACGTCACCAACCATGTTCTCCAGGGATGCTGCCTGCCCTTACTCCAGCACCTCGTGGCTTCATTTTGTAAAGCAACATCTGCAGTTTCTTGTTTACACATCAGTAAAACAACCTCAGCCAGTTGCACAAGCCAACCGGTGAGCCGGCATTATGGTTAATTGGTGTCATTAAGTTAAATTCAGTATCTTGCAAACACAATGTACGGTCTGGTTGGAATAAACTTGAAATGTTTCATCTGGAATGTCAGAGGCTGTGGGATGATCTGGGAAAAATAATATGAAACTATTAGAGTCATAGATGGAGCCTTTTTCCCCCCAGGGTGGAAATGTCAAATATTGGAGTCAATTTCCCTCGGGTGGAATTGTCAAATACTGGAGGGCAAATTGTAATGGAGATTTGCAAGTAACATTCTTCTACCTCCCCCCTCCCCCCTGAGCTGTGATTCATCCCGATAAAATGCTTTCTACGGCGCATCTGTAGAACTTGGTGAGAGTTGTTGGGGACATGCCAAACTGCCTAAGCCCTCTGAGGAAGTAGTCGTGATCGGTGAAAGCACGGTGTGTTGAAGGGCCTGGTCCATTATAGCACATTTCTGTGTTCCGTGATTGGAGGTGCAATGCAGAGATAACAAGATGGAAATTTCAAGGGCAGGAGAATGGGGTAAGGAGGGAGAGACAGATCAGCCATGATCGAATGACTCGATGGGCCGAATGGCCTAATTCTGCTCCAATCACATGATCTTATGACCTGGGAGAACCGTCTCCCATAAATGTTTAAAGTGGCTCGTGCATTGAACATTTTAAACTCGCTGCTGTAATTACACTTCAAACCCAACTAAAAGGAGATGAAAGACAAGGGTTGGATCAGAGCATTGTTACACACTGGCACAGCTGGAGGAAATGCAAGACGGAAAGATAAAGATGAACCCACAACAAATCTGCATTTCTATGCCACCTTTCAAAGCTTCAGGAACCCCCATAACATTTTACGATCAACAAAGCACTTTTAGATTTTAGAGATATAATGCAGGCCATTCGGCCCACCGAGTCCACAATCACCCCGTACACAGGTTATATCCTGCACACTAGGGACAATTTACAAATGCCAGCTAACCTACAAACCTGTACGTCTTTGGAATGTGGGAGGAAACCGAAGCACCCGGAGAAAACCCACGTGGTCACTGGGAGAACGTACAAACTCCGTACAGACAACACCCGTAGTCAGGATCAAACCCGGGTCTCTGGTGCTGTGAGGTAACAACTCTACCATTGCGCGAGCGTACTTTCCCCATGTCCTTTTGAAGGAGGCACAAGATGCTGTAATCTTTGCAAAAAAAAAACCAACAAAGTGTTGGAGGGACTCAGCAGGTCAGACAGCATGTGTGGAGAGAAATGGACAGATAACGATTCTGGTCGGGTCCCTTCTCACAGATGGCCACCAGCAGTTTGTTTTTTTTGTTCAAGTACTTTTGAAGTATAATCATAGGAAACATAGCATCGAGTCAGCAAACAGCAAGCTCTCACTGTGTGCTATGTAATAGTGAACGTGTAATTTGGAGACACAAGGAACTGCGGATGCTGGTTTACAAAACACAACGCAAAGTGCGGGACACAAGGGACTTCTGCATCTCCCATTGTAACTCCCCTTCCCAAACAGACCTTTCTGTCCTTGGCCTCCACCATTGCCAGAGTGAAGCCACACACAAAACTGAAGGAACAACACCTCATATTCCGCTTGATGAAGCTTCCCGGCCTAAATGTCACCTATCCATGTTCTCCAGGGATGCTGCCTGACCGGCTGAATCACTTTGTGTCCTGGTGGAGTAACTCAGCAGGTCAGGTTGCATCTCTGGAGAACACGGAATCAGATTTTGTGATGTTGATCGAGGGATAAAGTTTGGGACCAAGGATAATTTCCTTGCTCTTTTCTCCACAGTCACCAGACTTTGGATTGAAAGAAGACGGTGGTACATACACCCCCAGCTTAGATTCTATGCCCATTATTGGAGGTGCACACACAGCCTCAATGCACACACCCCCTTCAACGCGCTTCAAGTTTAGTTTAAGGTACACAAAAATGCTGGAGAAACAGCATCTATGGAACGATGCATTTCGTTGTCTCTGTACTGTACACTGACAATGACAATTAAAATTGAATCTGAATCTGAAGGAATAGGTTCTCAGTCTCGACCCGAAACGTCGCCTATTCCTTCGCTCCATAGATGCCTCACCCACTGAGTTTCTCCAGCATTTTTGTCTACCTTCGATTTTTCCAACATCTGCAGTTCTTTCTTAAACATCAAGTTTAGTTTAGCTTAGTTTTAGTTTAGAGATGCAGCATGGGGTAAACAGGCCCTTTCGGCTCATCGGATCCCTACAAACCTACACTATCCTACAGACGAGGGACAATTTACAATTATGCCAAGTCAATTAACCTACACAAACATCTTTGAGGTGTGAGAGGAAATCAGAGATCCTGGAGAAAACCCATGCTGGTCACGGGGAGAATGTACTAACTCCGTACAAACAGCACCCATAGTCAGGATCAAACCTGGGTCTCTGGCGTTGTGAGGCAGCCACTCTGCCACTGTGCCACCCCAGTGTAGAGTTGCCATCTTATCAAGATTAGATAACTATAAACATTTAATGCTCACGAGAACAGACGGGCAGGTGGGACAAACACAGGCAGATTTCTTTACAACACCCGATGGAACTTTCCTCCCGTTTTTCCAGGGGAGACTCAGCCTTCATTCCAGGAAACTTCAGGGCAATGTCGACAAGCTGGTGATCCATTGCAGCCAAGAAATACAAGACCATTGAATTTCAGTGTGACTGGTTTTAAAAAAAAAATGTTTTCAAGATGTTAAACCAAACAGAAATTGTACCATGGAAAAGCCCCTTGGTTCAGCTTGTTATGATCAAAGCCTTTTGTCCTTGTGGTTTCCTTGATCACTCAGCGAGGAGAGCTGCCGGCTCTAATCAGTCTCTCACACAGCCATTGATTCACCACCACCCCGTCTCTCTGTATCACTCATAATCAGCTCCCTCCCCTCACTTCCAGTGCTTTAAGCATTTTGATTCAAATTGACCATAATTATCAGCGTATCTGGGGCCAGGAGAAAGGTAAATTACTCGTGTTACTAACTGTCCAGGTACAGGGCCATGTCAAATGGCAGGGTTCAATCTCCCAACTCAGTTCCTCGCCCCACCGCCCACCAACACCGCTTGATCAGAGCGGGCTTGTGCGGGGGGGGTGGGGGGGGGGGAAGGGTCATGGTCATTGTCCAAGCTGACAGCCACCGCCAATTGTCATGGCAACCGTCTCCATCTCGCCTGCAGTCCAGTGCTGGCATGTTTGGGCTTTGCTCCTCAGAATCAGGCAAAGAGCGCTTTAGTTTAGAGATACAATGCAACAACTGGACCTGCGGTCCACCGTGTCCTCGCCGACCACCGTTCACTCCATACACTGTCCTGCACACTAGGGACGATTTACAGACTTTACCGAAGACAATTAACCAGCAAACCCGTATATTTCTTGGGAATGTGGGAGAAAACTGGGGCACCTGGAGGAAACCCACGCAGTCACGCAGGGGCACAGGCAGCACCCGTGGTCAGGATCGAACACGGGTCTCTGGCGCTGTAAGGCAGCAACATTACCACAACGCCACTCTGCCGCCCACATTGATCCACTTGTCATTTGAGTCGCTGGGAATGTGGAATTCAAAACAGGATTAGCTGTATGTGGAATGCCATTTGTCACAAAAACTCAGCAGCGAGAATAAATTGTTACCTGCATGAATTCAAGCACCCTTTTTTGCATTATTTATCTCTTTCCCCCTCAAGTGACTGAATCTCAATTCTGATTCATCGCTCCCTCAGGCCATACTCGTCCCTACCAGCCCTCCCCAAGCAGCCAAGACTCGAGATGCGTTTAGCTGCATAAAAGCCGCAAAGGTTATTCGTTCCTCAAAGGGCTTTCGTACGTTGTGGTGAAGTGATAACGTTGTTTTGAAAAAGATTCACTCTTCTCTTTTTTGTCATCATTTTTCACTCCTTCCTTCGTTCCACTCTTCTTCCTTTCATCATTCATCCAGTTGAGGTCTGACAGCACAACATTGGTGTTGGTGTCATACCAAGCTGCTGGTCATGTCTTCTGGCCGAGGAATCATATTAAAGTTTTGCCTGGCTTCTCAGGCAAGTTTAACAAAAAATACGTGACATTTATTGGGGAGCTCTCCACGGTGCCCTAACCCAGATTTATCTCTTTACGTGGGATCACAGAGAGAGATCAGCAGCCATCACCACATTCCCATGAGGTTTGCTGAGAACTTCAGGCAGCGTTCTGATAAACATTGGCAATCCTGTGTTTCTTCACCTCCCCTCCATCTGTCAAATTCATGCCAGGAGTAAATGTGCAGGAAGGAACTGCAGATGCGGATTTACACCGAAGATAGACACAAAATGCTGGAGTAACTCAGTGGGACTGGCAGCCTCTCGGGAGTGAATGGGTGGCGTTTCGGGTCGAGACTTTGTCAAACTGGACTTCAGTCTCGATCTGAAACGTCATCCATTCCTTCTCTAGAGATGCTGTCTGTCTCGCTGAGTTACTCCAGCATTTTATGTCTATCTCCACTCTGAATGATTCTTTATCAGCCTGAAGAAGCTGAAATGTCATCTATTCATGTTCTCCAGAGAATAAGCCTGAGCCACTGCATTACTCCAGCGCTTTGCCTCTTTTCTAGCATACTAGTAATCCTCTTCAGTACACAAAATTCCATGCAAACGTATTGTCAATGATCTTCATCCCTCCATCGCTGAACCAAGGATTCATCATAAATAGATAAGGGTGTTAAGAATGCATATTCTACACTTGTCCTCATTGGATGAGGTTTTGAGTACGTGTTCAGGGGCATTGAGTTTAAGAGTTCAGAAAGTCATGGTTGCAAATTTACAGGCAAGGCCGCATTCGGAGTATTGTGTACAGTTCTGGTCGCCCCCATTACAGAAAGGATGTGGAAGCTTTAGAGCATGTGCAGAGGAGGTTTAGCAGAATTCTAGAAAAGACACAAAGTGATGGAGGAACTGACCGAGTCAGGCAACATCTCTGGAGAACATGGATAGGTGACGTTTCAGGTCGGGATCCTTCTACAGACTGAAGAGAGACTTTGCTCCAGAGATGCTGCCTGACTCGTTAAGGGCCTGTCCCACTTGAGCGACCTAATCCGCAAGTTCTGGCGAGTTTGCCCTCGACTCATACCCGCAGAGGTCTTCGTTACTCTCCTTCATGTGGTATCCGCATACTCGAGGCCTCAGCTAGGTCGCGGTGTTTTTCTCAATATGTTAAAAAATGCCCGCGAGTAAAAAAAGGTCGCCATGGAAAAAAACAACGCTTTCTTTACTTGTAGGTTTAGTCGTAGTAGGTCGGCGTGTTAGTCATAGGTAATCGAGGGTAGTCGAAGGTAGTCATAGATAGTCTTCATCACAGTCGAAGGGAAGTCGAAGGAGGTCGTCTTCATTCTCCATTATCGGTATCCAATTTTCCCGGTTAGTCGTAGCTAGTCTTCAACATAGTCGAAGGAGGTCTTCTACATGTCATTTTTTCAAACTCTTCTAAATTCGTCAATTAGGTAGCCCAAGTGGGACAGCCCCTTTAAGTAACTCCAGCATTTTGTGTCTATAATCTGTGAGAAAGTCTGCAAGTCCCACACTGGTCCCACTGCAGAATCCTCAAATCTAGAGTTAGAGCAAGTCATCCTCAGTTCAGGATGATCAATTTCCCCCTTGGGATAAATAAAGTTTTGCATTCGGGGTCAGATTTCAGTTAGAAGAAGCGGCGCAGGCCAAACAGGGCTTTGTGATCAGATTATTCCGATTTACTTGTGCCTGCATTAAATAAAACTTAAATATATGGCTCATAAAATAAGTCAACAGCTCACACTGGACAAATGTGCAAACAAGGGTGGAGGAGAAATCCGGTTGGGATCTAATTAAAAGCAGAGTATCCTTAATGCCAGTTGCCCAGGAATTTAATATATAAGAATCAGGGAGAGAGGGGGTGGAGGGAGAGGGAGAGGATGCAAGGTGACTTGGACAGGTTGCGGGAATGGGAAGATGCATGGCAGATGCAGTTTAATGTGGATAAATGTGAGGTTATCCACTTTGGTGGCAAGAACAGGAAGGCAGATTATTATCTGAATGGTGTCAAATTAGGAAAAGGGGAAGTACAACGAGTTCTGGGTGTCCTTGTACATCAATCACTCAAAGTAAGCATGCAGGTACAGCAGGCAGTGAAGAAAGCTAATGGCATGTTGGCCTTCAAAACATGAGGAGTTGAGTATAGGAGCAAAGAGGCCCTTCTGTAAACAGGCCCTGGAGTATGGTGCGCAGTTTGGGTCTCCAAATTGAGGAGGAAACTCTTACTATTGAGGGAGTGTAGTGTAGGTTTACAAGGTTAATTTCCGTGATGTTGGACTGTCATATGTTGAAAGAATGGAGCGACTGGGCTTGTATACACTGAATTTAGAAGGATGAGAGGGATTCTTATTGAAACACATAAGGGTATTAAGGGATTGGACATGCTAGAGGCAGGAAACATGTTCCCGATGTTGGGGGAGTCCAGACCCAGGGGCCACAGTTTAAGAATAAGGGGTAGGCCATTTAGAACGGAGATGTGGAAAAACTTTTTCACCCAGAGAGTTGTGAATCTGTGGAATTCTCTGCCTCAGAAGGCAGTGGAGGGCTGATTCTCTGGAAGCTTTCAAGAGAGAGTTAGATAGAGCTCTTAAAGATAGCAGAGACAAGGGGTATGGAGAGAAGGCAGGAAAGGGGTACTGATTGTGGATCATCAGCCATGATCACAATGAATGGCGGTGCTGGCTCGAAGGGACGAATGGTCGACTCCTGCATCTATTGTCTATTGAAACGTCACCCATTCCTTCTATCTGGTGATGCTGCCTGTCCCATTGAGTTACTCCAGCATTTTGTCATCTTCGGTGTAAACCAGCATCTGCAGTTCCTTCCTTCATCTTTACTCAGCTTTGACCATACCCGATTCCAAACTGCGATTCTTAGACAATATTAATTAGATTTTGGGGACAATGTAGCTAATCTCACTGACTATAATCCATTGGTTAGACATAGCATCATGGTTGACTCTCATCAGCCATTTGCAATTAGAGAAGGGTTTGATTGATTAATTGAAAGATGCAGCATGGAAATAGGCCTTCCGAACCACCGAGTCCACGCCGACCATCAATCACCCGCTCACGTTAGTTCTATGTTATACCACATTTGCATCCACTCCCTACAATTTACAAAGGTCAATCAACATACAAACCTGAATGTCTTTGGGAAACCGGAGCACCCGAAGGAAACCCACGGGGTCACGGGGAAACCGTGCAAACTCCACACAGGCAGCACCCTAGGTCAGGATCGAACCTGGGTCTCCGACGCTGTGTGGCAGCAGCATTACCAGCTGCGCCACTCTTGAATTACAATCCCAAAGAGATAGTGTACAGTAACAAAGAGTACCTGGAGAGAGCATCAGGACAGAATAGGAATGGAAGGGATTTATTTTCCCTATTCCCAGATGGAAAGAAGTCTTTAGGTTTAAGATGATGAAAGGTTTTGATAGTGGATTTGGAAAAAAAATCATTTCCCTTGGCAAGTAGGTCAATAACTAGAGATGGCAGGCTTAAATGCAGACTCATTGTCAAAGGTCCTAGAGGCACGATGAAGAGAAAAGTCTTCAGAGTGGTGCTTGAATCCAATACTCTCCAGGAAGACAACATTAACCAGATCCATTAAGGAACAGGAGAATCAAAGAAGGGAAGCTTGGATACAGCCAAAAGGATATTGTGACCGCTTTCAGATGCAGCTCAAAACTGATGGGCTAATTGGACACAAAGTGCTGGAGTAACTCAGCAGGTCAGGCAACATCTCTGGAGAACATGGATGGGTGACAATTCTGGTTGGGGCCCTTCTTCAGACTGATCTAAATGCCGTCTTTCTGTCGAGCATTTTATTCAATAAAGCTGGGTTAGGAGGCATTATCTAGCAGGAGAGGCTGGACAAACCCAGATTGTTTTCTCATGAATGCCAGAGGTTGAGGGGAGACCCGATGGGAGTATATAAAATTATGTGAAGCATAGATAGGGTTTTTACCCCACCCAAGGGCCAAATACTAGAGGGCATAGATTAAGGTGAAAGGGGCAAAATTTGAAGGAGTTAAACAGGGCAAGCTTGTTTTTACACACAGAGGGTGGTGAGTACCTGGAACGCACTGAAAGGAGTGGCGGTGGTGGCAGATATGATAGTGGTCTTTGAGGCTTTTAGATGGGGGCACATGAATATGCAGGGAATAGAGGGACATGGATCACTTGCAGACAGATGAGCTTAGTTGAACTTGGCATTGACATTGTGGGCCAAAGGGCCTGTTCTTGTGCTGGACTTTTAATTTTTTTCAGTTTTAGTTTCAGAGATACAACGTGGAAACGGGTCCTTCAGCCAACCCAGTCCATGCCGATCAGCAATCCCACTACCTACACCATCACTACACACACTATCCTACACACACTAGGGAGCATTTACAATTATACCAAGTCAATTAGCCTAAAAGTCTGTACATCGTTGGAATGTAGGAGGAAACCTGAGATCGCACAGAAACCCACGCAGGTCACAGGGGGAACGTACAAACTCCGTACAGATAGCACCCGTAGTCAGGATCGAACCCGGGTCTCTCCCGCTGTGCCACCGTGCCGCCCTCAAAGTTCTATGTTTGTTCTATGAAGCATAAAAATCATGATAAAAATCAGCTTTATTTTGCACCACAGAAGAAAATGGACGGCACAGCGGCGCAATGGTAGAGTTGCTGCCTTACAGCACCAGTGATCCGGGTTCAATCCCGACTACGGATGCTGTCTGTCCAGAGTGTGTATGTTCTCCGTGTGACCGCGTGGGTCTTCTGCGAGGTCTTCGGTTTCCTCCCACACTCTAAAGACATACAGGATTGTAGGTTAATTGGCTTGGTATAAAATGTAAATTGTCCCTAGTGTGTGTAGGATAGTGTTAATGTGCGGGGATTGCTGGTCGGTGCGGGCTCGGTGAGCGAAGGGCCCGGTTCCATGTCGTATATCTAAACTAAACCAAACTACAAACAGATGCTGTCCCCACACAGAGTTGGGATTAATTGCAGAGTGAATACAATACATGTATTAAAGAGTTAAACGGACATGTTCCCCAGAAGCCAACATGAATCATCACAAGTGCAACTGTGCTGAATGGTGAGCGAGGTTGGCCAAAGTTGGCAGGTAGCCAAAGGGTTAAAATCTCTCTCCAAGACATCAGAGGTTCCAGCCAATGCCGGCCCCCTCATAGTCCACCCCCTCACTCAGAGAGAGGGCCCTGCTGCGTTTGCTGCAGCTCACACCTGCCAACTCCACAGCAACCACTCCACGTCAAGCCAGGACACTGCCTTTTGTTGGGTCGTCATGGTGACCAAAAACTCCTCGTACACAAGAAATAAAGCCAAGCCTGACTTGCCATCCAATAACCCCGGGGGAATGTTCTTTCTTAACTTCACAGAATGGGGGGAGGTGGAGGGAAGGGGGAAAAAAGGACCAATATAATTTAGTGCTTTTTGTAACTATGTCGGCATCTTTGTGGCAACTCTTTTGTACTTTGTATGCAAAAACAAAGAACTTCACTTCAGGTGACAATAAAATATCATCATCATTATCAAATAATATTGAAGACCCCGTCTTCAGCCTTGGCTGGGGTCAGATTGAACACAACTCTTCCCAGTTTCCTTGGAAGTCAAGCCCAAAAATCACCAGTGGCAAAACTTTGTTGGGAGACATAATGTAATGGGGGGGGTGGGGTCAGGATATGTCGCTATGATTTTTGTGAATAAGTTCACCAAACTCCAAGCCAGTTTACTTCTTTATCCTAGATTTATCCACACCAAAGCTTCTACTTCCTCAGGAGACTGAGGAAATCCATCACGTCTCCAACGACTTTTACCAACTTCTCCAGTTGCACCGTGGAAAGGTTGCATTGCCACTTGGTTTGGGAACAGCTTTGCCCAGGACTGCAAGAAATTGCAGAGAATTGGAGATGTAGCCCAGTCCATCAGACAGACCTCCGCCACTGGGCTCCACCTACACTTCACGATGCATCGGGAAAGCAGCCAACGTAATCAAGGACCTTTTCTACCCCAGTCATTCCTCCTTCTCCTCAGAAGCGGGGGAGTTGATGCTAATGAGGGGACATTATTTTTAAACTGGATTAATGTAGGATTAGAGTAAAGGCATCAGCATTGACTATCAGCATCGACTCGATGAGCCCAAATGTCTGTTTCCATGCTGTATATCTCTCTCATAAGGCAAACAGTTCACACTTTTAACACAAAACGACAACTGGCTCTTAGGACAAGTCGTCAAACAAAATTAGGCGGTACAGTGGTGCAGTGGTAGAGTTCCTGCCTTACAGCTACAGATACCCAGGTTAAATCCTGACTATGGGTTCTATCTGTACTGAGTTTGTACGTTGTCTCCATGCCCTGTGTGGGTTTTTTCCGGATGCTCCGGTTTCCTCCCACACTCCAAAAAGGTACAGATTTGTAGGCTAATTGGCTTGAGAAAATTGTAACGGCCCTAGTATATGTAGGATAGTGTTAGTGTGCGGGGATGGCTGGTCGGCGTGGGCCTGTTTCAGCGCTGTATCTCTAAATTACATAGACTAAAATTAAGAGAAACGGGAAGACATTTCACAAGGCAACAACTTTAAGCCAGCAGAGATTCAGTAGAGAAATCTATGAGGTAGACCATGCAGGAGAGAGAATTTTTAAAAAACTTCAATTTCAGGAGCAAGCCTTAAACAATAAAACCAACATGAACTACACATGGAAGTTTCTTGAGAGTAATCAATTTGGTAATTGTTCCTCTCCTTTTCCAGGATTCAGTTGGGTAAACTTATTAAACCACATTAACTGCTGCAAGAATTCAACGATACATGCCGAAGCATATCCCAAATTTTCATTGGTCTCTTTGACAAGAATCATTTTGTTTTAAAAGCAGTATTAAGTGTTCTTTCAAAATAGATTCAAAACCATCAGCTCAA
Organism: Leucoraja erinaceus; assembly: GCF_028641065.1. Taxonomy (NCBI): domain Eukaryota; kingdom Metazoa; phylum Chordata; class Chondrichthyes; order Rajiformes; family Rajidae; genus Leucoraja; species Leucoraja erinaceus. The sequence continues at coordinate 7,209,642 of NC_073404.1, read as the reverse complement.
AATCTTCCTGAATAATTGCCACTAATTGAAGAAGTTAATTCAATTAACATGCTTTGAAATACCTGGGCTCTTCACAAAAATGGCTTGCCAAAGAAAACAAGTGAAAAACAGACTACAGTAACACACACCTTGCCCTCAAACAGAATCCCCAGTCATTACACACCCACCTCCATTCATTCATTCATCTCCATCATATACACCACACCCTCAGTTACAAGGCTCTATTGTACTTTCCTCATCTTTATTCATTAGCCTTCCTCATTCACATTTACCCCCCACGCAACCTCGTCTTAAATACCACCTTTTATAATAATTTATAATAATTCCCGTTCATAAATGCTTTGACATCTCGCTTCCTATTGTAAATCTCACTTCCCTGTGATGTTACAGACACCTATACCCAACATTACCAATCATTCAAATCAAGCTGTGGCTTACAACCCAGCTGTATGAACGTTGATTGATTTAATTTCAAGTCACTCCTGTATTCCCGCTCTTCCCCCACCTCTCACACTCTCCCACCCTGGTCATCCTACTAGTTCCACTGTTCACATCCTTGCATCCCTTCTTCCTCAGCCCACAATGGCCCATTATGAGCTCCAACCTTCCTTGTTCATCAGTTGCCAGGCCCGATTTGTTCTTGCATTTTTAAACCTGCAGATCTCCCCCCCTCCCCCACCACACTCTCCACTCCCCCCGTCCCTCCCCCAACCTCTACATTCAATCGGAAGAAGGTTCCGACACAAAACGTCACCTGTGCCTATACTAAGAGATGCTGCCTGAACCGCTGAGTTACTCCAACACTTTGTCTCTATATTCGGTGTAAATCAGCATCTACAGTTCCTTCCTAAACACTTTATCTCCCAGCTCACTATCAGAATAATTAGACTGAAACTCTCTGACATCAAATGTCACCAAGTATCATTCATGTCAAAACCAAAGCTCCATCTATTGAAGGATATCAAGACCGAAAAACCTGTGTTTTAGGCCCACATCCCTCTAAACCTCATTTCCCCCCCACACACGCACACTACCCCAATGACTCTCCAAATTTCCAGCAACGCGTTGGGACATGTTCCTGTCAATGCTCTTGAAGGCATGAAACCACAAACAATAAATTATGAACTGCCCAGAAGTGAAACGTTGACTATCCATGTTCTCCAGAGATACTGTGCTACTCCAGCACTTTGTGTCTTTTGTCAACCAGTTCCTCGTTTCTACAAACAATGGGCGGCACAGTGAAGTGGCGGTAGATTTGCTTACTTACAGCCCCAGAGACCCTGCTTCGATCCTGACTACCAGTGCTAGTCTGTACTGAGTTTGCATGTTCTCCCCGTGACCTGCGTGAGTTTTCGTTGAGATCTTTGGTTTCCTCCCACACTACAAAGAAGTACAGGTTTTTAGGTTAATTAGCTTGGTGCAAATGTCCAATCGTCCCTGGTGTGTGTAGGATAGTGTTAATGTGCAGGATTGCTGGTCGGTGCAACTCAGTGGGCCAAAGGGCCTGTTTCCACACTGTATCTCTTAACTAAAAAAAAATGTTTTACTAGCTGAAGTCATTTTCTGGTGAATATAGATACATTTTTAATAAAACTCCTTGTACATGTTTCAAAGTGACCATCAGTGGTTCATCTTCATCAATGGCAAGCAATTCCTCTTTCCTTAACATATTTGGCCTTATTCAGACATTTTAACATCCTTCCTCAGAAACTCAACCTTACTGAAACTGTTGCAATATTGAGCTCAGTTCCTCAGCAGCATGAGCAGAAAATCCTGAACGAAGCCCACGTGCGGTACCATGGTTTGTGCCACACAGTAGGCGGTACAGAGTCATACAGCGTGGAAACAGGCCTTCGGCCCAACATGCTCATGCCGGCCAACATGCCTGCTTTTGGGCCATATCCCTCTAAACCTATCCTATTCATGTACCTATCTAAATGTTTCTTAAACATTGCGATAGAAACTTTCACTACCTTGTGGGAGTCTTTTGAAGAAATTTAACCGAGGCCCAGCAAAATGTCCCAAGCCAATCAATGAACAGCACAGATTTCGTGGCCAAATTGCATGCCCAGCCAATGTTGTTTGTGAGATCTTCCCAAGCACAAACTGGATGCCACTTACCCTTGTAACTAGTCTTCTAAAAGTACTTAATTAACCACAGTCCTCCAGGATATCACCAGTACAATAAGATTGGTCATTCTTTCCCATATTAACACATTTCAATCTGTGCTAAGATGGTCGCTCTGTTACCCTGACTATCATCGTTAAAATCACCATGCTATGGTTGAATAAAAAAACCTTGCGAGTCACGGAGTCAGAGTAATACAACACGGACACAGGCCCTTTGGCACAATGTAGCCATGCTGACCAGGATACTCCATCTACACTAGTCCTACCTGCCAGCATTTGGCCCATTTCCCTCCAAGCACCTACCTCAACATACCTCCTCCAGCAGCTAATTCCATATACTTGTTTGATAAGGTTGCCCTTCAAGTTCCCATTAAATCTTGCCATCTCATCTTAACTCTATGTCCTCTGGTTCTTGATTCTCCTATTCTAGGTAAAGAACCCTGTGCATTCACCCAATCAATTCTCCTCATGATTTTATACACCTCCACAAATTAGCCCTCAGCCTCCTGCGCTCCAAGGAATAAAGTCCTAGCCTGCCCAACCTCTCCCTGCATCTCGGGTCCTCGAGTCCTGCAACATCCTCGTAAATCTCCTCTGCACCTTCAGCCTAGGGGATATGGACCAAAAGTGGGCAGGTGGGACTAGTTGGCCGGTGTGAGCAAGTTGGGCCAAAGGGCCTGTTTCCACATTGTATGACTCTATAACAACATCCTCCCTGTAGTAAGGTGACCAAAACTGTACACAGTCTGAAATGTGGAGTGTTGTGTTCAGTTTTGGCCATCCAATTTATCCAATTGTATAAATAATGTGGGAGTTCTGCCTATATCATGTTCTCATCTAACCTACAATTTACAATGTCCTTCACCAGATCAGTTCCTCTGTGGTTAAACTGGCTGCTGTGTAACACACAATGTGGTTGATCACTCTCCTTTGGAATGACAAGGCTTTCTGTTCAAGTGCAATGCCAGCAATGCTCACATCCTGAACGATAAAGTAATTACACGTCAAACCGAACTCACTGGCTCAGATGAAAGGCCTTTGACCTGACAAGTCAACTCTGTTTCTCTTCAACAGTGCAATGCAACAATCATCCCTCTAAATGCAAGATGGAAGGATGCAACCTTCGTCCATTGTGGTGGTTGGGTCCGCTGCTTAATGTGTATGTGTGTGCCTAGGGTGCAAGAAGTTGACTCAAGGCCACCAACTGAGGCAGGCTTCTGTAATTCTGTTGCTTGTAAATGTACAGTTTCTGCAAAGACAGAGGGTTGACAACAAGACCACATATGACTGGTTTGCTAGAGTTTTTAAGAAGGAACTGCAGATGCTGGAAAATCGAAGGTAGACAAAAATGCTGGAGAAACTCATCTATGGAGCGAGGGAAATAGGCAACGTTTCAGCCCGAAACATTGCCTATTTCCCTCGCTCCATAGATGCTGCTGCACCCGCTGATTTTCTCCAGCATTTTTGTCTACCACTGGTTTGCTAGATTTGTTTATGTAGGGACCCGAAACATGATGGACAGGAACGGTTGAGGGAAATGGGCCAAAAGCAGGCAAATTAGATCAGCTTAGATGGGGCACCGTGGCCGGCTTGGACAAATCGAGCTAAAGACCCTGTTTCCTTGCTGTCTGATTCTGAGACTCTCTATACCATTGGCTCTCTATATGCACAAGACACAAGGCAGTCACGTTTATTTGTTATCTCTATCAGCATACTGATTCGAGAAGCGGAGGTGACTATGATAAACATCGTTGGGTAAAATGGAAACAGACAATTTCCAACATTGGCAGGGTTCTTGTTTGATTTTCACAGATATCGTCCCTTAATGATCGAATGGGGTTGCCCATAATCAATGACCATTACCTAAACACTGCAACTCATTTATACATCACTTTTACTCGGGGGGGAAAAACAGTGCGCTATCAAACCTAATATCATGCTAGCCCACGGAAGAGAGGATAGAACATGCCAAAAGCTTGATTAATTAGTCAGGCTTCAAGGAGTGTATTGGAAAGATGAAGACAGTGGAAGATTTTATAAGATCTTTCCAGTGAAAACCCAACTGCCAATGGAAGAGAAAACTCAAGAGGCCAGAAAACGAGACAGAAATCAAAGTAGGTTCCAGGCTGAGGTCAAAGACAGGTATGGTTATGAGTTTACACAGCTGTTCTTTATTCAAATTTCATGCAGGTGATTAGTAGTTAATTTATGGCCACCTGCATAAAAATGGTACACCAAAAATTTCCATGCAATGTTTGTCCAGTTGCTGAACACAAACTCGCCCTCTCTGAAATCTCTACCATAACAAATGTGTGTTCACCTGTTCAGTGCATTGCTACAGTCCCCACTGCTGCTCAGAAAAATTGAATAAAGCCACTTACTGGCATAGTGGACATCACATATTCACCTCTACAGCATGGAGACCAGTACGGGGGTGGGGGTGGGGGAAGACGGCACAGTGCTGCAGCGGTAGAGTTGCTGCCTTAAGGGCCTGTCCCACGAGCATGCGACTGCATGCGGCAAGCGCGACCTAACGTGGTCGCTTGAGCCGTACGGCCTCACGGGGCTGGTCCCACTTTGATCGCCGGAGCCGTATGGAGTTGTGCGGAGCTGGTCCCAACATCGCACGGGGTTCCGAAAAACTGACCGTGTTCAAAAATTCCGTGCGGCAACGGCCCGCCGGCCCTCAGCCGCCTCAACGCCGTACGCACCGCCTCGATGCCTTACGTCAAGCGCGGACTTCGCTCGAGCTTCATGTCACTCACTCGACCTCCGCGCGGCCCCCGTTTCTGGTTTGGTCGCTTGCCGCCGCATGCTCGTGGGACAGGCCTTTTCAACGCCAGAGGCCCGGGTTCTATCCTGACTACGGGTGCTGTCTATACAGAGCTTTTGCGTTCCCCCTGTAACCGTGTGGGTTTTCTCTGGGTGCTCCGGTTTCCTCCCACATTCCAAAGACGTACAGGTTTGGAGGTTAATTGGCTTGAGTTAAATTGTAAACTATCCCTGGTGTGTGTTGGTTATTGTATCGTTGGTCGGCGCGGACTAGGTGGACCGAGGGCCTGTTTCCACGCTGTATCTCTAAAGTCTACTTAGCCTGCAAATCCCTTCTCCTTATAAAAGGAGCTGCACTAGACTCAACTCCCCCCATAACCCCTCACATCATGGCTGGCTTCAAACATGTAAAAGGGAGAATGTAGAAACAAGGAACTGCAGATGCAGGAAAAACACACAAAGTGCTGGAGTAACTCAGCGGGTCAGGCAGCATATCTGGGGAACATGGATAGGTGACGTTTCGGGGTGGGGAAGAGTGAACAGTAACACAGCCCCTTCCCCCAAAATCTAATTAACAACAGGTAAATGACACCCCCCCCTCCCCCTCCATAAAGTGTCTCTGGCATAGATATCCAGCATCTATATCCTGGCTCATTCAGAGAAAGCACCACGAGGCAAAAGCCAACTAGAAATGAGACGTTGGACATGAAGCAGACATTTTGTGGAGTTGGGGTTTCCTACGAATGAATAGGTATGCATTTGAAATCCGTCTGCCTCATCGCTTTCACTATTCAGTTACTGCTTTAAAGTAGAAGGCACAGCAAATTGTAGACCAAATATGTTTTAATATAAACTGTCAAGGGCAAAGTGTTAAAGAGACACAAATCAGGCAGCAGACTGGGAGAGAAGGGCTCGAGGACATAAAGCTTCACTCATTAAAACTTCAGTCTGCTATCTGTGTCTCAGGTTGATCAATAAACCAACCCAGAACACCACTCTGATAAACCTCATCAAACGCTTTGGGTGCTTCTCTGTCCGCCTGCAGTGACGAGAGCAGTCCCTTCAATTCAGGCAAATCGGCTCAGTAATGAAGTTGCAATGAGTTTTCAAAAAGGAAAGTACCTTGAAATGTTTTGTCATAGAAGTTATGTTAACAACAAAGGATAAGATCAACAAGTTGATGTACCTTCTTAAAACAGGGATATTACACCAGCATATTAACTATTCATACACTGCCACTTCTTAATTGCTGGCTCTTTCGCTCACACCCACCTCAGTGTCACACCCTGATAAGGGCAGACCCCAGCCATATACTGCAGGCCCAGTAACACCTACCACTAAGGGGCACCCTCTCCCAGCCTTGCAGGTCTGGACTCCAGTCGGCCCGGAACAAACAAACACCCCCCCCACAGCACTAGGAGACAGGAGGGGTCGCAGACTGGAACACCATTGGGGCGTGAGCAAAGGTGAAAAGAAGAGCAGGCAAAAAAACCCCAGCAAAATAAAAGAAGAGGGTGCAAAAAGAACAGGGAGCGCAAAACGACCAGAAGGGATGCAAGCATGTAAAAGAAGAGAGTTAATAATAATAATAATAATAATAATAATGGGAAGGGGGAGAAATAGAGAACAAGAAGATGGATTATCCATTCACGACCTGAAGATGTACCAAAGCCTATTGGAGCTAATAAGATATCTGACATGCGTAAGTGTTTGGCAGAGATGCAGTGGATAATCTGTACAGACTGAACACCCACAGAATTGTGATAGCAACCGGAGAGGGGTGCCTTTGTCGCCAGTTTCCCAGCTCAGTTATGATCCTGACAGCTCATGAACACGCGTTTCAAAAGGCAACCAGGTTTTCCATCAGCTGATCGCCAGTGACTTAAGGTGACCTTGCTTCACTGTTAGCGCTCAGCTTCCAAATCAATCAGCCCGTGCCGGGCCAACTACTAAACAACGTGCTAATGTCCTGCTCAGGAAAGCGGTGAGAACGACTTGACAGAGCCTATCAAACTGCACACGGGCGACTCTCTCCCTTCTCGCCCCTCCAACCCGACTCACTAGAGAGATCCCCGATGACCCACAGATAACCTAGACTACGGTTACAATAAGAATCAAAAGCGATTGACAACCTTGAGACAAAGCAGCAGCCTTTCTTTAGCAGGAGGTATCCAGTGATGGGGGAGGAGGGGAGGAGAGGGGGGAATGAAGGTCACACACATCACTCAGTTAGATCGAGTGTCGAGAAAGAGGGCCAGAGAAAATGACCCACGTCAAAGGTCACGTGAATGGCAATCCTGTGTTCATTTACCTCCCCTCCATCTCTGTCACATTCTTGCCAAGAGTAAATGTGAAGGAAGGAATTGCAGAGGCTGGCTCACACTGAGGATACACACAAAATGCTGGAATAACTCAGTGGGTCAGGCAGCATCTCTGGAGAAAAGGAATGGGTGACTTTTCAGTTTTGACATCACCCATTCCTTTATTCCAGAGATGCTGCCAGATCCACTGTGTTACTCCAGCTTTTTGTATCTATCTTCTTGCCACAATGAACACAGAGGCTCGGGGAAAGGTGGAAGAAGCGCGGCCCAGCGGTAGAGTTGCTGCCTCACAGTGCCAGAGACCAGGAATTGATCCTGACCTGTCTGTGCAGAGTTTGCATGTCCTCCCCATGGGCTTTCCCCCAGGCGTTCCGGTTTCATCCCACATCCCAAGGAAGTTTGGGCTTGTATGTTAATTGGCCCTCTGTAAATTTACCCCTAGTGCATAGGATACGAAAGTGGGATAACATAAAACTGGTGGTTGATGAATGATCAGTGGTCAGCGTGGACTCGGTCGGCTGAGGGGCCGGTTTCCATGCTGGATCTCCAAACTAAATCAAGCCACACACATTACACAGGTATTGCAAAGAGAACAAAAGTATGGACAATAGTTTTTAAAACATGCGGGCAGAATTAGGCCACTCGGCCCATCGACTCTGTCCCGCCTTTCGATCATGGCTGATCTCTCAATTCCATTCTCCTGCTTTCTTCCCATAACCTTTGACACCCACACTAAACAAGAACTAGGAATATAGTATTACACTGTTATAGTGTCACAGTTACATTAGTGGTAATTAAAATCGGGGATGATACGTATGCCAATATAGTGGGTGCACTGTTTCACAAGCGGCAAGGAATATTTAGAGGTAGAGAAATTCACACAAGCGGGAGAGAGGCGTTACTGCGGAAAATTTTAAATTAAGGACAAGAAGTGCAGGGGCTAACTAGAAAGCACTGGATTGATGAATGCAGAGAACTTGATGTTTAGTTTAGAAATATCAAAATTAAACAAGACGAAAGTTTAGTTTGAGCCTCGTTCAAAAAATGCAGCATGGAAACAAGCCCCTTGGCCCACACCGATCGATCATCGATCCCCACATTCACATTAGTTCTATGTTATCCCACTTTTTCCATCCATTCCCTAACCGCACGGAGAAATTTACAGAGGGGCAAACTCCACACGGCAGCACCAGAGGTCAGGATCGAACCCAGGTCTCTGGCACTGCAAGGCAGCAACTCTACCAGCTGCTCCAGAGTGCCACTCTAGTGAAGAACATGAATTGTCGGTATCTGGGTGAACCAGCACAGTAGTTTGACAGACGCAAGGAACTACAGATGCTGGCGTGGTTGGGCAGAGTACTGTAATGGTTTGGTACTAGATTAGTAACCCAGAAATGTAAATTAATGATCTAAAGACCCAAATTCAAATCCCACTTGGCAGAATTTAAATTCAGTCAATTATAAAAGGAATTTAAAAGTCAGTGTCAATAATATGATCGTTAGACGACCACATTCTCATTATGAATCCATCTGGTTCACCAGCGTACTCTGCCACTGATCTGCCCTTTGCCACTCTGGACCTGGCTGTTTCTGAGTTGCTCGAGCAAGTTGCTCAGCTGAAGGGGAAATAACTGCTGGGCAAGCCAGCTTTGCCCTCGTCCCACGAATGAGTAAAATGAAGTATCATCCGTCAAAAAACGCATCATTACACCAGAAATTGAGCCATCCATCCTGCTGGGTACGTCAATGAGCACCCCTAATGGTGCAGAGAAATATCTCGCTGCATCTTTGATTGCTCTGGACTGGATAAGGCAGTCACCAGGGTCCTTAGGACAGGGACAGGGACAGCAAACCAAAAAAAAAAAAAGATAGAATCTGCAAACGAGCACACGCACGCACCCACGAGACAGAGAGATCTGCATTCGCGGAGTTTATCCAGCCATCTGACAGGAGCTTTAGTATTCCGTGATAATCACATCGAGCACTGCAGCCAAAGCAGAGGGCGAGCGCTAAATTTAGCATCGGATTTATCAGGCTGCGGCGCGGAGCTGGATCCTTCCACGGCTGTCCATGCTGCTGCCCTGCAGGATGGTGGCCAACTCCAAATTGAACAGGTCAACCGACCGAAGCAAACGAAACAGAAGCAATTCAGCGGAGGGAGAGCTGGGGGGCAGTGCGGGGCACCAGGCACAAACATGAGGAGACCAGTTTTCCTTGTCTTAGCCAAAATGGCTGCAAGACTCCAACGACTTTATAATGGCTCACCAGTTCCACTGTCAAAGCACCAAATCTTTCCAGAAGGAGGTTAACTCTTTGTGTTGCATGCAAACTGTTGGTGGCAGTGAATACATGCAAGTGAATTGTTGCCTGCAAGTCAGTTCATTGCCTCTGATGAAGGAAATAGAAGCTCCCATCAACTCTACCGCCAAATGGCCTGTCCTTCGTGTAAAGAAGGTCATTTGCTTCACTCAACATGTGGGAATTACTGTCAAGATGGTCAGTGTGTTGATTGAAAGATACAGGATGGAAAGAGGCCCTTCGGCCCACACGACCACCAATCACCCGTTCACCTACCTCTATGTTATGCCACATTCGCATCCACTCGCTGCACACGAGGCGAGTTACAGAAGCAAATTAACCTACAAACCCGCACGTCTTTGGGATGTGGGAGGAAACCCACGCAGTCACAGGGAGAACGTGCAAACTCCAAACAGACAGCAGCCAAGAGCAAGATCGGACCTCGTCTCTGCCGCTATAAGGCAGCAATTCTACTGCTGCACCACTGTGCCACCGAAAGTCAATTTCTATAAAACAGGTCTTGTGCCACCACTTCAGTCATTGTTTTAAATTGTGAACTTTATTTAAATCGGCACCAATGCCCAACTATAAATAAAGTACATTCCAAGTGTAAGCCATAAACCTTGGGGGTGAGGAACAATTCTTCAGTTCATTACTGTTACGTTTTAGTTTAGGAAGCCAAACCAGAAAAGTCCCCTTAACTGTAAAAGATAAACGCATCATACCCAAACATAGGCATAAATGACTGATGATTTTTCAAGCCAAGTGCTTTTAATTACACAAGGTTTATGACACCGTGTGGAACAGATAATACCAATGCAAGCTCCTATACATCCAATGGTCACTCGATAAGTAGACCAGCATCTCAACCAGGGAATGGGAAGCCTTCCAGCCTCTGATTTTCAATCTATCACATCAACTGAAAGATACAACATGGAAACATGGGCCCTTCAGCCCACCAGGTCCATGCCATCCACCAAATACCAATTTATTCGCGTTCTATGTTATCCCACTTCCGCATCTACTCCCTACACACTGGTGGCAATTTACAAGAGGTCGGTTAACCTACAAACCCACACTTCTATTGAATCTTTAGTCAGAGGGTGGTGAATCTGTGGAATTAATTGCCACAGAAGGCTGTGGAGGCCAAGGCAATTATTATTTTTAAAAGGCAGAGATTGATAGATTCTTGATCAGAACGGGTGTCCGGGGTTATGGGGAGAAGGCTGGAGATTGGCGAGAGGGAACGATAGGTCAGTCATGATTTAGTGGTGGCGTAGACTTGATGGGCCGAATGGCCTAATTCTGCTCCTACAGCTTATGAACAAGCTTCAGAAAAATCACAGGCAATAGCAAGTACTGCGGTCTCGCTCCTTCTAAGCAATTCAAAGCATTATTCAGAATCACACATGTGCAGAATATATTTTTGAAAGAACAAGAAGTTCAATGGTTCAATGGTTTATTTATAGCCATGTGTACATCGATACAGTGAAAAGCTTGTTGTGCATGCTATCCAGTCATTGAGAGCTATGGGGATCTGGCACAGTGGTGATGAGGCCTGGGGTAGATCAGCCATGATCATATTCAATGGCTTGAGGGGCTTGGTGGTCCACTCCTATTTGCTTGTGTAACCAGACTAACCGTGTTTAACCACTTCATTACCCTCCTCTGAAATTAGTGGCTGCCTCACAGAAATTATTCAATCTAACGGTAGATACATAATGCTGGAGTAACTCAGCGGGTCAGGCAGCATCTCTGGAGAGAAGGAATAGCTGACATTTCGGGTCGAGACCCTTCTTCAGTCTGAAGAAGTCCCGACCCAAAACATCACCCGTTCCTTCTCTCCAGAGATGCTGCCTGACCCGCTGAGTTACTCCAGCATTTTGTGTCTACCTTTGATTTAAACCAGCATCTGCAGTTCTTTCCTCCACATTATTCAACCCAGTTCAAGCCAATCCACCTTAAGACTTAAAGTCAATGATGGAAGTCAGAGTTTTGAGTCACAGATATGCTATAGTGAAAACGGTCATCCAAGTCTCCATCTTTTAGTTTAGTTTAGAGTTTAGAGTCTAGTTTAGAGTTTATAGATTAGTTTAGTTTATAGTTTAGAGATCCAGCACGGCCCTTCGGCTCACTGAGTCCGCACCGACCAGCGATCACCCCATACACTAACACTATCATATACACTAGGGACAATATACAATTTTTACCAAAGCCAATTAACTTATAAATCCGTACATCTATGCAGTGTGGGAAGAAACGGTAGCCTTAGTCAGGATCGAACCCGAGTCTCTGGCGCTGTAAGGCAGCAACACTACTGCTGCGTCACTGTGTCACCCCTGAAGGACATCAGTGCAGTGATTGATTTTTATGACAATCTGACCTATTTTCTTTTGATAAGAATATTGGTTTAAACATTAAAAAAAAAAATAGATGAATACCATTTCCTAAACCTCCACAAGACACAGGGTTAAAACTTGCATTTTCAATGGCTCAGTTCACTTCAGTTTAGTTTACAGGAACATTCATTTTTCGTTTGCATACAGTTCAGTGACAATCCTTCTCTACATTAGGCACCATCATTAACACCAAGTGTCCACGTTACCAGTACATAAAAACACCTGCACACAAGGACAAAGCACAATGCGGGAATATCTAGGCTCAAGCGTCCCATCAAACATCCCCTTCTCCATCCCTGGGAGATTCAACAGCTTTGGCTTTCATCTCCAGCAGTTCCCAGTCTGTCATCTTTAGTGTCAGTTTTGGGACTATTTTGGAGAAAACATTTCACATATACAAAGCAAAGGAAGGTAGTGATTGACATGAGAACATTCCCAATCATCAGTTCCACTTCAGCAACAACTGTGAAACTAAAGGTATACACAAAATGCTGGAGTAACACAGCAAGATAGGCAGCATCTATGGAGAGAAGAAATGTGTGACGTTTCAGGTCGAGACCCTTTTTCAGACTGATGTCAGGAGAGTGGGCGGGACAGAGATAGAGACAGTAAGACTAGTGGGAGAACTGGGAAGGGGGAGGGGATGGAGAGAGAGGGAAAGCAAGAGCTATTTGAAGTTAGAGAAGTCAATGTTCATACTGCTGGGGTGTAAGCTACCCAAGCAAAATATGAGGTGCTGTTCCTCCAATTTGCGCTGGGCCTTAACTCTAACAATGGAGGAGGCTCAGGACAGAAAGGTCAGATTGGGAATGGGAGAAGGAGTTAAAGTACTGAGCAACCGGGAGATCAGGTAGGTTCAGGCGGACCGAGAGGAGGTGGTCAGCGAAACGATCGCCGAGCCTGCACTTCGTCTCGCCGATGTACAAAAGTTGACATCTGGAACAGCAGATGCAGTAGATGAGGTGAAAAGACTGTCGGGGTCCTTGGATGGAGGCAAAGGGGGGGGGGGGGGGGAGAGATAAAGGGACAGGTGTTGCATTTCCTGTAGGGGAAAGTACCCGGGGAGGGTGTGGTTTGGGTGGGAAGGGACGAGTTGACCAGGGAGTTGCGGAGGGAACAGTCTCTGCGGAAAGCAGAAAGGGGTGGAGATGGGAAGATGTGGCCAGTAGTGAGATCCCGTTGGAAGTGGCAAAGGTGGAGTTGGAGGATTATATGCTGTACACCTCAATGATATATGCTATACACTCCTCCCCCTTCCCAGCTCTCCCACCAGTCTTACTGTCTCCGACTACATTCTATCGCTGTCCCGCCCAATCCCCTGACATCAGTCTGAAGAAAGGTCTCCCCCCTAAATGTCACCCATTCCTCTCTCCAGAGATGCTGCCTGTCCTGCTGAGTTACTCCAGCATTTTGTGTCTACCTTCGATTTAAACCAGCATCTGCAGTTTGTTCCTGCACACTCTGTGAAACTATTTCTGTTCAACAAATAAATAACGAAAGGTGGAGCATTTTCTAACCTCAACAACCAACATGTCTGGCATTAACCGATTCAAAAGAAGACACAAAGTGCTGGAGTCACTCAGCGGGAGAGGCAGCATCTCACCGACTGAGATACTCCAGAACTTTGTGCCTTTATTTGTATTTCCTTGTGTCTACATTAACTGATTGCTTTTTGCCCAAAGTTCCAAAAAGAAACAAAAAGGACTGTTATTTATGCAGCATCTTTCAAGCCTCTCTCCAGATCTGCTGCTTTACGACAACAAAAAAAACCCACTTGTGCATTAGCAAGTCTCTACTATGACTAATCCAATAAATGCCAGCTAATAGAGAGATATACAGATACAGCACGGAAACAGGTCTTTTGGCCCAACGAGTCTGGTTACATCTACAAATCTCTGCAATTTCTTGTAGTCTTGAGTAATGCTATTCCCAAACCCAGCTGTGATGCAACTTGACAGTATACTTTCTACGGTGCAACTGCAGAATTGGGAAAAATCATTGGAGGCAGGCCGATTTTCTTCAGTCTCCCCTGGAAGTACAAATATTGTCACCCCACTACAGAGAATGTGGAAGCTTTGAAAAGGGTGCAGAAGAGGTTTACCAGAATGATGCCTGGATTAGGGGGTATTAGCTAGAGGAAGAGGTTGGATAGACTGGGATTGTTCTCTCTGGAACGCTGGAGGTTGCGCGAGACCTGATAGAAATACATAAAATTATGAGAGGCATAGATAGAGTAGACAATCAGAACCTTTTTCTCCGAGAAAGGAGATATCAAATGCTAGAGGGCATAGCCTTAAGTTGAGAGGGGCAAAGTTTAAAGGAGATGTGCAGGGCAAGTTTTTTTCTAAGGGTGGTGGGCACCTGGAACGTGCTGCAATGGTGATGGTGGAGGCAGATATGATAGTGGCATTCATGAGACTTTTGGATAGGTACATGGATATGCAGGTAATGGAGGGATATGGATTAGGTGCAGGCAGATAAGAATTGGTCTTGGGATCAGGTTTAGCACAGACACTGTTTGTCAAAGGTAGAAACAAGGACCTGCAGATGCCGGTTTACAAAAGAAGACAGAGTGCTGGAGTAGATCCATCTAAAGAAGGGTCCCAACCTGAAACATCATCTATCTATGTTCTCCTGAGCTGCTGGCTGACCCACTGAGCTACTCCAACACTGTGACCTCTTGTGGGTCAAGGTGCATATTCCTGTGTTTTACACAGGACATGTTCTAATATGGTGGACAGGGAAGGACAGTGGAATTGAGGGAGAGAATTGGCCACGATCTCACTGAATGGTGGTACAATGGTTGCTGCCTTACAGCACCAGAGACCCGGGTCAATCCTAATTTCAGGTGTTGTCTGTACGGAGTTTACATTCACCCTGTGACCGCGTTGGTTTCCTCCCACACTACAAAGACGTGCAGATTTGTAGGGCAACTAGCGTCTATAATTTGTCCCTATTGTGAAGGGCAGAACTAGTGTACGGGTGATCGGCATGGACCGGGTGGGCCAAGGGGACAGCTTCCACGCTGTATCTCTAAACTAAAACACTAAAAATTAGACCAGGTTTTCAGAAGTGTGTAAGAAGCACATCTGATGTGCAGAGAATGACAGAAACTATCTCATAAATGACAATTGATAAAACTCAGTGCTCTTTCACATTTGGTCCCAAGTCACTTTTAAATCAGAGATTTTAGTAACGTGAGATATTTAAGAATATTAGGCAATGGCAGAAATATCGTAGATCAGCAATTACCAGATCGATTGGCATGAGGGGTTCCCACTTTGCCAGAGGTAACCCCAGCTACTGGCATAGTCAAGACTCACCCGACAGATAAATCAATTCCTTAATCAGCTGATCCCAGACGCTAAATTGAAGAACCAATGGTTATCAATTCTCAATCACTAGGTAGAGAAAGTACATGGCTTCCCCGATTGGTGGAGTCAAGATGGACTAAAGAAAAGTGTAGGAAGGAACAGCAGATGCTGGTTCACACCAATGATAGGCATAAAATGCTGGAGTAACTCAGCGGGACAGGCACCATCTCTGGACAGAAGAAATGGGTGACATTTCAGGTTGACACCCTTCGTCAGACCTCCTTCAGTCAGAAGAAGAGTCTCGACCCAAGACGCCACCCATTCCTTCTCTTCAGAGATGCTGCCTGTCCCGCTGAGTTACTCCAGCATTTTGGGCCCATCTTTGAACATAAACGGGATCTTTCGTTTGTATTATTTTTATGAAAGAATACATTTATACTCAAAAGGAAAATCAAAGATCCCACTTTGGAACACCATTGAAAGGATCCACAGCACACGGCGAGCCTGCAACACATTTTAAACGGCACATCCGTGGCAGGGTATGAATGGGGGCCAAAAACACACACGCTGTCTCTATTTATGGAGGAACCACAAATGAAGAAAATACTGACCCAAGTGTGAATTGGATAGGAGCTGAAATACAACACCACCAGACTCTCAAAAACAGGTCCTAATCCCTCATGTACAAAACAGACAAAAATAATAGTTTGGACTACATCGCCATTCAGCAATCTTCATTTATTTCTGCCTCTAAAATATTCAGACACTCCTTGAGGAAGAGTGTTTCAAAGACTTTCTATCTTAAACAGCAAATCCATTTAAAATTGTGACCTTTGCCAACTCTGTTTTCTCCCTCAAGAGGAAACACCCTTTCCAAATCCACCCTCTCACTCCACTATTCTAGCCTTTGGCAGAGACAAGTGAAGATTGTGCAAACTTTGCCCATTATACAGCCCACCCACTCCAGGTACTAATCTAGTGCACCATCTCTGAACTGCCTCCAGTTACATTGGTATCCTGTATTAAATATGACAGGCCTACAGATATAGTCTCACCTATGCTCAATACTGCAGCAACATTCCTTCTTTTTGCATTCAGTTCAACCCACGCACTAGATAAATTCTGTAAACTTTTTCCTAATTATCTGTTCCGCATGCATAAAAACATTTTGTGAATGGAGCACTGGGACATCCAGATCCCTCTGTATTCGGGAGCGTTGCAATCTCTCACCGTTCAGATATTTATATTTTATTTTAATTGGTCTTGTAAATGTGCACAACATCACAGCTGCCATTTAATCCATCAGACACACCAGATTAGAAAATGTCAACTTTATGGCGCTTTAAATACTCAATCGCAGTACAAAACTCCATTTATCCGGCATGCTCCGACTTTGGTGCCACTGGACAGGCAGATTTTCCACGCGATTTATACCCCAACATTTAGTTTTTTGTGGGAGGGAAAGAAAAGACACAAAGTGCTGGAGTAACTCAACTGGTTATTTCTGAAGATCTTTCCTGGTCCCAGGATACTTATGCAATTATAAAGGCAGCACATCAGCGCCTCTACTTCCTGAGAAGATTACGGAGAGTCGGTACGTCAAGGAGGACTCTCTCGATCTTCTACAGGTGTACAGTAGAGAGCATGCTGACTGGCTGCTTCGTGGCCTGGTACGGCAACTTGAACGTCCGGGAGCAGAAAAGAATGCAGAAAATTGTGACCACTGCCCAGTCCATCATCAGCTCTGACCTCCCCACCATCGAAGGGATCTATCGCAGTCGCTGCCTCAAAAAGGCTGCCAACATCATCAAAAGCCCACACCATCCTGGTCACACATTTATCTCTCCGTTGCCATTGGGAAGGAGGTACAGGTGCCCGAAATCTGTAACATCCAGGTTCAGGAACAGCTTCTTCCCCACAGCCATCAGGCTATTAAACACAACATCAAACAAGCTCTGAACAAGAACAATCTATTCTTACTATTGCACTTTATCTGTTATTTATTGTGTATATATGGTCTATGGTCCATAGACACATTGAACTTTTATCTCCCCTTCGGTATTATGTTTACATATTCTGTTGTGCTGCAGCAAGGAAGAATTTTATTGTCCTAATAGGGACACATGACAATAAAGCTCTCTTGACATCTCCGGAGAACATGGATAGGTGGCATTTCAGGCCAGGATCTGTAGATTGAAGAAAGGTACCGACCCGAAACATCACCTATCCATGTTCTCCAGAGATGCCGCCTGACCTGCTGAGTTACTCCAGCACTTTGAATCCTTTTATGTAAACCAGCATCGACAGTGTGGTTTTTGTAAAACTTTTTAAAAAGATGTTCTAATCAAATTTTCCAGCAAATCCAGTAAGTTTCAGGAAACATAGAACCTCTTGAACCTCAAGCATGTTTGAGGCCCAGAGACCCAGAGAGTTTGTTGGGAGCGCGGGAACTGGGGCTCTGGTTTGTTCAAAGGCAGTGCGGGAATTAGCACGGAGTGAACAAGGAGCTGAACCACCAAGATTTCCAAGTTGTCAGATAGGGGATAATTGGAATTTTACTGTACACATGGATCTGCTATAACTTAATAGTTGCGTTCCAAGGAAACATTGTGTTATAGAAATTCATGTTATAAAACCGATGGTGTCAATGGGGGGGAAGAGAGGTTCCTGCTTGACTGAGCCCGAGTGTTTCAGACCTGCTATAACAAAAAAATATTTTTCCCACAGGATTTTCAAAAATAAATGTCTTTTTAATAGTTTACTTTTGTTGCTTCAATTTAAAATGACTAAAGACCATATGTCACATTTTAGTTTAGTTTAGAGATACAACGTGGAAACAGGCCTTTCAGCCCACTGAGTTCACACTAACTAGCAACCCCCGCACACTAACATTATCCCACACAAATTAGGGACAATTTACAATTTTACCAAAGCCAATTAACCTACAAACCTGTACGTCTTTGAGGTGTGGAAGGAAACCGGAGCACCCAGAGAAACCCACACAGGTTATGAGGAGGATGTACAAACTCCGTACAGACAGCACCCATGGTCAGGATCGAACCCGGGTCTCTGGTGCTGTATGAACCAGCTCTATCGCCGTGACATTGTTTTAATACTGTGTCAATAGATGTAACTGCTTCTCAATTTCAATCGCCAGCAATGGTGAAACTAGTGTTCTAAGAGCCATGGATCATGATTACTATGGGGAGGGTTTCCTTCCTCTAGAGAATGATTTTTTAGGACAATATTTTTCCAAAGCAAATTTTAATTGGATTTCTAATTCTACATCGAAAACATGTTTCAACCAACTCGGCTGGTAATACATGTAGTTTTCCGAAATTCCCACATTGGCGCAGCTAGTAGAGCCGCTGCCTCACAGCGCCAGAGATCCAGGTTCGATCCTGACCTTGGGTGCTGCCAGTGTGGAGTTTGCACGTTCTCCATGACTACATGGGTTTACTCCGGATCCTCCAGTTTCCTACATGGATTGCTATGTTCGTTGGACTCTGTAAATTACCCATAGTGTGCAGGGAGTGGCTGAGAAAGTGGGATAACATCACAGGCATCACCACTGACCTGAAACTCACTGTCAACATAAATACCATGAATGGTCGTGGGAGGTCATGAGCGACCTCCCGCGACCATTCAGGCGACATGCCCACATGTCGCCAGGGGTCGCCTGTATGACCAAGGCCTTTTGACGAACAAGGCACATACCAGGAGCATAACACAATAATGGTACACTGCCAGAGCAAATGCTGAAAAACACTCACGAAATTCAACGCCAACATTATTCACATGGTGGTAGCAGCTATCTGGAACAAGCAGCCAGAGGAGATAGTTGAGGCATGCTCCATAACAGCATTTAAAAGGCACTTGGATAGGTACATGGATGGAAAGATTTACAAACTCCGTACAGACAGCACCCATGGTCGTGATCTAAGCTGGGTCTCTGGCGTTGTGAGGCAACAACTCTACCGCTGCACCACTGTGCCGCTGCAATGTGACGACTCACTGTCACCTTCCCAAGAGCAATTAGAGATGTGAAACAAATGATACCCATTGGCTTGGCCAGTGATACCCAGTACCCAAAGATGAATGTTAGAAAAACTGCTTGAACGACAAATATTAAGAAAGATTATCATTGTCCTATTGCTGCTAATGGCAACTGGCCATGTGCAAATTGGTTGCTGCATTTTACACTTTGCTACAGTTACTGACTGACTTTCTATGGCAGTAATCAAAGGGGAGTTACAATAATTCCTTGATTTACAAAAGCGATGCGTTCCTGGACAACATTCCATAGTGCAAAATTTCATAAAATGAAAGTCTGGGTAGGGTGAAGTGTGTCAGACATTACATCAAAGATAATGTTGTAAATCAAAGTAATTAGTCAATGGCATTGTAGCAGAAATCCTCAAATCAATAGTTCATAGAGGAATTGCTGTAAAGATGAAAGTTGTCTTTTCTCGAAGGCGCGTGCTTACTTATTCACCATCAATGGATGGTGGGGGTAATCCTGCTAAGTAGATGGTGGTGAACTTTGAGAGCATCAATAAGTGTAAGACAAACCCAACAAAGGTGGACCTAGGTAGTATTAAGGTATACCAAATTATAAGGACATAGAAAGAGCAGATAGTAAAAAACCTTTTTATAGTAACAATTATATCTTGAACTATAGGGCATAGGTTCAGGGTAAAGTTAAGTTTAGAAAGGATCTGAAACGTCTTGTCCATCTTGAGGTCATTAAGATCAGGAACCTATTGTCCGAGGGATCTAAACCATGATGGTAGACAAAAGTGCTGGAGAAACTCAGCGGGTGCGGCAGCATCTATGGAACGAAGGTGGGTTTCGGCCCGAAACGTTGCCTATTTCCGAAGGCAAGTTTATCAATGAGCGAAGCTCCATAGACGCTGCCACACCCGCTGAGTTTCTCCAGCACTTTTGTCTACCTTCGATTTTCCAGCATCTGCAGTTCCTTCTTAAACATCCAAACCATGATCTTGCTTTGTCCAAACATACATGGCTGATGTTGGTAAACAAGGTCGATAGATACACTGTTGACATGGACGTAGTCTGTCACAAAGCTCGCTCCTCTGTGTGTGTGTGTGTGTGTGTGTGTGTGTGTGTGTGTGTGTGTGTGTGTGTGTGTGTGTGTGTGTGTGTGTGTGTGTGTGCGGCTCTGCGACTTCATTCTCCATCTGTCGAAAGGATTTCCCGCAACATTTCCCGTTGCCGAAGATCTTGTCCCCTTTGTCCAGGTTCCAAATCCACAGTCTCCGCTCTCTGATCCAAGGTGGCACAGTGGTAGAGTTGCTGCCACTACAGTGCCAGAGACCCAGGTTAGATCTTGACTCCGGGTGTTGTCTGTAAGGAGTTCGCACGTTATCCTCATGGGGGTTTTCTCTGGGAGTTCCTGTTTCCTCCCACACTCCAAAGGTGTACAGGTTTGGAGGTTAATTGGCTTTAATAAAAATGATAAATTGTTCCAAATGTGTAGGATAGTGCTGCACTACCCGCCCAAGGAGATACAATACAATAATTTATTGTTAAATGAAGTTCAAACAAAATTTTCTGCAATCATACAAGAAAAGAACCAAGACACACCAACACAATTTACACAGACTTCCACACATTGAATCTCCTCCTCACTGTGATGGAAGGCAAAGTCATGTCTCTCCCCTGCTCTCCATTCTTCTCCCGCCACCGACATCCCTTTACTGTTTCTGCGTCTATATTCTGTGATTCCATATCCACTAGGTGCGTGGAAGCCTCACCATGGCACGGGCTACGGATCACCCCCGCTTTCTCAAGATTCGTCCACAATGGGCAATAAACCTCGACCCAGCCTAGCGATGCCCACCATCTGAAACCAAATTAATTACCACGCCAACAACAACAGCTAAGACAACCAAAGTTCATTGCAACATGCCAAAATCAAGTGAGTTCCCCAAAAGGCCAAATCTAGAAGTTACTAGACAGTGCGACAGTGTAGTAAGGAACTGTAAATGCTGGTTTACACCAAAGAGAGACATAAAAAGCTGGAGGAACTCAGCGAGTCAGACAGCATCTCTGGTGAAAAGGAACAGGTGACATTTCGGGTAGAAAGGTCTCGGCCCGAAACGTCACCTATTTCTCTTCTCCAGAGATGCTGCCTGATCCCCTGAGTTACTCCAGTTTTTTGTGCGACTCAGTGCCTTGTTATCCTGCTGAATCTTCGGAGCAACACAATAAGACGCGATCATTGAGCATAAACGCACAGAACATGAGTGCAACACAAGGCTTTCTTTATTAAAGGAATTTCTCCTCAACATTCCGATAGAATCATCGAGTGATACAGTGTGGAAAAAGGCCCTTCGGCTCAATTTTCCCACACCAGCCAACATATCCCAGTTACACTAGTTCCACCACCCAGCATTTGGTCCATATCCCTCCAAACCCGTCCTATCCATGATTCTGTATAACTGCTTCTTAAATGTTACAATAGTCCCTGTGTCAACTACCTCCTCCGGCAGCTTGTTCCATACACCTGCCACCCCTTATGTGATAAAATTACCCCTCAGATTCCTATTAAATCTTTCCCCCTTCACCTTAAACCTATGTCCTCTGGTCCTCGATTCACCTACTCTGGACAAGTGACTCTGTGCATCTATCCAATGTATTCTTCTCATGTTCTTATACATATCAATAAGATCACCCCTCACCCTCCTGCGCTCCAAGGAATAGCATCCCAGCCTACTCAACCTCTGCCTATAGCTCAGACCCTCTAATCCTGACAACATCCCGATAGCTCGAAGAAAGGTTATGTTTTACCTCCGCGCGATCCCAAGCTTTTGATTCTTCGGACTAACCTGGTAAGTGCCAAAAGTGAACAGGTTTGCTGCATCTGAATGGAAATCAATTCACAACCTTTAGAAAAGCGTTCACAGAGTCCACAAGGGGCAGCGAGGAACACGATTCCTCCACTTTTAATTAGGCCCCTATAGAACAGAACAGGCAGCTGGATAAAAGATGACCAAAATTACAGATGACCAGAGATATTGCATTCCTCCCACCACTCTTTGCTGTTTAGTAAATGGCCTATATTTAACCAGTGATTGATATTCCCATTCGGCCAGGTATTATTTTTAGCTGGAGCGGCCACACTCATCTTTTATGATTTTATTATAAATAAATAAACTGTTGAAAAATGTTTTTGTTGTGTCGCATTTCCAGGCTTTCTGCCCACCTGGTGCTCAGATGGTCTTTTAATAACAGGTGACCTCTACAAAAGAATGATGGGAAGGAGCGGAGAGAAGCACAGTCATTGCAAGTGCCGAAGGAAACTGTCGTGGAATCAATCATTCAGCGCGGAAACAGGCCCTTCAGAGCGCTGAGCCTTTGCCACCCATTCACGATCACTCCAATTTATTCTCCCCCGCCATTCAAAGCAACGCACTTCAGATTCTGCCATTCAGTGGCCAATTAGCACAGCAAAGCTGGTCTTCTGGGGGTGTGGGAGGAAACCCCCAAGGTCACTGGGAGAATGGGATAGTTCCAGAGGTCAGGACTGAACCCAAGTCACTGGAGCAGTGTGGCAGCAACTAAACTAGCTTCACCATAATGCCATGCCACGGGATTTATTAAGCATCCAGTCAGAATATATTCAAACTGAAATGAACGTGGTGGAAAGCATTTTGTTTTTTAGTTTAGAGATACAGCGCAAAAACAGGCCTTTCGGCCCACCGAGCCCGTGTTGACCAGCGATCCCCGTACACACTATCCTACACACTAGGGATAATTTATAATATTTACCAAAACCAAATAACCTACAAACCTGTGCATATTTGGAGTGGGAAGAAACCGGAGCACTCGGAGAAAACCCACTCAGTCACAGGGAGAACATACAAACTCCGTACACACAGCACCCAGTCAGGATCAAGCACAGGTCTCTGGTGCTGTAAGGCAGCAACTCTACCACTGCGCCTCCGTGCCACCCCTAAATTAGATCTAGGGAACAGTCTTAAACCAGATGTGACCACCGCAAGATTAAACATATACTGCCCCTTCTATCATATGTAATCTGTCTTCAATGATATTCAGCAGACATGCTATCACGTGATGCTATCATGCCATCAAGTAAATAAGCTTTCATTTCCATAGCACCTTCACAACCCCCTAACATCCTTCAGTCAAAATGACCTTGAAATGTAGTCATTTTTCTAGTCTTGGCACAACTACATCACGTTAGTTTGTACACAGTATATTACCACAAACAGCAACGTGATATTAACCAGTTAATCTGCTTTAGTGAAGTTAACTGAGGAATAAAAATATGCCAGGCGAACAGTGAATACGTCCCTCTGAAATAATACTATCTTTTCATTTTCCACCAAGATATTCCCTTATTGTATCTTGCTCTCTGAACCTGTGCTGTGTACACACCCATCTCTTTCTGGCAACGCAAATTATTGTTGGTCTCTCTCCCCACAGATGCTGCCCTGTCTGCTGATCCAGTTACTACATTTGGGGTTAGTTTGTTTTGTGTAAATTAGCTGCCCCATTTTCTACCGTAAATAAACATTAGAAATTGTTTGTCAGCGGTTAAACTGTGAGGTTCAACCTTCTATGACATCCAAATACGGTTTCCTTTTTGCCTTGAAGGTAGAATCATTTGCACCCCACAAATGAATGCAAAGTGTACAAGAAAGTCAAGAACCTGAGTGGGAAATCTTTTCGCACACAATGGCTGATGGGTATGTGGATCAAGTTGCCGGAGGAGGAAGTCGAGGCAGGTACTATAGCAACATTTGAAAGACATTTGCACAGATACACGGACTAGTGCTGATGGGGCATCTTGGTCGGCAGCAAGGGGTTGGCTGAAGGGCCTGTATCCGTGCTGTATGACGATATAACTATAATGTGCAGCCATCTCTCAGTTCATCCCTCACACTTCCCTTTCCAAAGTAAATCCCAGGTTGGTTCAGCATCTGATCCTTTTATTTCCTACTCTGTTCCATTTAACCTTCAGGGCAGCACAATGGTGCAACTAATAAATCTGCCTCCTCACAGCGCCGGAGACCCAGGGTTAATCCTGACCAGGAATGCTGTGTATGCGGAGTTTGCACGTTCTCCCTGTGACCGCGGGGGTTTCCACCCACATCCAAAAGACATGCAGGTTAATTGGCAACCTCCATCTAATATGTAGGTGAGCGACTGAATCTGTTTGGGAAGGGGGAGTGGCAGGAATGCGGGCCGATTAAAAACAGGACAATGGGATTGAACTAGGTCATGTCAGCACCGGGGACCCAGATTCGACCCTGTCTATCAGGAGTTTGCACGTTCTATCTGTGACCACATAGGTTTCCTCCTGGTGTTCTTTCTTCCTCCCTTATCCCAAACACGTTTGTAGGTCAATTGGCCTCTGTAAATTGCCTCTGGTGTGCAGGAAGTGGGATAACACGATTAGTACGATGGCCGGCATGAGGGTCTGTTTCCACGCTGTGCCCCAAAACTAAACTAAGTGCAAATAGGTGATTAATGATTAGTGTGTACACTCAATGGATTGAAGAGCCTATTTCCATTCTATAATCACTCCACAACTCCAAAATTAATTGGAATTCAAATGCATGTTTTTGTTCACCTGCCTGACATGGCAGTCAGTTTTAGTTAAGCAGGAGATACAGCATGTAAACCAGGCCCTACTGCCCATCAAGTCCATGGCAACCAATCACCCATTCGCACTAGTTCTTTCTTAACCCACTTTCTCACCCAATCCCTACACACTAGGGGCAATGTCACAGAGGACAATTAACCGACCAATCCACACATCTTTGGCGTGTGAGGGGAAACCGGAGAACACGGAGCTAACAAACACAATCGTAGGGAGAACATGCAAACTCAACTCAGACAGCACCCGAGGTCAATATGGAACCCGGGTCTCCGTCGCTGTGCGGCAGCAGCTCGACCAGCTGCGCCACCCCTTTCTTAAGGAGTTCAATAACAACTCATATTTATGCGTCACCTCAACATACAAAACATCCCAAGCTGCTTGTAAAACAACATGGAGCCAAGATACAAATTACATTTTACAGCAGATCAAAACCTTGGCAAACGTTGATTATAAACGGAGTATCTTTGAGAGAGAGAGAGAGAGAGAGAGAGAGATTGAGAGAGCGAGAGAGAGAGAGAGAGAGAGGAGAGGTTTAGCTTGAGAATTCCAGAGCTCCAGGCTTTGACAGCTGACGGCTTGACTGCCAATAGTGGAGCAACTAAATTCAGGGACGACAGAGTGCCAGAATTAGAGGGGAGCAGATACTGGAGTGGGTTACAAGGTGAGAGAGAGGGAGGGAGGGGGTAAAACCAAGGAGCAAATTAAAAACAAGGATGAGAATTCAAAAAAAAAAAAAAGGCATTGAGTAGCCAATACTGATAACTTCATTTCCCAAAACAGAGTACAGGTACACACATAAGTTCATTAGTCATCGGAGCAGAATTAGACCATTCTGCCCATCGAGTCCACTCTGCCATTCAATCGTGGATGATCTACCTTTCCCTCGCAACCCCATTCTCCTGCCCTCTCCCCATAACCCCTGACACCCGTGCTAATCAAGATTCTACCTATCTCGGCCTTAAATTTATCCATTTACCTGACAATAGCAAGCGACCACATACGGAACAGAACATTTCTAATGGGGTAGGGGAAAAGAGCTTCTCACCACTAGCCGCAACTGTTTACAGTAACATTAGCTAGGGTTTCCTATGCCACACTGTAATCCCTTTGATGAGTTTGAACGTTCAATTAAACTTTAGATAACGTTTGAATTATTCTCATTTCAGTTATGCACGGCCATTACATCTAAACAGGAGGATTTTAGATGGATGTTTTAAACTGGAGATGGAACACACTGTCACAGCTGCTGTATATAAACATACATTGGACAATAAATAATACATGGTCTAGCAGGCACTGGTCAAATTCTAGATGCTATTTATTAATTTATAATTTGCTTTATTTCTATGAGAAGAAAACCTCCATTTGCCTCAAGCTATTCATGAGCAGTTCACTATACTACAATTATCAGTCGACTTAAGAAACATTTGGATTTATGGCATAAAAGAGCTGATAATAATGTTGTACATTATATGGTAAAACACGTCATCAAACAAGGTACCATCTGCATGAGCACAAACAACAGTGCAAGCAACGTATTAGTCTACTGACTTGCCTCTCTGGGCAGAGTGTGGAGGGATGCTTGTCAAAATGGTCCTGGTAGCCCAATGATTCAATGATACTTTATTGTCACATGTACCCCAGTGACGTTCTTAGTTTTTGCATACAATCTGGGTAAAATGATACAGCAAACCTCACCTAGACAGTACACAAAGAGTCGCCACGTTTCTGGCACCGACAAAGTAGCAAAAAGTAAATTGAACAGTCGCAATGACGAACCAGGCCTGCCGCTGTACGTGGCAGCAGACGGCTCTAGTTGCTCTTGTGGGCACAGGTCCCCCTTATGCCTACAGCAGCCCCCAGGTTGCTCTCGGTGGCGCGGGTCCCTCCTCGTTCTCGGCGGCCTACTGGCAGGGTGGGTCAATCGGCTCCACGGCGCATCTACCACCGCATGGCATACGTTGAGTCCACGGCGCGCGTGCAAGGCCTGCCGTTGGGATGGGCCACAGCTCGCCGGGAATCCTTTAGTCAGGCGCAGATCACCGCGATTAATAGGTGAAGGGATTTAATAATTGTTGCTGCTCTGTTCAAATATGGACAATCAATTGTTAACCTGCTCCACGGCCCATGCAGACAGTACTGTCTGTGATGACGTATTATAATGCATAAAATATGATAACAAGGTATTTTATGCCTTAAACAATATTTTTTTTAAAGTCGGGGCATAATTGTAGTGCAGTGAATTACTAGTAAAACTTGCCAATGAAACACTGGTGGTGTCGCTTCATAGGAAGAACTCAGGTGGGCAAATGGGGTTGAAAGGGAAAAATAGACCAGCCATGATCAAATGGTGGAGCAGGCTCGATGGGCCGCATGGCCCAATTCTTTTTCTATGTCCTTTGATTTTATTATTGAAGGGGCGATCAGTGAACATGTTTAAATGCCGCTGTCAGACTGCTGGCCACAGAACAAACACCTTGCATAATTCAACGCAAATCAACTTGCAAATTCAGAACATTTGAAAACAACTGCATACAAATCACTTCCCCTCTTTTGCTCCTTTATATTTAGCCATGTGTCCTGTGCTTTGAATATAACAATGTATTATATGAAAGACAGTGTTTGCCTTCTTTAGATGAGGTACTGCAATTGTGTGCCGCTTTGAATAAGCCACCATTAGATCGATGCAACGCAGTTAATATGTCTTCCCTATTCACTTCAACTAATCAACTAGGCAATGACAAAACGTGCAGATTCGGTTACTACAACATCCCACTCTTCCAGTGACGAAACAAACTGTAGATGCTGGTATACACACCAAAGACAGACATACAGTGCTGGAGTAACTCAGCAGGTCAGGCAGCATCTCTGGAGAAAAAGGATGGGTGATATTTTGGATCAGGTCCTTAGAAGGGTTCTGACCCGAAACATCACCGATCCCTTTTCTCCAGAGATGTTGCCTGACCTGCTGAGTTACTCCAGCACATTTTGTGTCTATCTTCGGTTTAAACCAGCATCTGCAGTTCCTTCTTAGACAGATGAGGTACTCCAGCACTTTGTGTTTACCTTCAATGTTCACATTGTTGGGTTGTAAGCTACCCAAGCAGAATATGTGCTGTTCTCCATCGAAGCTGCCTGACGTGCTGACTTACTCGAGGTCTATTTTTATAAATCAGCACCTGCAGTTGCTTGTGCCCACACTTCTGAATCTGCTTCACACTCTGTCTGCAACACTCCAGGTTTTTTTTTTTTAAACAAGGGATGCACAGTACGCTGTAGAAATGCAAGACGTGTCTGTTTCTCTGCAATAGACACAGTCACGGTTGACTCCAGAGATGACCATTGTTGGCAGCCAAAGTTCTAAATCACCAATTGCTTCCCAAGCCAAGACAACTTGCCCGATGACCACAAAATGAATGGTTCCAACAGCAGTGCATGTCAGTCAAGAAACTAAATGATCAAATGAAATATAGGGGCAGCACCCACTCACAGTAACAATGTTCACACTCCGACAAACACTTCGGTGCGGTGGTGCCGAGGTAATAATAATAATAATAAATTTTATTTTCGGGCGCCTTTCAAAGTCTCAAGGACACCTTACAGAAATTAACAGAAGAGAAAAAAACATATAGTCAGAGTAAAATAAATAATGACATCACCAATACACAAATTAAAGACAGAAATCGCTCCAAAGACAAAAAAAAATCAAAACACACAATGTGAAGAGAGAGCAGCGGCAGCTAAAGCGCGCCAGCGTCCACTCTCCCTTCCGACAGCCATCTTGGACACAAACTAACATGTTAACTTATACACAAAAAAATCATCCCCCCCCACAGTGGATACCACTGTGGGGGAAGGCTCAACATCCAGTCCCCATCCCCAGTTCACCCAAAGTCAGGCCTATTTAGGCCACCGCAATTGCCTCTACGGAGGCCCGATGTTCCTGGCCATTCTGGCCGGGTGGTGTTGCCCCGGCGTCGGGAGAGTCCTCACATCGGCTGGGCCACCTGGAACGGCCGCTTCCTAGCTGGGGACCGCGGCTTCCGAAGCCGACAAAGCCGCGCCGGGTTGGAGCTCCCAGGCTCCCGATGTTAAAGTCGGCGCCGCCCCCTCCGCTCCGCAGCCCGGAGGTGTTGATCTCAGCGGTCACAGCTCACCGGCGCTCCAGCGCGTTGATCCAGCGCGGCGACCCAGGCAAGGCATCGCCCGCTCCGCTCCGCGATAGCGCTCCAGCGCTGTGCCGCCACCGAAGCCGAGGTCCCCGCCAGGAAGCGCCGCTCCACGCCCACTGGTAGGCCACGAGGACGGGTCGACGGGGCAGCCCGGAGAAAAAGCTGCATCACCGACCAGGTAGGGACATAGAAGTATAATTACCCCCTTCACCCACATTAAAAAGTCCATTTCTCCAACAGACGAAGCACAAGACTTACTAAAAACTTCAAAAAAAAATGAATTAAACGGACGGCTGCTGGTTTGCAGCCGTTCCCCAAGACGGCTCCCCCTCCAGATCCGATGTAGAGTTCCTGCCTTACAACACCAGAGATTCCAGTTCGATCCTGACTGCAGGAGCCGTCAGCACGGAGTTTGGACATTCACCCCATGACCACGTGGGTTTTCCCCAGGTGCTCGTTTCCTCCCACACCCCAAAGGCGTACAGGGTTGGAGGTTAAGTGGCTTTGGTACAGACTGTAAATTGTCCTTAGTGTGTGTGGCTAATAGCGCCAATGTACGGGATCTCCGGCCGGCGCGGGCGCGGTGGGCCAAACGGCCCGTTTCCGCGCTGTATCTCTAAACTAAAAAAAATAAACTTCACTGGGTGAAAGGCAAGCTGGGATTCCTTGAAGGTGTGAAACACACACTTCCTTGCATCTCCACTGCCCAAAGGGCAATGCTTTATTTTTGAAGGAAGCAGAATGTTTTGGAGGCTTAATCAACATTGGCAGAACGGCATTCAGCAGGGCTATGGTTAAAGCTCTTCTGCTCTGCAAGATAAGCACAAACAATATTTGCCAATGCAACCTCCACATCAACACCTGGTCTCGATGCTACCTTCAGAGACTCGGATCCAGGAACGCGGCAGATGCACACGGCAGTAAACACTTTCTCAAGATTAATAGGTCTCTCTTGTCCCAAACGCCACGTGACACATTGATGTCACGCATGCAACCAGGGTTACTGGCTCTTGAAAAACACTCAGGGTCAAAATGTACCAAATGACAGCAAGCGTGGAGATGAAAAGGGGGGAGGTGAGAAAAATCAGCCAGGTTGCAAAGAGTCCTTTGGGGTAATGATTAACCAGACCGTCACACACACAGTAAAACGCTGCTGCTTTAAAATTTCTGACTAGAAACCTTTGCAACTGAGGAGAGAACACTGTCATCTTGTGTGCGGGAAGGTTATGGAGCAAAGGAGACGAGCCATCAATCTCATTGACTCTGCCTATTGCTTTATGCCGCTTCACCCAACATCCTCGTAACTTGCATTACCGAGAATACTCATCAACAGTGGAGCTTTTGTGTTTACAGCAAATCTCTTATTAGGATCTAAAGACCTGCTTCTGAAGTCTTTGGTGAACTCTCTTCCCCTGCCTTCCGTTGTACTGCAGGTCCCAGGGGCACATAAGGGGCAGCACAGTGGTTCAACTGATAAAGCCGCTGCCCCACAGCGCTGGCGCCCCAGGTTCGATCCCGACCTCGGGAACGGTCAGTGAGGAATCTACACGTTCTCTCAGTGACTGCCCAAGTTTCCTTTTGCGTATTCCGGTTACCTCCGACACGCAAAGGACTTACAGATGTGTAGATTAATTGGCCACTGTAAAATGCCCCTAGTGTGTGTGTGTGTGTGCACGCGCACATGCGTGCGAGTGGTAGAATCTGGGGATGAGTTGATAAGAAAGTGGGGAGAATAAAACAAAAATGGGACTAATGTTGGGTTAGCGTAAATGTGTACTTGACAGATGATAAGGATTTAATGGGCCAAAAGGCCGTATTTCCATGCTGAATGACTCTGTGACCTTGAAAAGATCATGAGGGAAAAGGAAGACAACAATCTGACCACTGGGATCTACCAATTAATGAGATCATGTCTGGTATACATATTACCTTGCCAATCTAAATCCCTAGTGCTGAAGTGTTCGAGTAACTCAGTGGGTTAGGTAGTAACTGGGTGCAGAAAATGGATAGGGAACATTTCGGGTTGGGCTCCTTCTTCAACCTAGAAATACATAGTAGGTTAAGCTGCATCTGTAGATAAAGGGTCAAATCCGTATCTCTCCAGCAATGCTGCCTGTCCGCTGAGTTACTCCAGCATTTTGCCTCTGCCTTCTCTTCATACAGATGCAGCCTTACCTGCTGAGTATTTCCAGCCTTTGTTGTTTATTATTACGGTTGCGATGTCCAGCACCCGCGGCTCTTATGCCTTGCACAAATATTAAACCATTATTTTGCGGCTTCTCCACGCTGACCGCTCTAGCAGAGAAGATTTACGAGGATCTTGCCAGGACTCGAGGGTCCGAGCTATAAGACGAGGTTAAGCAGGGTGAAACCTATCCCTGGAGCACAGGTGGATGAGCGGTGATCTTGTAGATGCGTATAAAATCATGAGAGGAATAGATCGGGTGGGCGCACAGTGTCTCTTGCCTAGAGTGGGGAAATCAAGAAACATCAGTTTAAGATGAAGGGGGGGGGGGAATTTTTATAAAAACTGAGGGGTAAGTTTTTCACGCAAAGGGTGGCGGGGGCATGGAACGAGGAGGTAGTTGAGGCGGGGACTATCGCAACATTTAAGACTCCTTTAGATAGGTACATGGATAGGACAGGTTTAGAGGGATATGGGCTAAACGCAGGTGTGGGACTAGTGTAGATGGGGCATGTTGTTTGGTCTGTGATAGTTGGGCCGAAGGGCCTGTTCCCACACGGTATGACGCTATAATGTCTAACGGAGCTTGACTGGTTTGTGAGTATGGAAGTTGGTTATATACCAAGTGTCTTGAGCACCATGCAACTGCCTATGACTGAGTAGTATTTCAGTTCGTTGGATTGTGAGCTCTGCATACCGCATACAGCTCTATTACCTAACACACCACAAACCTAACCACATCATATCACCTAATGATGTATAAATGCATGATTTTTTTTTAATGTAACACCACCTTCTAGGCAAGAGCACAACAGGGGCAAGGGGTATGGAGCTCAATGGTAATCAGGCACGTGAAGAATAAGACTGCACCACGGGAAGCGTGCATGATTCTGCATCTCTCGAAAGAGTCATCAGGAAGCTGCAGGAGAGACAGCCGCAGACTGTGTCACAAAGTGCACATTCACAGTGCAGGAGAGAGAGGCAGCCTGCATCAATCAGAAGTTCAGCCGGTAACAATGCAAGCCCTGTGAGATCATGTGGCTCGGCTGATAAATTTCCCGGCTGCGCCAAGGGAGAGAGGAAGGAGAGAGACGAGAGAGACTAAGTGACAGGGAAAGCAAAATGGTTTGCAGAAGATTAGTTCTCAAGATAATCCCTGCGGAAAAAAAGAGGGTCAGACGATATCTCTGCTGACCAAACAACTATCACATCTCCACAGGGGAGAGGGGGGGGGGGGGGGGAAAGAAAAACCATAGGCACCCAGGCCAAACCCTGAGCAACTGTGCTGCGTGGGGTTTCTCCAGGAGCTCTAGTTCATTCTGCACTCCAACGACGTATAAATTTGTAGGTTAATTGGCTTGGTGAAATTGTAAAATTGTCCCTTATGTGTGGGGGATAGCGTTGGTGTGTGGGGATGGCTGGTCGGCGCAGACACGGTGGGCCAAAGGGCCCGCTTCCGCACTGCATTTCTAAACTAGACAGAACAATCTAAACTAAACACAGGCTCATTAGAACCACCAGCATCTGGACGGGTCACCGCAATGGCCCGTTCGTTACGGAGCGCAACACTTGCACCTTGCACCATGCGACGCATTGTTGAAAGATTGTCTCAATATTGCAGGGGGGGGGGGGGGGGCACCAAAAAGCAAATTTTGAAAAAATACGAGCAACAGAGTCAGTTACACTGAAAGGTAGTGCGCCTTTCATCGAAGCAGAAGATCATGGGTTGAATCCACAGGATTAAACCCAGGGGTTTAGCAGCTTGCCTTTTGTTGGCTTGGCTTCATTAACCCCAGTATCCAATCCTATCTTTCCCTGGAGCTTGTCACTAGCTCAACCCCTGGCTTTCTCTCCTTCCCAGTTAGTGGCCACCCTATTTTTGGAGGTCATTGACTCACGCCGAGATAACTGTTTGTGGGCTGCATGTGTTGTTCGGTAGCATCCTAGCGTAACCGTTCACCGAAAGTCAAAACTAGAGCACGAAAACTTTGGCCACCACAAGTGCAGTGCCGAAGGACTGTGGCACTGTCGTCACTCGGATGATGCGTCAACACGCAACGGTCTCAAGTACAATTGAAATGCAACATCCAGTGTCCAACAAGCATTTGGGCTTTACATTAGACTTTAGAGATACAGCGCGGAAATAGGCCCTTCGGCCCATCGTGTCCACGCCAACCAGGGATCACCCCAAACACTAACACTATCCTACACTCTTGGGCAAAGGTTCCCAACCTGAGGTTAATTAGCCCCCTACACGGGTAAATGTTGCCTACCCAGAGGGTAAATTGGTTGATTCTGGATCTGTACATATTTTTTCTCATTTTCTCATTGTGTTTTGACCTGGTATACCGGTATCTGTTCATCATTAGTTGTTCATAAGTAAGTGAAAAAACATTGTTATGTGCCAGGGGTAAATGGGACGAAAAAAGTTGGGAACCCCTGCTCCGGGGTCAATTTACAATTTTTACCAAAGGCAATTAACCTACAAATCAGGACGTCTTTGGAGTGTGGGAGAAAATTGGAGCACCCGGGGAAAACCCACACGGTCACAGGAAGAACCTACAAGTGCAGACAATACCCGTAGTCAGGATCAAACCCGGGTCCCTGGCGCTGTAAGGCAGCAACTCTACCGTTGTGCCGCCCAAATATCCTATGTATCCCTCTAATCGCAATTTTGTTGGGTCATGATCACACCAGTTTGAGAGGCTTGCATTGTGCAAAATCGGCCTCTGCATTTCCAACAACATGCTGTACTTCCAAAAAATTGTAGTGTCTGTGAAGAGATAGGCTCGAGAAATGCCTTTAAGATAGGCTCGAAAAATGCTGGAGTAACTGAGTGGGACAGGCAGCATCTCAGGAGAACGCATTGCTGATGTTTCAGGTCGGAATCCTACTTAAGGCTGATTGAGGGGTTCTCCAAGTGGAATTTGATACATGGTTCACTCATCTTGTGAGGTGGATGGGGGGTACCAACGTTCGATACAAGATTTGCTCACTGTGGGAGGCAGATGCGGGTTACCGGGATTGAATACAAGATAATTCACTGTGTCATATGTTGATAGAAAGGAGCGGCTGAGCTTGTATACTCTGCCATTTAGAGGGATGAGAGGATATCTTATTGAAACATTTAAGATTATTAAGGGTTTAGACACGCTGGAGGCAGGAAACATGTTCCCGATGTTGGGGGAGTCCAGAACCAGGGGCCACCGTTTAAGAATAAGGGGCAAGCCATTTAGAACGGAGATAAGGAAAAAAAACTTCTTCACACAGACGGTTGTGAATCTGTGGAATTCTCTGCCTCAGAAGGCAGCGGAGGCCAATTCTCTGGATGCTTTCAAGAGAGTCAGATAGAGTTCTTAAAGATAGCGGAGTCAGGGGATATGGGGAGAAGGCAGGAACGGGGTACTAATTGTGGATGATCAGCCATGATCACAGTGAATGATCGAAGGACTGAATGGCCGACTCCTGCACCTATTGTCTATTGTTAGTTCACTCATAAAACGAGGAAACTTTGCCGATGACTTTGCCCCCCCCCCCCCAGGCATGCTTTGAAAACGCAAACCAGAAACAAACCCGGTACAAATGCTGAACCAATCAATCTAGGCCAGGGCGGATCTTTCAAAGAACGGTTACTTAAAAAGGTGCTACCGAACAACACCTGCCGCCCACAGAACACATACCTCAGCAAGAGCAATGATCTCAGAAATAGAGAGACCACTGACAGGGAATGGAAAGAAAGAGCGAGGGATAAAACTAGTGATAAGCTCCAGGGAACCATTGGATGCAGAGGATAATAAAGCCAAGACAACACAGGGTAAGCTGGTAACCCCAAATATGGAGGGTGAATATCAACCGAGGTGCCTGGTGAAAGTTGTTATCGGGAGAATTTCAAAACTTTAATGAAAAGAGGTTTTCCCCTCGGCTCTCATTATTACTTGTTGTTATGCAGATCAGTCTTGGGGGAAAAAGTCAAACCAAAAATGTGTTTTATTTGTAGATAACACTATTCCTACTTGTATCCCTCAACTTCCTCTCATCACAAAGCAGGCATTACAAATGGACTCAAGAGACATTATATTTCACTGTCAGTTTCATCCATGGCCAACATTCGTTTGATACATCCTATCGGATCTCATCCATGGATCAAATTTCTAGGTCCCTATATTCAAATGCCACACGGTATCTAGGGGAACCTGGCGGATCAGGCAGCATCTGGGAACGGAGTGAGCAGGTGACATTTCAGTTTGGGACTGGTCTGAAGAAGGGTCATGATCATAAACGGTGCCTGTCCATTCCCTCCTCAGATGCCGCCTGACCCACTGACATCCTTCAGCACTTTGTGTTTTGCTCAAGATTCTAGCATCTGCAGTCTTTTGTGTTTACATGGTGTAGCTAACCTGGCACCAACCCAAGCGTGGTCATTGCTGTCGGAGTCTGTGCAGTTCAATCCAGAGTAGCATCATCTTTGCTGTATCAACTGCACAGAAGAGGTTTGTTTGATCAAATGGCTATCACACCACCATATTGGAAGCTAACAGCATTTTCTGCCACATTTATGTCACACATGCACACAGCATAGCACAAAATGGACGATAAACATGGTACATACCAATAGACATATTGGGCATTCCATTTGCCTCTCCAGCATCTTTGAGAGCCTCCTTCCCATTTAAGTCAATAAGTGTGTTTTAATACAAAGTTAATGCTCTCGCCAGAGCCATCCTCCACCTGTCAGAGTAATGCCCTTCCATTATCCATCTAACAAAAGGCACACAAAATAATCCAGGATTTGTGTTTCGATGCAATCTAGGGCCCAGTGATGTGGGCACAGTGCAGATTCAAAGGGGAAAAGTGACATTGTTTGACCACAACCACAAATTTGAATGTTTGGTGAAAAAAAGGGGCAGCACAGTGGCACAGCGATAGAGTTGCTGCCTTACAGCGCCGGAGACCCAGGTTCGACCCCGATTTTAAGTGCTGTCGGTACGGAGTTTTTACGTTCTCCCCGTGACCGCGAGGGTTTTCTCAGAGATCTTCAGTTCCCTCCCACACTCCAAAGACGCATAGGTTTGTAGGTTAATTGACTTGGTATAAATGTAAATTGTCCATAGTGTGTGTAGGATAGTGTTGATGTGCGGGGATCGCTGGTCGGTGCGGACTCGGTGGGCAGAAGGGCCTGTTTCCGCGCTGTATCTCTAAACTCAACTATTTTGAGGTCCAAGCCAAAGATGTCCCAATTTCTTTTAACTATACTGCAATTCCAACCTCAAAGTTCGAGTGACCTTCAGCTAACCAAGAAACTCAGACATCAGTGTTCGATCCCGACCTCGGATGCTGCCCGTGTGGAGTTTGCACTTCTCCCTGTGACCGCGTGGGCTTCCTCTGGGTGCTCCGGTTTCCTCCCACATCCCTTTGAATAGCACGCAAAACAAAGCCTTTCACTATACCTCGGTACATGTGACAATAATAAACCTAAACCTTTCATCGGCGGCCAAAAATTGTTCAAACATTTGGACTTGCGCCCACTATTTTAAGATGGCATGATAAATGCATTGATAATTTTGTCAAAATGATTCAAGTTCTCAAAACATTGTATTTTGGCTTGGCAGCTTATTAATCACAAAATTAAAGCAGTAAATAAAAATCAAATTAAAAATTGAAAACCAAATTAAAGAATGATTCCCCTCACGGCTCAATTTTAATCCTTTGTGGCTGCAGATGGAAGTTGGGAACCTGCGACCTATGATAAACACAACATATACAGTTTAACATACAGCTAAATACTGACCCTCAACAGAGAAAGACATCTTCAACAGCTGTTGGCAAATAGGCATGTCACTGGCACTATTGACAACTTGGCAGATGTGGCTGGCAATGATAATATCTTGGCCACTGGTGACCTGGCATGCCCTCTTGCATATAGTGCCATGGAACAGCAACATACTACAATGACAAGCTTCCCCAGATGCAACCTCACTTCCTCATGCTGAAGGCTCGCAGATGTGAAGTGGAGGGGCCTGCTTTGGGAAAGGCAATCTCATTAAAGCAATTCATGTTTCAAAGAGAAATTGCCTTAGAGCGCCAGAGACCCAGGTTCGATCCTGCCTTCCGGTGGTGTCTGTTTGTATGTTCTCCCTGTGACCTGCGTGGGTTTTCTTAGTGATCTTCAGTTTCCTCCCTCACTCCAAAGACGTATTGGTTTGTAGGCTCTCGGACAAACTAACCCGCTCCCCACATAACCGATGAAAATGCAGCAATGCATGGCAATTCTTCCACGTTGCCACTGACCAGCCATCAGATCAGTTCCGTTCACAGCAATTGCAAGAGATGTGCCATTTTGGTGAGCACACTTTCATATCCGAGAGGTGAAAAAGCTACAATAGCCAACTCCTTCATCAAAATGAACACTTTCCCCATATTGCAGAGAGGATAGATGCAAGGCCCGTATGATTATAGCTATTTTTAATGCACAGGGTCACAGCTCTAATGAACAATGCTTTAGACATACAGAGCGGAAACAGGCCCTTCGGCCCGAGTCCGCGCCAACAAGCGATCACCACGTACAGTATCCTACACTAGGGGAAATTTACAATTTTATCAAAGCCAATTAACCTACTATCCTGTATGTCTTTGGAGTGTGGGAGAAAAGCAGAGCACCCGGAGAAAACCCATGCAGTCACAGGGAGAACATACAAAGTCCACACGGACAGCACCCGTAGTCAGGATCGAATCAGGGTCTCTGTCACAGTAAGGCAACAGCTCAAGCGCTGCGCCACCGTGGCAAGCTAGTATTGTCCAGTGATGGTGATTAGGGGAGGGTTGACAGAAGCACAGTGCCTCTACCAACCAAGTTTCATCAACAGGACACTCACGGGAGGCTGACACAGACATCACTGGCGTAGTGGGAGCTCTATAGGGGATAAAACAAAAACAAGATCCTACCTCAGAAGCACCCAATGCATCAAACTCAGAATGTCAATAACACCAAAATAATTGACCATAGGGAAAAGCCAAAAAGGTTTAGTGAACCATCCTAATGTAATACAAACAAGTCACTTAGCCATTTTTAGCATATCACTCGGCAAAGGTAACAGGAACAACTCAAGTCAATACTCTTTGATTTTGTGCCAATAATACTCCCAAGGTTTATTGACTTCAAATTACACTTACAATTTCCACTTCCAGGTGACAGACCTGCAAGTATCCAGGTCCTAGTGCAACTCAACCAAATAAATTCTCCACAAACGTCTTATAAGGGTGCACTCAGTAATTGTATCACTAATCGTGAACCACAAAATGTTAAGTTCTTGAGTTCTAGATAGTATAAGTCCAGAGATTGTCTAGGTTTCTGGAAATTCAAGAAACCCATGATTATGATTATGGAATATAGAATTATAGATTCTCAATCTCGAGAATCTAGATTCCTCTGAATCGCGAAATCCCAGATTCCTCAGAATCCAGAAATCCCAGATTCCTCAGAATCTAGAAATCCTAGATTCTCAAGAGAGCCAGGTGTGAAGAGGGACAACGGTTTGCCGAATGGCTGAAGTGTAGGAGGAGATGGCTGAAATGGGCCTTTGTGGCCAGCTGCAGCTAGGACTGTAAAATGGCGCCTCTTGCATATGGACTCTGTGGGTAGCTCTGTGCACACTGCACTAACTGGGGCGATTGTGCTTATGTACAGGGAGAGCCTTGCGGATGTGTACGTAAAAAATGCATTTCACTGTACCTGGTACACTTGACAATAAAGAAACCATTGACATCCAACAAAGTCTTCCCAACAACATCTGTATGGAGGTCAACATTTTAACACACGACTTCCAGACCTGAGCAGCTCCACGAGGGATTGCACCTGGGAAGATGTATTGCCTCCACGGACTAGCTTTAAAAGGAGATGATTAATGTTTATTTTCGCGTTGGCGCTATTCTCATCTGTTACGTGGTCATAAAAATCAGCTAACATTTGCACAAACGGCAAGTTGACGCAAACTCATTCGTCAGCACCCCAAGGACAGTGCAAGAACAAAAGTTGATCCACACTCCCCCCACCCCCCCCAGTCTTGCGTCACTCAAACGTCAGGACAATTAAGGGAAGGGGACACTCAAGCCAATAGCCCACTACCCATGAATCACAAGTGCTTTGCACAAAACTTACTGCATTCATTAACCCCCCTTCTCCAAGCCTTTGTTGTGTGGAATAAGCCAAGTGTAATAACGAAAGAGTTAAACCCAGTAGGGAGCAGGGGATTCAGAGAAGGCTGTACAGGCGTACCACTGGGGCTATCCATCAAGGCAAACGAAGACACGGAGCTCTGCGTGCAGGTAGCACGACTAGGTAAACCACTGCTCCTAAATCATCCTCCTCTCGGCAAGCAAAATGGGTCAGGAGCAGCGCTGTCCTGATTGTGAGTCTTTGAAAACAGAAGAAAAATTGAAACACGAGAATGCAGGAGAGAGTGATAAACACACACACACACACAATTAAAAAGCCTCACTTTGTTTCCACCCTCCCCCCTTCACCCAAAATCAAAGCGCACATCTACAAAACCAAATCTAGTTACCTCATTACTGTCGCTCAACATTAGGTTTGCCCCCCCCCCCCCCCCCTCCCTCTCTCGGCCTGTGACTCTAGTTCTGTCTCTCCACTCCAAGCCAGAGCTCCATTGTAAGCCCTGCACTAAATAGCTGTGGGAAATTAAGCCGGATCCGGTGCAAAACAAAAAGCTTTACAACCTCACCTTACCACCCCCCCTCCCTCCTCCACCCTCCCCCATCTACTCCCCAACTCCTTGCACCTCTCATTATCAAGTGCTGCACTGCTTCTTCCACTTTTTTTTTTATTGCGCAAAATGATTTATGCAACCCAGGTCACCTCTGCTTATTTTAAAAGGTTTTCTCGACAACCTTTTAAAATACACATAAATGCATGCATATAAAATGCAGAGACTTCAAAGCAAATCTAAATTGGATGCAGTTGCAGAAGGCGGAGGTCTCGGAAGAAGCTGAGTTGGAGAGAAGCTGAGTTTGGTTCCTGATGTATAGGTAGGACTTAAAAGCAGCCGTGATTGTCAGGGAAATTTCAGCTTGCAGGTCACACATCAAGGAAGCTCCAAGGGAGCGGGGCCTGATTTAGGCAGGGCTGGCAACGGTCACAGCTTTGAGGGTTCTCTCAAGAATAGCACAATGGCAGCAGACACACATAATCAAAGGCCGGTTTGACTTCAGAATCCACACATCCCCTCCACCCCCACCCCACAAAACAAAACTATACAAAAGCTCACAATGTGCAAGTTTACTCCCAGGTGCTAGAGGTGAAAGCCAAAAAATGTTTTCGCAAAAGACAACTGCTTTCTCTATTTTAATTTTTTTAATTTTTATAATTGCCATTGTTCACCTTAACTATTGTTGGCAGAGCCCTAAGCATTATCCCCGCTGAGGGTCGCTTCCCGAAGCGCTCTGCAGAAGAGGCAAACCCCACTGGGTAGAAAGAACTGAAGTGAGAGACAAAATACATCCACACAGAACAGAGCAAACCTGAGACGCAAGGGAGAAAAAACCTGGGAAGTTATTCTTGGATTCGAGAGCTCCCAGCAGTCTTTGAATCAAAAACAAAAGTCTAACTTGACAGCATTGGTCTCCAGTGTTGGCCTTCACTTAATTCTTTGTAATGCAAGTCATACCTAACGCAAAAAAAAGAAAAATGTTGACTGATTTTCTTAACCAAGAGCACAGTCAGTGCCGTTTCAAGGGAGTGCGGTCCCTTGGAATGGGCGCTGTCCTCAGAAAAGGCGGGAACGGTTCTGCTCGGCCCAATGTGTCAGGCAAGAATCCTATGTCCTGCGGCAGAGTGTCTGTGGGGTCCCACTGTGCGAGCGTGCGTGCATGCGCGCTCAAATGGTAGCAGCCTGATCAAAGCAATTCATGCACAAAATGCGTTGGGAGGTTCCCCCTCCCCCACCTCACAACCCCCTGGGAGATGTGTAGTGTTCTGGCCCAGCAGCAGCACAACAGAACTCTGTGCTATTGCCTGCTCGAGACACCGGCCCATCCTCGACTGATGCAGTGAGGGCAATCACAGGGCATCGCTCACCAATGGGGTACGGCAGCAGGGTCGGGGGAGGCAACGTAACAGCAACACCCCTTGAAGTCCGAGGAAAAGGGTCTCGACCCGAAACATCATCTAATCCTTTTCTCCAGAGATGTTGCCAGACCCGCTGAGTTACTCCAGCTTTTTGTGCCCGACTTCGCTTTAAACCACCATCTGCAGTTCTTTCCTACACACCCCTTGTTCTTTCCTGCACTGCCTTATCTTACACTAAATGCCAGCACCCTTCATCCTGTATCCGTACACTTGTGGATGGCATGTGTAGGAAGGAACTGCAGATACTGGGTTACAGTGAAGATAGATACAAAACGCAGCAGTTCAGGCATAGATACAAAACTCAGCGTTTCAGACAGCATCACTGGAGAAAAGGAATAGGTGACGCTTTGGGTTAAGTCTCTTCCTCAGACGGGGGACAGGGAAACTAGAGGTATGATAAGGTTCAGAACAAATCAAAGCTGGCACCAATGACCAAGGAAAGTATGGCGTGTTTGTAATAATGTACATTCTTTCCTCCGACTTGATCGCACGCAACAAAAAGCTTTACACTGTACCTCGGTATACGTGACAATTAAGTAACTAACTAATAAGCAAAACCAATTTAACATGTACTCTTTGGTGAAACCCTCCACCAATGTATTTATAATGCCTGGAGCTACCATGTACCCGTGGCCACTCGCTTTGCTTGACCTTCCATTGTCCACACGACGTTCCCGCCATGATAAATCCCAAGGGTCAAAGCATAAAGCTAGTTTACAGAACTGTAGAAAGAAAAAGTAGCTGAACTGGAAACATTAAAGGGGCAGGCAAATAATCCTCCCCCGATGGTTTGCGAAGGCACTTCACTTAACCATTGCTGCATCCGCCCATTCATCAGTGCAAAGCCAAGTACAGGTTTATATACAGTTCATGCTACACAGCCCCATTGTATTACACATTGTGCTCAGCTCAGTGTGCATAACACAGCATCACAGATCAAACAGTTCTCGAATTAACATCATTTCAGTGCTATTCACACAAGGGCTATTGAACGAGTTTTTTTCCCCATTACCATCGCATGATGTTCACTGGAGGTTACTGGTGTGTAAAAGTCCCATTAAATAAAAATGTGATTTCCAGGAATTTGTTTGAAGGGTTGGGTGGGGGGGTGCCCCCTCATTAGAGACTGGTTAGCGAGCAAATTGCACGCTCAAAAATTGTTCAGTCCTAATAAATTGTAGAGTGGCCCCCGATGGATTCCCGTTTTAGTTTAGTTCAGATAAGACATCAAAATACACCCTTCAGCCAACCGTGTTCTACGTTATCCCACTTTCTCATCCACTCCCTACACACACAGGCCAATTAGCCTGCAAAGCGGCACATCTTTGGGATGTGGGAGAAGCACAGGGGTAAATTGTGCAAACTCCACACACAAGGTCAGGATCGAACCCGGGTCTCTGGCGCTGAGAGGCAGCAGCGAACTGCTGCGCCAGTTTGGTTTATGATTATCACGTGTGCCGAGGTACAGCGAAACACTTTAACGGTGTGCCGCCCCTGTGGTGACAATGCTGCTGCTTATTAAAATTGATAATTTGTAAATGTATTGCACTGCGACACCCCACACTGGGTGGCATGGACACACAGATGTTATCCCTCCCATGTCCCGATCAAGATAGCAATGCTGCACACACCCAAGTCACCGTCACTTTCCAATGGATTTGCATGTCACAATATGGTAAGCAGGTTCAGTTTAGTTCAGAGATACAGCGCGGACACACGCCCTTCAACCCACCGATCAGCGACCCCTGCACATTAACACTGTCCCACACACACTGGGGACAATTTACAAGGATACCAAGCAAATCAACCTACAAACTTGCACGTTTTTGGCGTGTGGGGGGAAACCGGAATACCGGAGAAAACCCGGGGCGTACAAACTCCATACAGACAGCACCCGTAGTCAGGATCGAACCTGGGTCTGTCGCTGCAAGACAGCTCCTCTACCTCTGCGCCACCGTATTGCCCCTGGTGTACAGTGCAGAAATGCAGACCCTGCCTCTTTTCAACAGAATAGCCAGAAGGAGGCAGTTTTTTTTAAACTAATTTATTTAATGAAACACAGTATAAAGGCTTCCTTGTATGAGCACCCCAATTATTTCCAGGTTACCAAAGACACTGATAGTTAATGCAACCAGGCTCCAAGAACACTTGCATAATTCTTCCCTGACCCATGCACATCCTGTCAGCCAAAAGCCATAGCAACATTAAGCAACTCCACATGTTGACCCTCTCCATTCAAAGGTCAAAGGGAACTGGGAGGTTCAGGCCCCATATCGCTATCTCCATTCTCACAGGACGGCCGTGCCTCAGTAGACAACGCACATCTTGTTAGCAAAGTCGCCGCGCCATCTTCCGCCAACCTCTCCTTGCTAATTGAACCCAAATACCTAGCATTAATCCATCTGCCGTAATCGAATT
This sequence comes from Leucoraja erinaceus, assembly GCF_028641065.1. Lineage (NCBI taxonomy): Eukaryota > Metazoa > Chordata > Chondrichthyes > Rajiformes > Rajidae > Leucoraja > Leucoraja erinaceus. Next base: position 7,165,840 of record NC_073404.1, on the reverse strand, counting down.
TCAGCAAGATCAGAAGAAGTTCAGCCCCAACTTCTCAAAGAAAAGTAGTGGTATAATAAATCACAACAGTAAATAAACGCCCTCATTCAGCTTGTTAATGGTTGAGCAAGCCACAGGACTGCAAATCAGAAGGATAAAATAAAACACAAACACAGTATCTCACAACCTCAAACAGAGTGGGCACAATCTTTAAAGAATTAATTACCAACTCAAAACCAATGCTTTGCTCACTCCACCAACGCCAATAAAACACTGTCAAACCATCTAAATAAAACACGTCACGTGTACGCCCTAGGAGAGGGACTGAACTGGGAAGGAAAATGAAAGCAATGAACCTCCCACCTACCTTGGGTTGTGTTCTTCGAGGAAATGCAACCTTTGGGTCAATCTGTAGAAGCAAATCAGAGAACGGTCAGGAAATCATCAGGTACATCCCGCCTCAGGTCACTTCAGACCAACACGGGGATTCTCAGGCAATAAACACAGAGCAGACTTTTGAAGCCAGGCACAACCTTCACAGAGGACTAGTCTCCGTTTACTTCCTATATCGCTTTCCCTTTTAAAGACTGTGAAAGGGTTTTACGGATCATTTAAGACTTGATACTATTTAGAGGCTCTCACTCTCCTTCGCCAGTTGCAACTCAATGGCAAACTGCTGATCAAAGGATTGCAAACTTTCTCTTCCCCTTTGGGTTACGCGTTCTGAACTTTACGAGCTGTTTAAGCCCTACTTAAATCATTGCTTGTGGAATCAAGGTGGACGAGGTTATTACTGTGCGAGAAAGCAGCGCTCACTAATAACTGACTCACGGTCTGTTTGATGTGTCTGGCTTTGAAGGCCTCGTTCCTCTTGGCCACATGCTGGTTGCAAACCCCACCAGCATGCTCCTAAAACCAGGCTCGTTTCCAATGCCGCGCCTCTTGCAGTCTGCTCTTGTACCTCACACATGTGGTCTGCTCCCAGTTAATCCATCCAAATTGGGGATATACATCCCCAGACAAACACCCCTCTGGGAGGTGGAACCCGCAGACTTAGCTCGCTCTCTCTCCTTCTCATCCCCTATTCGCACACGTAACTACGTTTTAACTGCAGAGAGGATGTACAAGGATGCTGCCGCTACTCAAGGGTCCGAGCTACAGGGAGATGTTGGGCAGGCTAGTATTTTATTCCTTGGAACGCAGGAGGCTGAGTGGGGATCTAATAGAGGTGTATAAAGTCATGAGAGGAATAGATCAGCATGGACACAAATACTCCCAGGCTATTCATCCATGGAAAGGCTGAGTCCAAGCCAGACTCATTTGGCAACCACATAGATTCACTTCCAGGCTAATTGTCATCTTAAAAATTGCCCCTCGTGGGTAGGGAGTGGATGTGAAAGTGGGATAACACAGAATTAGTGTAAACAGGTGATAAGACACAAAAAGCTGGAGTAACTCAGCGGGGCAGGCAGCATCTCTGGATTCTCTGGATCCAGAGAAAGAATGGGTGACGTTTCATAGAAACATAGAAAATAGGTGCAGGAGTAGGCCATTCGGCCCTTCGAGCCTGCACCGCCATTCAATATGATCATGGCTGATCATCCAACTCAGTACCCTGTACCTGCCTTCTCTACATACCGCATGATCACTTTAGCCACAAGGGCCACATCTAACTCCCTCTTAAATATAGACAATGAACTGGCCTCAACTACTTTCTGTGGCAGAATTCCAGAGATTCACCACTCTGTGTGAAAAATGGTTTCCTCATCTCGGTCCTAAAAGATTTCCCCCTTATCCGTAAACCGTGACCCCTTGTTCTGGAACTGTGACCCCTTGTTCTGGGTGGAGACCCTTCTATACGGGTGATCGATGGTCGGCATTTCCCATAGGGTGGTGGGTTGGGGACAAAGGGTTTGTGTCATACACCATAGCAACAGGCCCTGTAGCCCACCACACCCACGCAATCTTTTTGCCCATCCCAGATGCCTGTGTGAGCTTCGTATCCTCTGTGCCATGCCTATTTAAATACCTGTCTATACGTCTCAAACAGGGATTGCATTTCACTCCACCATCTCTTCTGGCAATGAGTATCAACCCCTCTCTTTCTTTTAAAAAAAAACCCCCATCCCTTCAAATTCCCCCTTCCTTTCTGCCAAGAAATACGCCCCCTTGTTTCTGACGCCTCTACCGTGGGGAAAAAAGATTGACTATCAATCCTACTTTTGCTTCTTGGAATTTTATACACCTCCATCGGGTCACTTCTCAGCCTTCTTGACCGCAGGGTAAATAAAACAAGCTTAGTGAATCAAATCTCTCCCTGCAACTTACATCCTCCAATCCAGAAAACATCATAGTGAATCTAGACACAAAACGCTGGAGTAACTCAGCAGAACAGGCAGCATATTGGGATAGGAATGGGTGACATGTCAGGTCGAGACACTCCTTCCGACTGAGAATCAGGGGCGAGGGAGACACAGAGATAAGAAAGGGTATGGTTTGAAAACGAGATATCAAAGGAGATGAGGCTCAAGAAAAGTGTAGAACAAATCATTGTTCCTTAGGAGAAGGTGACAACAGAGCACAGAGCTAATATTTAATGAGGGGACAGTCAAATGGTCGGAGAACTAGGAAAGGGGGTGGATGGAGGGAGAGGGAAAGCAAGAGTTGCGTGAAGTTAGAGAAATCAATATTCATACCGCTGGAGTGTAAGCTGCCCTAGCAAAATGTGAGGAGCTGTTCCTCCAATTTGCGCTGGGCTGCACTCTGACAATGGAGGAGGTCCAGGAGAGAAGAGTGAATCTCCTCTGCATTCTCTCTAACGTGACTACATCCTTCCCATAGAGCGGGGACCAGAAGTGCACGAGGTACTGAAGGTTTGGTCTAACCAGTGCTCGGTAAAGTTGCAATATAACAGCACAGATTTTATAAACTCTGCCCTCTGCCCCAGCATGCCATGCGGCTTCGTCACCACCTTATCTGCGCTGCCATCTATGTTTGTGAACCCCGTGGTCTCCCTGTTCATCATCTAGAGATGGACATGTAGACTTAATGAGATGTACATCCATTTTTGGATCCAAAGATTAAAATTGTTTTATGGCTCTTCAAAGATGAAAATAAAAGCCAAAAAATATTATTTTGTCCACAGCTTGTTCTGGCATCACTCTGTACCTCCTCTGGTGAAAACATCGCTGTTCAGGTGCAAGCTTCCACCCCCCAGCCGACACTGAACCACTTGCCCTGCCCCTGATCAGATGCACAGGGACAGGTTCAAACACCCCAGCGCAAGTGTGTGGATCTCCACTAAAGCAAAGTTTTACACCCTCCGTCTATCAACCACCTTACACTACACTTCTGTTGCACAATTCACCTGAAAGCATCAACTACCATCACCCATCATCTGTAACGCCAGGGTAGTAACATGAAAGATAAATCACTACAAAAGCAGAAACGTTTTCGGCCAATATTACTTCCTCAATGGACACCACTACTTCTAGTACAGTGCACCACAGACGTCAAAATAACTGGATCGCTCGTAAGCACCCAAAACAGAAAACACTTGCAGCAAAGAATACACAATCCTCACACAGAGGCACTCTAATCAGTGCAGCCAGGAAGTAAACAAACTGAGAAGGCAAACTGATGTTTCAGACTTTACAAGATATCAAGGGGAAAAAAAAAATATATATATATATATATAAACACACACACACACACACACACACTCTGTGCACCTTCTAGTGTTTAAAATAGGTTAGTACCACAGCTGTTTTAATACAGAAGTGACGGTTCAGTGAAAACTAAGTGCCAAACTTCAACTCCGTCCCTACGTTAATTCTTGCCCATGCAACGTTTTCAACATTAAGGCATCAATAATCTCCTTTGTGCAGTCTGATACCTCATGTGGTTCAAGGGCACCTAATCCAGTCTACCAAACATAATTTAAAAGAGTGGGAATTTTAATTATATCACCCACTGTCAGCGGAAGTTGCCTGAGAAACTAATTTCGCACCCAGAAGAATTTTTCATTTCGCACAGAGGAGCAAAAGAACGGAAAAATGTGCTAAAATTCTCAACTAAAGCTGGATTATCTACTCATGACTAACCTTCCGTGTCGTTCTATTTATTTTAAAACTACAAAAATTAGCACTGTCTAAATCATTACTTTGCAAACGTATAAAAACGAGCTAATTTTTAAGACTACGATTAGTTAGTTAGATCTAACTACATGGAAATAATATTTAAGACCAGCTAGTCTTCTAGAAGGCACTAAGACAGGAAAACAAAACTATTTCTGTAGATTGTCATTACCTAAATAAAGCTTTAATGCAACTGTAAACAACAGCTCTCCTTGCGAGGTGAATACCCCAACAGATCGGTTTCCTGCCCTGAATCTTAAAACAAAGTCGAAAGGGTATAGAAGACTACAAAACAAATGCTAAGACACCAGAACAAAGAATGATCAACAAGAAAGCTCAGTCAAGCGATTTACAGTCAAGCTCAGCTTGTGTGTCAGTAAACTTTAGGCTTCAAGTTGGAGCATTGTTTTTCTCTCAAAAGGGAGTGGAATTTATTTCTTTTTTTTTAATGCAGAGCCAACCCCTTCATCGTCTGCCATTTGTGTGGCATCTTGATCGTACCGCTTTGAAAAGCGATTAGATTTTAACTGCAAGACTTCCATTTAAGATAATTTAATCGACCACTAGGTGGTTTGATTGTCAATTTGTATAACTGACATGAAATTGACAGTTAAGATGTTCCGATAGGATAGCTAGGACATTACACATATTTTTTTTCTTAAAAAGGGGGCAATGCGAACACAAGTTGTAGCAATCAATGTAAATTGTAAGCATTTGGCCCTAACACTGTGAGATGTTTTTTGATTCTAATAACAAAAGACACATCAGGCATAATTGACCTTAAGAGAGGTGTGGAAAAAAACATTTCATTATAATTTCACACTGACACAGAAACACACAAACATACCGTCTTTGAATCTAGTTCGTGATGGGGCTGAGCTAATACTTTATCTACACTTGCAGAATCGGCAAACGTAACGAAACCGAAGCCTCTGAAATGACACAAAGAAACAAAAACACGATGAGTATTCAAACGTACAACAGGAAGAGGGGGGTAAAAAAAAAAAGCAAGTGTCAAAATATCGCTTCGATTGAACGAGGACTCGAAGCGTGGAAAAGCGGGAGAGAGAGGGAGAGAGAGAGAGAGAGAAAACGGGCTACAAATGTAGCGAAAAAAATGCAAAGCAGATATACACAAAGTATCACCTCCAAACATCGACAATGTCAAAAAATAATATCGTTGCTCAAAGACTACGTTGGAGACACTGCCACAATTATAAGCGGACGCACTTTTGTCTTCGAGGTGAAATCAATATCAAACTTATTTTTTAAATTATGAATTCTTTCTCCCCAAAAACAACAACAAAAAAAATAAAGTAATATTCATGATCTTACCTGGATCGCTTCGTGGTCGGGTCTCGCATTACCATACACTCTCTGATCTCGCCAAATTTGCTGAAATAGTCCCTAAGGCTGTCTGTAAAAATATAATTTCGAAAAGAAAGGAAGAGAGGGCCAACAAATTACAGAGGGGAGCGGGGAAAAAGCCGGTTACTATGTTACCACTGGGAGATTTCAGATGCACTTAAGAGACAATAATTGAACGTAGGGGTCGCCTGGAGGACCAAAGCAACTCCATAATGTTACCATTACAATCAAAGACAGCCGCAATCAAAAACAACCTTGTAAAACTGGAAGTAAAAGAGCGATCGCTCAAAATCTCACAACACCTCCTCCTCCTCCCATTCCTTCATCACCCACCCCACCTCTCCTCCCCCACCCCCCACCCCAACTCCCCTCCCCTCTTTTGCAAGGTTATCTATCTATTAAAAGCGCTGGAAATACACAGAGAAATACTTTTGCCCGGGCTCTCTTACCTGGTGAGGTCTGCCAGCTTAGGCCGCCGATGAACATTTTACTGGGGGGAAACACAACAGAAGTGAGCACAGATGTCAGATCGGCCATTTTGACGTGTAACTTAGAGCTAAAAAGGAAGAGAGAGGGAGGGAGGAAAGGTAGGAGGAAGGAGGGAGGGAGGAGAGAGAGGGAGGGAAGGAGAAAGAGAGAGAGAGAGAGAGGTGGGAGGGAGAGGCCTGGCCCTCTACAGAGTGTAGTTTCACAAAAATAAAACTAGGTGCAGGGGGAGAGAGTGAGTCTCCAGAGAGAGAGACAGACAGAGAGAGAGAGATAGAGGGGGGGAAGGACAAGACAGAAACAGCACCAAAAATAAAAGTCAGGTCAGAACATACCCTGGGTCATGTTGCGAGTCGGTGGGACTGCCAGAGGTGGCTTGACTGCCGTCTGCCTCCATTATCTAGCAACTAATCAAGACACACACACATAGAACCACGCACAGAGCCCCCCGGAAAAATGAAGAGATCAGCGCCGGTCCGAGAGAGTGGAGAGGCAGGCGAGAGGGAGCCCGTCACACGTGGGATCAGCTCGGTCCGGTCGGGTCCGGGAGCCGCCGCCGCTGCCGCTGCCTCAGCCCCCAACATGGGCGGGCCCTAGGCCCCGGGCCCCTCCCCGCCCCTCCCCCCCGTGTCCAACCCCCCCTCTAGAGAGCCCGCCTCTCCGCACCGCCCATTGGTCCGCTGCACCGCTGCCTCCACTGACTATTGGCCCGTCCGCCTATCGATCAGTGCCACCTCCTGCCCGCCCCAGGGCCCGCCTTCTCGCACCGCCCGTTGGTCGCGTCCAGCACCGCCCCACTTGGCCATTGGTCCGCTCCCCCGTCAATCACAGCTACATCCCTTCCTCCTCAGTCCGCCCCTCCCCCGGACCGCCCATTGGCCACTCAACGAGCCGCTTCCACTCACCACTGGCCGATGAGCACGTCCATCATAGCCAGGCCCACACCACCTTCCCCCAGAGCCCGCCTCCGCGCATTGCCCATTGGCCGCCCGCACTGCCGACGCCACTCACCATTGGCCGATGGGCACGTCAATCACAGTCTCCCATCCCCCGCCCGCCGCCAGGGCCCACCTTCCCGGCCCGCTCATTGGCCGCCTTCCGCATCGCCTCCATTGCCCATTGGTTCTCCCTTCCTTCAATCATATCCATCCCCCGCCCGCCCCTGGGTCCCGCCTCTCGCGCCCGCCCATTGGCCGCCTCCAGTGCGGACGCCCCATCGCCATTGGGCTGTGCTCCCGTCAATCACTCATCCGAAATAGCCCCGCCTGCCGGTTTCGTCATTCCCAGGGAGTACAAACACGCGCACGCGCACTGCGCATTCCCTCCAGCCCGTGCGTCAGAGGGCGGCCGCTTGATCGACCCGTTGTCATGGAAAGCGGCCACGATGCAAATGGCGTCATTGCACAACAACACTCCGGCAAGCGAGCGAGCGAGCGAGCGAGAGAGAGAAAAAAATACTTTTTGCAAAAAATAAAAATAAATGCAAAATAAGTTTTTTATCCCTCGTTCCCCCCCCCCTAATTTCTTTCTGCTGCTCGGTGCAAATTAGTCTCATCTCTCTGAAGCGTCGGAGAAGTGCGATTGACTCAGAGAAAGGGAAAAAAAACAACCCAAACTCATTAGAAGTGCTTTATAAGAAAACAAATCCACCGTGAAAGATCGGCTGCACATCTGGAGTTGCAGCCCCCGAGCTAGGGAAAAATGAATTGTTGCATGTGGGTGCTTAATGCAATTAACCTTCCCATGCAACCTCCCTGTTAAAAGACTTTAATGACACTGTTTCATAGATTCTTCGGTCCCCCCACGGTCTTGTTTCCCCCTCCGACCCGTTTTAATCTTGTTTCCTTTACTCGAGGAAGAACATACAACAAACCATTGACTATTTAACCCACATATTAAGAAAATACCCAGTTGGAAGCCCAGGGTTAAATCCTGGAATGTCTCTGTGCACAGGTTTGTAACCGCAGATGTTGCCTCGTTGAATTAATCCTGTGTTTTAAGATTGAGCGGCGGCTTGGCAAAATGACTTTCCCTCCCCCCCGATTGCGAGAGCGAAGGATTATTTACATGAATGCATACGGAAAAATGTATTAATTGTATAATATTCAGATTGTATGAGAGGTTGTATGAGAGGATGTTCAAGATGTACGGATTCCACAATATTGTAGGAGTCAGCCGAAACAAACCAAGCGAAGGAACAAGAGATGTTGTTTTAAGCAGTGCATTTGGGGAGCGGCTGTTTGTAAACTGTGAATACAGTGGTCGATTCATGACATTTCCCTTGCAATACAGAATGCTGCATCTTCCCACTCCAAATCGCCCCTCATTCATTCTCTGAGATGCTGCCTGGCCCGCTGAGTTACTCCAGCTTTTTGTGTCTATTCTCACTCATTCTCATTTCGTTTCCTTTATTTCCCCCAGTGTTTTTCAGTTTTAATCAGGTCAAAATGTCCAGGTTCATGTGTACGTATGCGTACTGTTTTTCCTAATTTATTTTCTTGTTTACAGTGTACTATTTTTACATATTCTGTTTTGTTGCTGCAAGTAAGAATTTAATTGTTCTATCTGCGACATATATGACAGTAAAACACTCTTGACTCTTTAGCAAAGTTTCACCTCGGATTCTTGCTCTTTCCACATAGTGATTGGAAATTCCAAATGAATACGGAACCTGGTGACATTTCATTGAGGTCCAAAAGTACTTCACACCCTTTAAATGTCCTGATTTTTACGAGAGAAAAAAAACACCACAAAAAAAACGGGTTTGTGCACAGTTAGTTCCCCCAGGCAGTGTCACTGACGAATAAACAATTGCAGTGTATTTTGGTGGTGTTCTTCGAGGGAGAAATATTGGCCAGGATACCAAGAATGACTGCAACTCTTTTTTTTCAACGAGAGGATCAAGGTCTCCAGCATAGATTAGACAAAACATCGTGGCATCTCCAGTAATGAGGCTTTCTCCAATTCCACAAGGAGGTTTTTTTGTTTCTCTATTCATGCAAGGATTGTGGGATCTTACATGCTGAGCAAGCGTTTAATTGCCCAACCCTAATTGCACTTGAGGTGATGGGTGATGAGCTGTCTTCTTGAGCGGCTGCAGGCCTTGAGGAGCGAGGGGACCTGCAATGCTGTCAGGGAGAGAGTCCCAGAATTTTGACCCAGTGACGGTGAAAACAAAACGATATATTTCCACTCCCATCTTGCTGCTACTATCGGGAAGAAGGTACAGGAGTCTGAGAAGCGTGAACCTCATGGTTCAAACACGTCTTCTTCCCCATCAACCATCCTGAACCACCTTGTACATCCCTAACCACAACCCTACCTCAGCAATAGGCATTGCATAAGGTTGCCTCCATCTAGAGGAGAACAACACACATGTGCGAATGCTGTTCTTGGACTTTAGTTCAGCGTTCAATACAATCATCCCTCAGCAGAGACGGAAACCGCTTTCAAAACATGGAGGGGACCGAGTGTCAGGGGGTACACCATTTCTTGGCGGCCACGTGCACATGTGCACACTCACACACGCACACACACGCGAGGCATCAGAAGCTACAGCCGTGTGCCTGAGCTAATTAGCTCGGGATTCTTCCAGTTTCCAGCCCCACGACGTGAATGCTTCTACTACGGGGCCGTAGTGAGTCAATTACTGCAGATCTGTACCACAGATTTAAAGTTTGTAACGTGAGGGGGACCGTCCGCCACCTCTGGAAACATGGAGGGGACACGTCCCCCCTGGCCCCCCTGGGTTTTCCGCCAATGTCCCTCAGCACTTGGTAAGCAAACTGGGTCCATTGGGCCTCAGCACCCCCTTATGTAACCGGCTACTGGACTTCCTCACTGATAGACCTCAGTCAGTGCGGGTTGGAAACAACACCTCCAACATCATCTCTCTGAGCACCGGCTCCCCTCAGGGCTGCGTCCTGAGTCCACTGCTGTTTACCCTGATGACCCACGACTGTTGTGCCAGGTTTAGTACAAACCACATCATGAAGTACGCAGGTGACACAACAGTGCTGGGCCTTATCCGGGACGACAATGAAGTGGCTTACAGGGAGGAGGTGAAACAACTGGTGGACTGGTTTGGTGCAGCACGAACAATCTGATCCTGAATGTTGACAAAACAAAGGAGGTCATCGTTGACTTCAGGAGAAACCGGCACAGTCACACACCACTACACATTATTGACATCGATGTGGAGTTGGTCAGTAGCACTGAGTTCCTGGGGGTGCAGATCACGAACAGTCTTACTTGGTCACAAAACATCGCATCACTAGTTAAGAGAGCGCAGCAGCGGCTGCACTTTCTGCGCCGGATGAGAAGAGATCACCTCCCCCATCCCGTCCTCACCACTTTCTAGAGGGGCACCATAGAGAGCATTTTGACCAGCTGCATCTCTGTCTGGTTTGGGGACTGCAAAGCCTCCGACTGGAAGTCCGTGCAGAGAGTGGTGAGGATGGCTGAAAAAATCATCGGGACATTGCGTGCAAACGTTGCTTGTCCAAGGCCAACAGCATTATAAAAGACCCCGCACATCTCCATCATGGACTGTTCACTCTGCTGCCCTTGGGCAAAAGGTATCATAGTATAAGGAGCAGAACGGCCAGGTTTTGCAACAGCTTCTTCTCCCGAGCCATCAGACTCTTGAATTCCATGTAATTTGCCGCCACTATTATCTATTTTATCTTTTTATCTATTTTATCCTTTTGTTATTTTATATTGCATGGTGAGACAGATGCAACAAAATTTCGTTCAGACTTGCATTTATTTTTGAATGACAATAAAGTATTTGATTGATTGATTGATAAGGTTGCATTGCATATCTTGGCTTGCACCATTATGGTCTGGTTTAGCTCATACAACTGATAATTTTTTCTATACTTATTTGTTGTATAATTCTGCAACAAGGGATGCAGAGATAGTGCACGGTGGTGCAGCGGTCGATTCGCTGTCTTACAGCGCCAGAGACTCTACCAGCTGTGCCATTCAAACAATAAAATGCGTTCACATTATTCTTCTAGTTTCCTTTTGGCCAGAATGCAAACAATGATTCAAGAATCATTACTACATCAATTACTGTGGATCAACACTAGATTTCACTGTTGTGTAAAATGGTCCTTGAAGGCTTGCCAGTGTAGATGTAGGGTGAATGTTATACCTAGCTAAAGAGCTGTGAAGCAGAGGGTTACAGTCTCATAATAACCTCGAAACTCAGAGAATAGAGATTCTGGAATTTCCTCTGTCAGTTTTCTGTGGAGCCTCAGACATTAATTGTATTTAAAACTGAGAAGGGCACAATTCTGGATACGTATGAACTTACAAATCATAAAGTGCTGGAGGAACTCGGCACACAAGTTTGAGAGCTCACACCATCTGGCTCAGGAACAGCTACTTCCCCTCTGTCATCAGGCTCTGAACAGAACAGTCCAATGCACCTTTACCCCATTGCGGACACTGTCCTCTGTCTGGGAGCTTGTCATGTTATTGTAGGATCTGCACATATAGAACAGTACACCACAGCCCTTCAGCCCACAATGACTGTGCCGAACATGATGTCAAGACCAATTTGTATCTACCTGCACATACGTAATCTGTATCCCTCCACTCCCTGCATATCCATGTGCTTGTCCAAAAGTCTCTTAAAAGGCTCTATAGTATCTGCCTCCACCACCACACCAAGTAGCACACTCCAGGCACTCGCCACTCACAGTGTTTAAAAAACTTACCTGCATATCTCCTTTAAACTTTGACCCTCTCACCCATAATATTTAATATTTTCATCCTGCGAGAAAGCTTCCGACTGTCTACCTTTCATATGCCTCATAATTTTATAAAATTCTTTCAGGTCTCCCCAAAACCTCTGGCGTTCCAGAGAAAATAACCCAAATCTGTCCAATCCCTCCCCGTAGCTAATATCCCCTAATTCAGAATTAAAGGACATTCCTTTAGGAAGGAGATGAGGAGAAATTTCTTTAGTCAGAGGGTGGTGAATCAGCAGGAATTCTTTGCCACAGATAAACTTAAGGCAGAGATAGATAGATTTTAAATTGTGACACAATTTAGAATTTTTACCAAAGCCAATTAACGTACAAACTCGCATGTCTTTGGAGTGTGGGAGGAAACCGGAACACCTTGAGAAAACCCACGTGGTCACAGGGAGAACGTACAAACTCCATGCAGACAGCACCCCTAGTCAGGATCGAATGTAGGTCTCTGGCACTGAAAGGCAGCAACTATACCCCCACGCTACTGTGCTACCCCCACCTCTCTTCCAGCTTTCTTCCCCCCCCCCCCCCCCCCCCCCCCCGCCACCCCTACCCCCCAAGAACAACCAGTTAGTCTTTTTGTTAGTCTTTTATATAAGAGTAAAGAGGTTCTTCTGCAGTTGTGCAGAGCCCTAGTGAGACCACATCTGGAGTATTGTGTGCAGTTTTGGTCCCCTAATTTGAGGAAGGACATTCTTGCTATTGAGGGAGTGCAGCGTAGGTTTACAAGGTTAATTCCCGGGATGGAGGGACTGTCATATGCTGAGAGAATGGAGCAGCTGGGCTTGTACACTCTGGAGTTTAGAAGGATGAGAGGGTATCTCATTGAAACATATAAGATTGTTAAGGGCTTGGACACGCTAGAGGCAGGAAACATGTTCCCGATGTTGAAGGGGAGTGCAGAACCAGGGGCCACAGTTTAAGAATAAGGAGTAAGCCATTTAGAACGGAGGCGAGGAAACACTTTTTCTCACAGAGAGTGGTGAGTCTGTGGAATTCTCTGCCTCAGAGGGCGGTGGAGGCCGGTTCTCTGGATGCTTTCAAGAGAGAGCTAGATAGAGCTCTTAAAATAGCAGAGTCAGGGGATATGGGGAGAAGGCTGGAACGGGGTACTGATTGGGGATGATCAGCCATGATCACATTGAATGGTGGTGCTGGCTCGAAGGGCCGAATGGCCTACTCCTGCACCTATTGTCTATTGTGTATTGTTTTCTCTTTCACAATTTTCTTCCAACTACGAATATAAATTTGCAAAACTATCGGCAATACTCTCAGTTTCCTTCATCACCCATGCTTCTGTCCGTCATGATGTCGCTAGCCAAAGGTGCAAGGAGAAATGGAGACACAAGCAACTGCGGATGCTGGTTTCCAAAAAAAGATGAGCAGGTATGAAGAGACATAAAGTATGAGTTAAAGATCGAAGAGGTGCAAATTGTGAAGCCAGAGGAATGAATGTGAATGGGAATGGGACAGGGGGAGGGGGAATGGGAGATAAGATTGCTGCCTGCGTAGCAAAGAACTGCAGATAGTGGTTTACATCGAAGATAGACACAAAATGCTGGGGTAACTCAGCAGGACAGGCAGCATCTCTGGAGAAAAGGAATGGGTGACATTTTGGGTCGAGACCCTTCTTCAGAGCGTCAGGGGAGAGGTAGTTACAGAGACCCTCTCTCCAGAGATGCTGCCTGCTCCGCTGTTCCAGCATTTTGTATCTATCTATGATCACTGCCTACTTGCCTTGGCCCATTGCTATTGTTGACTGCCACCCATGGTTATATTCATAACATCATCGATTATAATGCTTACCACCTCCAGGATTTCTATTAATGATGCACAGAGGTTGCTGATGCAAGATTTGGTGGAGGAGAACGTGGAAAATGCAACCCATATCTCTCTAATCTAAGGCGATGCATGTTGGTGCTGTAACGCTAAAGGCCACCACTCTCATTCCGTCCCTCCCTCCCTCCATCCGTCCCTCCCTCCCTCTCCTCCTCCCTCCCTCCCAGCCTGTTTCCATGCTGTGTAGCTTTGAGAATTAATCTAGTGAAGAAGGATCCCAACACAAAACATAACCTACCAGTCTAAAGAAAGGTCCCAACTTGAAACACTACCTATTCATGCTGCTTGACGCGCTGAGTTACTCCAGCACTTTATATCTTTCTTTTGTCTTGTGTCTTGACTTTAAATCTCATACTGCCTTCACACCAAATCAACCATGCATCTCTTAGTAATGGTCACTGTAAAATGACAGTGGATAGGAAAGTTTTGGAGGGATAGGAACCAAATGCAGGCAAATGGGACTTGCTTGGATGCGGCGTCTTGGTCGGCATGGATGCGTTGGGCTGAAGGGCCTGTTTCCGTGTTGTATGACTATGGCCAGGAGTAGGAATCCTAGCTGATGAGGGGGAATTTCTTTAGCCAGAGGGTAGTGAATGCATAGAATCCATTGCCACAGACGGCTGCGGAGGCTTTCATTGGGTAGTTTTAAAGCGGAGTTTGACAGATTCTTCTTCTCCTTGCGAATGAAACATCAACCAAAGGAATAGTTAGATCTCAAGTGTTCAAGAAGGAACTGCTGATGCTGGAAAATCGAAGGTAGACAAAATTGCTGGAGAAACTCAGCGGGTGCGGCAGCATCTATGGAGCGAAAGAAATAGGCAACGTTTCGGGACGAAACGTTGCCTATTTCCTTCGCTCCATAGATGCTGCCGCACCCGTTGAGTTTCTCCAGCAATTTTGACTACCTTAGTTAGATCTCAAGCCTTGAGCAGCCAGGTTGTTGTCTCTGTGTCAATGTCTGCCAGGCCCTGAGCTCCATTTGGTGGGTGGTAGAGCGGGCACCCAGAGATGACATGGTCGGCTGTCTTGATTAGTTAGGACGTCGTAGGTTATGGTTGAGAGAGTAAAAATAGATCAGCCGTGATCGTATGGTGGTGCAGACTCGATGGGCCAAATGCCCTCACTCTGCTTCTCTGCCTTAGGGTCTGATTCCTTAACTGACGAGGTGTACAGAAGCACCATCAACAAAAATCGGAACTGCCTGGGACATGGTCTGGAGACAGATACCTGGCTCATCACTCTGACTCACATTACCCATTGCCATTTCCAAATGTATCGCACGCTCCTGTCTATTTAAACATGCTGCCTGATGCTGATAAAGCTAATAGTCTCTTTAGGATTAAACACTGTTTAAGGTAACACCATGCCGCAGGGATATAAAACGATCGCAGCATCAAATACAATTGAGTTTTACAATCAATGACGAGATCAGCGGAATATTATTTTTATATGAAATAAAATGCAAACAAAGCAAAGGCTTTGGCTCTAGCTTGTGACTGTATTAACATGCATTGTTCCTCCGATACAAAAATAATCATTGTATGAAACATTAGGACAATGACAATCCCCTGATGCCTACACCCTTTCTTATTTGTTATTAATGGAATAATATACAAGAATAAACAAGGGAGTTTCTTTAAAATCTTGGAAGCAACCATAGGTTTAAGGTGAAGGGGAAAAGATTTAATAGGATATCTGAGGCGTAACTTTTTCACACAAAGGGTGGTAGGTGTATGGAACATGCTGCCAGAGGAGGTAGTTGAGGCTGGGGTAGACAAAAATGCTGGAGAAACTCAGCCGGTGAGGCAGCATCTATGGAGCGAAGGAAAAAGGCAATGTTTCGGGCCAAAACCCTTCTTCAGACTGATGTGAGGGTGGTGGCCGGGGGGGGGGGGGGGGGGGGGGGGGGGGGGGGGGTGGGGGGGGAAGAAGAAAAGGAAAATGAGGAGAGAGTGGGCTGAGGGAGAGCTGAGAAGCAAAGATCTTTGCTGAGAAGGGGAGGAGAAAGTAAGGACTACCTGAAATTAGAGAGGTCAATGTTCATACCGCTGGGGTACAGACTAGTCCCAGTTAAGGCTGGGACTATCCCGACGTTTAAGAAACAGTTAGACAGGTACATGGATAGGACAGGTTTGGAGGGATAATGGACCAAATGTGGGCTGATGGGACAAGTGTAGCTGGGACATGTTGGCCGGTGTGGGCAAGTTGGGCCGAAGGGCCTGTTTCCACGCTGTATTAGTCTATGACTGTATAACACACACTGTAAGTCGGGCGAGGTTTAGAGTAATTGCATGCAGTATTTCATTTGAAAAGTATATTATTCCTTCTAAAATCCAACGCATCTGATCACTTCAGAAGTCTGCAAACGGAAACATCATACAAGCAAAGTTAAATGCAAACAGACTTCTATGTAATGGAAGAACACTGATTCATAACCAGCACAGATTCCCGCCTCCTCCAGCACACCCACAGTTTCATTGTTAGAATCTAAAAACAGATACACATTCATTTAAAGTAAATTGAAAGACAGTGGTCCTGTTCTTGCAAGGATTAAATGAATCAAAACTGGGTATGTTCAATCCATTCATCAGCTCCCATTGGAAGCTTTTTGTAGCAGGTCCGATCTGGAGTACAAAACAAAATTGCCTTTATGTTGAGACAATGAGCAGACTGACGTGCCAGTGCAAGGCAGAGTAAATAAGACATCGCGCTGCAAGTTTGGGAATGTTTAAACCTGGTTAAACGCCGTTCAAACAAACGCACAACGCTTTTACAAATCCATGCGTTTTCGACAAAAGGTACTATAAAGTTCTGTCTAGCGAAAACTGACGTTGATTTCTTTCTTTGCTGGTTAAAGAAGCGATTAGCACGACCTTTCGGCAGCGTCAGTTCAGTTAAAATGAACGTTCAATCCTCACACAAAAAGAAAATGATCAGAGATGCAGTTTGAGGTTAGAGTTTGCAGCCACCCTCTGCAATTACGATGATTTCTTTGAGCGGTTTTAACTCCTTCGTTGATCACAGCTTGCACTGATTTAGTATCAGAGAAAGCAAATGAGCAGAGAAAGATAGCCAGATTGGTACTGACAGGGTAGCAGGAGATGTGGGAAGGCAAATAAGATGGAAGCCAGGATGAATAGAGATTTAAAGATATATATAAAACTAGGTGAGAGGGTGAGAACGATTATATATGTAAATAGAGACAAAAATGCTGGAGTAACTCAGCGGGACAGGCAGCATCCCTGGAGAGACGATGTTTGGAAGGAAGTTGACTCCTTCCTAATCTGCCTTTTTTTCCCCCTGTACCTTTCATTTCCCTCCCCCATTTTGTCCTTTCTTTAAAATGCTGGAATAAGTCAGCGGGACGGGCAGCATCTCTGGATGGAAGGAATGGGTGACGTTTCGGGTCGAGACCCATTTTCTGATTTATAGTTAAATCACAGGAATGCAAGGACTTACATGCAAATCGACAATTCAGACAATAACAGAGAAAGGACAAGGGTCTCGACCCGAAACTTCACCCATTCCTTCCATCCAGAGATGCTGCCTGTCCCGCTGAATTATTCCAGCATTTTAAAGAAAGGCCAAAATGGGGGGGGGGGGGGGGGGGGGGGGGGGGGGGGGGGGGGGGGGGGGGGGGGGGGGGGGGGGGGGGGGGGGGGAGGAAAAAAAAAAGGCAGATTAGGAAGGAGTCAACTTCCTTCCATCCAGCTCTCAATGTCTCGTCAAAATCAACACTGTCTTCACACAAAGCCCAGTGTTTTCAGACATCAGCATTACAGAGCTTGCTTGTTCTGGTTGATTCTCCCTCTCTGAGGTGAAGGAACAGTGTTATCAGAAGCTGTTAAGTGATGATGGCTATATGCTGTGATGTCCTCTTGCTTATGACAACTCTACTTTCAATAACTGGACAGGGATGTTCATTTGCCTGAAAAGTCCACCCTACAGTTTTTGACAAACCCCTTTAACAAATTATTTTAAGCAGGACCACAAACATATATAACCCTTTAGTCATTTTATGTGTGAACAATAACATTCCTATTTGCTTCATAGCTTTTGATTCTTTTTTTAGAGGTATGGATTACATGAATAATTTAACCAGATGAACAAGACTAACAGGATAGATTGTCCAGGCAGCAATCTGCATTTATAAAACGCCGTTAACATAAGTAATTATGGACGGTGGCACGGTGGCGCAGCGGTAGAGTTGCTGCCTCACAGCGCCAGAGACGTGGGTTCGATCCTGACTACGGGTCCTGTCTGTATGGAATTTCTACGTTCTCCCCGTGACCTGCGTGGGTTTTCTCCGGGTGCACCGGTTTCCTGCCACACTCCAAAGACGTGCAGGGTTACAGGTTAATTGGCTTCTGTAAAATTGTAAATTGTCCCCAGTACGTGTAGGATAGTGCTAGTGCGCGGGGATCGCTGGTCGGCGCCGACTCAGTGGGCCGAGGGGCCTGTTTCCACGCTGTATCTCTAAAACTAAAAAAACTAAATATCCCAAAGCGCATCAAAATTTAACATTAAGCTTCTTCAGAGACAAAAATTTGTCAAAATGGTTGGTGTAATAGAACATAGAACAGTACGGCACAAAGACCAGCCCTTTGACCCACACTGCCTGTGTCGAACAACCAAGACCATCACTAACTGTGTACCATCACTTATCTACCTGCACATAATCTGAATCCCTAAATTCCCTGCATATCCATACGCCTATCCAAAAATATTGTATATGCCACTATCATATCTGCTTCAACACCCACCCCAGGAAGTAAGTTGCAGGCACTCACCACCCTCTGTGTAAAAAAACTTGTCCCGCACATCTCTTTCCAGCTTTGTCCATCTCACTTTAAAGCTTTGCCATCCAGCATTTGACTTTTCCAACCTGGGAAAAAAGTTTTGATTGTCTATTCTATCGATGCCTCATAATTTATTTAACATACTTCTCCCAGGTCTCCCCGCAACTTCCGGCATTCCAGAGAAAAGAATCCAAGCCTGCCCAACCGCTCCCTGAGGCTGAAGAGAGACACAAAGTGCTGGAGTCACTCAGCGGGTCAGGCAGCATCTCTAGAGAAAAAGGATGGGTAAATTTTCGAGTCGGAACTATTCTTCAAACCTATACGCGAAGAGATTTTTGCAGTGGAGCAAGACAAAACATGCAGAAAGGGACTGCAGATGCTGGTTCATACTGAAGATAGACGCAAAGTGTTGGAGTAACTCAGCGGGTCATGCAGCGTCTCTGGAGAAAAAGGGTGCATGACGTTTTGGGACCGAACCCTTCACCCTGTAGCGAATAGCCCTTAATCCAGGCATTGTTCTGATAAAAATCCACTCGCTGGGGTTTAGAAAGATATGGGGGACCTCATTGAAACCAACTGAGTCATGAAAGGCCTGGAAAGAGTGGATGTGGAGAAGATGTTTCCACTAGTGGTAGAGTCTAGGACCAGAGGTCAAAGCCTCAGAATAAAAGGACGTTCCTTTAGGAAGGAGGAATTTCTTTAGTCAGAGGGTGGTGAATCTGTGGAATTCATTGCCACACAATGTTGTGGAGACCAAGACATCTGGTATTTTCAAAGTGGAGATTGATTAGTACGGGTGTCAGGGGTTATGCAGAGAAGGCGGGAGAATGGAGTCGAGAGGGAACGATAGATCAGCCATGATTGAACAGCGGTAGACTCGATAGGCCAAATGGCCTAATTCTGCTCCTATCACTTATGAACGTAAAATTCAGAGTGCCATAAAAGGAAGAGAGGTTCAGATAGGGGATTCCAGAGTTTAGCACCTTGAGGGCAAAACAGAACAAATACAATCAAACATACTCAAGAGGGCAGAGTTGGAGCACTTGAACAAGAAAATCCTGTCTTCAGCACATGGACTCCACTCTTGCAGATATCAGTGAGAGTCACAGGCAGGCTCAATTGCTCAGACTAGTGGCTTCAATCTACTCTGGCATAGCAAGAATCGCTAACCTAGGGTTCTTCACACTCATCAAACAAGCATTCATTTCAAAGTTCTCTGGAAGTAATTCGTTATGACTTTATTGCCTAGACATAGAGCCATACAGCGCGGAATCAAGCCCAACTTGCCCACAACACCAAGCATGTCCTGTCTACACTAGCCCCACCTGCCTGCATTTGGCCCATATCCGTCTAACCCTGTCCTATCCATGTACCTGTCCAAATGTTTCTTAAACGTTGCGATAGCCCCTGCCTCCTCTGGTCGCTTGCTCTATACACCTACCAACCTTTGCGTGAAAAAGTTACCCTTCAGATTCTTATTAAATCTTTCCCCCTTCACCTTAAACCTATGTCGTCTGGTTCTCGATTCCCCTACTCTGGGCAAGAGACTCTGTGCATCTCTACCCGGTCCATTCCTCTCATGATTTTATACACCTCTATAAGATAAAATGCCATTTACTCACAAACTCTCCCGAGTTTTCCCCTTGATTCAAACTCGGTAATAGCCATTCGTAGATACTCAGGGCTA
The DNA here is from genome assembly GCF_028641065.1 of Leucoraja erinaceus. Lineage (NCBI taxonomy): Eukaryota > Metazoa > Chordata > Chondrichthyes > Rajiformes > Rajidae > Leucoraja > Leucoraja erinaceus. Next base: position 7,145,781 of record NC_073404.1, on the reverse strand, counting down.
TTATTTTTAAACTCGTGGACATTTTTCAACACATCCCGACTTACCTGATGCCTCGAGTTCCTACAGCTGGCATTACGAGCCACTACGAAACATCTACGGACGCCTACAGGCTCGCTACCGACATTACCCGACATTCCCAGAGTTCGAATAAAGGGGAAAATTCGGGAGAGTTCGTGAGTAACTCGGGAAAGTGGGACAGGGGCCTTCAGGAGGCGACCCAGTGCCGGGACAGAAGTGGACAGCATCTCTTCAGGAGCAGGAAGGATTAGGTGGATTATAATTTTCCTGAACCTTTCATCATCGAGGGTGAGCCCTTTGAGCTGGTAAACATGGCACCAGGAGAATTTCCGGAGCTGAGCTAAGAAGGTGCTTTGAAAAGATGACTCCAATTAAAACATCGAAGGGGGAAACTTTCCACGAGTAGCGGCAAAGTTAAACAAGCTTTGTTGCCACGGTGCAAGTCATAACTGAGTGAAAGTTTTAAAACTTTCTCAGTATTTATTCCCTGGAGAATGCTGAACAATGAAAACAGCAAAACACGATGTGTAGAGGAACACAAGTCAGGCAACATTTGGGGAGGCGATTTGACAGACATTATAACGCCAACTAATCTTCGAAATACGAACTGTTTCGGCTGCACTCGGGACTTCGAACATTTGTTTTGTCTTGCACTAATAGTTTTTTGTTATTTATTGGGGGTTTTTTTTGGTTTGTTTTGTTATTATGTATCTGTATTAAGTATTATATTATTCTGTGTTTCTTATGTGTTTGTATTATGTATTTGAAGTATTATTTGTTTTATTATTAGTACTGTGTTTACAGACCTGTTATGCTACTGCAAGTAAGAATCACATGGTAGACAAAATGCTGGAGAAACTCAGCGGGTGAGGCAGCATCTATGGAGCGAAGGAAATAGGTAACGTTTCGGTGCCTATTTCATAGATGCTGCCTCACCTGCCGAGTTTCTCTAGCACTTTTTTCTCCCTTCAGACTTCAGAACGTAGTTTTGCCAAGATTGCAGCATCTGCAGCTCCTAATGCCGTTCTGAATTTGACACTAATGCCAGAATAGTTTGGAACTAATTTGAAAAAGGATCCCTTTAGTACGATTTTTGGACTCCTCTGAAAGCTAACTACAATTGTATTACAAACCTATCATCAATTTCTCGAGAGCACCAGTTGTAATGGGTATCTACTCTACCACAAACGCCACCCATTAAATCTTTTTTCTCCAGAAATGCTGCCTGACCCACTGAGTTACTCCAGCACTTTGTGTCCATCTTCGGTATAGACCAGCAGTTCCTTCCTCCACCGTTGTAATCCTTCATCAGATTGACATTGACATAGCTCTTTCAGCTAACGTTGTATTTAGAAACATAGACATAGAAACATAGAAAATAGGTGCAGGAGTAGGCCATTCGGCCCTTCGAGCCTGCACTGTTATTCAATATGATCATGGCTGATCATCCAACTCAGTATCCTGTACCTGCCTTCTCTCCATACCACCTGATTCCTTTAGCCACAAGGGCCACATCTAACTCCCTCTTAAATATAGCCAATGAACTGGCCTCAACCACCCTCTGTGGCAGAGAATTCCACAGATTCACCACTGTGTGTGAAAAATATTTTTCTCATCTCGGTCCTAAAAGACTTCCCCCTTTTCCTCAAACTGTGACCCTTGTTCTGGACTTCCCTAACATCGGGAACAATCTTCCTGCATCTAGCCTGTCCAACCCCTTAAGAATTTTGTAAGCCTCTCTAAGATCCCCCTCAATTTATTATGTGGAAGATAGACACAAAATGCTGGAGTAACTCAGCGGCACAGGCAGCATCTCTGGAGAGAAGGAATGGGAGACTTTTTGGTTGGGACCCTTCGTCAGTCTGGTCGGGGGAAATGGACAGTGATATAGAGAGAGATAGAAGGATGATTATATTGCACCAGTTAAAAATGCTAATATATTCAGACCTAATGCAAGCATTAGAATGGAACCGTGGGGAGGAGAGAATCACACTGCTGTGATATTCTCATGGAGACACAAGAGATTACAAATTCTGGAATCTTGTAGTCAGCGGGTCAGGCTGTATCTGCGCCTGAAGAAGAATCCCAGTATAGCCCGAGTTAAGAATAAAAAGTGTTTGTGTGTCAAATATACCAAAACGGAAGCATATAATTCTTACTTGTAGCAGAATAACAGGCCTGTAAACACAGTACTAATGATGAAGTTAGTTGCTGCAATTCACTTCATATCAACATTCTGATTCCGAGCGTGCGCTGGCATTTCAGCTTCACAAATGCCAAATCTGTGCGTTTGAAGAGATTCAAACTCCCCCATCGCACAGCGACCACAGCTTACCCTTCACATCCGAGTCCCACAGCGCCCACGCTTCCCCACAACTAAACATTTTCTTTGCTGCGAAAAAAACATCAAGTGCTGGAATAATTCAGCAAGTCAGGCAGCACCTCTGGAGGACATGTTTTAGGCGACGCTTCGAGGGGCTGAGTCGGCTAGGACTCTATTCCTTGGATGAGGGGTGATCTTATAGAGGTGTACAAAATCATGAGAGGAAAGGATTGGGTAGATGCACAGAGTCTCTTGCCCAGAGTAGAATTCCAGAACCAGAGAACATCAGTTTAAGGTGAGGGGGGGGTGGGAGATTTAATAGGAACCTGAGGGGTAACTTTTTCACACAAAGAGTGGTGGGTGTACGGAACGAGCTGCCCAAGGAGGTAGTTAAGGCAGGTAACATCACAACATTTAATAAACATTTGTACAGGTACACGGATTTAGAGGGATATGGGCCAAACGTAGGCAGGTGGGACTAGTGTAGAAGGGTCATATTGGTCGGTGTGGACAAGTTGTAACAAAGGGCCTGTTTCCACTTGTATGACTAATTATTTGCTCTGGTTACCCACTGCCCACTGTGAATGCTACCTTGACTTGTTGTTGTTTCATGTGCAGGCAAAATAATGAATCACATTTTCTGTGTCCCCTTCCATCTAGTTTTCAGAACAGCCAAAGCACTTGAAAAGCCCAGAAACTAATTTAGTTTGGTTCTGTCACTGAGGTACAATGAAAAGCTTTTTGTTGCATGCTAACCAGTCAGCAGAAAGACTATACATACCAATGGAGCTGCTCATAGTGTGCAGATACATGATCAAGGGAATAATGTGTAATGCAAGATAAAGTACAGTAAAGTCCGATTAAAGATAGTCCGAAGATTTTCAATAAGGTAGATCGTAGCTCAGGACTCAGTGGGTCAGGCAGCATCTCTGGAGAAAAAGGATGGGTGCCGTTTCAGGTCAGAACCCTTCTGAAGGATTCCAGGTATTTCAGGCTGCTCCAGTCCCATGCTAAACTCCTCCAGAAATAGCAAAGAGATTTTGTAAGGCAATATGCAACATTATTTAGAAAATACTTAAATAAGGAAGAGTTAGTAATCCCTATTAGACATTCCCCTTCTTATCCAATTAAAAAAAAAAAACAAGCACAAGCATAGACATCGTCTGTCCATTCCCTCCACGGATACTGCCTGACCCGCTGAGTTCTTCCAGCACTGTGTGTTTTGGATGATTGGTAAATTTGCAGATGCCACATAAAATGGTGGAGTTGTGAACAGCAAACTAGGTTGCACAGGTGGGTCTTCTGCTACAATGTGTAGGAAGGAACTGCAGATGCTGGTTTACACCGATAATAAACACAAAAAGCTGGAGTAATTTAGCAGGTCAGGCAGCATCTCTGGAGAGAAGGAATGGGTGACATTTTGGGTCGGATTGAGTCTGAAGAAGGAATGATGCTACCTGACCCGTTGAATTACTCCAGCATTTTGGTTCAGCTACAATGCATGTTTCCATAATGCAAATTGGATATAGCAAGATTGGCGTTTTATGGAACACATTTTGTATTACACGGGCCAAATCAGTTATAATTCAATTACTATTGGCAACTAGAGATCCACCTAAAAATTACTTTGCAAATTGACTGGCAGGAAAAAAAGCTGTCCTTCAAAAACAACAGTCCAGGGAAACAAAGTTTTCATGTAATCTCTCCACAGTCACCAGACACCATTGTTTCATAAGAACACGGTCTGTCAGTTTCATAGTGGGTGGCAATTGAAATCGATAAGAATCATTTTGGTTGATCATTTGATACAATCAAATAATGTAACATAGAACCCTCTGTAGTTGTAATTGGTGTAACAAAAAATCAACTTGTAGCTAATAAAAAGACTCTTATGTTTGAAAATCCTGTGGGAGAAATAACTTGCATCTGAAGCTCTCTAGCCCCGAACCAGGGCTGGATATACGTATAAGGTAGACAAGCTTAAGGTTAGGGCCTCAAGATCTAGGGGGGCCTACTCACCTCGCTGCCACACCGGACCCGTCGAACCTCGCCGCCCCACTGACCATCCGCCCACCGGGACCTCCTACTCTTTGCCCGCTGACCCTCGACACTCCACCGGCCCGCAGCCGTTGCCTTACCTGCAGCCTGGACTCAGCACCGGGCCTGAAGCTTCCACGCTGCAGACTCCAACTCCCCTGGGCTTGACTGCACTGGGTCCTAGTGTTGGGCCCCCCCCAACCCTGGTAACCTCAGTGGCTGTTCCACTGGGTCTTCCCCATTCCCCTTATACCATGTGACCCCAGCTCTTCCCCACCCACACTACAGTCCTCATACCCCCCTCCCCCCTGACCACCCACCACCAGACATCGCCTCGGCCTCAGTCCACTCGCCTGCCTTCCTCTGGACCCAACCCCCATCCCTGCCGTGTGTTCACCATCCCCCCTGACCTCCCCCTCTCAGATACCGAACAGTCTGTCCTCAGCAGAGACCTTACCTTTGTCCCCCTCCATCTCCACCTCAATGAGTTCCACGCCCACCGCGATTTGGAGCTCTTCTTCCGTCGCCTCCGCCTCACAGCGTTCTTCCATGGGAAGGAGTCCTCGCCCCCATTGATGATCCCTTCTCCCGCCTCTAACGGACCCCCTCCTCTTGGACCCCCCCCCCCATCATGGCCATTGGTACAATGAAATTTGGCGGTCACCATCCAACGTCGGAACGAGAGAACATTCTCAGCGGCTTGGACTTCCGAATCGGCCACTTCCTACCGGAGACTGCGGCTCCCAAAGTCCATAGGCTGAGCTGGGTGGAGATTCACGTTGGCGGCCCACGGCAAAGGGTTCCCAGGGCTCCGCGATATTAAAATCAGTGCGGCCCGAGGCTGGGAGCTCCGCAAACCACAGCTCCGTGATGTTGAAGCAGCAGGCCCAACACTCCAGAGCTTCAAACGGCGATCCAGGTAAGGCATCGCCCGCTCCGCAGTGAATCCAATATGTATTTTAAAACCAACTGTTTAATGACAACATACAGTAGGATCTAAAAGTGTCACACTGCCACTGTCGGGTAGTCATGGTCCTCTAGTCGTGGGGGTGGGGGATTGGAAGGGGGGTGGCCTCACAAGTGAAATAGCTTAGGGCCTCTCTTCATCTAAATCCAGCCCTGCCCCTAGCCCTGTTTTCCTCATTGACACTATTGGTTTTATAACACAAAAATGCTGGAGAAACTCAGCGGGCGAGGCAGCATCTATGGAGCGAAGGATTAGGCGGTGTTTCGGGTCAAGACCATTCTTCAGACTGATGTCGGGGGGGTGGGTAAAAGAAAGGAAGAGGCGGAGACAGTAGGTTGTGGGAGAGCTGGGAAGAGGAGGGGAAGGAGGGAGAAAGCAAGGACTGTTAAACTGTCTTTGTCCTTCCCCTCCCCTTCCCAAAGTAGGATTTATTTATTCACACAAAGGTTATTTGCAGACTGGAAATGTAACCAGCAAAAGGACACAAATTACTGGGTTAACTTGGTGGGTCAGGCAGCATCTCTGGAGAACATGGATAGGTAATGTTTAGGATCGGGATCCTTCTTCAGACTGATGACAGCAGGGGAGGTGAGGGGGCAGTAAAGAGAGCTGGCAGACATACAACTACTGTAAACGGGTGGTCGATGGTCAGCATGGTCTAGGTGGGCTGAAGGGCCTGTTTTCAAGCAGGTCTATGTAATTAAACCTAAACCAAAAACCAGGCTCAAGAGTTGAATATCTTCCCCTAGTTCCTAATGACTAGGGGTGGCATGAAGGTGCAGCGGTAAAGCTCCTGCCTTACAGCGCCAGAGACCCGGGTTCGATCCAGACATTTGTACGTTTGTAGTGGCCATTTGGCTTTAATGATGGTGTGTGCCTTAAATTTTAGACTGCCCGTTATATTGTGGGTGTGATTTATGATACAATATAATTTTGGGCGTTTTTTGGGGCTAAGTTTCTTGCACAGAAGCTTAGTTTTTAGTTTAGTTTGGGACCAGCATGGAGAAGGTTTACCCTTCGACCATGCGAAGCATTTGGAGACACGAGGAGTTTTCTAACCTTTAAAGAGATAATCTGGAGTTCGATTAAAATTATAATGTACGAGTCGGAAAAAGTTTGGATGTACCTTATTGTTTTTCATCAACAATAAAGAATTTATCAGTCAATGACTGTGTTTGGAAGATTTGTCTGTGAAGAAACTCTGAAGGTCTCTGACAGCATGTGAAGACATTCCCCTTAACCATGGAGTCCATATAGTGGCTAGAGGGAGCAATCTCTTGAACGATATAAAAATATGCCACTACAACGTTCACCCCTTGGGATATCTCCGAGATCTCCGGGTTCCTACCACACTCCAAAGACGTACAGGTTTGTAGGTTAATTGGCTTGGTGTAAATGTAAAACCATCCCTAGTGTGTGTAGGGCAGTGTTAATGTGCAGGGATCGCTGGTCTGAAACAGGCCCACTCGGTGGGCCGAAGGGCCTGTTTCCGCGCTGTATCTCTGAACTAAACTATCAATGTCATCTCATAATGGGTAGCCGTCAGATTTTTTGTGCATACATCGTCTACTGAAGGAACCCTTTGCATTGCTAACAGCCCTTCCCTTCATGGACAGATAACTGGAATATGTTTACTGAGGCTATCTGGAGAATGAATGGGTCAGAACACTGAGAAGTTTTTTTTAAATCAGATTACTGAGAGTATTTTGTCACATCGACTCAGATAGTTCCACTACCCACATTGCAAAGGCTAGATAAGGCGAGTTATTTTTCACCACAGTTTGACACAATCGCATGGACGTGCTGATCTTAGAATTCAGGTCTGAAATCCAGTCCTGGCTTACACGTGCCGCGGCAGAATCTAGCGGCACAACGAATAGCTAATGCCAGAGTCAAACTGTAAACTGGACCAACAGGAGAAATGTTCAAGTGAATGCACGGTCTTTTTCCCAGGGTAAGGGGGAATCAAGAACCAGAGGACACGGCTTTAAGGTGAGAGGGGAAACCCTCTCACCTTTGTACTAACCTGAGGGGTGACTTTTAATAGGAACCTGAGGGGTGACTTTTTCCACCCAGAGTATGGTACGCATGTGGAACTGCCAGAGGAGGTAGTTAAGGCGGGTACTAGAACAACATTTATAAAGACACTTGGACGGGTGCATGGATAGGAAAGGTTTAGAGAGACATGGGACTAATGCTGTTAAATGGGACTAGCTTAGATGGGTATATGCAACGAGCCGCCACAGGTGGTAGTTGAGGAAGGTACCATAGCAACATTTAAAAGACATGGCAGCGGCATGGTGGTGCAGCTCCATAAACCCGGGTTTAATCCTGACCACGGGTGCTGCGTGTAGTGTGTACTGTGTGCAAGTTTGTACGTTCTCTTTGTGACCATGTGGGTTTTCTCCGGGAGCTCCGGTTTACTCCCACACTCCAAAGACGTACCGGTATGTATGTTAATTGGCTTGGTATAATTGTGAATTGCCCCTAGTGTGTGTAGGATAGTGTAAGTGTGCGGGGATCGCTGATCGGTGTGGACTTGCTGGGCCGAAGGGCCCGTTTCCTTGCTGTATCTCTAAATGAAAAAGAAACTAAACTCAACATCAGTATAGATACATATATAGGAAATGGTTAGAGGGATACGAGGCAAACGTGGGCAGATGGGATAAAGGGGCTATTTCGGTGCCATATGACTCTATGAAACTCAAGACAGTTTGAGTAGTGCTGCCTTGAATATATTAACATGAATGTATCAGGCAGAACTTGTGGCAAGAATCTTTGATGTTTCAAATATCCCCCTCTCCTTCCTCTTTACTGAGGCGTAGTCTCGCAGATAACAAGAGGTTGCCCTCCTCTCCAGAGGATGTACATGTACTAGACAGTGTGGGCACCCTAACATTGCCTGCTCCTTACAGCTGAACGCATTGGCCACTGATCGGGAGCAGCCGAGAGCGAGGAGAGCCAGCAAGAGCAACTAACGGGGATCCGCCGAGAATGATGGGGGGGACCCAGTGGGGGGGGGGGGGGGGCACCAGAAACATGGCGACTTGTGCACTGCCTAGCTGAGGTCTGCTGTATGAGTTTACTGGGTTGTCTGCAAAAACACAGCAGTTCACTGCCCCTGGGTACATGTGACAATGAAGCCTCATTGAATTGAATCAACATCTCTGATGGTTCTCCATCCCATAGCTTGGCTTCTGGTGGCCAAACAATTGAGACAGCTCTCTTAATGGCAGTCTCGGACTTAAGCAGGGCTCTCATCTCATGCTGCAGTTGTACTGGGGATGTTCACAAGGTGAAGTGAAGGATATAAGCTTTCATTTGCTTTCTTGCCACTGTAAGTTCCTTGAAAAACGCTGCTGTAATTACGAACACCTCCACACTCACTGACATAGAAATAATTACAGAGATAAATGAGATGGAAGGAAGCTATTTGTCTATGGCTACAGCTGTGAAAGAATTATCTAAATAGTCTGATGGAGATTCAATAGATCAGATGGTGCGTCTTTGACCTGAAACATTAACTGGGTACTCTTTCCGCAGAGGCTGCTCGACTGGCTGAGCTCTTCCAGTATTTTTGGTTTTGATCCAAATAATCCTACCCTTTTCCCATAGACTTTAGAGATACAGCGTGTAAACAGGCCCTTCGGCCCACCGAGTCCATGCCGACTAGCGATCTCTCCGTACACTAACACTTTCCTACATTCTAGGGACAATTTACAATTTACAGAAGCCAATTAACCTGCAAAACTGTATGTGTGTGTGTGGCCCTTGTGGCTAAAGGGATCAGGGGGTATGGAGAGAAGGCAGGGATGGGATACCGAGTTGGATGATCAGCCATGATCATATTGAATGGCGGTGCAGGCTCGAAGGGCCGAATGACCTCCTGCACTTATTTTCTATGTTTCTATGTTTGGAGTGTGGGAGGAAACCGGAGCACCCGGAGGAAACCCGCGCCGTCACGGAAAGAATGTGCATACCCCGTACAGACAGCCCCCGCGGTCAGGATTGAACCTGGGCCTGGTGCTGTAAGGCAGCGACTCTTTCACTGTGCCACCGTGCCGCCCTATCTTTAAATATTTCCTCACTCGTGAAAAATAGTGAACCAGTGTGAACAGATAGCGGCGCTAGCTCTCAGCCTGATGTCCAATGCTGTCTGTGTGGAGTTTGCATGTTCTCCTTCTGGATTTCCTCCCGGTTTCCTTCCAGAACCCAAAGATCTGCAGGTTTGCAATTAAATTGGCTTCTGTAAATTGACCCTGGTGTGTAGGCAGTGGATGCTAACGTGGTGTGACATAATGGATTGCGTTAAATCAAGTCTACTGAGCAGCCTTGGCCCACTGTAATTCACCTACCATGACAACAGGTCCATGGACAATGCCATCGACCTGGCCCAACACTCATCCTTAGACCACCTGCATAAGAGAGACACCTATGTTGGACTCCTATTCATAGACTACAGCTCTGCCTTTAACACTTTTAAAAATATATATTTTTATTAGAAGCGTAAACACAGAATAGCAACACGGTTTGTTTATCAATTACATTCATACAAAGCTTCTGTTCTTTTTATAGAATTTTTTGAAAGATAGAACTGAAAAAAAAGGTCTATAAACTAATAGAGAGGGAGGGAGAAAAAATGGAAAAAAAAAACAAGAAAAACAAAGAAAATTACCAATAACAATTTTGGAGATATATAAAGCGTAGTTATTCATCCAATCCTGAGCTCAGGTTTCAGTCCAGTTTCTGTGTTGAACCAATTTACCTCTTTTAAAAATCAATAAATGGAGACCATATTCTAGCAAATAGTTCTGTGTTGTCAGTTATGACAAGTCTATTTTTTTCCAAGTGTCTTTAACACTATTATACCATCCAAGCTCATCACCAAACACTCAGGACTTGGAGTCAGCACTCACCTTTGCAACTGGATCCTTGACTTCCTGACCAACAGTCCCCAGTCAGTGAGAGAAGGGGACAATCCATCCTCAACACTGGTACTCCGCAGGGATGCGTTCTTTATTCCCCCCCCCCCTTCTTTATTCCTCGTATACCCTCCAACTGTGCAGCCATGTACAAATCTAATTCAACATGAACTCGCAGACGACACCACCGTTGTGGGCCAGATATCAAATAATGATGAGACGGAGTACAGGAAGGAGATTGAGAACCTCGTGACCTGCTGCCAAGACAGTAACCTTTCTCTCAATGTCAGCAAGACCAAGGAGATAGTGATCGACTTCAGGAAGAGAAACGGGGCACATACCGAGGTTTGCAATTCGAAGGTAGACAAAAATGCTGGAGAAACTCAGCGGGTGAGGCAGCATCTATGGAGCGAAGGAAATAGGCAACGTTTCGGGTCGAGACCCGAAACGTTGCCTATTTCCTTCGCTCCATAGATGCTGCCTCACCCCGCTGAGTTTCTCCAGCATTTTTGTCTACCTTCGATTTTCCAGCATCTGCAGTTCCTTCATAAACAACCGGTTTGCATTGATGGTGCTGAAGTAAAGAGGGTTAAAAACTTCAAATTCCGATGAGTCAATATCACCAACAACTTTTCCTGGACCATCTTTTTTGAAGCAACGAGCACAATAAAGCACACCAACGCCTCTATGTCCGTAGAAGGCTTAGGAGGTTCGGCACGTCCCCAACAACTCTCACCAACTTCTACAGATGCGCCGTAGAAGGCATTTTATCGGGATGCATCACTGCTCGGTTTGGGAACAACTCCGTCTAAGACCGCAAGAAATTGCAGCGAATTGTGGACGCAGCCCAGACCATCACAAACCAACCTCCCATCCACTGACTCCATGTATACCTCACGCTGCCTCGGCAAGGACAGCAGCATAATCAAGGACGAGTCGCACCCTGGCCACTCCCTCTTCTCTCCTCTCCCATCTGGCAAAAGGTAGTAGAAGTGTGAAAATGCACACCTCCAGATTCAGAGACAGTTTCTTCTCAGCTGTTATCAGGCAACAGAATTATCCTACCACAACTAGAGAGCAGAACTGAACTACTACCTATCTCATTGGAGACCCTCAGACTATCTTTGATCAGATTTTACTGGCTCTATCTGGCACTAAACGTTATTGACGTTATTCGCTTTATCATGTATCTGTACACTGTGGACGGATCCAATGTAATCACGTATGGTCTTTCCACTGACTGGTTAGCACGCAACAAAAGCTTTTCACTGTACCTCGGTACATGTGACAATAAACTAAACTCAAACCCAAACATAGAACTACTGTGAACGGGTGATCGATAGTTGGCGTGATCTGGATGGGCTGAAGGGCCTGTTTCCATGCTGTATCTCTAATCTAAATTAAACAAAATTGTGTTTTACGTCACTCAATGTCCCCTTTGAAAATTATTACTGAACCCGTTTTCATTCGTATTTCAGCCAGAAACCTCTGAGCATAACTTCTCTCATTATCCAAAACTAACTGATAATGAGATTGAGGTTAACTTCTGCCTGCTCCCTCTGCCTAGGGCAAGTCACTCATGGCTTGCTCTGCATTTGCCTGTCCAGGCTACTCCAACAGCCCCTCCGCCCCACCATCCTCATCTTTGGACACCCTGTGCGTAGGGGAGAGGGCAGGGCTGAAGTGGGCCTGGTTGGGTTGCTCCTGGGCCTGGACAAGCTGACCATCCACGAGTCACGGCGCCAGGCGGAAGAGGGCTCAAGCCGGCTGCCTGACCCTTTTCCGGGGTTACGTCCGTGCTCGGATGGTACTTGAGAAGGACTACGCGCAGTCCACGGACGCCCTGTGGGATTTCCGGGACCGCTGGGCTCCGCATGGGGTAGGAGTCACCTCAAGAAGTTATCTTATAGAAACTTACAAAATTCTTAAGGGGTTGGACAGGCTAGATGCAGGAAGATTGTTCCCGATGTTGGGGGAGTCCAGGACAAGGGGTCACAGTTTAAGGATAAGTGGGAAATCTTTTAGGACCGAGATGAAGAAAACATTTTTCACACAGAGAGTGGTGAATCTCTGGAATTCTCTGCCACAGAAGGTAGTTGAGGCCAGTTCATTGGCTATATTTAAGAAGGAGTTAGATGTGGCCCTTGTGGCTAAAAGGATCAGGGGGTATGGAGAGAAGGCAGGTACGGGATACTGAGTTGGATGATCAGCCATGATCATACTGAATGGCGGTGCAGGCTCGAAGGGCCGAATGGCCTACTCCTGCATTTATTTTCTATGTTTCAATAAGGATTATAATACATTAGTTTATTTAATACATTTGTTTGTCTTGTATTATAGTGGTGGGTTTTGTTTAAATTTATTTTGCACTGTAAATATTATTGCTAATAATTGATTAAATTATTTTTGGCTACAAAAAAACACAGCCGCGCCTCAACCTGTCACCTCTGTCCCCAAAAGGGACAAGGATGAGCGAGGCTGTCGGTAGTTATGGGGAGAAGGCAGGAGAATGGGGTTTGGACAGAAAGGTAGATCAGCGCGGAGTAGACTCGATGGGTCAAATGGTCTAATTCTGCTCCTCTGACTTGTGAACTTGATCCTCATCACCCTGCTTACCCTCACGGCAATCCCAGCACAGAGTCGCTGGTGTGGGGCAATGCTGGAGCAAGCTGGGGGTTGCTGCCAAGTGCGGCTGGCAGGCAAAGAATAGGACTGTTTGGTACCTTTAACTTTGTCGGACCAACACGTGGTGACACTCTTGTGTACTGTGTAGGTTGTGTGCAAGGCAAAGCTTTTCATTGTACCTAGGTACCCTAGGTCCATGTTACTTACTTACTTACTGCCTATTATGCCTCCTGGCATGTAGGGCAGCAACGAAGGTCCTCCACTCCTGGCTAGAAGTCCATCACGCCCAGTAATGTTGCTGTTTCCATAACATGTTTGTTTTACGAGGCAGGGTTGTTAGCCCTGTGCTCGACCTCCAACCTGGAGGACCAGTGGATCACTCTTCGTCTCCCCTCTACCCTTCGACCTGTCCAGCATGGGAGACCCTAACAGGAGACGAATCTCCCTCTGGCATCGCTCTAGTGGTCACTGAGACACACAAGCTCCCCGACCACGACAAGGTTGCAATCCAACGGGGAGCCTAGGTCCAGGTGACAATTAATGTATCATTCATCCATTCATTCCTCACGCAACCCAAAGATGTGTGGAAATACTGAACAGTAGACGCTGGTTTACCATGGAAAGACACTAAGTGCTGGAGTAACTCAGCAGGCCAGGCCAGGCCAGGCCATGGATAGGTGAAGTTTTAGGTCAAAACCCGTCTGGCAGAAGATACAGAAGCTTGAAAGCACGCACCACCAGACTCAGGAACAGCTTCTTCCCCTCTGTTATCAGGCTTCTGAACAGTCCTTCCATAAGTTATGATACTATCCAATTCTCACCTCTACCCGAATGAGGACATTGGACTTTGTCTCTGGAACTGACGCACGACAATGCAGAGAACTATATTCTGCACTCTGTATCTTCCCCTTTGCTCTACCTACTGTACTTGAGTTTGACTTGATTGTATTTCTGTACAACATTATCTGTTAAATTTGGATAGCGTGCAAACTAAGCGGTTCACTGTACCTCAGTACACGTGACAATAATAAACCTAACCTAAATATAAAATCAAAAATGACACGGAAAGCAATGGAAATGCTCAGCTTGTGCGGCGTCATCTGGAGAAAGAGAAATTGTTTGCATTTTAGCTGGAACTGGAAGTGAAGAAAACGAGTTAGTTTTAAGTTGCAGAGAAACTTTCTTTTATTAGCTTTTGATTCATTAGGTTTATTAATATTAGTGGCAGGTGCAGCAAGGGAGTGAGAATCTTTGTTTGTGTGCTGTGCAATCAAATACTACTATGCATGAGTGCTATCAAGCCAGAGTCACAGAGAAAAGTGAGACGGGATAGCAGCAGAATTAGGCCATTCATCTCATTGAGTCTACTCCGCCATTCAATCTCTCCCTCTCAACCCCATTCTCCCACCTTCTCCCCATAACCTTTGACACCCTTACTTATCAAGAACTTGTCAATCTCCACAGTAAAAATGCCCGATGATGACCTCCACGACCATCTGTGGCAATGAACTCCACAGATTCACCACCCTCCGACTAAAGAAATTCCTCCTCATCTCCTTTCTAAATGTATGTTATAAAAGCCTTTAAGGGCCTGTCCCACTTGGGCGTTATTTGCGCGTTACGCAGATGGCGGGCGAAGATTTTGTACAGCGCAACCGCCCGTCACTGCCTACGTCACCACGCACGTGCGCGCGTAATGTGTGCGGCACAACGCGCGCATCGTGACTCGTATATGATGACGCGTAAATTACGCGCAAATTATGCCCAAGTGGGACAGACCCTTAAGGAATAAAAGCCTTTTATTCTGAGGCTGTGGCCTCTGTTTCTAGACCCTCCCATTAGAGGAAACATCCTCTCCACATCAACTCTATCCAGGCCTTTCACTAGTCGGTAAGTTTCAATGAGGGTGTCCCCTTCATCCTTCTAAACTCCAGCAAGAACAGTGCCGTCAAACGCTCATCATATGTTTATCCCGGGATCATTCTTGTAAACCTCCTCTGCTCCCTCTCCAAAGCCAGCACATCCTTCCTCAGATACGGGGCCCAAAACTGATCACAATATTCCCAATGCGGCCTTATGGAGCCTCAGCATTACAGCCCTGTGTTTATAGTCTAGTAGCCAGAGGGGGGGGGGGCAGAGGAAATATCTCTGACAGCACGAGACAGACGGGTTAGAGGTGTGTGTGTGTGTGAAGTCAAAGCTGTCACCACTGATGGACGGATAGAAGCGGAATAAGTGCAGATGATGGATGATGAGTGGTGTGCAACACCTCCAACCTACAGGCAGTTCAGGACGGGCTCCATGAGGCGGCTCATTGACGTGACCCTCACCGGGGCTGAAGACCCCCATTCTCACACCAGTCTGCGTGAGAGAGCAGCAGAACCCCTGCAAGTCAAAATGGATTTTTAATCAGCATCGCCGTGTAACTTTAAATAATTTATTCATGGAAGGTTAGTCTGGCTGACAAGGCCGTCTTGACCTTTCGCTGCCTTTGAATCGAGTGCCTAGCTCAGCCCTTTCATACAGCCAGCCACATTACTGTGGGTCTGGAGTGACGTGTAGACAGGGTGGGCGCTGACAGGAGATTTATTTCCCAAGGCAGCACATATCCTTCCCTTTGCAACAATCCAGCACCCGATTTTAATTTAATGAGTTAAATTTAATGTATTGTAGGGCAGGAATGCAATTCTCCAGATTTTTGGTCCATACCTTTGGATTACTAGACTACTGCAGAAGACTACTAGTACTAGACCACAGGATTGCAAGAAGAGATTCGCCGAGGTTCATGAAAAAAGGAGGCCGTTTGGCCCACTGTTCCCGTTCTGGCTCATAGAACAAGGGAATGAGCCAAGATGTGTAGGAAGGAACTGCAGATGCTGGTTTAAACCGAAGATGGACACAAAAAGTTGGGACAGGCTACATCTCTGGAGAGAAGGAATGGGTGTCGTTTCGGGTCGAGACCCTTCTTCAGACTCAAGGGTGTTTTATTGTCATATGTCCCGCAATGGAACAATGGAAGTCTTACTTGCATCAATAGAACATATTATAGTACAGCACAGGAACAGGTTCTTCAGCCCACAATACTGTGTCCCACATGATTACAAGACCAACTTTTATCTGCCTGCATATCATCCATATCCCTCCACTTCCTTGTGTTTATCCAAAAGTCCCTTTACTGTTACAGGTGCACAACCTTTTATCCGGAGTTCTGGAAACCGAAAAGCTCCGAAAACCGGACATTTTTTCCAGGATCTCGTCTGCACACCAAAGCTCGCGTTTGGCGCCAAACTTGACCTGAAACGACCCACGGTCAACCCAGGTCTGTACTACTGTAGCGGCTGCCTCCTCCCCGGAGACCGGGGAGACACTTAAACATCTGTAAATCATTGCTTAAATGTTAGTCAGTTAGTTTGGAGGGCTTTTATGTGAAGGGGGGGTGAAGGGGTAAACTTTAATTCTTAGTCCCCTACCTGGTCGGAGAGGCGGGTAGCGGACAATGCTTTACCGGGTCGCCGTGCAGTAAGCTCCAGAGCGCTGTGGCCGCCGACTCCCAACATCACGGAGCTGGGGGCTGCGGGCGCCGGTTGTAGTTCCGCGGGCGGCGCCTGTGGCCGCAAACTCCCAACATCACGGAGCTGGGGGCTGCGGGCGTCCAGCCGTGGGCAGCGCCGGTTGTAGTTCCAACCCCGGCAACTCTACCCCTGGCTGCGTGGCGCTCCAAATCCATCGCGGCCCGCGGCCGGACGCCCGCAGCCCCAGCCCCGCGATGTTGTGTGTCGGCGGCCACAGCGTTCCGGAGCTTACCGCACGGCGACCCGGTAAGGCATTGCCCGCTCCCCGCTGGTATCCCAGCGCTGCAACACCGCCGACTCCCAACATCGCGGAGCTGGGGCTGCGGGCTTCCGGCCGCAGGCAGCGCTGGATTTGGAACGCCTCGCAGCCTTCTCCCCATATCCCTTGACTCCGCTATCTTTAAGAGCCCTATCTAGCTCTCTCTTGAGAGCATCCCGAGAACCGTCCTCTACCATCCTCCGAGGCAGAGAATTCCACAGACTCCCAACTCTCTGAGTGAAGAAGTATTTCCTCATCTCCGTTCTAAATGGCTTTCCCCTTATTCTTAAACTGCGGCCCCTGCTTCTGGACTCCCCAACATCGGGAACATTTCCTGCCTCTAGCGTGTCCAACCCCTTAATAATCTTATATATTTCAATAAGATTGCCTCTCATCCTTCTAAATTCCAGAGCATATAAGCCCAGCCGCTCCATTCTATCAACATATGACAGTCCCGCCATCCCGGGAATTAATCTTATGAACCCACACTGCCCTCCGTCAATTTTATATGTTTCTACCAGGTTTTCCTGCAACCTCTGGCATTGCAGTGAAAACAATTCAAGCCTGTCGAACGTTTCCCTCTAGCTGATACATTCTACTCCAGGCATTTTCTGGTAAACCTCTTCTGCACCCTCTCCAAAGCCTCCACATCCTTCCTGTAATGGGGCAATCTGAACAGCACACAACACTTCAAATGTAGCCTAAACAAAGTCCTCTAAAGTTGCAACATGTCTTCCTGACTCTTGTTCTTAATGCCCCATCTAATTAATGCAAGCACTGTGTAACAACTACTCCGTTTGTTCCCCCCTGCTGCCCTTTAGTCTTTGGACTTTATTACTTTAATGAATGAATGAATAAGTTTATGGGCCAAGTATTCACATACAAGGAATTTGTCTTGGTGCTCCGCCCCCAAGTGACAACATGACATACAGTGATGGTTAGGAATGACACATAAAACATTATACACAGAGTTACAGAGAGGAAACTGACCCTTCAGGCCACCGAGTCCATGCTGACCAGCGATCACCCTGTACACTCACACCATCCTACAGAAGCCAATTAACATACAAACTTGCACATCTTTGGCATGTGAGAGGAAACCCATGGAGAAACCTGGAGAAAACCCACGCAGGTCACGGAGAGAGCGTACAAACTCCGTACAGACAGCATCTGTAGTCAGGATTGAACCTGCATCTCTAGCAATGTAAGGAAGCAACTCTACCGCTGCGCCACCGTGCCACCCTGTGAACTGGACCTGGTTTGCTTTTTGTCTTTTTCTAGTTTTTCAATGAAAGGCCTGGATAAAGTAGATGTGGAGAGGATGTTTCCAGTATTGGGAGGGCCAGGTAGCCAGTATTGGTAGAACCAGAGGCCACAGCCTCAGAATAAAAATACGCACTTTTAGAATGGAGGCGAGGAGGAATTTCATTAGCCAGAAGGTGGTGATTCTGTGGAATATATTGTCACAGACGGCTGTGGAAACCAAGTCATTGTGTTTTTATTTTTAAAATGGTGATTGATAGGTACTTGATTAGTAAGAGTGCCAAAGGTTATGGGGAGAAGGCAGGTGAATGGGGTTGAGAGGGAAGAATAGATCAGCCATGATGGAACGGAGGAGCAGACTCAATGGGCCAAATGGCCTAAGTCTACTGCTATGTCTTGGGGTCTTATGGTACCGAAATGTGCAGTTTCTTTTCTAAAAATTGAACTGGCATTCACTTCATTTGGGCAGTGTGTTCCTGATTAAGACACTACTCCCATAGAACTGGGATTCCTGCAGGATGGAGGTAGATGTAGCAAGCCTCCCATGGATCTGAAGACAGGGTGGGATGGATGTGATGAATGTCTTTCCCCTTTTCCTGCCTTCCTTAAGTTATGTAAATCAATGCTGTTGTGATTCTTACTCTGACTGAACAAGAGCATCATGTGCTTCACAGGCAATTATAATAAGGGAATTATTTTGCAGCTCTGAAGCAAAATTACAGCAGAATTAAGAGCCTGGAATAAGTTATAATTGCAATAATTGTCAAAGATGATTCAAAAAAACATTGCAAGACTAAAAAGGTACTTAACTGTAGAGAACAGGGTCTCGACGCACGGAGTCAATGATGATGATAAATTACAAGCTGAAATATTGAGATACAGCGAGTATTCTAAAGCAAGTGATCCTGACCTCGACTGCTGTCTGTGTGGAGTCTGCACGTTCGCCCTTTGACCATGTGGGTTTCCTCCTGTTTTCTCCCACATCCCAAAGATGTGTGGGTTTGTAGGTTAATTGGCCCTCTGTAAAATTGCCCCCAGATATTGTTTAGTTTAGAGAATCAGCGCGGAAACAGGCCCTTCGGCCCACCGAGTCCGCGCTTACCACCGATCCCCGTACATTAGCACATTCCTACACACTAGGTGAAAATTGGAAATTGGAGCTATCGAAGCCAATTTACCTACTAACCTCTATGTCTTTGGAGTGTGGGAGGAAACCAAAGCACCTGGAGAAAACCCACGCATTTACGGGGAGAACGTACAAACTCCGTACCCGTAGCCAGGATCGAACCTGGTCCATGGTGCTGTGAGGCAGCAACTCTACCGCTGCGCCGCCGTGCCACCCCAATGTGTGTAGGGAGTGGATGTGTAAGTGGGATAACATAGAACTAGTGTGAACAGGACTCCTTGGGTCAAAGGGCTTGTGTCGATGCTGTATCTTTTAATCAATTGACCGATGACCGCTTGGGGGAAGCAAATGCACTTACTTGGGGAAGGCAAATGGTCCTGACCTCCCATCTACCTCATTGGAGACCCTTGGACTATCTTTAATCAGACTTTATCTTGCACTAAACTTTATTGCCTTATCCTGTATCTGTACATTGTGGGTGGCTGGATTGTAATCCAGTATGGTCTTTACGCTGACCAGATATCACACGACAAAAAAACGTTCACTGTATCACGGCACACGGTGACAATAAACTAAACTAATCTGAACTAAGCTGCTGTTCAAGCAGCAGGGAAAGTCTGATGCTGCTCTTGATTTCCATCCATTTAGCTTCTCGATGCACAGGAGTAAGTATTATAAAGTCACAGGGGACACAAATAGGCCCTTCAGCCCAACTTGTCCATGCCGACCAAGATGCCTCATTTAGATTAGTTTAGAGATACAGCGCGGAAACAGGCCCTTTGGCCCACCGAGTCCGCGCCGACCAGCGATCCCTGCACATTAACACTACCCTACACACACTAGGGCCAATTTACACATACACCAAGCCAATTAACCTACAAACCTGTACGTCTTTAGAGTGTGGGAGGAAACCGAAGATCTCGGAGAAAACCCACGCGATCACGGGGAGAACATACAAACTCTGTACAGACAGCACCCATAGTCGGGATCGAACCCGGGTCTCTGACACTGCAAGTGCTGTAAGGCAGCAACTCTACCGCTGCACCACCGTAGCCGCAGGTGATGAGACCTTATCCAGGTGTTGAGACTCCAACTCAGTGACCCGTGTCCAAATCCTGAATTTTGGAATTCCTTTATTATTTCCCTTCAAGGCACTCTTTAAATTAATCTTCATGAAGTTTCAACATGTCATTTCTTTGGCTTGGGATCATTTTTTCTTCTGATGATGCCTCTATGAAATCCCTGGGGCCTATTCATAATGTTATTATTGTTCCTGTTAAATTAGGCTGACTTCCACATTTCAATACCCTGTTGCAAGCTTACATGCTAGAAATGACAGATCGTCCTATAACTCATTGTGTAACAAGACGTTGAGGCATTTTGACTTGAAGCCGAAAGCAATTAACGCAAGTGTTAACCATTGTGCAAGTAGAACAGCTGGTCGAGCCGCTGCCTCACAGCGACAGAGACCCAGGTTCGATTCTGAGCTCAGGTGCTGCCCGTATGGAGTGTGCACGCTCTGCCTGTGACCGTGTGGGTTTCCTTCGGATGCTCCGGTTTTCTCCCTCATCCCAAAGACGTGCTGGTTTAGAAACATAGAAAATAGGTGCAGGAGTAGGGCATTCGGCCCTTCGAGCCTGCACCGCCATTCGATATGATCATGGCTGATCATCCAACTCAGTATCCCATCCCTGCCTTCTCTCCATACCCCCTGATCCCTTTAGCCACAAGGGCCACATCTAACTCCCTCTTAAATCTAGCCAATGAACTGGCATCAACTACCTTCTGTGGCAGAGAATTCCACAGATCCACCAATCTCTGTTTGTAGGTTAATTGGCCAATTGTAGGTTAATTGGTCATTGTGGACTTCATGGGCCTAAGGGCCTGGTTCTATGATGGATCTCTATACCAAACTAAAACTCGAAATGCTGAAAGAACTCAGCAGGTCAGGCAGCATCTTAGTTTATTAGAGATACAGCACAGAAACAGGCCTCTCGACCCACCAAGTTTGCACCGACCAGCGATCCCCTTACACTAATACTACACCTGGGGTCAAGGAAAGAGCGTTCATGTCGTGGCCCTGTTTCCACCAATCTTTCCACTACCACGCACAAGAAGCAATAAGACAGGCACCATTGTTTGCAGATGCCGAGAAGTATGGCTAAAAAATTCTAATCTTGTGTGTGGACTCAATGAGAAGAAGACTATTCCTACCCACTTGGGACAATTTACAATTTTACCAAAGCCAATTAACCTACAAACCTGTACATCTTTGGAATGTAGAAGGAAACTGGAACACCCGGAGAAAAACCACACGGTCACAGGGAAAGCGCACAAACTCCGTACAGACAGCACCTGTAGTCAGGACCGAACCCGGGTCTCCGGCGCTGTGAGGCAGCGACTCTACCGCTGAGTCACCCTGCCGCCCCTATCTGTGGAGGAAAATGAACAAACATTGTTTGGAGTCGGGATCCTCCTTCAGATTGATGGATAGAGGGGAGATGGCGGGGAGGTTCGGTCTTCGTACATCAGTTGCGATGGGGTTTGCGGGTGAACCGTGGACGTGGAGGGTGTGATACAAAGTCATTTCCTTCATTCTGGCTTACTCAACAGTGCAGGGGTTGCGTCATGGACTGTTCTTATCCGAATAGCTTGATAAAACACCACGGGGGGATTGTTTGGTTGCGATGAGTTGATGCAAATGATTCAGCACACTACCTTCCAGTTCCCCTGAAGTCACTGGAGATTTATACAGCCGAGCCTGGTGCAGGTTTCGTTCTACCTTGAAAACGGAACTCGTTCAGCAGCTGATGCAAAGTATGTTTGGCGGTTTGTTCACTGATAATGACTAACATTGTGGCTGTCAAAAGAAATCTTGCTATAATGCTCACAAAAGCTTCCGTAATTAAAGGAGTAAACCTCCATCGTTAAAATCACTCCTTCTATTAAATTCCTCACTGTTCACCATGTAATTAGTCCAAATGTAACACTCATGACTCACGATCCCAGCAACACGCAATCCCATCCCTAATCACCAGATCAGCCTCTCTGTGCTCGGCGGAGGGTTGTTTTTATTATTCCTGGGATTTGTGGACGTTTTTCCCGGAGGTTGATGCACTGTAAAGAGTTTAAAGAAC
The DNA here is from genome assembly GCF_028641065.1 of Leucoraja erinaceus. Classification (NCBI taxonomy): domain Eukaryota; kingdom Metazoa; phylum Chordata; class Chondrichthyes; order Rajiformes; family Rajidae; genus Leucoraja; species Leucoraja erinaceus. Next base: position 7,123,532 of record NC_073404.1, on the reverse strand, counting down.
AAATCATTTCCATCGATGCCAGTCTACAGGGTCCAGGTGTAGTCGACATACCTGGAATAATGTGTACAAACAAGGAACTGCAGACGCTGCTTTACACAAAAGGACAGGGAGTGCTGGAGTAACCCGTCGGTTGAGATGGCATCTCAAGAGAACATGGTTCAGTGGTTCAATCAAGGACTGGTTCAATGGTTCAATCAAGGACTGGTTCAATGGTTCCTTGTTGACACGTGTGCACTACTTCTTTTTGCATAGCTCACACATGCACAAGTCACCGTATTTTGGCAGCTCTTACAAAAGCAAAAGTCCAAAGTCCATGCAGGGTGTACTGGAGCGTGCCCCCGATCCAGGAGAGCACCAGGCTGGTGCAGGGCCGCCCAACCCACGTCCCTCTTCCGCCCCATTGTCGCCCCCTGGAGCCGGCGCTGGAGGCAATACCCTGGTCCCTCTCCTACCAACCCACTCATCACTCGTGGCTCCCTCCTCCTTGAGTCTCCGGCCTCGGGGCCAAGCTCGGCGGCTTTCGACCGCCCCCCCCCCCCCATCCTCCCACATAAAACAAAGCAGAGAACATTAACACAAAGTTTAAAAATACACTAAAAACAAGAAAAAAAGATGAAAGGACAGATAGACTGTTGGTGAGGCTGCCATCGTCGGCGCCCCCTGATGGTATATGGCGACATTTCGGGTCAGGACCCGTCTTCAGACTGATTTGTGATCACACTTTCTCATCCACTCACTGCACACGAGGAGACAATTTACAGAGGACCATTTAGCCTACAAACAAGCACGTCTGGGATGTGGGAGGAAACCGGAGCACCCGGAAGAAACCCACACGGTCACAGAGAGAACGTGCAAACTCTGTACACAGATAGCACCTGAGATCAGGATCGACCCCTGGTCTCTGGCACAGTGAGGCAGCAACTCCACCACTGTGAAACATAACATTCTGACAGAACTTGACAGACCAGACTTTTCCCATGGCTGGGATGTTTTGAAACAAGGGTCTCGGCCCGAAACATCACCCCATTCCTTCTCTCCAGAGATGCTGCCTGTCCCGCTGAGTTACTCCAGCATTTTCTGCCAATCCTGATTTAGATTAGTGTGAAGATAGATACAAAATGCTGGAGTCACTCAGCGGGACAGGCAGCATCTTTGGAGAGAAGGAATGGGGTGACGTTTCGGGTCGAGACCTTTTTAGTGCAGCTGGTTCCACCAATCTTTTCACCTTATCTCACAGCACTTTGTCTTCATCTATGGTCCTTGTCTAATCATCTGCCCCACCACCCCACCCACCCCCCACCCTTCATATTAGACTTTAGAGATACAGTGCGGAAACAGGCCCTTTGGCCCACTGAGTCCGTGCCGACCATGGATCACCCAAACACTAGTTCTATCTTACACACTGGTGACATCCAACAGAAGGCAATCAACCTACCAACCTGCATGTCTTTGGAAATGCGGGGGAAAACCCTCGCGAACACGGGGAGAACGTACAAACTCCGTACAGACAGCACCCGTAGTCAGGAGCGAACCTGGGGTCTCTAGCGCTGTAAGGTGGCAAATCTACCGCTGGTGTTAAGGCATCCGTATTTTTGGAATAACGTGCACCAAAAATTACACCTGGAATGTTTAGTTTACACATTTTCGATCTACGCACGACTTTGCAAGAATGTAGCCCCCAGCGGAAAACGCAATGAGGGCGGTCATGTTGTACACAACCAGACCCCAATGAGACGAACAAGCAAGTCATCTGTTTTAGCGAAGGTAGGCAAAAATGCTGGAGAAACTCAGCGGGTGAGGCAGCATCTATGGAGCGAAGGAAATAGGCAACGTTTCGTCCCGAAACGTTGCCTATTTCCTTCGCTCCATAGATGCTGCCTCACCCGCTGGGTTTCTCCAGCATTTTTGTCTACCTCCAATTTTCCAGCATCTGCAGTACCTTCTTAAACATCTGTTTTAGTGAAATTGGCTGAGGAATAAATGTCGGCCAGACCAACACCACCGACAATAATAATTTATATAGTACGATGCCTTTAACACAGCGCACCACCTCAAGGTTTTTCACAGTCATCAAATAAATGTTGACTCTTAGCTTCTAAATGTGACAAATGGGTTAGACCAACAAAGGTTTCGTCAAGTACAAAAGTTGGAAAAAGGAGGAGCCAAACATTTGCCCACTCAGAAGTCACTTTGCAGATCTATACTGACGCAAGACTCTTTGCTACTTTGCTTCCTGTTTGCCAAAGTTCTCTATCCACATCAATACTGATGCCGTGTGGGTATTAATCTCTTTTGTGGGGCCTTGTCGAAAGGGGCAGCACTGTGACATCCTCACAGCGTCATAGACAATAGACAAGAGACAATAGGTGCAGGAGTAGGGCTTTCGGCCCTTCGAGCCAGCACCGCCATTCAATGTGATCATGGCTGATCATCCTCCATCAGTACCCTGTTCCTGCCTTCTCCCCCATATGCCCTGACTCCGCTATTTTTAAGAGCCCTGTCTAGCTCTCTCTTGAAAGCATCCAGAGAACCGGCCTCCACCGCCCTCTGAGGCAGAGAATTCCACAGTCATAGACCCGGGTTTGATCCTGACTATGGGTGCGGTCTGTACGGAGTTTGTACGTTCTCCCCGTGACTGCAATGGTGTTCTCCGGGCGCTCCGATTTCCTACAACATCACAAAGATGTACAGGTTTGTAGCTTTGGCTTTGGTAAAATTTGCAATTCGTCCCCGGTGAGTAGGATAGGGCTAGTGTGCGGGGTGATCGCTGGCCGGCACGGACTCAGTGGGCGAAGGGCCTATTTCCATGCTGAAGATGGACACTAAATGCTGCAGTAACTCAGCGGGACAGGCAGCATCTCTGGATAGAAGGAATGGGTGACCGTTTTGGGTCGAGACCCTTCTTCAGACTGAGCAAAGGGCACAACCCTAAATGTCACCAATTCCTTCTCTCCAGAGATGCTGCCTGTCCCGCTGAGTTACACCAGCATTTTGTGTATAATTTTGGTTTAAACCAGCATCTGCAGTTCCTTCCAACACTATTTCCATGCTGTATCTCTAAAGTCTAAAGCAAATTCTAAAGTCTAAAGAAGCCTTTCACACAGCAGAACATCCCAAGGCTTTTCACAGCAATCAAATAAAACGCGATACATGGATTAGGCCAAGAAAGATTTAGTAAAAGATAGACACAAAATGCTGGAATAACTCAGTGGTATAGGCAGCATCTCTGGATAGAAGGAATGGGTGCTGTTTCAGGTCGAGACCATTCTTAGGATTTAGTCAAGTAAATACGTTTAAAGAAGAGAAGGATGCAATGAGTTATAGGGAGGGGATTTCAGAGCACAGGACCGAGGAAGATAAAACCTCAGTCTTCACAGAAGAATGCAGCACAGCATCAGGCCTTTCCGCCTACAATGTCTGTGCCGAATATGATGCCGTTAAACTAATTTCTTATCTGTCTGCACATAATCCATATCCTTCTATTCCCTGCTTATCAACGTTATCCAAACATCTCTTAGGGTCATGTCACAGGAGCAGAATTAGGCCATTCAGCCTTTGGAGTTTACTCTGCCATACAATCATGGCTGAACTATCTTTCCCTCTCAACCCCATTCTCCTGCCTTCTCCCCATAACTTTTGACACTCTTACTAATCAAGTATCTGTCAATCACCGCTTTAAAAAATACCACAAATTGCCACTATCGTGTCCGCCTCCATCACCACACCTGGCAGCGCATTCCATGCACACACCACTGATGTATGAAAAACCAGCTCCACACATCTCCTTTACGCTTTCTCCCCCTCACCTTCAATCTATGCCCTTGATTTCCATCCTGGGAAAAAGGCTTTGGCTGTCTACCCCATCTAAGCCTCAATGATGGAGTGGATGCATGTGAAAGAGGCCAGGCTGGGGGGGGGGGGGGGGGGGGGGCAGAGAACTGGAGGGAGGAGGCACAGGGACAGAGATCATGGAGGATTCACAGACATCGTTGAATATCATTTCAGGAGAACACTCATGCTCTTTAGTTTAGTTTAGTTTTGAGATACAGCGCAGAAACAGGCTCTTCGCCCACCGAGTCCGCGCCGACCAGCGATCTCCGCACATTAGCACTATCCTGCACACACCAGGGACATTTTGCATTTATACCAAGCCAATTAACCTACTAACCTGGACGTCTTTGGAGTGTTTTCACGCTAGAAGTATATAAAATTATGAGGGGCATAGATAGGGTTTGGCAGCCAGAGCTTTTTGCTTCAGTGTAAAAATGTCAAATTGAAGTGGGCACAGTATTAAGGTTAGAAGGGCAAGATTAAAAGGCGTTGTACGGGGCTAGTTTTTATTTTGCAGACTGGTGGGTGCAGGAACTAGCTGACTGGAGTAGAGGTGGAGGCACATATAATGGGTGATAATGCCAGACAGCACAGAAACAGGCCCCTCGGCCCATTTAAACTAGTCCCATTTGCCTCTATTTGGTCCATCTAAATCTTTCCTATCTACAGTGCCCTCCATAATGTTTGGGACAAAGACCCATCATTTATTTATTTGCCTCTGTACTGCACAATTTGAGATTTATAATAGAAAAAAAATCACATGTGGTTAGCGTGCATTGTCAGATTTTAATAAAGGCATTTTTATACATTTTGGTTTCACCATGTAGAAATTACAGCAGCGTTTATACATAGTCCCCCCATTTCAGGGCACCATAATGTTTGGGACACATGGCTTTACAGGTGTTTGTAATTACTCAGGTGTGTTTAAATGCCTCCTTAATGCAGGTATAAGAGAGCTCTCAGCACCTAGTCTTTCCTCCAGTCTTTCCATCACCTTTGGAAACTTTTATTGCTGTTTATCAACATGAGGACCAAAGTTGTGCCAATGAAAGTCAAAGAAGCCATTATGAGACTGAGAAACAAGAATAAAACTGTTAGAGACACCAGCCAAACCTTAGGCTTACCAAAATCAACTGTTTGAAACATCATTGAGAAGAAAGAGAACACTGGTGAGCTAACTAATCGCAAAGGGACTGGCAGGCCAAGGTAGACCTCCACAGCTGATGACAGAAGAATTCTCTCTATAATAAAGAAAAATCCCCAAACACCTGTCCGACAGATCAGAAACACTCTTCAGGAGTCAGCTGTGGATTTGTCAATGACCACTGGCCCCAGAAGACTTCATGACACGGCATTGTGTTTACAACAGACATCGTGGGCTGAAGGGCCTGTCCCTGTGCTGTCCTGTCCTGTGATTAATGTTCTGAAAGAATGACACCTCTGATAGTGAAGAGTTCCTCACTGCTGTTCTGACATGGATCAACGATGTTTCTTCTCTCAAGTGTAAGGTTCAGGTTAACCTAGTCAGGTCACACCTTCCGGATATTGGTTCCTGACAAAATTACACACTGATGCAAAACTCCAGATAACTTGGTATATCTCCTGATGGCAGTGATAAGGCAGTGATAATTCAATGTGAGGCAGAGACATTTATTAGTCTAAGACAGTCTAATTTAGTTTAGAGATACAGTGCAGAAACAGGCCCTTCGGCCCATCGAGTCTGCACTGACCAGCAATTGCCACGCACCAACAATACCTTTGCTCCTTGTACACCCACGACTGTGCAGCCTTGTACAAATCTAACTCAAGTTTCAAATTCACAGACGACACCAACATTGCGGGCTGGATAACAAATAATAATGAGATGGAGTACAGGAAGGAGATTGAGAAGCTCGTGTCCTGGTGTCGAGACAACAACCTTGCTCTCAATGTCAGCAGGACGAGGGAGATAGTGATGGACTTCAGGAAGGGAAGCGGTGCACACACCCCAGTTTACATTGACAGTGCTGACGTAGAAATGGTTGAAAACTTCAACTTCTTGTGAGTCAATATCACCAACAACTTCTCCTGAACCGCCTATATTGACGCAACAACCAAGAAACCACACTAACGCCTCTATTTCCTCAGAAGGCTTAGGAAGCTCAGCATGTCCTCAACAACTCTCACCAACTTCTACAGATGCACCATAGAAAGCATTTTATCAGGATGCATCACGGCTTATTTTGGGAACAGCTCCATCCAAGACCGCAATAAGTTGCAGCGAATTGCGGACACAGCCCAGACCATCACACAAACCAACCTCCCTACCATTGACTCCATTTATACCTCACGCTGTCTCGGCAAGGTCAGCAGCACAATCAAGGACGAGTCGCACCCAGACCATTCCTTCTTCTCCCCTCTCCCATCAGGCAAACGGTTTAGAAGTGTGAAAACGCACACCACTAGATTCAGGGGCAGTTTCTTCCCAGCTGTTATCAGGCAACTGAATCATCCTACCACAGTCAGAGAGCAGTAATATCCACCTATTTGGTGACCCTTGGACTATCCTTGATCGGACTTTGCTGGCAATACCTTGCACTAAATGTTATTCCCTTATCATGGATCTATACACTGTAAATGGATTTATTGTAATCATGTAATGTCTTTCTGCTGACTGGTTGGCACGCAACAAAAGCTTTTCACTGTACCTCTGTGCACGTGACAATAAACTAAACTGAACACTGGGGAAAATTTTACATTTGATACCAAGCCAAATAACCTGTACATTTTGGGAGCGCAGGAGGAAACTGGAGCACCTGGAGAAAACCCACGCAGTCACAGTGAGAACGTACAAACTCAGTACAGGCAGCACCCGTAGTCAGGATCAAACCCGGGTCGCTGGCGCTGTAAGGCAGCAACTCTACCACTGCATCACCGTGTCGCCAGTCAGGCAAAAGTAGAATATTTGACACATACCTGACATTGCCCGTCCATTCCTTTTGGGGGATTACATAGTTTGTCCCACAGCAGTAGGGGCTGGGGTGGTGGTGGAGGCAGATACGATAGAGGTGATTAAGACCATTTTGTACTGTGTTGTAATTAATTTATTAGCCAAGTATGTAAGGTACAGTCATACCAAAAAAGCAACAAGACACACAACCCCAATCAACATAAACATCCACTGTGATGGAAGGCAATAACGTATTATCTTCTTCCCTCCTTTTCTCCCGTGGTCGGGGCAGTTGAACCATCCGCAGTTAGGGCGATGGAAGCTCCCGCAGCCGGCGATGGAAGCTCCCGCGATCGGGGCGGTCAGAGCTCCTGCGGTTGCAGCTTCCAAAGTTGATCCCTAACCAAAGGACCTCGATCTCCACGATGTTACATCCGCAGACTCCCGCCGTTGGAGCTCCCAAAGTCAATACCCGACAAGGGATCGCAAGCTCGAACTATGTTACATCCGCAGTGTGGATGGTGCGGAAAAAGTCGCATCTCCGTCGAGGAAAGAGATTAAAAAAGTTTCCCCGAGACAGACGAGGCTGTTGGCGAGGCTGCCATCGTACGGCACCACAACTCTACTGCTGCGCCACCATGCCACTTGTTGAAGGAGGATCAGAATGCTGAGGATAACCATCCTGCGGATCTCAGGGTGGATGCCAAAAGGACACAAAAGAAACATGTGCAGGAGTAGGCCATTCGGCCCTTCGAGCCAGCACCGCCATTCAATATGATCATGGCTGATCATCAGTACCCCGTTCCTGCTTTTTCCCCATATCCCTTGATTCCATTAGCCCTGAGAGCTAAATCTTTCACCAATTCCTTGCAACACCGACTTGACGGGACCACAGGTTTAACATCCCGAGTGAAAGACGGGTGAAAGACGTTGCAATTCTCCCGCCGTGCTGCACTGGTGAGAGGCCACTTCATATTGGGGGATAGGCAGAAAAAAAAAAACGACACCTTGTTTTAATTAGTCAACAATTGATTGAAATATAAGTGTTCACATAAATCAACTCCATAACCTGAATATTTTCGTGCAATGAATTGAACACCATAACTTATGTAGAAGTGTGAATTATGCATCAGATAGTCGGGTAATTATCTTCTAACAGCCAGACATTAAGCCAGCGTGCAGTGCAGTGGGAACTTTGACCCCTCTGGCCTACATCCGGAATGGAGCCAGAATAACTGGGACAAGAGACATTTTGATCTGGCAGATACTGCTAGCCGCGGTTTGAGCCATTGACAGTCGGTGCAGGAAATGCAAGGCCACAGTGCAGCAGGCGTAAGGTCTGAGCCTTCTTCTTCTTCTTGACTACGGTGTGCACAGCCTAACGTTGTAGGACAACTTGAGGTCTGAGCCTAATTAGCAATGAATCAATAATGCATCCTCACAGAAGCAAGAACCATTCATGTCGTTGTTCATTCAAGATTCAAGAGTCAAGAGAGTTTATTGTCATGTGTCCCAGATAGGACAATGAAATTCTTGCTTTGCTTCAGCACAACAGAATATTGTAGGCATAAATAAATACAGAACGGATCAGATTCATAAGTGAAAGGAGCAGAATTAGGCCATTCAGCCCATCGAGTCTACTCTGCCATTCCATCACAGCTGATCTATCTTCACCTCTTCTCCTCATAACCCCTGGCACCCGTACTAATCAAGAATCTATCTCTACCTTAAAAATATCCATTGACTTGGCCTCCACAGCGATCTGTGGCAATGAAATCCACAGATTCACCACCCTCTGAATAAATAAATTCCTCCTCATCCTCTTCCCAAAGGAACATCCTTTAATTCTGAGGCTATGACCTCCGGTCCTAGACTCTGCCACTTGTGGAAATGTCCGCTCCACATCTTCCCTATAAGGCCTTTCACCATTCTTTGTGTTCGCTGAACACACGTTCAGTTTGGGTTATTGAGAGCTTAGAAGGATGGGGTAGGGGATCACATTGAAACCTACGGAATACTTAAAGCCTTAGTAGAGTGACGGGGAGAGGATGTTTCCAGTACTGCGAGCGTCCAGCACCAGAGGGCACGGCCTCAGAATAAAAAGACGCACTTTGAGAATGTAAATTAAGAGGTATTTCTTCAGCCAGAGGGTGGTGAATCTGTGGAATTCATTGCCACGGCTGTGGAGGCAAAGTCATTGGGTAATTTTAAAGCAGAGGTTGACAGGTTCTTGATTATTAAGGGTGTCAAAGGTCATGGGGAGAAGGCAGGAGAATGGGGTTGAGAGGAAAAAATAGATCAGCCATGATCGAATGGCGGAGTAGACTCGATGGGGTGAATGGCCTAATCGTGCTCCGATGTCTCATGAAACGGCAAGGAAGACAAACAGTGAAAATATACACACCCAGGAACTCCTTGCAAAATATCAACACAACAACTAGCCCAAGGTTGTTCAGAGGGACTCATTCATTCAGTGCTGTGAAAGGAGATGGGATTTCCAGCTGTCGCAGCATGCTACAATCAGCTTTAATTCGACTCACATTTATATTCCATTTAAGCCTCTTCCTATTCTATTTACTTCATCGCATCCCATCAGCAGATCCGTCTATTTCTTCTTTGTGCTGCTCCTGTTTAGCAGAAGGTACAGAATCTTCAAACCATGCACAACCAGACTCGGGAACAGCTTCTTCCCCTCTGTTATCAGGTTCCTGAATGGTCCTTCCATCAGCTAGGCTACTGTCCGATTCACCTCTACCCCATTGCAGACATTGGACTTGGGCTATGGATGCACTACAATGCTGAGAACTGGACTCTGACCTATTTCTCCCTCCCCCCTCAATCTTTCTGTCCTTTTCTGTAGCCTCCCCTAGCTGGGTCCCTGACTCTCCTCTCTTCCACCTTTCTTCCCCACCCCCTCACTTACAATCAGTCTGAGAAAGTCCCGGCCCAAAATGTCACTTATCCATGTTCGCCAGAGAGAAATAAATTCTTCAATCTTAGGCAATTAACCAACAACAACCCTTTCCCCTTCCCTCATCCCCCCCCCCCCCCCCATCCTCTGACTTCACCTTTCACACTTATTTTCATGAATGACCAGAGATGTTCACCATGTTAACTGATCAATATCGATGGGACAAAAGCAAATGGTTCATGTGTTGGAAGGACCTGCAGATGCTGGTTCCAACTGCAGACACAAATAAGCTGGAGTAACTCAACGAGTCAGGCAGCATCTCTGGAGAAAAGGAAATACGTTTCGGGTTGAGTCGCTTCTTCAGACTGAGGGTCGGGGGAGATGGAGCAGCGGGAGAGGATGTTCCAGAATTCTCCTCGGAGAGAGGAGGAGAACTTCTTCAACGTAGGCATACCTTGAGGAGATTTCGCAGTGGAGCAGCCAAAAGGCGTCGGAAGAAACTTGGATACCACTTTTGTATAGAGCGTTATCAAACAAAAACTATACCAAGCCACATGGGATCCACTCGACACACTCTCAGAACATGTAGCGGACCGCTTGATTATATAGAATGCATCACAATGTCTTATAATATACATTACTTATCGGTATTTCGAGTTGCACTGTACCTTAATTGGTACATGTGACAATAAACTGACCTTTGAACCTTTGTATTTAAAAGATATGTGACGTCATTTGACTGCACATATAGAAGAGGCGATGAAGGTCACGGAGTATTGATTGAAAGTACAGCATGGAACTAGGCCCTTCGGCCCACTGTGTCCATGCCGATCATCGATCACCCGTTCACACTAGTTCTATGTTATCCCACTTTCGCATCCACTTTCTACTCATTAGACTATTACCAATTTAGGTTTGTGTTAGGTTGAAGGTGAAGGGGGAAATATTTAATAGGAATCTGATGGGTAACTTTTTCACACAAAGGGTGGTGGGTGTATGGAACAAGCTGCCAGAGAAGGTAATTGAGGCAGGGACTATCCCAACGTTTAAGAATCAGTTTGACGGGTACATGGATTGGACAGGTTTGGAGGGATATGGGCCAAACGCAGGCAGGTGGGACTGGTGTAGCTGGGACATGTTGGCCGATGTGGGCAAGTTGGGCCGAAGGGCCTGTTTCCACACTGAATCACTCTATGACTAATCTATCTACCTATCGATACATCTATCTATACATAACTAAAAGTCTTGTGTTTGTGCCCACGATGTGTCTCTGTGTCATCTGGTTAATTCCTATCTGAATGAATGAATGATTAAGTTTATTGGCCAAGTATTCACATACAAGGAATTTGCCTTGGTGCTCCTCCCACAAGTGACAACATGACGTACAGTGACAGTTAAGAATGATACATAAAACATTAAAAATTAATAATAAAACCTTATTGATTAAACATGTGAATTAAATAAAATACCAGAGCAAAAGGAGGCTACAGATTTTTGGTTAATGAGTAGAGCTACCACTATTTTTATTCCAAACGCTAGGCCACAGCCTTCCCATTTTCACACATCCTACTCACATTTTTCCCCGGGGTGGCGATAAACATCTTCCCGTCGCATTTCCACCTATATTTCCGAAGATATTCGCAATTAAATCTTTAAAAATGCCAACTTTAACAAGATTTTTACTGTTAAAATCCTTCCTCCCGGCTTCCAACGCACATTGATACAAAGTTGCAAGACAAGAACACTCTGAATTTCACCTCAATGGGATATTTTGGAGGGGGAGGGCCATTGGAACTGCTGCAGCAGGCAGGGGAGGTGCCATTGGAATTTTTTTTTAAGGTCCACTGCTGAGGGAAGCAGGGAGCGCTGGAATCTTACGTTCGGGAACGGTTCAGTTGAGTTGGGGGAATGGGTGAGTGGTGGAATATTGCGTTGGGGGAACCACACCGTTGGGGTTTGCACTTCGTCCAGTTTATTATGAATTTGTTCACGTACTTGCGTTATTCCTCATGACACATTTTCTTGAAAGGAATTCACTGGAAAAGCTCAGCAGCCAGGGAAAGGGAAACAGTTAATGTTCCCAATCTGAGACCGCTCAATATTTTCCCAGCATTTTCTATTTAATTTTCAGATGGCCAGCATCTGCAGGGTTCATTTTGATTCTCTATATTTTTGTATTAAATTCCACGGGCGATAAACAATAATGTTCTGTAAAATGTTCCACGAGTGGGAGAGGGCACAGCTTCAGAATAAAGGGATGTGCCTTTTGAATGGAGATGAGGAGGAATTTCTTTAGCCAGAGGGTGGTGAATCTGTGGAATTCATTGCCACAGACAGCGGTGGTGGCCAGGACATCTGGTATTTTTAAAATGGAGATTGATGGGCATCAAATGGTTCGGGGAGAGGGCAGGAGAATGAAGTTGGGAGTGAAGAATAGATCAGCCAGGATTGAATGGTGGTGTGGACTCGATGGGCCGAATGGCCTAACCCTGCTCATATGTCATAAGATGGTCTTATGAATCTGCTGTGCAGTCTGGTTACCATCCCTTAGGCCACTCAATAGATAATAGACAATAGGTGCAGGAGTAGCCATTTGGCCCTTCGAGCCAGCACCGCCATTCAATGTGATCATGGCTGATCATCCCCAATTAGTACCCCGTTCCTGCCTTCTCCCCATATCCTCTGACTCAACTACCTTTAAGAGCCCTATCCAGCTCTCTGTTGAAAGTATCCTGAGAACCGGCCTCCACCGCCACTCAGATCCATCTGCATCGCAGAACCCTGATCTTTTGGCTTTTGAAAATATGGTTCATTTTTTATATTTGCTGCCAATGTTTTCTCATATTATATGAATTTGCCTAATACTTACCCATACTTTGAATCCATTTACATCTCAATATGTCATGGACCAACGACATTGATGTGACAAGCAGGTAGTCACACCAATGCCTCTACTTCCTTGGGAGACTGGGGGAATTTGGCATGTCTCCAATGACTATTACAAACTTCTATTGATGCACCATGGATACCATACTGTTGGATTGCATCACAGCTTTGTGTCGGAACAGCTCTTCCCAAGACCGCAAGATATTTCAGAGTTGTGGATGTGGCCCAGACCAGATTCCCCACCATCTACACTTCACGCTGCCCCAGAAAAGCAGCTAACATAATCGAATTCTTGTTCCATCTTGGTCATCCCTGCTCCCATCGCACCAAAGATACAGGAGTTTGAAAACGCGCACCACCAGACTCAGGAACAGCTTCATCCCCTCTGGTATCAGGCTTATGAACGGTCCTTCCACAAGCTAGGGTCCTGTCCGATTCACCTCCACCTCATTGTGGACATTAGACTTTGTCTCTAGAACTGATGCGTTACGATGCTGAGAACTATATTCTGCACTCTGTATCTTCCCCTTTGCTCTACTTATTGTTCTTGAGTTCGGTTTGATTATATTTACGTATAGTATTATTTGATCGGATTGGATAGCATGGAAAACAAAGTTCTTTTTACTGCACCTTGGTAATCCATGCGACAGTTACAAACCTAAAGCTTTGCGAATCTTGCATTAGTACATCCAGACCCTTCGAATGCATTGCAGAATTCTGATCTTTGGGCGGAATGCATTGCAAAATTCTGATTTTTACTTTACTTTACAGATGTAGCGCAGAAACAGGCCCTACGCCCCACCGAGTCTGCGCAGCGACAGAGTTGCTGCCTTACAGCGCCAGAGACCCGGGTTCGATCCTGACTATGGGTGCTTGTCTGTGCAGAATTTGTACGTTCTCCCCCTGACCTGCGTGGGATTTCTCCGGGATTTCTGCTTTCCTCCCACACTCCAAAGGCGTACAGGTTTGTAGGTTAATTGGTTTGGTGCAAATGTAAATTGTCCTTAGTGCGTGCAGGATGGCGTTAGTGCGTGGGGGTCGCTGGTCGGTACAGACTCGGTGGGCCGAAGGGCCTGTTTCCCAGCTGTATTCCCCCAAACTAAACGGAACTAAAACTCAGCTTCACACCGGTGCTCTGTGTGAGTTGGTGTGGCAGGGGCAAAGAAGTTGAAACGCCCAGAGAAATGGATAACATCTGAGTGGGTTAGAAGAGAAGAAAAGAAATCAAAGAAAAGAAAAGAAATCGGAATGGGAAAAGCTGTCACACCAGGCAAAAATTAAGAGATTGAGTAGAGTAAAGCATTCAAAAAAAAAGTAATCTGTTTTGGGCTCTTTATTACTACGAAACTCCATCTGTTCCCATTCTCCAGAAAAATAAGTAATAGATTCATTATGATGACATTGACACAGGAGGGGGAAGGGAAAAAGAATCAAGATTCAGAAGTGTCTCACATTTAAACAGAATTTGCATATAAATGGATTTGACTGTAGCAGCAGAATTGTGAGAAGAACTGCTGTATTCTCAACAAGCTGGTTAGTGCCTGACAAGCATATCGCGTCTTGTAAAATAAAATGCGAGTCGGAGAGCCAGTCGATTATTTTCAATCCAGAGTAATGTTAGTGAGGTCATATTTGATTTTGTACGTCATCCTCATAACTAATTGTAAAGTATTCTATTAGGGGCTATCTTGCCTATTCCTGCTTCTTACATCTGTCTCTATCTTCAGAAGTTTAGTTTAGTTTATTGTCACGTGTACTAAGGTACCGATGAAAGCTTCTTTTGCCTGCTATCCAGTCAGCAGAAAGACTATACATGATTACAATTGTGCCACCCACAGTGAACAGATACAGGACACAAGGAATAGCGTTTAGTGCAAGGTAAAGCCGGCAAAGTCCAATCAAAGATGGTCTTCAACGAGGTAGATAATAGCTCAGGACCGCTCTCTGGTTATTGGTAGGATGGTTCAGTTGCCTGATAATAGCTGGGAATAAACTGTCCCTGGAGCGGCCGCTCCAGTCATTCCAAGCCGCTGAGGAGTGTCCACCCGACGCCGGAGTTCCAGCTTCCCGGCAAGAGGGCCCGAAAATATCGGACTGGCTGCAAGGCCACAAATAGGCCCCGACCTCAGGTGGTCACAGAGGAAGAGGACTTAGCTTTCTGGTGCCTTTCCCCACAGTGGAAATTTTGATTCTGTTGTGGGGGGGACGTTCATGTTAAATTCTATAATGTGTTGTGTCATTTTTCTTTTTTTTTCTATGGATGTACGGAAACTTAATTATTTATTTCATGTAAAGCACTTTGGTTTCAATGCGAGTTGATTTAAACGTGCTATATAAATTAAACTTACTTACTTACTGAATCTGAAGAAGGTTTCGACCCGAAACGTTGCCTATTTCCTTCACTCCATAGATGCTGCCTCGCGCGCTGAGTTTCTCCAGCATTTTTGTCTACCTTGAATCTGGTGCTGTGCGTTTTCGCACTTCTATACCATTTTGCCCGATGGGAGGGGGGAGAAGAGGGAATGCCAGGGTGCAACTCGTCCTTGATTATTAACGGATTGACGACTCTCCTGAATGTGTAGCGTCACTGCTGGAGTATGTCTCCGTTACGAGCCGTTCTAGTTCCTACCGAGAGATTCCGAGACCCTTGTGGTTGCCATTCATGGTCTCCAGCAGAGGCAACCATCGAAGCTCAAGCTCAACAACAATCCAAGGGTGGAGTTGCTGCCTCACAGCGCCAGAGACCCGGGTTCGATCCTGACTACGGGTGCTGCCTGTATGAAGTTTGTACAATCTCTCGGGGATCACGTGGGGTTTCTCTGGGAGCTCCAGTTTCCTCCCACACTCCAAAGTTGTACACGTCTGCAGGTTAATTAGCGTATGTAATTTGCCTTTGGGATGTGGGATAGAACTTGTGTATGGATGAGCATTGGTCAGCGTGGAATCAGTGGGCCGAAGGGCCTGTTTCTGGCCTTATCCCTATGCTCTCTCTCTAAATTAAATTAAGCTAACCAACCAGCGTGCTCCATGGCACATTAGTTTAGTTGTTTAGCTAAGTTTATTATTGTCACGTGTACCGAGGTATCGTGATAAGATGTATTTTGTATGTTATCCAGTCAAAGACAAGACTATACATGAATACAATACAACCATAGTGTACACATAGAAGATACATGATACAACATTTAGTGCAAAGATATAACATTGAAGTCCGATAAATTCCAATTAAAGATAGTTGAAAGACAGCTGATGAGTATCTGCTTTAGGATTCAAGGCAGGGAGGGGTGATTTTAAATGATGAAAACTTTGGGTAATGCCTGTCCTCAGTGTGTGGTACAGAGAGTGGTGGACACTGCCCGGTCTATCGCAGGTACTGACCTCCCCTCCATCGAAGGCATCTATGGGAGCCGCTGCCTCAAAAAGACAGTCAGCATCATCAAAGACCCACGCCATCCTGACCTCACTCTCATTTCGCTCCACATCAGATTTTTGAACACTACACTAACCTAAGCAACTGTGAACTTCAATGGACTGTGTTGGAGGAAGGAACAGCAGATGCTGGTTTAAACTGTTGACACAAAATGCTGGAGTAACTCAGCAGGACAGGCAGCATCTCTGGAGAAAAGGAATGGGTGACTTTTCGGGTCGAGGCCCTTCTTCAAGATGCGGGAGTGACAATTATGAGGCTTTTAGATCGGCACGTAGCGTAGATATGCAGGGAATGGAGGTACATGGATCAGGTGCCAGCAGAGGAGATTAGTTTAGCTTGGCATCATGTCCAGCGTGGACATTGTTTAGTTTATGTTTAGAGATACAGCGCGGAAACAGGCCCTTCGGCCCACCGAGTCCACGCCGACCAGCGATCCCCGCACATTAACATTACCCTACACACACTTGGGATAATTTTTACACTTTACCAAACCAATTAACCTACAAACCTGTACGTCTTTGGAGTGTGGGAGGAAACTGAAGATCTCCGAGAAAACCCACGCAGGTCAAGCAAGAATGTACAAACTCCATACAGACAGCACCCGTGGTCAGGATCGAACCAGAGTCTCAGGTGTTGTAAGCGTTGTGAGGCAGCAACTCTACCGTTGCGCCACCGTGCCACCCATGTTCCGTGTTCTTAATTTTTTTTTTAAACGTTTAAGAAATGGCGCTTCTCAAATTTATCATGAGTGCGTTTCATTTTTTGAACTCTGCTTTGCACCTCATCTTTTGTCCTTTGATACAGAAGCTGACAGGTAGACCATAACCACATTATTCTCAGTCAGTCCTTGGTGACTGGAGACTGCAGCCTGGAATGAATGTCGATGAAAACATCATTGTTAAATGGGTCGATAGGGTGTACTCAACATGGACAAGGGGGCGGTGGGATTTTACAATGCTTGAGGCTTCTGGAGTCAGGAGTCACCAACTCAAAATGAGGGATGGCCATTTAAGATGGAGACGTCTTTTTACACGGCAGACAAACTGAATACTTTGTTTGTGTCAAGGGCCTGTCCCACTTGGATTTTTTCGGCGACTGCTGGCGTCATATCAGTGTCACCAAAAGATTTTGAACATTTCAAAATCCCGCGGGAGTGCAGTCACTGTTAATAAGAAGATGTTTGTGAAGCTGAAAGGTCTAAAGGTGGAAAAGTCACTTGGACCAGACGGACAACAGCCCCGGGTTCTGAAAGAGGTAGCTGTGCAGATTGTGGAGGCATCACTAGAGTCGGGAATAGTTCCAAAGGAACGGAAAATCAAAAATTGTAACTTCACCGTCTAAGAAGGGTGCAAGGGAAATTATAGGCCGGTTGGTCTATAATTGGTCTGCAATAAGATTTTATAGGATCCATTAACGATGAGGTGTACGTGTACTTAGAAGCACACGATAAAATAGTCCCAAGTCAGCACGGGTTTGAGAAAGGGAGATCTTGCCTGACAAATCTGTTGAAAATCTTTGAGGAAGTAACAAGCAGGAGGGTCAGTGGATGTAGTTCACCTAGATTTTTAGAAGGCTTTTGCTAAGGTGCCACATGTGAGGCTGCTAAACACGATGCAAGCCCGTGGTATCAGATCCCAGCATGGATATTGGCTGACTGGCAGAAAGCAAAGAGTGGGAATAAAGGGGGCTTTTTTGTGGTTGGCTGTCAGTGACTTGCGGAGTCCCGCAGGGGTCGGTGCTGGGGCTGCTATATGTTATTGGTTAATGATTTGGACGAGGGAATTGGAACTAGGCTTTGCGGCCTAGTTTGCAGAGAATACGAAGATAGATGGAGGGTCAGGTTATGCAGAGGAAGCAGGGACTCTGCAGAAGAACTTGGACAGAATAAGAGAGCGGGAAAAGAAGTGGCAGATGGAATACAGTGTAGCAAACGGTATGGTCATGCACTTTGGTAGTAGGAATAAAGAAACTATTTTGCAAATGGGATTTAGAAATCAGAGATTCAAAGGGACTTGGAAGTGCAGGTGCAGAATTCCCAAAAGGTGAATTTGAAGGTCGAGTAAAGAAGGCCAATGCAATGCAGACATTCAATTCAAGAGGACTAGAATATAAAGGCTTGGATGTAATGCTGAGGGTTTATAAGGCATTGGTCAGTCCATATTTGCAATATTGTGAACAATTTTGGGCACCATATCGGATGGAAGGATGTGCTGACATTGCAGAGGGTCTAAGCAGGTTTATGAGAATGATCCCACGATGACTAGGTTAACATCTCTCTGAAGATCTTTCCTGGTCCGAGTACACAGATGCAATCATAAAGAAAGCACATCCGCGCCTCTACTTCCTGAGAAGATTACGGAGATTCGGTATGTCAAGGAGGACTCTCTCTAACTTCTACAGGTGCACAGTAGAGAGCGTGCTGACCGGTTGCATCGTGGCTTGGTTCGGCAATTTGAGCGGCCAGGAGCGGAAAAGAATGCAGAAAGTAGTAAACACTGCCCAGTCCATCATCGGCTCTGACCTCCCTTCCATCGAGGGGATTTATTGCAGTTGCCGCCTCAAAAAGGCTGGCAGCATCATCAAGGACCCACACCATTCTGGCCACACACTCATCTCCCCGCTACCTTCAGGTAGAAGGTACAGGAGCCTGAAGTCTGCAACGACCAGGTTCAGGAATAGCTACTTCCCCACAGCCATCAGGCTATTAAACTCAGCACGGACAAAACTCTGAACATTAATGGCCCATTATCTGTTTATTTGCACTTTATCAGTTTATTTATTCATGTGTGTATATATTTATATAATGGTATATGGACACACTTATCTGTTCTGTAGTCAATGCCTACTATGTTCTGTGTGCTGAAGCAAAGCAAGAATTTCATTGGTACGGGTGTCAAAGGAGATTGGGAGAAGGAAAAAAGGGTTGAGAGGGGAAAATAGATGAAACATGATCAAATGGCGGGGTGGACTTGATGGACCGAATGGCCTAATTCTGTACCCATGCCTAATGAACATGAGATGTGGAGAGTTTCTACACTGAGGGTTGGAATTTATTTTACTCTTCTTTCTCTGTGGAGACTCAGTCAATGAGTGCATTCAAAACAGAGGCTAATATGGTGCTGAGGTGAAGCAGCCATGGAAGGGCCACAAGGTCTATAATTCCTCCTAATTTTAATATTATTATATTCCGTGCAGGTACCATTTATGTCAATAATAAACATCCCCAGAAGCTTCGCAAGAGTATAATTAAAACCAGACTGTCACAGAGCGAGATATCAGGAAACAAAGCTTGATACAAAACTTGATCACACAATTTGTTTTTAATGAGCATCTTAAAGGATAAAAGGGAGACAGAGAGGGATCTCGGTATATTATTGCCACGTGTACAGAGGAACGGTGCATACATTTGTTTGATCCCGAGCTCGGGTGCTGCCTGTGCAGAGTTTGCAGGTTCGCCCCGTGACCGGGTGGGTTTCCTCCAGGAGCTCCGGTTTCCTCCCACATCCCAAAGACATGCGTTTTTTTGTAGGTTGAATGGCCCTCCGTAAATTGCCCCAAGTGTGTAGGGAGTGGACCAGAATGGACAAGCGTGAACGGGTGATCGATGGTCGGCGCGGTCTAGCAGGGGGCTGAAGGGTCAGTTTCCATTCTGCATCTTTCAATCAAAAAAAAAACCTCCCCAAAGCGTCACACAGTTCACAAGCTGTTCATTCGGTTCTCTGTCCCCAGTGACAAAAGCAGCAGCCCCTTAAGATTCATGGACTTAAACAGGAAAAGATTTTTTATAAATGAACAGGGCTGTTACTAGTGATGTCGCTGTCTGCATCAAGGACTCGAGGAGCTAAGAATAGCAGCACACAGACACGGAAGTGACAGTGATTGAAGTCCAATGGGTAAATGTCAGATTGCTGAGCTCTTTATGACTTGCAGCAAGTTAAGATGCAGCAATGTCCAAACCTTCTTCAGTGCATTTTAGAAAATAACAGTGTGTATACCCAATCTAAACGAGATGCAATTTCAGATGCTGGCGTAAAAGCAAACAAACTCACACTTTGATTAAAATGGAAACTAAACAGAGGGGGCTGGATGGAGTTCAGTTTAGTGTGGGAAGGAACTGCAGATGCTGGTGTACATCGAAGGTAGACACAACTCAGCGGGTCAGGCAGCATCTCTGGAGGAAAACAAATAAATGACATTTTGCGTCAGAACCCTTCTTCATAGTTGAGTTTAGTTTATGATTGTCACTTGCACCGAGGTACAGTGAAAAGCGTTTGTTTGCGTGCTATCCAGTCAGCGAAAAGACTACTCATGATTACAATCAAGCTGTCCACAGTGCATGGATAAAGGATCAGGGATAAAACCTTTAGTGCAAGGTCTGATTAAAGTGTAGTTTTTATGCAGCGCGGACACAGGCCCTTCAGCCCAGCGAGTCTGCACCAACCAGCGATCCACTCACCATCCTACACACACTAAGGCCAATTTTTACATTTACCAAGCCAATTTACCTACATATCTGCACGTCTTTGGAGTGTGGGAGGAAACTGAAGATCTCGGAAAAACCCATGCAGATCACGGGGAGAACGTAAAAACTCCGTACAGATAGCACCCGCAGTCAGGATCGTTCCTGGGTTTCCGGTACTACAAGTGCTGTAAGGCAGCAACTCTAGCTCAATTATAGCTCAAAAGATCTCTATTGAGATAGATGGGAGGTCAGGACTGCACTCCAGTTGGTGAGAGGACTGTACAGTCAGTTGCCTGATAACTGCTGGGAAAAAACTGTCCCTGAATCTGCAGGTGTGACCTTGGAATGATGTCAAGGGCGTATAACGTTGCATTGCCATCCACCATTCTCTTTTTGTATTGAAGTCAGTGTTTTGGCTACAGTCCTGTTAGGAAACTAGAAGATCAACAAGGGAAATGGGGCAGCAGGGTAGTGCAGCGGTAGAGTTGCTGCCTCACTGCGCCACAGACCCGGGTTTGATCCTGCCTACGGGCACTGTCTATGTGGAGTTTGCACGTTCTCCCCGTGACCGCGTGGGTTTTCTCCGGGTGCGCCGGTTTCCTCCCGCACTCCAAAGACGCGCAGGTTTGTAGGTTATTAAGAAGGACCTGCAGATGCTGGGAAATCGAAGGTAAACCGCTGAGTTTCTCCAGCATTTTTGTGAACCTCAGGTTTGTAGGTTAATTGCCTTCTGCAAATTGCCCCTAGTGTGTAGGATATCGGACTAGTGCACGCCTGATCATTGGTCGGCGTGGACTCAGTGGGCTGAAGAGCCCGTTTCCACAATATAGCGCTGAACAGAAAGCAAAAGATTTTGAATGTGCCCCATTTGGAGTTGCCTGGTGCTGGCAATTGCGATAATAGATGGGACACAACATCATAAAAGGTCAGGGATGATAAAAGACTATTTGGCTTATCGAAGCTCCCCCTCAACTCGATTAACTCTCCCATCATGACGACTAATTGTATTTTGAATAACTCAGAGAGTCCTCTCTATTACCTGTATTCGTTGATCATTCCGAGTATTTATCACTCTCTGAGCCGAGACATTTTCTGCAATCTGTTTCCAAGTGGACGTTTCACATTTCCCTTTCTGTCTCACGGACCTAACTCACCTTGAGGTTCTGGCCTTATTCTATCGACATTGTTAAATATTTCACAGGCTTTGATGAGCTCCCACCTTCCCGTTCTCAGCCTTTAAATAGCCATCAGAATCCACAGCCGGATTTATTTTTTAGGAGGGGGTCGTTCCCGCCTCAGCAATGATTCTCACCCCCCGCCCACGGTGTGGAGGGGATGGAGGGAAGGAGAGAGGAAGGGAGGAAGGAGAGAATTTGCCAGTATGGTGCCTAGAATCTTTCTGCTGCTCCATGGGTTTAAACATGTAGCATTTGCTGACCTGTTGTCATTCTGCCATCATTCTAAAGTCCTTTTTCCAGCAACATAGCACATCGAACAGTACAGCACAGGAACAGGCCCTTCAGCCCACAGAGTCGGTGCCGAACACGACAAGCTTAACTAATCTCCTCAGTCTGTACATGATCCATATCCCTCCACTCCATGCATATCCACATGTCTATCTTCTTGGGTCAATCATGGCTGGCCATGGGTGCCTCCAGGGCTGGAGGACGCCTGTGCGTGACTTTGTTTAACGTGGGGAGGCTGGTGCACAGACAGTCACCACACGGTCCTTGACAGATCTGTGTCAGGATCCAGTGGCATGGAGTCCAAGACGACCCGAGACCCTTTTGTGCTGCAGCCTTCATCAGCCTTCCCAGCCGTTGTGACGCTCCACTTAAGTAAGCCATCGTCCTCCGCCTGTTCCACCCTTGAGGTCTTGGTTGAATTGCTCTTTGTCAGAGACCTCCCCCTCGACCTTACCGCCATGGGTGGCCCTTCCAGGAGCACAGCTCCAGACGGCATCGCTCTCAGGACCTCAAGCTTCTCCACCACGACAAGGTGACAATCCACAGAGAAGCACGTCTATCTAAAATGCCACTTCCATATCTGCCTCCACCACCACCCCGTGTCAAAACCTTGCCCTGCACATTTAAACTTTGTCCCTCTCACCTTAAAGCAATCCAGAGCAACCAATCCAAGCTTGGTCAACCTCCCCTTGTAGCCTGAACTCTCTAATCCAGGCAGCAATCTGGTAAACCTCCTCTGCACCCTCTCCAAAGCCCTCATATCCTTCTTGTAATATGACATGTAATATTCCAAATGCAGGTTTGCAGATCAAATGGCTTAGGTAAAGATTGTAAATTGTCCCTAGTGTGTAGAATAATGCTGGTGTACACTGGTTGGGATCGCTGGTCGGCACGGACTCAGTGGGCCGAAGTGCCTGTTTCTGCACTGTATCTACAAACTAAACTAAACCGACACTTGCCAATCAAGCCCCCGTCACCTGTATCCACCTATCACTTGTCAGGCTTTGTCCC
This sequence comes from Leucoraja erinaceus, assembly GCF_028641065.1. Classification (NCBI taxonomy): domain Eukaryota; kingdom Metazoa; phylum Chordata; class Chondrichthyes; order Rajiformes; family Rajidae; genus Leucoraja; species Leucoraja erinaceus. Next base: position 7,100,606 of record NC_073404.1, on the reverse strand, counting down.
ACCCCCCACCTCTCTTCCCCAGCTTTCTCTCCCTTACTGCTATCAGTCTGAACAAGAGTCCCGAACTGAAACGTTGCTTGTCCACTACCTCCACACATTCAGCCCGACCCGTTCAATTCCTCCAGCACTCATTGTTTGGCTCTTAATACTTACTGTATTGAGGTGCATAAAATAATGAGAGGAATAGATCGGGTGGATGCACAGAGTCTCTTGCTCAGAGTAGGTGAATCGAGGACCAGAGGACATAGGTTAAGGTGAAGGGGAAAAGATTCAATAGGAACCCGAGGGGTAACTTTTTCACACAACGGGAGGTGGGTGTATGGAACGAGCTGCCAGAGGAGGTAGTTGAGGCAGGGCTATCCCAAGGTTTAAGAAACAGCTAGACAGGTACATGGATAGGACAGGTTTGGAGGGATATGGACCAGACGCGGGCAGGTGGGACTAGTGTACCTGCGACATGGTGGCCGGCGTGGGTAAGTTGGGCCGAAGGGCCTGTTTCCACACTGTATCACTCTATTGAGCATTAGCCAAGAACATTCATATATGCTCATGTCATAGAATTCAACCCATGAAGTCTACTCCGGCATTCAATCATGGCTGATCTATCTCTCCCTCCCAACCCATTTCTCCTGCCTTCTCCCCATAACCCCCGACAACCGTACTAATCAAGAATCTATTAATCTCTGCCTTAAAAATACCCAATGACTTGGCCTCCACTGCCTTCTGTGGCAATGAATTCCACAGATTCACCACCCTCTGACTAAAGAAATTCCTCCTCATCTCCTTCCTAAAGGTACGTCCTTTTATTCTGAGGCTGTGCTCTCCGGTTCTAGACTCTTCCCACGAGTGGAAACATCCTCTTCACATCTATTCTCCACTCTGTCCTGGCCTTTCACTATTACAATATTGTGAACTAGTCCTTGAAGTACGATTAACACCCACTGCTTTCCCACACAAAGACCCGGATTCCACCCATTGAGCTACAGCTGACGGCAATGAAAAAGCATTTTGACAGATGTAATAAATTCATTCTATAATCAGTGAGAAAAAGTTTCAGGCAAACATCAATTTCACTCAGCTCAATACAACGGCCTGTCGCTCAAATACTTTTACCAAATACTTTCTGAGCAGAGACATTTTTTTTTTTTTTTAAAGAAAATCCGTAAAATGAAAAATCTGTGCAATTCAGTGACAAAATTAATGGGTTGATTTTAAATCAAGTTTGCAGTTTTGCCTCGGTATAACAAAAGCAACACCTTGCACAGCGCTCAAACTTAAATAAATTCTTGCAAAAATGGTTAACAATGTTGAACAACATGCTTGACATGGGGGGGGGGGCTCATTGAAACTTATCGAATAGTGAAAGGCCTGGATAGAGTGGATGTGGAGAGGATGTTTCCAATAGTGGGAGAGTCTAGGACCAGAGACCACAGTATCAGAATAAAAGAACGTACCTTTAGAAAGGAGATGAGGAGGAATTTCTTTAGTCGAGGGTGGTGAATCTGTGGAATTCATTGCCACAGACGGCTGTGGTGTCCACATCACTGGATATTTTTTTAAGGTGGCAATTGACAGATTGTTGATTAGTACAGTTTTCAGGGGTTATGGGGAGAAGGCAGGAGATTGGGATTGAGAAAGATAGATCAGCCATGAATGAATGGCGGAGTAGACTTGATTGGCCAAATGGTCCAATTCTGCTCCATTAACTTATGAACTTATGAAGCCAGAGAAAGAGAAGGCGCGAGCTGACCAAAGTGGCAGGGGTTAAAAAAAACCATTAGATGGAGGAGAGATACGTTGGCAGATGGGATTGGGTAAGATATTGGAGCGGCTGGGAGGAAAGGAGCTGTAGAGATAGAGGCAGCACGGTGGCTCAGCAGGAGAGTTGCTGCCTCACAGCGTCTGAGACCCGGGTTCGATCCTGACTGCGGGTGCACTCTGTGCGGAGTTTGCATGTTCTCCCAGCGACTGCATGGGTTTTCTCTGGGTGCTCTGGTTTCCTCCCACATCACAAAGACGTGCATGTTTGTAGGTTAATTGGGTTCTGTAAGTTGCTCCTAGTGTGTAGGATGCTAAACTGGGATAATATAGAACTAGTGTGCGGGTTATCGATGGTCGGCGCGGACTAGGTGAGCCGCAGAGCCTGCTTCCATGCTGTATCTCTAAACTAAACTGATGACCAGCGTTGATGATGTGATCAAAACTGAAGACGATTTGAGATGAGAGACAAAAAACACAAATATTTGGAGGGGGGGGGGGGGGGGGGGGGGGGGGGGGGGGGGGGGGGGGGGCAGAGCAGAGGGTTCAGTATTTGGAACGAGGCAAATTGAGGGGAATAGATAGGGTGAATGCACTGAATCTTTTACCCAGGGTAAAGGAATCAAGATGCCACAGATTTAAGATGACAGGGGAAAGATTTAATAGGAACCTGAGGGGGAACATTTTCACACACAGAGTGTTGGGTAAATGGACCAAACTGCCAGGGAAAGTAGTTTGGACAAATACATGGATAGGAAAGGTTTAGAGCAGGGGTGGGGAACCTTTTCATGTTGGAAGGCCGCACTAAGTTAGCTGTTATCTAATAAGGCCGCATCCAAGAAACTTCAATTAGATATACTTCAAAATGTACATTATTTTGTTAAAATAGCCCTCATGACTAGCTAATGTTTTAATTGTGGCCGTCAGTCGGGGAGGATTATATCGTTGAATCCTCTTTTACTCTTTGGTATTTTAAATACGTTCATTTTAAGATTAAAATAAAAATAATAAAAGATGAACAAAAACATATTAATAATAATAAAAAGATTTGTTCTACAAAATTTGGATTAATTCTAAAGGCCGCACTTAATGGCCTAGAAGGCTGCAGGCTCCCCACCCCTGGTTTAGAGGGATATGGGGCAAATGCGAGCAGGTGAGACTAACGTACATTGGCCACAATGGTTGGCATGTAGAGATCCTAATGTTGTGAACAAAACAGTGTCTTTATTAACAAATTCAATTTTGCACACACGTGCGTCTCCTAAAGACTTGAGTAACGTTCCTGCCGTTGTTATCGAGCACATCAGTTGACTGACGACTTTCTCATCACCAACTCCCGCCAAAACTCTGTCACGTGATTGTCCCCAGCTCTCCTGACGAGGGTTCTAGCAATAAATGGCTTGACCACCAGATGTCGCCACAGGCATGGGATTGTTGGGCCGAAGGGCCCGTTTCCCCGCACGGTTCTATGACTATTTTAAAAATCAAGGCTTTTTCCAGAGTGGAAGAGAATACAAACAAATTGATTGATCGATTGATTGAAAGATACCGCAAGGAAATGGACCCTTCATACCAACCATCGATCAACTGTTCACACTAGTTCTATGTTATCACACTTTCTCATCCACTCCCTGCACACCAGAAACCCATTAACCTACAAGCCCACATGTCTTTGAGGATTTTTTTTAATGAGTGAATCGGAGCAAAACAAAGTGGTCACTGGGAGAATGGGCAAACTCCACACCTATGATGAGCGTTTGTCAGCGCTGGGCCTGTACTCGCTGGAGTTTAGAAGAACGAGGGGAGACCTCATTGAAACATACAGAATCGTGAAAGGCTTGGATAGAGTGGATGTGGAGAGGATGTTTCCACTCGTGGTCTAGTCTAGTACTTGAGGTCATAGCCTCAAAATTAAAGCACATTCTTTTAGGAAGGAGATGAGGAGCAGTTTCTTTAGTCAGAGGGTGGTGAATCTGTGGAATTCTTTGCCACAGAAGGCTGTGGAGGCCATCAATGGATATTTTTAAGGCAGATAGATAGATAGATAGATTCTTGATCCGTATGGGTAAAAGAGGTTATGGGGAGAAGGCAGGAGAATGGAGTTAAGAGGGAGAGATGGATCAGCCATGATTGAATGGCAGAATAGACTTGATGGGCCGAATGGCCTAATTATGCTCCTATCACTTGACATGATCCACACAGACGGCACCCGAGGACAGGATCGAACCTGGGTCCCTGGCGCTGTGAGGCAGCAGCTCCACCAGCAGAGCCGCCCGCGGTGCTGCCTTGAAGACCAAAAAGGTTTGAGAAATAAATGAGTGAACAAGAATTCCAGCAGTGTTTTGGCTGAGTACAAGTTTATACAGGGTGTGAGACGACAGGCTAAACAGGCCAAAGAGCAATTTAATAACTCAGGCAGGAGCTGTGAGTGAGGATTTTGTAGCAGATCTGCTGCTTTCTTTATGGTAAGAATGGGCAACCGGTCATCATTTATTCAACTTGTGTGGCATTAACTGGACTTGCGAGTGGTTAAAGACGCCCGAGGGTTTTAAATATCTGTGTGAACCAGCGTCTCCGACTGGGCATCTGGTACTGATCTGAAGCTGAAGTTGACGTTTTAATGGGCGCTTTGGAGTTATAACTCCATCCATTGCCCCCTGAAGGCAGCACAGAAGTGGGGAGAGATTCATTGTGTTAAACCTTGAGGTGGTGCGAAACCCCAGGGAGCATTATGCTCAGTCAATAATACGTTGATTTCAATAGAGCAGTACCACACAGGAACAGGCCATTCGGCCCACAATGTTTGTGCCGAACATGATGCCAGGTTAAACTGATCTCCGGTGCATATCCCTCTATAGCCTGCACTTCCATGTGCCTATATAGAAGCCTCTTAAATCTCCCTCCACCACCACCTCTGGCAGCTCATTCCAGGTCCTCCACACTCTCTCTGTGGGGGGGAAAAAAACTTGCCCAACATATCTTTATTAAACTTTCCCCCTTTCACCTTAAAGTGATGCTCTTTTGTGTTGGGCACTGAACTAAACTAAATTCAGGTCGCCCCCATTGCAGGAAGTCTTTGGAATTGGGTTGACCAGAGTGATGCCTGTATTAGGGGCTATTCGCTAAAGGTAGAGGTTGGACAGACCTATGGGCCTGTCCCACTTAGGCGATTTTTTTAGGCAATTACAGGGGACTAAGTTTGTCGCCACATGTTCGCCGGTGGTCGGCAGGAGTAGTCTCCTCAGTCACGCAAAAACGTCTTTCTGGTCGCCGCTAAATTTTCAACATGTTGAAACATTTTCGGCGACAGTGGGTTTGACGCCAGTGAGCGTAGCTTGACTTCTCCCGACGTAGGTGCTGTCTTAGGTTGTCGCCGGTTTTTCGGGGACCTGCTACGACCATGACAGTCGCCGGAAGTTGCCTAAAAAAAAATCACCACGTGGGACAGGACCATTAGATTGTTTCCTCTGGAACGCTGGAATCAAAAGTGTTTTAATGTCAAGTGGCCCGACACAGAACAATGAAATTCTTATTTGCAGTAGCACAACCGATATGCTCTGTAAAATCCATTATAAACAACAATAAATGATGAGGGGCAGATGTAGGCAGTCAGACCCTTTTTGCCCTGGGATGAAAATACTAGAGGCCGTAGCTTTAAGGTGAGAGGGGCAAAGATTAAAGGAGACACGCGGAACAAGGTTTTTTTTTTCGACAAGTGATGGTGGGTGCTGGGAACGCACTGCTAGGACTGGTGGTTTGAGGCAGATACGATAGTGGCATTCGAGACTCCGGGATGAAACCGGAGATCCAGGTGAAAACCCACGCAGGTCACGGGACGAACATACAAACTCAGTACAGACAGCACCCGCAGTCAGGATCGAACCTGGGTCTCTGGCGCTGTAAGGCAGCAACTCAACCGCTGCACCACCGTGCCGCCCACCGAATGCACACATTTGGTTCCCTTAACTGACAATATTGATCCAGATCATGAATAGCTGCAATCCAATCAGCCTGATGGCTGAAGAGGATCGGTTTATTGCCACACTTTGCAATCATATCTCAATGTATTGCCTCTGTTGCTGTGTCCTCTAACCTAGCTAACCAATCTTCCTGTGTGAGACTTGATCAAAGACCTTCTAACAATTCAGCCGCACCACATTCACCAATTCTCCTTTATCTTTTCAACAAGTCCCACCCTAAAAGAACTCCAGCACATTAGTCAAATATGATGTTCCTTTCATTAATTCATGTTGAGTCTACTCAATCTTATTATTCTTTTCAAGGAGCTCTGTGTTATGTCGTTTATTATAGATTTCACCATTTTCCCTACTACTTGCACAGGGCTGATAGTTCAGTCACTCCCCCAATCCTCTCTTCTCCTCCCCCCCCACCCACCCCCCCCGTTCTTAAATGGATGGAATTCGATTTTTTCTCGCCTTAACCAAAAAGAAATCATCCACTCTTTAACGAATTTTGGAATCTGATAACTGCAGCCGGGATCCGGGTTCAATCCTGACCTCAGATGCTGTAGGTGTGGAGTTTGCATGTCCTCCCTGTGACTGCATGGGTTTCCTCCCACATTGCAAAAACGTGCTGGTTTGGAGGTTAATTGGCCCTCTGTAAAATTGGTCCCGAGTGTGCAGGGAGTGGATGCGAAAGTGGGATCACATAGAACTAGTGCGAGTAGGTGATCGATGGTCAGTGTGGACTAAGTGGGCCGAAGGGCCTGTATCCATGCGGAATCTTTCAATCACTAATGCATCTACTATCTCTACAGCCACCCGTTTCAAACCTCATATCCTTGGGATTCATCAGCTTCTTTCTGCCCGGTCCTCATAAGCAGAAGACCGTGAATAATGAAGTCACATCCGCGACAACACATGAAAAAAAACCTAATTAACCTGCCATAAGCACCAGAAAACCTCTTTAAGGCCACAACGAAAATAGTCCCTGGGACAAAGATTTGTGTCCTTAACATACAGGGCCAAGGAAGGATGATTAACTGATCGAGAATATGATATGTAAAGACCATCATTGGACAATGTGCAGGAAGGAACTGCAGATGCTGGTTAAATAGAAACATAGAAAATAGGTGCAGGAGTAGGCCATTCGGCCCTTCGAGCCTGCACCGCCATTCAATATGATCATGGCTGATCATCCAACTCAGTATCCCGTACCTGCCTTCTCTCCATAGCCCCTGATCCCTTTAGCCACAAGGGCCACATCTAACTCCCTCTTAAATAAAGCCAATGAACTGGCCTCAACTACCTTCTGTGGCAGAGAATTCCAGAGATTCACCACTCTCTGTGTGAAAAATGTTTTCCTCATCTCGGTCCTAAAAGATTTCCCCCTTATCCTTAAACTGTGACCCCTTGTTCTGGAAATGGGCCATAGACACAAAATACTGGAGTAGCTCATCGGGACAGGCAGCATCTCTGGAGAGAAGCAATGGGTGACATCTCAGGTCTCTACACATCTAAAGTACTGTCTCGCCTCATAGATTCATAAGATCATAAGATCATAAGACCATAAGATCATAAGATCATAAGACCATAAGAGCAGAATTATGGTCCATTGATTCTACTCCGCCATTCGATCCTGGCTGATCTATTTTCCCCCTCCAGAACGATTCAGTTCCTCTGAACAACCTTGGATCACACACTGTGCCAAAGGTACTTGGCATTAGAGCAGGTTGCTGCGTTGATATTTTACAAGGAGTTCCCGTGTGTGTGTATTTTCACCATCTCACTTCCTTGCTGTTCCGAAAGACATTAGGAGCAGAATTAGGCCATTCGGCCCATCGAGCCCACTCTGCTATTCGATCCTGGCTGATCCATTTTTCCTTCTCAACCTCTTTCTCCTGCCTGCTCCCCGTAACTTTTGACGTCCTTCCTCATCAAGAATCTATCAATCAGAGCTTTAAAAATCCCCATTGACTTGGCCTCCACAGCTGCCTGCTGTAATCAATTCCACAGATTCACCACCCTCCTCATCTCCATGCTAAAGGTGCGCTCTTTAATCCTGAGACTGTGCCCTCTAGTCCTCGACTCTCCAACTAGTGGCAACATCCTCTCCCTATCCACTCTGTCTGGGCCTTTCCTTAATCAGTAGATTTCAATGAGTTCCCCTATCTTCCCTCTAAACTGCAGCCCGTACAGGATCATACAACGTTTAGACTTTAGAGACACAGGATGGGAACACTTTCGGCCCACTGAGTCTATGTCAACCAGCTATCACCCCATACACTATCACTATCCTCCAGCTGAAGTAATATACTGCACTCCCATTTCTCACACCATCTCACCCGCCCCTCCTTCATCCTCCTCCTTTCCCCTCCTTTGTACACATCCCCCATCCCCAATTCCATTTCCTTTTTATCCCCTTCCCGTTTTCCTCGCCCCTTCCACCCACATCCGTCCCTCTTCGCTTCTCCTCTCCTCACTTTATCCGACACCTCTTTGTCTCCCTTTCACGTCCTGCATTTGTCACCTACTCCACCCATCTGAAAACCGAACATTCCCCCTCACCTGTATCCACCTAGCACTCGCCAGTGTTTAGTTTAGTTTAGAGATACCACGGAAACAGGCCCTTCGGCCCACCGGGACCGCCCCGACCAGCGATCCCCGCGCTTTAACACCATCCTAGGGGCAAATTACATTTCTCCCCATCCAATTAACCTACACACCTGCAGTGTGGGTGAAAACCGAAGATCTCGGAGAAAACCCACGCGGTCACGGGGAGAGCGTACAAACTCCGTACAGACAGCACCCGTAGTGAGGATCGTACCTGGGTCTCTGGCGCTGCAAGGCAGCAATTCTAACGCTGCGCCACCGTGCCGTCCCTGCCCTTATTTCTCCCCCCACCCACCCCCAGTTTTCTCCACCCCTCCCTACTTCAATCAATAGTCCCGATACACCGTCCGTCCATTCCTTCCACAGATGCTGCCTGACCCATTGAGTTCTTCCTCGACTTTGCGTTTTGCTTAAGATTCCAGCACCCGCAGTTTCATGCATCTCCTCGCTACTTTGCCACCAAGTATTTTCTGATGTCCCGAGCTTGTGAAAAAACACCGGGGCCCAGAAATCCAGAACACATTAAATCTGTTTTAAAGCCTCCAGTTCTGAGCGGCAGAATTTCTAAGCCAGTATAATTGGAAGTCTTTCTTCCCACCACTCATCCAAAATAAGTTCCATTCTATCAACCGTGGAAAGAAAGAACAGCTTTGCGATTTACTCTCTCTTTATATGAAGGCATTCTCTGTGCAGGAGCCAATTGTGAGGTGTACAACAGCTAATTCTCTAATTTATTGTAACCTGTTTGCTATTGTGCTTAACACAATTCAACTCAATTTAATTTGCAGTGTTTAAATCAATCTGGAGTCGTCGTAAGTACAGCAAGTGAGTCTTTGACACCAATGTCAAAGCAAAATGCCTCGTTCTTATTAAATACAGCAGCTAGCTCACGAATCATTCACAGACTCTTTTTAATCCCTATTGAAGAAGTTCATCACTGTGTCTTTTTGGAGAATAGATTCACACTGGTAGTTTGGGAGATCGGTTTTCACATTATTAGGCCCTGGGCACAACAGTTTTATTGTTCTCTAATTCCGGTAATAGTTTGGTAACACCTCAGTCACAAACACTAGATTAGGCCAGATCTCCTCTCGGAACAGAGCACACTATGGCCTCCAGCAAATAATTCTGACAGCAACCATTTGTTCAATTTGAAATTCTAGGTGTGAACAGCATCTTCTGGTCACATCAACCTACAAACTGTGACTCCCGAAGATTAAAGTCATATAAATGTGTGTTGTCCTCATCCAAACTCACACTGTTCACCCAGCTCCTCCACGACAAACACTGGGTAGTTTGTTGGCACGTGCATCGAGGTGCACATTAGACCTGGCGGACTGTGGGCTGTAAGGGGGGGTAGGGGCGGGGAGACCACCCAGCCTGCCAGCCTCCGCCCGTCCCTCAAAGACTGGAGACTGGAGAGGATGGAACCGGCGACGAGGAGCGCGAGGAGCAAGACCGGTGGGAGACGGAACTGGGGCCTGGCCCACCGCGCCCTCAAGGTCGGCTGCGGGAGACGAGCAGAGGGACGTCGGTTCGCTGGTCGGTCCAGACGTCCAGGGAAGGGGGTGGCTAGAGGCCCTGCAGCAGCCTGGTGCTCGCCTGGATCAGGTGGGCCTATAGTGCAGACTGGAGTCTGAAAATGGCGCCTAAAATCTAATGCTGTCTCAATGGATTATTTCTGTACACTTTGCTAATCGGGGATTGTGCTTAGGTATAGCAATACTTCACTGGGCTGTATGCAAGTAAAGAATTTGCACAAGTGACAATAAAGCACCATTGAATGAATGATTGAAGTTGGAATGACTGAGGTGGGAAAGGCCCTTGATTATGTTTAGGTCTAGGTCTAACTTTATTATTGCTTTTTGTACTGAGGACAGTGAAACACTTTGGTATGTATGTTAACCAAACTTTCTAGAGCCAGCGTGAAATGCACATGGAGTCAGTAGTGGGGATGCTGGTCTGTGCCATGGGCTGGGCCACATCCACAACATCTCTGCAATTGCTTGTGGTCTTGGGCAGAGCTGATGCCAAACCAAGCGTCGAAGCATTCTATAATTTCCAGCAAGTGGGTTTTTCGGTCAGTGTCAGTCCCCCTTCTGTTATGCAGCTCAGTTTGTTTTTGTCCCACGCTGGGAGTGGTGTACAAGTCCGCAGACCCCCTGTTCTGCATTTCACAACACTCACACTCTCTTCTCCACGTTCTCACCTCCTCACCGTTCCCGTTCACTCATTGACCAGATAACTTTGTTTACTACTCGTCCTCATGGTCACCCGGTTTTACCCGACCAGAGACGCCTCCCTCCACCACCCTCAACAACACCAACAACGACACAAAATGCTGGAGAAACCCAGCGGGTCTGGCAGCATCTCTGGAGAACGCGGCTATGTGACCTTTCATAAGTTCTTTATGGCCTTTCATCAGGCCATTCAGCCCAGAGTCTACTCTGCCATTCAATCATAGAAACATAGAAAATAGGTGCGGGTGGAGGCCATTCGGCCCTTCAAGCCAGCACTGCCATTCATTGCGATTATGGCTGATCGGCCCCACTCAATAACCCGTGCCTGCCTTTTCTCCATATCCCTTGATTCCACTAGCCCCTAGACCTCTATCTAACTCTCTCTTAAATCTATCCAGTGGTTTGGCCTCCATTGCCCTCTGTGGCAGGGAATTCCACAAATTCACAACTCTCTGGGTGAAAACTATTTTTCTCAGTCTTAAATGGCCTCCCCTTTGTTCTATGACTGTGGCCCCTGGTTCTGGACTCGCCCAACATTGGGAACATTTTTCCTGCATCTAGGTTGTCCAGTCCTTTTATAATCAATCATGGCTGATCTATCTGCCCCCCTCAACCACATTCTCCTGCCTTCTCTCCAAAACCTTGGACACCCTTACCAATCAACTACCTGTCAATCGCCACCTTCAAAAATACCCAATGGTGGCCTCCACAGCCGTCTGTGACAATGCATTCCAGATTCACCACCCTTTGACGAAATAAATTCCTCCTCATCTCCTTCCTAAAGGTGCGTCCTTTTATTCTGATCAGAACCCTTTCAGTTCAGGATTCTTCTTCCGACAATTTACAATTAAATACCAAAGTCAGTTTGCCTGCAAGCCTGCAAGTCTTTGTAGTGTGGGAGGAAATCTGCGATCCCGGAGCCAATTAAAAACCCACACAGGTCACGGGGAGAACGTCCAAACCACGTACAAACAGCACCCGTAGTCAGGATCGAACCTGCGTCTCTGGCGCTGTGAGGCAGCAACTCTACCGCTGCACCACCGTGCCACCTCTGTCGTTGTTGGCAGGCTGGTTTAGTTGCCTGATAACAGCTGGTCTCAATTTGCCTTGAACTTACGCCCCTAGATGCAAGACCCCTATTCAAAAACAAAAGACTGTGGATGCCCACTTTATCCATGTCCCTCATGAATCGATGCACCTCTTCAAGGTCACCCCTTAACCTCCAATTGAATTGGAGATCAAATGGAGGATCTTTGAGCCAAAACGTCAATTTCGTTTCACTCACAGATGCTGACTCTAGTTTTCTCAGCATTTATCTTTATTTCAGTTTTCCAGTATCCGCTTTACATCTCTCAGTGCCACCTAAATCACCAACACCCATGATGCAGTGATCCTGACTGAATGAAATACTATATTCTCTACAGATCAACACAAAATGCCGGGGTAACTCAGCGGGTCTATCAGCATCTCTGGAGAAAAGGGTCTTGACCCGAAACGTCACCAATTCCATTTCTCCAGCATGACCCGATGAGTTACACCAGCTTTTTGTGTCCATCTTCGGTTTACACCAGCATCTGCAGTTCCTTCCTACACCTACTATATTCTCTTTCCTCCTGTAAACAACGTCAATAGAGACCGTGATCAAAAAAAAAAATCAAAGTGCACGATGAGAAAGTGGAAGAAAATGTACAAAATCAATGTAACAATTTAACACGTGTTTGTGCCACTGAAGGGAATTGTGGAAATTCAAAAGTGCCCTCAGAACCTATTAAAGTATTCACCGGCTGATATAATGGCTTTTAAAAGATTTTGCAATTGTGCACATTTCATTTTCATATCAGCAAAATTTGCATTTTGTTTGATTTGCTGTGCTCGAGCATTGCAATGTTATAAAGCTACAAGCTGGACCAGCGCAAATCCCAAGGGAAGCCCGCCTCTCTCTGCAGGCTCCATTCACACCTCCTTGTAATCGCTAGAACAAACTGGACAAATAGCGATCAATGCCGAGTCCAGCCATCTCTTGCCGGGCAGGCACCATTTACACCTCTCCCCGACCTGGGCATGTGTGAATTTATACAGAAACCAGCTCCGCTCTCTTCCCTCCCTTCCAGTTCACTAAACATCAGATGGACACAGAATGAAGAAGGGTCTCGACCCGAAACGTCACCCATTCCTTGTCTCTAGAGATGTTGCCTGTCCCGCTGAGTTTAGTTTTAGTTGTTTTTAGCTCAGAGATACAGTGCGAAAACAGGCCCTTCGGCCCACCGAGTCCGTACCGACCAGCGATCCCCGCACACAACACTATCCTACACACATTGTGGACTATTTACATTTATACCAAGCCTAACAACCTACAAGCCTGTAGGTCTTTGGAGTGTTGGAGGAAACCGAAGATCTCGGAGATAACCCCACGTAGGTAACAATCAAATCATAACCATAATCATACTTCATTAGCCAAGTATGTTTTGCAACATACAAGGAAACAAAGTACAAACTCAGTACAGACAGCGCCCGTAGGCAGGATTGAACCCGGGTCTCTGGCGCTGTAAGGCAGCAACTCTGCCACTGCGTCATGGACACCCTTATTCCAGTAACTCCAGCATTTTGTGTCTATCTTCGGTGTAAACCGGCACCTGCAGTTCATTCCTACACTACACATCAGGGCAGGTTTCTTCCGTTGAAAAGAACGGTTTGTAGGCTAAGTCGGTTCGTTAAAAATTGTAAATTTCCCCATAGTGTGAAGGATAGCGCTAGTGTACGTGGATCGCTGGACGGCGCGGACCCGGTGCGCTGAAAGGCCTGTTTCTGCGCTGTATCTCTAAACTAAACTCGTATGTTAACAGGAAAATATTTGCACTTCTGAAGCACTATTCATGACGTCTAAAAAGACTTTAAAATCCGGGATAGACAAAAATGCTGGAGAAACACAACGTGTGAGGCAGCATCTATGGAGCGAAGGAAATAGGCAACGTTTCGATTCGAGACCCTTCTTCAGACTGATGTGGGGGGGGGGGGGGCAGGATGACAAAAGGAAGAGCTGGAGCCAGAGAGCTGAGGGAGAGCAGAGAAGGGGAGGAGAAAGTAGGGACTACCTGAAATTGGAGAAGTCAATGTTCATACCACTGGGGTGCAAACTGCCCAAGCGAAATATGAGGTGCTGCTCCTCCAATTTATGGTGGTCCTCACTCTGGCCATGGAGGAGGCCCAGGACAGAAAGGTCGGATTCGGAATGGGAGGGGAGTTGAAGGGCTGAGCCACCGGGAGATCAGGTTGGTTATTGCGAACTGAGCGGAGGAGATACTTTTCCTGTGCAGGAGGTGTTATGAAGTCACAGGTAACTAGGCAGCGATATTGCATGCTCCCAGAGATGAGGACTACCAACTGCAGGCCCCATAAAGCACTGAAGAGGTAGCACCAACACCATCTCCACAAGACCCTCCAAATGCATGACAGGTGAGCGAGCCAACATCAGTGTTCAAACCCAGCCAACATCAGTGTTCAAACCCAGGCCAATATCACCACCATCAAAGCTCTCAGCTGGACAACCATATCACACTCACATGCCCAACGTTTGTCTCCTACAAAAGGCACGTTGCATCGAGCTCCATCTCTGTAAGCGGCTGCTAGGATTTAAAGTACTTAATATGAAGTTTAACGACTCAGTGTTGTCACAACTTCATACAGTAATGTCTGAAGACATTTTGTCTAACATAAAACGCATGCCAAGTGGGTTATTGATAGTTGGCGCTGTGGCGGTCCCTGGGGGTTAGACAACTCCTTGGGTCACCCCCCTCGGCTCTTGACGGAGAGGGCTGATTGTCCAGCCACGGAGTTTCCCCGAGGGCTGCTCGCGGGCATTCTGTGTGTCTGCCGTGATTGATTAAACTACTTCTGAACCTGCCTGGCATCTGGCCTTTTCCTGACCTCATCAAGGCCACTACAGCAAGGCCGAGGGGCCTGTTTCTACACTGTATCTCTAAAGTCTAAAGGTGGACTGTGAGGTGAAGGTGGGGTTTGGCATGCTGGCCTTCATTGGCAATGATATCGAGTACAACATTTGGGACGTCTTGATGCAGCTAAATCAGTCGTCCGTAAGACCACATTTGGAATACTGTGTGTGGTTCTGGTCACCCAGCTACAGGGAGGGTGTCATTGTTGAAAAGGGTACAGGAGAGATTCATCAGGATGATGCCTGTGGAGGTGGGGACGAGTTGTAGGGAGAGGATGGATGGGTTGGGACTTTCTTTGGAGCATTGGAGGCCGAGGGGTGACCTTATTGAGGTGTATACAAGGCTAATGATGGGATTAGGATGAAGTGAACACTCAGTCTTTTTCTCCGGTGTAGAGGACTAAAACTAGAGGGCATAGGCTTAAGATGAGAGGGGAGACTCAATAGGGACCTCGGGGACATCTTTTCCCACTCTGAGGGTAGTCCATATCTGGAATGAGCTGCGAGAGGAAACCTAGACCCCACCACTGCAGCCCACGGTCTAATATCACTCTCATTTAGATTTTAGACTTAAGAAAAGGCACGGAAATAGATCCTTTTGCCCAACGTCTGTGCCAACCAGCGATCATCCTGTACACTAGCACTATCCGATACACTAGGGACAATTTATAATCTTACTAAGCCAATTAACCTACAAACCTGTACATCTGATGTATGGGAGGAAACCTGAGCACCTGGATGAAAACCCACACAGGTCACAGCGTAGAAACTCCGTACAGACAGCACCCATAGTCAGGATCGAGCCCGGATCTCTGGCGTTGTGAGGCAGCAGCAACTCTACCGCTGGGCCGCTGCGCGGTTAAGAGTTGGCTCTTCCAAAGAGCAGTCATAAACCAGGCAGGCCGAAAGGCCAGTGGCTGCTGAATAATATTCTGAAATTGGGAGAAGGCAGACTCCCCCTCCCCCCTCCCCATCACATCCGAGGTGGCAATGAAATCATAATTGTGTGCAGTTTTGAATGATTCCATTTCAGAGAATGAATCGGAAAGCTTCAGTGTCGCGTTCCGATCCAGGAATTCAGCGTGTAATCTAAGCCGACATTTCATTTCAGCACAGGAGCAGGCGCAAGGGCAGAAGATGGTGCAGGAGCCCCGGCCAACTTGCCCCTTCCAACTAACACAATCACAACCTTTAATGAGCTTTTTTCCTCCTGCCCGGGTGTCCGGCTCCCTGTTACGTGTGTGAGATGCCACTACTTTCAACATTTCAAAGTCACTTGCGGAGAACATAGCTTTTTTCTTTGTTCAGCTTTGTGCAGCAATAGGTAGCAGCCTCGGTCCGAGACATAGAAGGCTGTGGGCTCAAATCGCGTTCCGGAGACACAAGAATCCCAGGTGACATTTCAGATGGATATAGTTCAACAGCAAGTGTAAGAAGGAACTGCGGAAGCTGGTTTATACTGAAGATAGACACAAAATGCTGGAGGAACTCAGCGGGTCAGGCAGCATCTCTGGAGAAGTAAGTAAATTTTTGGCCAAGTATTCACATACAAGGAATTTGCCTTGGTGCTCCGCCCACAAGTAACAACATGACATACAGTGACAGTTACGAATGACTCAGAAAACACTAAACATTAACAATAATAAAACATTAATGATAAAACACCATTGATCAAGCATGTGAACCAACAAAATACCAGATCAAAGGAATGCTACAGATTTTTGACTGTTGAGTAGAGCAACTAATCGTGGATAAAAACGTTTTTTATGTCTGGCTGTGGCAGCTTTGACAGTCCGGAGTCGCCTTCCAGAGGGAAGTGATTCAAAGAGTTTGTGGCCAGGGTGAGAGGGGTCAGAGATGATCTTGCCCGCTCGCTTCCTGAACATGGATAGGTGACCTTTCGGGACCCGAAATGTCACCTTTTCCTTTTCTCCAGAGATGCTGCCTGACCCGCTGAGTTCCTCCAGCATTTAGTGTCTATCTTTAGTTCTACAGCATGGAATTTTGCTGAGGTGTGTTTTCCAACAGAATATTAGAGCACAAAAACAGGCCCTATCTCCCACAATGTCCATGCCGAACATGAACTCCAAACTAAACCAATCTGATCTGCCTGCACATGATTCGCATCCCTGCATATCCATGTGTGCATCCAAAGGTCTCTCACGTGCCACTATTGTCTGTGCCTCCACCACCACCCCTGGCAGCACATTCCAAGCACCCATCACTTGCCCCACATACCTGATGGTTTGAGAACATCGCCATCCAAGACCGCAAGAAATTGCAGAGAAATGTGGACACAGCCCAGACCATCACACAAACCAACCTCCCGTCCATTGATTCCATTTACACCTCACGCTGCCTTGGCAAGGCCACCAGCATAATCAAGGGCCAGTCTCACCGCGATCACTCCCTATTCTCCCCTCGGGCAAGAGGTACATAACTCAAGGTCAGTTTCTTCCCAGCTGTTATCAGGCAACTGAACCATCCTACCAACAACTAGAGAGCGGTCCTGACCAACCATCATCGACCTCATTGGAAACCCTCAGGCTATCTTTAATCAGACTTTATCTTGCACTAAACGTTATTCCATATATCCTGCATCTGTACACTGTGGACGGCTCAATTGTAATCATGTATATTGTTTCAGCTGAGTAGATAGTATGCAACAAAAACACTTTTCCCTGTACCTCGGGACACATGACGATAAACTAAACTCCATCAAACATTACCTCTCTTACGCTGAAGCTATGCCCTTCTACAAACGCACCATTTGAAAGCTTTTTATCAGGATGAATCACAGCTCGGTTTGGGAACAGCTCCATCCAAGACCGCAAGAAATTGCAGAGAATTGTGGACGCAGCCCAGACCATCACACACACACAAACCAACCTCCCTTCCATTGACTCCATTTACACCTCGCGCTGCCTCGGCAAGGCCAGCAGCATAATCAAGGACGACTCGCACCCTGGCCACTCCCTCTTCTCCCCTGTCCCATCAGGCAAGAGGCACAGAGGTGTGAAAACGCACACCTCCAGATGCAGGGACAGTTTCTTCCCAGCTGTTATCAGGCAACTGAACCATCTTATCAACAAGGTGGGCACCTTGTTACCTCACTTCGGTGAGACCAAGCGGAGGTTGGGCGATCGTTTCGCCGAACACCTCCGCTCGGTCCGCAATAACCAAGCTGACCTCCCGGTGGCTCAGCACTTCAACTCCCCCTCCCACTCCGCCTCCGACCTCTCTGTCCTGGGTCTCCTCCATGGCCACAGCGAGCAGCACCGGAAATTGGAGGAACAGCACCTCATATTCCGTTTGGGGAGTCTGCATCCCGGGGGCATGAACATCGAATTCTCCCAATTTTGTTAGTCCTTGCTGTCTCCTCCCCTTCCTCAGCCCCCCTGCTGTCTCCTCCCATCCCCCAGCCTTCTGGCTATTCCTCCTTTTCCCTTTCTTGTCCCCACCCACCCCCGCCCCTGATCAGTCTGAAGAAGGGTTTCAGCCCGAAACGTTGCCTATTTCCTTCGCTCCATAGATGCTGCTGCACCTGCTGAGTTTCTCCAGCTTTTTTGTGTAACCATCTTATCAACAATCCTGATCTTTCATCTATCTCATTGGAGACACTTAAACTTTATCTTGCATTAAATGTTCATCCCTATAGCCTGTATCTGTACGTTGTGGACAGCCCAATTATAATCATGTATAGTCCCTCCACAGACTGGATAGCAGGCAACAAGAATGCTTTTCACTGTACCTCGGTGCACATGACAATAAACTAAAACTTTCAAACATGACGTCTCTTACCTTAAAGCCATGCCCTCGAGTCTGTGATGTTTCTACCTCACAAAAAGGGCTCCGTTGTCTACCTTACCTATCACACTCATAATTCCATATCTGTCGGGTCTCCCCTCACTTTATATACTTCTATTAGATGTCCCAGGGATGGCTGTGAAACATCCAGAGACACAACCTGGGTCGCTGGTTCTGTAAGACAGCAGCTCTACCACCGCGTTGCCCTGGCTGATGTCCTTCAATTTCATTGGAACTGCATTCAACCAACAAAGTGGGGCGTATTCCACCAAACTCCCGACACGTGCCTTAAATGCCGTTGGATTAAACACTTTGGATTAAAAGGAACGACAGATGCTGGTTTATACGAAAGATAGACACAAAACGCTGGAGTAACTAAGCAGGTCAGGCAGCATCTCTAGAGAAAATGGATAGATGATGTTTCAGGATGGGACCCTTGTTAAGGTGAGAGGAGAAAGATTTAATAGGAACACGAGGGGCAACTTTTCCCACACAGAGGAGAGTAGGTATATATGGAACGGGCTGCCAGATGGGGTGGCTGAGGGAGGTGCTATACTATAATTGTGGAATTCATTGCCACAGAAGGCTGGGGAGGCCAAGTTAATGGATATTTTTAAGGCAGAAAAAGGTAGATTCTTGATTAGTTCGGGTGTCGGGGAGAAGGCAGGAGAATAGGGTTGAGAGGGAGATCGATCAGCCATGATTGAATGGTGGTGTAGACTTGACGGGCCGAATGGCCTAATTCTGCTCCTATCACTCATGACCTTATGAAAAGCTTTTAAATGGTGTCAAGGCAGGTACATTGATAGGAAAGATTTGGAGGGATATGGGCTAAACGCGGGCAGGTTGGACATGGTGCAGGTGGATCATCTTTGAGGTCTGCATTTGAAGGGTCCCGACCTGAAATGTCACCTATCCATGTTCTCCAGAGATGCAGCCTGACCTGCTGAGTTACTCCAGCACTTTGCACCTATCCAAGGCAAAAGGAAGCATTTTCTTTCACATAATTATGCCCCACACAGCTAAGACACTATTATTACACAAGACGTCAAAGTGTTTAGCAGGAACACAACATATTATTACGCACATTATCCTCAGCACATATCCCCAGAGGGTGTTGCTTACTGGTTGTTTGAGGGTTGCGGGATAATACTGGTGAGGAACCTATCTATTTTGCCTCAGGAAACAGGCTGCTCAGACGCACCTGGGGGTCAGATTGAGGCTGGGCATTCAGAAGGCTTCCGTAGATAGCCAGCTATCTTAGGAAATAAATCAGCCTGTCAAGATCAGAAAATTACTGGTTTTTGAACCTCTATATACATTTCTCATGGTTTCCCTAACATCATACCTCTGATGTGGTCTCACCAGACCATTCTGTGTTGGTCGAATGCATTCCAACCTCTTGTACTCTCAGTCTTGCTATGAAGGCCAACATTCCATATGCGTTGCTAATTGTTTTTTTTACCCGAGCACAAACTTCCAGCTAGTTCAGTGTACTCACAGTGGGCAGGCACGGTGGTAGAGTCGCTGCCATACAGCGCTTGCAGCGTCGGAGACCCAGGTTCAATCCCGACTACGGGTGCTGTCCGTATGGAATTTGTACATTCTTCCCGTGGCCTGCGTGGGTTCTTTCTGAGATCTTCGATTTTTCCTCCCACACTCCATAGATGTACATGTATGTAGGTTAATTGGCTTGGTAAATGTAAAAATTGTCCCTAGTGTGTGTAGGATAGTGCTAATATGCGGGGATCATTGGTTGGTGTGGACCCGGTGGGCCGAAGGGCCTGTTTCCGTACTGTATCTCCAAAGTAAACTAATTAAGGCTCTCTGCTGTTTTACCAATCAAATTCTGAAGAAGGGTCCAGACCCAAAACGTCACCTAGACCAGAGTTTGATCCTGACCTCGGGCACTGTCTGTGTGGAGTTTGAAAGTTCTCCTTGTGACTGCGTGGGTTTCCTTCCACGTCCAACGGACATGCAGGTTGGTAGGTTAAATATCTGCTGTAAATTGCCCCAAGTAGGTAAGCGCGGGGTAGAATCTGGGGAGAGTTGATGAGAATGTGGGGAATAGTTGTCACAGAGGCACAGCTGAGACCAGATTTTGACCCTGAACTCAGGTACTGCCTGTGTGGAGTTTGCACGTTCTCCATGTGACCGTGTGGGCTTCCTCCGGGTGCTCGGTTTTCCTCCCACATCCTAAAGACGTGGGGGATTGCAGGTCAATTGTTCTCTGTAAAATTGACCCAAGCATGTAGGGGAGGGGACGAAAAAATGGGATATCATAGAACTAGTGTGAACGTGTGATCGATGGTTGGCATGGACTTGATGGGCCGAAAGGCCTGTTTCCATGCTGCATCTCTAAACTATAAACTAATAAAAATGGGACCAATGCAGGATTGCAGTAAATGGGGGGGGGCTTGATGTAGAAACAAAAAAAAACTGCAGATGCTGGTTTATACCAAAGATAGACACAAAGTGCTGGAGTAACTCAGCCGATCAGGCAGCATCTCTAGAGAAATAAACGGATGGGTGACGTTTTGGTTAGGGACCTTTCTTCAGGCTTGATGGTTGGTCTGGACTCAGTGGGCGGGAAGGACCCATTTCTGCGCCGTATCTCCAGTATGCCTGACACTTGTACGAAGTTAACAGCAGTTTACGTCTTATTAATGTTACAAATCTCATTTTCATTTCTAAGGTTCCCGATTTGCGAAAAATGGAAAGTGATGGCAAACAAAGAGGAGAAACTAATTTCCACTTATTTGCAACAACCGTTTGCTAGGGTATTGTGCCAATATCTCCTTTGTGCTTTGGTGTCATATTGGGTTGGATAATAATTCTCTTAAGTGCCGCGGAATGTTTGTTGACGTTACTTTACACTAGCTAACCACTCGTGTTATTCATCTCTCCCAACAGATAAATAGAAATGTCAGATAATGTTTCCTTACAAATATAAATGCAGGTAATATTTTGTAATGCACAGGATACTTAGCTTATAGTTATAGATTACGAGTCATACGCGAGTTAACTATAGGCTTAATATCTTCTGGCTTCCTCACAGATGGAAATAAAATCAAAGTGAACCAATTGTACGATCACCACGAGGCATCGCCTGAACATGGACTGCATTCATTTATAATTATATTTAAATTCATTCATTCAATCTTCTTAATGTCTCAGATGGCTTCCACGGAGAAAACCTACAAAGGTAATGTTCTCGTGGTATCTCTCTCAGGAGACGTACCTTTTTCTCTTTCCCCACAACACTACCTAGGAACTAGAGTGACTGATAGTGTCTCTCAGGAGGGGGAAATCAATTCACGTACAGGAAAAGCAGCTTTGGGAAGCTAACGAAGCGGGCGTGAAGGAACAGGAAGCTCACAACACCAAGATAACGGTCTACAAAGCGCATGTTCATAAGTTATAGGAGCAGAATTAGGCCATTCGGCCCATCCAGTCTACTCTGCCATTCAATCATGGCTGACCTATCTACCTCGGAATTAATTGCATACTTTGTCACTTGACAAGTCACAGTGAAATTCTTTGCTTGTTCAAGATTCAAGATTCAAGATACAATTTAATTGTCATTGAATCTTGAATCTTGAACATAGTTGCGTACCCAAGGTCCCTCTCAACCCCTTTCTCCTGCCTTCTCCCCGTAACCCCCTCACTAACAAAAAATCTATCAATCTGTGTCTTAAAAATGTTCATTGACTTGGCCTCCGCAGCCTTCTGTGGTAATGAACTCCACAGATTCACCACCTTCTGACAAAAGAAATTCCTCCTCATCTCCTTTCTAAAGGGCATGTCCCACTTGGGCGATCTAATCCGCGAGTTCTGGCGCGTTTGCCCTCGACTCATACTCGCAGCATGGTTGACACAAGGTCGTAGGAGGTCTTCATAACTCTCCTTCATGCTCGAGAGTGGTCTCCGCGCACTCGAGGCCTCAGCTAGGTCGCGGAGGTTTTTTTCAATATGTTAAAAAATGCCCGCGAGTAAAAAAAGGTCGCCATGGAAAAAATCGATACTTTTTTTACTCGTAGGTTTAGTCGTAGTAGGTCGTAGTAGGACGTCATGTTAGTCGTAGGTAGTCGAGGGTAGTCGAAGATAGTCGTAGATGGTCTTTATCATAGTCGAAGGGAGGTCGAAGGGGGTGGTCTTCACTCTCCACCATTCGGTGTCCAATTTTCCCGAAGTTAGCCGTAGCTAGTCGTAGCTGGTCTTCAACATAGTCGAAGGAGGTCTTCAACATGTCATTCTTTCAAACTCTTCCAAACTTGCCAATTAGTTTGCCCAAGTGGGACAGCCCCTTCAAGATATGTCCTTTTATTCTGATGCTATGGCCTCTGGTCTGAGACTCTTCCACCAGTGGAAACATCCTCTTCAGGTCGAGACCCTTCTTCATCTATCTGAAGAAGGGTCTCGACCCGAAACTTCGCCAATTCCTTGTTTCCATAGATGCCTGCCTCCTGCTGAGTTACCCCAGCATTTTGTGTCTACCTTCCACTCTATCCAGGCTTTTCACCATTCGGCCAGTTTCAACGAGGTCCCCCCCCCCTCATCCTTCTGAACACCAGCGAGGAGAGACCCAGCGCCATCAAACGTTCATCGTATATAAACCCAAAGCTTGCATCATGAGCACATTACCACATAGCAGTGAAACTTGGACTACTTACCTACATCAAGAATGGAAACAAAGTCATTTTCATTTCCACTTTCTTTGTCACATTCTGGGACAATAGACAATAGGTGCAGGAGTAGACCATTCGGCCCTTCGAGCCAGCACCGCCATTCAATGTGATCATGGCTGATCATCCCCAATCAGTACCCCGTTCCTGCCTTCTCCCCATATCCTCTGACTCCGCTATCTTCAAGAGCCCCATCTAGCTCCCTCTTGAAAGTTTCCTCTCGGAGTTTCTCAGCAGGACAAAAATCGACAATGAATCTGTCCTCTCCCTGACCAACATGCCTAGCATCCGTGCGATCCTCAAGCAGAAGAGTATCCATTGGCTTGGACACGGACACAGGATGGAAAATGGACACATCCCCAAAGATGTGGGTGTAGGGGGATGTAACCGATGCACGGAGGACAAAATGACCAAAGCTTCACTACAAGGTGATGATTAAAAGAGTTGTGACACATTTTAACATTGGCACTGACAACTGACACGTCGCTGCAGAGGACCAGGGATGGTGGAGAAAGGACCTCCAGGTGAGTTTAGTTTAGCACGGAAACAGGCCCTTTGGCCCACCGAGTCCGCGCCGACCAGCGTTCCCCGCACACTAACACTATCCTACCAAACAAACATAATGGACATTTATTTTTGCAATTTTACCGAAGCCAATTAACCTACAAACCTGTACGTCTTTGGAGTGTGGTAGGAAACCGGAGCACCCAGGGAGAACGTACAAACTCCATACAGGCAAGCACCTGTGGTCAGGACCAAACGCGGTTCTCTGGCATGGTATGGCGGCAACTATACTGCTGCGCCACCGTGCCGCCCATGAGGCTTGATGCACTGTGACAGCAGATGGTTCTAGCCCCCTGGAGGCCCGGTGCCAACACCACCAATAGATCAATGGCAACAGCAACACGCTCCCCAAACCAAGGGCCAGAGACAACTTCACCTGTGCGAGGGGCTCCTGGCAATGACAGACCTAGTCAGCCACAGCAGGAGATGCAACCACAGATGAAACATCTCCCGCTTCAAGCAAGACAACTTCACAGCTGAACCATCATCTCTCGCAGGTGGACGAATGCCAACACACCATGGTGTGAACAATGGGGACCATATACTCATGGCTGGTGTCCAGCCCAGGGCAATGTTAGCATTCCAGCCCAATGTCCAAATCATTTCCCCCTCCACCCTCCCTGTTCACCAATTTACTTTGCATCACCTGGTTTGAGATTCACTTGGTCTGAAAACTCCAGATACAGAACATAGAACAGTACAGCACAGGAACAGGCCCTTCAGCCCACAATGTCTGTGCTGAATACCATGCCAAGCCCAACTCTTATCTGCCTGCACATGATCCACATTCTCCCATTCCCTTGCGTAACCGTGTCCCTCTCAAAAATTCTCTTAAAGACCATGATCGTATCTGCCTTCACCACTAACCCCAGCAGCACGTTCCAGGCACTCATCAATCCGTGTTTTAAAAAAAACTTGCCCCGCACATCTCCCTTAAACTTTAGAATTTGATTTTTTCCACCTTGGGGATAAAGTTTCTGACTGTCTACTCCATCTATGCCATCTTTAGTTTTCCATCTTAGCGATGCGGTGTAGAAACAGGCGAGTCCGCACCGACCAGCGATCACCCCGAACATTAGCACTACCCTATGACGCTAGAAACAATTTACAATTTTACCAAAGCCAATTAACCACAAACTTCTATCTCTTTGGATATTGGCAGGAGATCTGAGCACCCGGAGAAAACCCACGCGGTCACAGGGAGAAGGTACAAACTCTGTACAGACAGCACCGTAGTCAGTATCGAACGCGGGTCTCTGCCGCTGTGAGGCAGCAACTGTGCCATACATTCTGCAGGTTTTGGAAGAATGAAAAACAAGTGCAAACAGCTTTTGGATACACTGTTCATTTCGTTAACCAGGTCTGGAGCAGACCAGTGATGGGTAACTAAGTCCCTATCCAGCAAGATGGGGGAGTAGCTGAATGAACGGCACCACAGGATAGACACTCAGAACTTTTTTCTCGCAGGGTGGAGTCTAGAGGACATGTCAAAGTCTAGAGGACATAGCTTTATGGTGGGACAGGAAACGTTTTAAGGATGTGCAGGGCAAATATTTTTCTTTAAGTAGGAAGGGACTGCAGATGCTGGTTTAAACCGAAGATAGACAAGAAAAGCTGGAGTAACTCGGCAGGACAGGCAGCATCTCTGGAGAGACGGAATGGGTGATGTTTCGGGTCAAGATCCTTCTTCCGACTAGTCTGAAGGGTCTCAACCCAAAACATCACCCATTCCTTCTCTCCAGAGATGCTGCCTGTCCCGCCGAGTTACTCCAGCTTTTTCTCTCTACCTTAAGTTTAAAAAAAAATACACAGAGCGTGGCAAGTGCCTGGTACATGCTGACAGGGGTGGTGGTGAAGGAAGATACAATAGTAGCACTCGAGGCTGTTGGTGTTGGATAGGCAGTGAATGGAGGGATATGGATCATGTGCAGACAGGTCAGAGTTGGTCTTGGCATCAAGTTCGGCACAGACATTGTGGGCCGAAGGGCCTGTTCCTGTGCTGTCCTGTGTCGTGTCCCAATCCCGATCTCATGATTAGGGAAACGGCAGAGAATGGAGGGATATGGATCACGTGTAAATCAGAGGAGATCAGTTGGCATCACATTCGGCACAGACATTATGGGCCGTAGGGCCTGGTCCTGTGATGTACTATTCTATGTTAAGATTTGTTTTTTTAAATACCAGAAGGAATCCAAAAATATAATGAGTGCCCAGTTTGATAAAGGACATAAAAGCACACAGTGTCAAGTACAGACAATTCAGTTTCAATAATACACGCTGATTACGTTTCACTCCTCCTGATTGAGACCAAGGAAGAAGGAGCTTCCTGCTTACGGGAAGTGTTGACAGATATTTGGGTCATTCAAAGCCACCATTTGGGCTTTGTGCCACACTCGAGGTTCGTGCTATTTCAGAATAGCACTGTGGCTGAGCACAAGCTCCAGTTCAAAGTGAACTAGAGATCCACAGCCACCTTGGGCAGCATGGTGGCGCAGCGGGTGGAGCTGCTGCCTTACGGCGCCAGAGACCCGGGTTTGATCCCGACTACGGGTGCTGTCTGCACGGAGTTTGCACGTTCTCCCCCCCGTGGGTTTGCAGGTTAATTAGCTCGGTAAAATTGTAAATTGTCCCTAGGGAGTGTAGGATAGTGTTAGTGAGGGCCTGAGGGGCCTGTTTCCGAGCTGCACCTCTAAACTAAACTGCCTCTCACAGTAACTCTGCGCTAACCCACATGCACACGAGGAACTCCACACAACGCCAACATCGACCTCCGCCAATCCAACTCCACCGCCACGCCACAACGTGTGAAGATCAGATAACATGTATAGGAAGGAACTGCAGATGCTGGTTTAAATTGAAGATAGACACAAAATGCTGGAGTGACTCAGCAGGACATCTAGCCATTCTTTCTCTCCAGAGACGATGCCTGTCCCGCTGAGTTACTCCAGTATTTTGTGTCTATGAGTGAAGATCAGATATATAAACCACGTGGGTTTCCTCTGGGTGCTCCGCTTTCCTCCCACATCCCAAAGACATGCAGGTTTGTAGGTTAATTGCCCCTAGTGTACAGGGAGTGGATAAACCTGCCCCGCACATCCCGTTTAAACTTTGCTCCTCTCACCTTAAAGCTCCACCCTCTAGTCTTTGACATTTCTCACCCTCAGCCTAGAAGTTTTGCCCTGGTCTTGTATCTCCAAACCTTCAGCCCTGGAACCCGGTGAGATCTCTGTGCCTGATTTGGCGTCTCGTTTAATGTCCCCGCCAGCAGTAAATGGTGCTTTTATATGTCGCATGTCCAACTCTACGTGGGCTTTCTCTGGGAGCTCCTGTTTCTTCCCACACTCCGAAGGTGAATTCGCTTGGTAAAATTGTAAATTGTCCCTAGTGTGTTGGATGGTTCGGCCCGGACTTGATGGGCCGAAGGGCCTGTTTCCGCGCTGTATCTCCAAACAGAAAAAAAACGTTAAAAGTTTATTTCCCTGAAGGGATGAGCAAATGAATTGGGCTTTCGTTTTTACTCTGACAAACTTTGCAATCACACTTACCCCCCAACCACTGCTTAATGTCCACATTGAAAAAATAATTTAAAACCTGACTGAACTAGAGTTCCAGTCCCCATCCATTGGGGCCCCCCAAGGTCATTCCTGGCAAACCTCCAAACATTCTCCTTCCATTCCTGCCCTGTGCATTTACAAAGTTATTAGGTACATCGAGGGCGGACAATTTTCTTAGATGCAAGAGGAAATCAAAGGCAAGGGGGGAAAATAGAATGGCAAGATCAAATCAGCCACGATTACAGAGAAGGCTAGTGTGGGCCCACCCAACTGAAAACTAATCTACCAGGCAAGGAGACAGGGGGACTTATAAGTCAATATGGTCAACATGTCACTTCAAGGTCACGGTTAAGTTACTACAAATACCTATTGTTCCAAGAACATAAGGAATTGATGCAAGAGAAGGGGACATGGCCAAACGAGAAAATAAGTCCGATGTGCTGATAAAATAAAAGCAGGTGAAGCTCGGTCATTAATACAACCAGACCAGTAAGGAATACATGTTACTTTAAACTCGGCATAATGGTGCCTCCCATTTGTTCCACTGTGTCTGATCAACCATCTTGTCCGCAGTTTTGTTCCACCTTCATTGCCCAACATTCCCCTTGCGAGTAAAACTGTATTGATCTCAGTATTGATCTCAGCTCTCTAGAGCAGAGGGATCCAAGGATTCACAGCAAACCCCAGTAAAGAAATGCTTGTGCCTCTCAGATCCAAGTGAACGTGGCCAGGGCAGGCAGCGGGCTCTCAACCACCGCCAGTCCATCTTATCATCTCTCATTCTTCCAAATTAAGGGCAGCTCAGTGGCGCAGTGGGTAGGGCCACTGCCTCACAGCACCAGAAACCCAGGTCTGATCCTGACCTCAGGTGCTGTCTGTGCAGAGTTTGCACGTTCTCCCCTTTGACCTCGTGGGTTTCCTCCGGGTGCTCTGGTTTTCTCCCACATCCCAAAGACGTGCAGGTTTGTAGGTTAATTTACCTCTGTAAATTGCCCCCAGTGTGTAGGGAGTGGATGAGAAAGGATACTGTTGAACCAGTGCGAATGGGGGATCGATGGTCGGCACAGTATCATTGGGCCGAAGGGCCTGTTTCCATGTTTTAATCAATAAATTTCAGTCACACGCCGTGGTATCATGCCCTTCAGCCCAACTTACCCACACCGACCATTATGTCCCATCTACACTTGTCCCACCTGCCTGCATTTGGCCCATAATCCTTCAATCCTATCCATGTGCCTGTCAAAATGTTTCTGAAACATTGCGATTGTTCCAGCCTCATCTACCTCCTCCGGCAGCTCGTTCCCTATAACCACCATTATGTCAAAAAAACATTATCCCTCAACTTCCTACTCTCATCTTAAAAGGTTATTTCAGTGAGCATCCACCAATCTTATTCACTCACTCTGTATTTGCGGGACCAGAAATCCATCTAACAAACTTTTGTTACACAGACTCACGTGTATCCTCACTTAGATTTGAAGGCAACCATTACATAAGTACTTCAGAAATGGTGTCACCAGAGCCCCAATGAATTGCTGCAAGACTTAATGGGTCTCATATAATAAAGCCCAACATACTAATTTGCTTCTTAACAGCTTGCTGTACCTGTCAGCTTCCTGCAAATCACCAAACAGCTTCCTTTTAAAGTCTTCAATCTGTGGTTGTCAGCCTCATCAGTCGCAGTGTGTAATGTGAGCTACAAGAGACTGTAACAGTGACTCACAGTTGTGTGGTTCTTGAGGGTCAAACTCACCCTGAAGGCTGTGGATGTCGGCTGCATTCCTTGTAAAGTGCTGCCACCTGGTGTCAGCCTGCCATCTAGTGGCACTAACAATTAACTGCTCACCAGCCCAGGGACCGACACCCAGTCAACGAGTTTTCATCAATGTAATTATCTTAAGTGCCATCAACAAATTCTCCATTTGGTGTTGATTCCGTGTAACTCATACCTGGATCTAACATTTAACACGCCCTTTCGATTCTGCAAAGACAAACTTAAAAGCTGTTTGTTTTTCCACAAATATCATCAGATTTTTTTTTCTACTTTCAAGGTTGAGAATGAAAATTAGAGTCACAAAGTTGTACAAGTGCAGAAGTTGGCCTTTCGGCCCATCACATCTGTGCCAACCTCTTTGTCCATCTACACTCATCCAATTTGCCCCAGATTAGGTCTCCAGCCTACTATGTAGAAACATGGAACTGCAGATAGGCACAAAATGCTGGAGTAACTCAGTGGGTCAGGCATCATCTCTCGGTCGAAACCCTTCTTCAGACTCAACTGCAATGGAATGGCAAGGAACTGCAGGTGCTGGTTTGCACAAAATGACCCAAAGTGCTGGAATAACTCAGCAGGTCAGACAGCATCCCAGGGGAACAGAGATAGGTGACGTTTCGGATGTTCCCCTGAGATGCTGCCTGACCCGCTGAGTTACTCCAGCGCTTTGTGTCCTTCCATGGCTCTCCATGCCTTGCTTATTTAAGTGCCTGTCAAAATGTCTCATAAATATAGTGATTGTATCTGATTCCCTCATCTCCTCTGGAATTTCAGTCACACTGTTTAAAAAAACTATTCCCTCAAATCCCCCCCCCCCCCCCCTAAAAACTCTTTCCTCTCATCTTAAACCCATGCGGGCCTCGGTGTTCTTAACATATATCGCCTAACCAGGTGGACCTAAGACTTTTGCCTCCATCACAGTGAGGAGATGCTGGGTGGACTGCCCTGGTGGATGTTAATGTGTGTCTATTGTTGTTTTATTGTATTATATATGTTTACTGCTGCAATTCCTCAGTCTGAACCAATAAAAGGTCTCCTATCTATCCTCTACTATCTATCTATCCTTCATTCTATCATGGCCCTCTTTATTTATATAAACTAACCAGGTGGCACATATGTTATCTGCCCTATCTATGCTATTTTATAACTTTATATACCTTCACCAGGTCTCCCCTCACCTGCCTTCATCCCATGGAAAACAAACTCAATTTATCCAATCTCTCCTTATAACTGAACTACTCCAATCCAGACAACACCACGGTGAACCTTCTCTGCAGTTTCTACAGTGTGACCACATCCTTCCTACCGTAAGGTGGCCAGAACTTCACACTATACTCCAAATTGGGTCTAACAGGTTTCACAAGATTGCAACATAATGTCTTTACTTTTATATTCTATGCCCCATCCTGTGAGCGGGCAAGCCATCTGCCTTCAGTCGGAGGCTTCAACTGCAGGTATGCGGACGGCGGCACCGGGAGCCCGCGGGTCCCTGGAGGGAGACCGCTTTTCAGGGCTCTCGCAACGGCGACTTCTCCCGCCCGAGTTGCGGGGTCGAAGAGCTCCTGGAGCGGGGCCTGACATCACCGCCCCGCGCGGCTTGGAATGGCCGCGGGACTCTGCGAGCGCACGCCGGGGGCTCTAACACCAAGACCCGGTGTGCGACCTCGCACCACCTGGCGTGGCTTTAATGGCCGCGGGACAATCGCCATCGCCAGCCGGGGGCTTTGGCTTTGACTCTGACATCGGGGGGGGGGGGGGGGGGGGGGGGGGGGGGGGGGGGGGCAGTGGGGGGGGGGGGGTATTTGGGGGTTCTGGGGAGAGTGCACGATACGTTTATTTGGCCTTCCATCACAGCAATGTGGTGGATGTTTAGGTAAATTATGTTGTGTCTTGGGTCTATTTGTTTGTAATTTATGGCTGCAGAAACGGCATTTCGTTTGGACCTCAAGGGGTCCAAATGACAATTAAATGTATCTTGTATCTTGTATCTTGTTCCTCGCTGCCCACCTAGGCATGATTTTACGTTAAACTTTGGACTTGACAGATACAACATGGAAAGAGGTCCTACGACCCACCGAGTCCGGGCCGACCAGCAATCACCCCGTGCACTAGCACTATCCTACACACAACTTACAATTTTTTACGGAAACCAATTAACCTACAAACCCGCACGTCTTTGGAGTGTGGGGGGAACATATTGGAGGAACAGCGCCTCATATTTTGCTTGGGCAGCTTACAACCCAGTGGTATGAATATTGATTTCTCTAACTTCAAGTAACTCTTGCTTTCTCTCCTCCACCCTTGTTCCCCCACCAGTTTCACTGTCCTCCTGACTTAATTTGTTTAAGAAGGAACTGCAGATGCTGGAAAATCGAAGGTGGACAAAAATGCTGGAGAAACTCAGCGGGTGCAGCAGCATCTATGGAGTGAAGGAAATAGGCAACGTTTCGTGACGAAACGTTGCCTATTTCCTTCACTCCATAGATGCTGCTGCACCCGCTGAGTTTCTCCAGCATTTTTGTCTACCACCTGATTAATTTTACTGTTTGTATGCCTCGTTGTCACCTTCCCTTTGATCATCGTCTGCTTTGATCTGTTCTTTTCACATCTTACGTACTTTGTACCCTTCCATATCTCGTTTTCCTCTCCTCATAATCTGAAGATGGGTCTCGACCCGAAACGTCACCCATTCCTTCTCTCCAGAGCTGCTGCCTGTTCCGCTGAATTACTCCAGCATTTTGTGTCTGTCTTCGGTATGAACTACAATGTGTCTTGGTTGCAAATACAGACTTTTATTTTAGTTGCACCAGTATTATGGTTATTAATGTATTGATCATTATATTTATGTGTGTGTACTGCATTTAAGCTGCTGCAAGTAAGAATTTCATTTTTCCTTTGTAGGCACATATATCAATTAAACACTCTTGATCTTCTCCAGGTGCATGGTAGAGAGACGTTGACTGGTTTAGTCATGGCCTGGTTCAGTAATTCGAACGCTCTAGAGCAAAGGTGGCTGCAGAAAGTGGTGGATTTTGCCTGGTCCATCGCGGGTATTGACTTCTCCACCATCAAAGGGATCTACAGCAAGTGCTGCCGCAATATGATAGTTCACATCATAAAAGACCCAGTCGATCCTGGCAATGCTCATATCTTGCTACCAAGATACAAGATACATTTATTTGTCACATGTGCCAGTTGATACAGTGAAATATGTGGTCACCATACAGCCATACGAATAAAAAAAATAGACTCCAACATAAACCATTCCAACACAGCAGAATCAAAGTTTCCCACTGTGAGAGAAGGCACCAAAGTTCAGTCCTCTTCCCCTGATGTTCTTGATGTTCACCCGTGGTCGGGGCCTCCCGAGCACTCCGCAATCGCCGCTACGCAGTACCCCCAGCTGGAAGCAGGTACAGGAGACTGAGAATTGTTATCCCCAGGTTCAAGAACAGTTTCTTCCCATCAAGCCATCAGTTTCTTCGACCCAACCCAGACTGAACTACACAAAGCTCATTAAGACACAAAGTGTTGGAGCAACTCAGCGGGTCTGGAGAATGTGACTAGATGACGTTTCGTGTCGGGACCCTTCTTCAGATAACAACCTACCTGAACCACTGCGGACTTTACACCACTAAGGTTACACTAGGTACTTTAGATTGCACTACCATGATCTAATTTGCTGATAATTCAATGTATATTTATTTGCTGTGTTGTTGCGTTAATGTGTCAGTGAAGCAGCGGCAAGAATCCCATTGTTCTGGTGCTATGACGATTAAACGCTCTTGAAGCCTCTTCAGCATCCTCCATGTAATGAGGTGAGCTCGTTAGTATGAGTTGCATTAGTATGAGTTGGGAATTGGATCTGCAGTTCATGGAGTTCGAGGATAATCATCCTGCTCTTATATCATATGCCACAGCCAATAAAGGAACATACTCTATGCCTTGTGTGGAAAGCAACTGCACATGCTGGTTTATACCGAAGATAGACGCAAAGTGCTGGAATAAACTCAGCGGGTCTGAAGAAGGGTTCTGACCTGAGACGTCACCCATCCTGCGCCTCCAGAGATGCTGAGTTACTCCAGGTTTTTATCTCTATCATACTCAATACTTCTGTGCAACGTCATCTACCTCGACATAGTCTTCATCTGATCTGAAACACAAGGTGTTGGAGTAACTCAGTGGATCTAGCAGCATTGTGGAGGGAATGTATAGGCAATGTTATGGGTGGGAACCTTTCTCCAGACTGGCTGACCCACTGAGTTACTCCAGCACTTTGTGCTTTACAATAGACGGACAATCGGTGCAGGAGTAGACCATTCGGCCCCTCGAACAAGCACCGCCATTCAATGTGATCATGGCTGATCATCCACAATCAGCACCCCGTTCCTGCCTTCTCCTGCGTGTTTTACTCAAGATTCCAGCATCTGCAGTTCCTTGAGTCTTCAGCGATCTGAAGGCAGTTAATGCCACAGTCAGGAGCGGAAGTGGGGAATCTGATTCTCTCTATAACGACTTCTAACTTGTTTCTCATGACTGTTCCGAAGAACATCACAAGCAATAAATTTTACTCAAAATAAATCATAGGTGTTACTTAAAAAAAAAAATCACAGGGGGAATTTGATTGATAAACGATCAGATAATTTGTTTTCTCATTGGTGTTGATGGAAGGAGGAATATTAGCCAGGACGTTGAGAGAAATTCTTGAAATAGCACCAGGGGTTTAGAACAATCATCTGCACCACAGGAATAAAACCAGTCATCAGTCATTTTACAGCAGATCAAAAGATTTTGAAAACCCTCATTTATTACACCAGGCCTTTTCATTTCATGTGACTGCATTGTTGATGTTCTGATCCACTGTATGTGCACAGAACTTTGGGTTTCAAGAAGGATCTCATCCGTTCCTTCTCTCCAGAGATGCTGCCGATCACTCAGAGTTACTCCAGCTTTTTTGTGTCTATCTTTGCTTTAAACCAGCATCTGCAGTTTCTTCCGACGCACTTTGGGTTTCTCTTCATTCTGAGCTACTGTAAATGCAACAGTGTAGTTCTCAGTTATAGCTCGAGTGACTCCCTACAACAATTTTCTTGCTGCCTTACAGTGTCAGAGACCCGGGTTCGATGCTGGCTGTTTGTACGTTCTCCCTGTAACAGCGTGGGTTTTCTCCGGGTGCTCCGGTTTCCTCCCACACTCCAAAGACGTGCAGGTTTGTAGGATGATCGACTTTGTTAAAATTGTAAATTGTCCCTCGTGTGTAGGATGGCACTTGTGTACAGGGTGGTCGCTGGTCGGCGCGGGCCAAAGGGCCTGTTTTAACGCTGTATATCTAAAGTCTAAAGTGAAGTCTAAATTAACACACTGGTAGATTGCGTGGAGATTTCACACTCATAAGAACAATTCCAGGGGCAAAGGATCTCAACTCAAAGGTATTTCTGTAGGAAGGAACTGCAAATGCTGGATTACACCGACAGTAGACACAAAATGCTGGAGTACTCAGCGGGACAGGCAGCATCTCTGGAGAGAAGGAATTGGTGACGTTTCGTGTCGAGACCCTTCTCCAGACCATTTGACCCACAGAGTTCACGCTGACCATCGATCCCCCGATAAATCCAAAGAAAGTCCTCCTCATCTCATATCTAAAGGTACATCCTCTGTGTTGGTGAGACAGAGGTTCACATGCACCTCCTCTAACCTCATCTACCGCAGTCAGTGCTCCTGATGTGGCCTCAATCTGGTCCCAGTACAACTGGCCAAAGAAGGGTCCCAAACTGAAAAGTCACCTATCCACGTCCTCCAGAGATGCTGCCTGACCCGCTGAGTTACTCCAGCACTTTGTGTCCTTTTGTTTAAATATTTTAATCTGTGGCACAAATTTTACTCAGCTTCACACAGCACAAATATCTTACTGTTTTTACTGGACTCGTGGATTTATTCAACTGCATCTATTAGACGGAGATTCTGAGGCACTAATTAATTAGTAAGACCGAGCTGTTCGGAAAATTGCATTAATTCTAATCCCTACTTCCATTACGTTTAAAGTGCTTTGATTGTGGTTCCATTTAAGGAGAATCGTGTGTTATTAAATAAATAAGTCTGATTATTTGTGATTGCACCGCGCTCTGGAAAGATAAAAAAGGAATATTTTTTAGTATGTAGGAAGGAACTGCAGGTGCTGGTTTACAACGAAGATAAGACCCAATATGCTGGAGTAACTCAGCAGGTCAGGTAGCATCTCCGGAGAAAAGGAATAGGCGACGTTTCGGGTCGAGACCCTTCTTCAGACAGATAGTCAGAGGAGAGGGAAGCTAGAGAGATGGATACAGCACAAATCAGAGCCGGACAGCTAGTTTACTTCTAGAATCCCTTGCCCGACTCTCCGTATTTTTAGTATCTTGGTTTATCCACATGCATCAGGGTGGCACGGTGGCACAGCGATAGCGCTGCTGTCTGAGAGCGCCAGAGACCCGGGTTCGATCCTGACTACGGGTGCTTGTCTTTATGGAGTTTGTACGTTCCCCCCGGGATCTGCGTGGGTTTTCTCCAAGATCTTTGGTTTCCTTCCACACTCCAAAGACGTACAGGTTTGTAGGTTATTTGGCTTGGTTATAAAAGTAAAATTGTCCCTAGTATGTAATGTGTTAATGTGCAGGGATCTTAGGTCAGCGCAGACTTGGATGGTCTATGCTCAACCTTTCAGCCTTTCTAAAACCCCCCTTCACCTATCACTCACCAGACTTTATCCTGCCCCTCTTCTCTTGCAGTTTTCCTCTCCTCCCCCCCCCCTCTCTCCCCCCCCTCAACACAATCAGTCTGAAGAAGGATCCCAACCCAAAACGTCACCTATCCATATTCTCCAAAGATGCTGCCTTACCAGCCAAGTTACTTCAGGTCTTTCAGTGATATTTCAATGATGGACAGACTAGTTCTTGGTGAATAAGAGATCAAAGAGAAAATGTCGACCATTCTGACATGATCATGTCAACAAATTCAAAATATTGATAGTTTCCCTTCCTACAGATGCTGCCCGACCTGCCATGTTTTTCCAGCATTTCCTGATTTTGTGGCTCACCCTGTTCATGGCTGGAGTAAAGGAAATGTTTTCTGGAGAATCATGTTTTCCAAATTTCCCTCCAACTGTTAGTCACTACAAAACCAAACTGCTATATAAAAAAAAATATGGCACAGGGAACTGCAGATGCTGGTTTATAACAAAAAAAGACACAAAGTGCTGGAGTAACTCAACAGGTCCGACAGCATCTCTGGAGAACATGGATAGGTGACATAGGTTGGAACCCTTCTTTAGACTCGATGGAGGGTCGCGACCCAAAACATCTCCAGCCCATGACCTCCAGAGATGTTGCCTGACCCGCTGAGTTACTCCAGCACTTTGTGTTTTTTCT
This sequence comes from Leucoraja erinaceus, assembly GCF_028641065.1. Taxonomy (NCBI): domain Eukaryota; kingdom Metazoa; phylum Chordata; class Chondrichthyes; order Rajiformes; family Rajidae; genus Leucoraja; species Leucoraja erinaceus. Next base: position 7,064,300 of record NC_073404.1, on the reverse strand, counting down.
TACTATGAATATAAACTTGTTAAAAGTCACTCCCCTCACAAGTTAGCACGCAAAATCTTTAAAAGCATCCTCACCAAAAATCAGATCATCACCAAGGCATTGCATTGCTTTTGATTTTATATGCTAGATAACAATCTTTAACATTAGGAATATATTGCTTGTGTTATCAGGAGAGATTGTATCAGCTTGGTCTTTGTTCCCGGGAGCGAAGGAAGCTAAGAGGCAACATGATGGATGTATATAAAATTATGTGAGGCAAAACCAATCTCTGTTTCCGCATGGTAGAGTTTCCCGAATCTAGAGGTCATAGGTTTAAGGTGAAAGGGAGGAGGTTTAAAGGGAATCCGAGGTTGGAGTTTGTGGTTGAAAGCAGGAACAGTTAAGGGGCTGTCCCACTTGGGCGACCTAATCCGCGAGTCCAGAAGAGTGTCTTCAACCTTCAAGCTCAAGGGCACTGGCCTGGCAAGCTTCGAGCTGGATCGACCGTCTGCGTTGAAACCGTGCGCTGGTGTACACGCACACACACGGGAGCACTGTCTGAAATTCACACCCGCGATGAAGAAGGTAAAATGGCTGTAGTGTAAGGTAAGTCCTTTAGAGAGCGCGGAGAGAGGAGGGGAGGGGGGGGGGGGGGGGGGGGGGAGAGAGAGAGGGGAGAGGGGAGGGGGGGGAGGGAGGGAAGGGGAGAGGGGGAGGGGAGGGAGAGGAAGGGAGGAGAAGGGGGAGAGGGGAAGGGGGAGAGGGGAAGGGGAGAGGGAATGAGAGAGGGGAAGGGGAGAGGGGAAGGAGTGGAGACACTTTTAAGAAGTTTAATAAAGTTTAGCGGGCATTTTGCCGGTAGGTCTTCCTTGATCCTGAAAACTCCAATGACCCAATCAAAATGCCTGGTCAGTGAAGGAGATGGCCTACGGCTGCCCTCCACTGCCTGTAATTAAATAGCGACCCCACTTCACTGCACTACAAGTTCAAAAGAACCGTACCGACCAAATTTTACTCGTGGAAAATTTTTCAACATGCTGAAGAATTTTCTGCAACCTAGCTGAGGCCACGAGTATTCGGGAACTTCCCTCAAGCATGAAGGAGAGTTCCAGCGACCTCATCGGACTACGTGTCGACCGTGCTGTGAGTTTGAAGGTCGAAGACACTCTTCTAAACTCGCAGATTAGGTCGCCCAAGTGGGACAGCCCCTTTATAACATTTAAGGTATAACTCAATGGCAGGTATTTGAATGAGTGGGACATACTGAGATTTGTAATACCACCCTGACTGAAGTATATAAAATTAGAAGAGACATAGACTGGGTAGACAGGGTGAAACTTTTTCCCTGGGTGGAAATGTCAAAGGCTAGAGGGCACAATAGCGCAAGGGGTAGAGCTGCTGCCTCATAGCGCCAGAGACCGTTTTATCCTAACCTCTGCTGCTGTCTGTGTGGAATTTGCCCTGTGACCACGTGGGTTTCCTCTGGGTGCTCCGGTTTCCTCCCACAGCCTAAAGACATGTGGGTTTGTGGATTGATTAACCCACTGTAAATTGTTCCCAGTGTATAGGGAGTTGGTGCGTAAGTGGGATAACATGGAACTAGCGTGAACGGCTGATGAAGGGTTGGTGTGGACTCGGTGGGTCGAGGAGCCTGCTTCCTGAAGTGTTGTGTCTCCAAGTTAAGCTCTGATCAGTTAAAAGGGACATCTTCTGTTTTCGGATTATGGAACAATAGGAACTGACTTTTGAATGGTTGGGAGCTTGCCTCATCAGCATCAATCACTCGAGGTTGAGTGTGATTGTCCTGCTGGTGGGTTCTTTCTGTGGGTCTTTGAGATGGCTGAAGGGGCTGATCCTGGAGCCAAAGGCTTGATGTCCCTCCACCCTCGTGTGACATCTTCTAACAATTGGAGACCGGCGCACTGACAACCACCCACGGTCCTTGACAGAGACAGATCCAGGTCCAATGGCATAGGCACGGTGGCACACAGCCTGCCTACGGGTCCGGTCTATAAAGTGTTTGTACGTTCTATCTGTGACCTGCGTGGGTTTTCTCCACGTGCCCCTGTTTCCTCCCACACACAGCTTTGAGGTTAATTAGTTTGGTTAAAAACTAAATTGTCTCTAATGTGTAGGATAGACTGAGTCGTTGGGGTGGTCAGCACACACTCGGTGGGCCAAAGGGCCTGCTTTGTCACGCTGCATCTCTGAAGTCTAAAGACACCATCACAATTGGTAGACTCTCTTCCATCTTTCTCAGCCCCGTTGTGGTCTCCACCCACCGTCCTCCGCCTGTTCCACCATTGAGATCTTCTTGGCCAGCACTTTGTCATGAACCGCCCCTCGACCTGCCAACCAGGAGCACAGCTCCAGACAGTTTCACCGTCAGTATCTCGGGCACACGCGAGCTTCTCCACCAGGACAAGGCGCCAACACTCTGGACCCTATCTTCCATCGAAACCCAGTTGATAATTTGCCTCAATATTGGCCAGTTCTATTTACTATGATATATGTAAAGGTTAAAATGTAATTAAAAAATGAGAGCAGAATTAAATTACGTAATTTATTAGTGGCCAGTTACGTTTGACCTCTCACCCACTAGAGAATCTTGACTCGAAACGTCGCCTATTCCTTCTCTGCATCACCCGCTGAGTTTCTCCAGTTTTTTTTGTCTATCCCAGAAAATAACATATGTTATTTCTAGTTTGTAGTTTTAAAGACACACAGCATGGACACGGGCCCTTCGGCCCATCAACACCTCACTGACCATCAATCACCCATTCACACTAATTCTATGTTATCCCACTTTCTCATCCACTCCATTCACACCAGGGGAAATGTAGAGAGGCCAAATAACCTACAGACCTGGATATCTTTGGGATGTGGGTGGAAACCCGGAGCACCCGTAGGAAACCCACAGGAGAACGTGCAAACTCCACCCAGACCCGAGGTCAGGATTGAACCTGGGTCTCCAGCGCTGTAAGGCAGCGGCTCTACCTGCTGCGCCAATGCATTTTGCCGTCTCCCATGTTGGAGGCAAGAGATTAACGTTGCTCTTGTGTGCCAGTCACATTTCGCAACTTACGATAGCTCGGAATTTACATTTTAGTTCTGTATATGCATTCTCTTCAGATTTATGGTGTGTTTTGTTGCAGGGTGGACAGCTGCGTGATCCAACCCCACCACAAAACAATCCACTCAGCAGGGAAATAGTCTCATTAGCAGCAGCTATGGGAGAGACGATAATTACAGCAATCAGCCAAATGCCACGAACAAGAAGTGGCTGTAGTACTCATCTATACTATTTTGAAACAAACCTTCAATGTGATGAAGTGTTACAACTTAGATCCACATTTCAACCAGACAGCCTTTCATTTATTCAGCTCTGCTATTCCCAGCCACATCTCATATGTTTACCAATGAACTCTATACAAATCCAACCCTTGTCACACACAGGATCATTCCTGACGCCATAAATCTTCAGGAGAAGATCCTGGCATGAAGACTCAGTTAATGTTTCTATCATCACCTGTATGAGCCTTTGAAACATAGGCAAAAGGAGACAGTAAACCCTCGTTATTCGGGTCCTCTTTATAATGGATGTTCGTAGTGGTAGAGCTACTGCCTTATGGCCCTGTCCCACGGTACGAGTTCATTCCAAGAGCTCTCCCGAGTTTTTAAAAAAAAATCAAACGCGTGGTAAGCACGGAGAATGAACATAGCGGGTACGTCGGAGCTTGGGGACGTCTCTTAGCAGCTCGTAACGCTAACGGCAGGTACTCGGGAAGACTCGCTAACGGCAGGTAAGCTCGGCAAGACTCGTGAAGATTTTTCAACATGTTGAAAAATGTCCACGAGAGCCCCGAGTACCGACGAGTGGCCATTACCGTAAATCTCCCAAGCTCGAATCAGGGCAAACTTGGGAGAACTCTTGGAATGAACTCGTACCGTGGGACAGGGCCATTATAGCGCCAGAGACTCTGATTCGATCTTGGCTACGGGTGCATGTTTGTACAGAGTATGTATGTTCTCCCCATGACCTGTGTGTGATATCTTAGGTTTCCTCCAACAAGAGAGAGACCTGCGTGTGATATCTTAGGTTTCCTCCAACACTCCAAAGATGTACAGGTTTGTAGGTTAATTTGCTTGGTGTGAATATAAACTTTCTGTCCCTGCAATGTCAGAGTCAAAGTCGAAGCCCCCGGCTGGCGATGGTAGTGTTAATGCGGGTACGGGTCTTGGTGTTGGAGCCCCCGGTGTGCGCTCAAAAGTCCCGCGGATTCAGCCGCGCGGGGCAGTGAAGGGGCCAGGAGTTTCCACACGCTGTATCTCTAAACTCTCCATCCAAATAAACGGGCTCCCCGAATGTCCCAGAGTGATCATCAGCAGCCTCAGCGGTCTCTTTAAGCAGCACACAATCCTGCGAGGTCCATGAAACTGACAGGCAATTGCTTGGATCGACACTTGTGCAGTGATAGTCTATTAAACAATGTAACAAACTACTTTCAGTGTTTTTGGCTCGCAGTAACAAAAATACACTTTCAGCTGTTAAAAAAAACCCGTTGGATTGGAAAGCAACCTGATTCCAGAGTCCACGAGCGAATGGCGGAGTAAACTTGATGGGCCGAATCTCTTTACTCGGTTGTAGCGGACAGTCGGCAATAACAGACACCATTCCACCCTATCCCACGGTTCATTACAATCGGTTAGGAACAGCTCCATCCGAGAGACCGCAAGAAATTGCTGCGAATTGTGTACTCAGCCCAGACCATCACACAAACCAACTGAAGAAGGGTTTCGCTCCATAGATGCTGCTGCACCCGCTGAGTTTCTCCAGCCTTTTGTCTACCTTCGATTTTCCAGCATCTGCAGTTCCTTCTTAAACACAAATCAACCTCCCTTCCATTGACTCCATTTATACCTCGTGCTGCCCAAAGATCCTATAGCGGATATAGGATCTTTGGTGCTGCCTCGGCAAGGCCAGCTGTATAATCAAGGACGAGTCGCACCCTGACCACTCCTTCTCCTCCTCCCTCCTATCAGGCAAGAGGTACAGAAGCTTGAAAACGCACACCTCCAGATTCAGGGGCAGTTCCTTCCCAGCTGTTATCAGGAAATGAACCACACTATCTATAACTAGAGAGCGTCCCCGAGCTACTTTCTACCTCATTGGAGACCCTCGGACTATCTTTAATTGGACTTTACCTTGCACTATATATTATTCCTTTTATCCCCTGCATCTATACTGTGGAAGGTGCGGTTGTAATCATGTGTAGTCTTTCACCTGACTGGATAGCACGCAACAAAAACCTTATCACTGTACCTTGGTACATGTGACAAAGAACTAAACTAACGAACTACATTATAATTAGGGTTATCCATATTGCTAGTAATGCTCCAATAGCATGTGAACTGTTGGCTGACAGAGCCATCACTTCAAGTCTAAATTTGTCCCATGGATTAATAGACAAGATATTTATGAGGTGGCGGGAGAAAGGGGCACGAGACATCTACATTTTTACCACTTTTCAACGGATCTCATACTGACCACCCTCCAATCCAGCCTCTGGGGCTTCTCAGGTTTTGATTGTTGTGTGAGAACGTCCTTCCTGCTTCACCTCGAATAACCGAGAGCAGGTTTTATTAGAATACACAGCGCTGCTGGAAGCTCCCAGTCAGCTACGGCCATACCTCGACAGCAGTGTTTAAGAAGGAACTGCAGATGCTGGAATATCGAAGGTAGACAAAGGTGCTGGAGAAACTCAGCGGGTGCAGCAGCATCTAAGGAGCGAAGGAAATAGGCAACATTCAGGACGAAACCCGCTGAGTTTCTCCGGCACCTTTGTCTACCTGAAACGTTGCTTATTTCCTTCGCTCCATAGATGCTGCACCTGCTGCTGCTGCACTCTCTGAGTTTCTCCAGCACCTTTGTCTACTTCGACAGCAGGCCTGCCCCCCCCCCCCCCCCCCCCCAGCTGGGAACCCGCCAGGAGTCATCCGAGGCATGTCTCCCACACGACCTGGTACACTGGGAACCGGGGTGGAGGGACCCGGCGACGACAGCGGGTGCTGGACAAAGATCCGTTCAAGTAGGTGGCGGGGCGGAGGAGAGGATCGGTGTCGCCAGCACAATGGGCTGTCGGAACGTTGTTGGCGCTAGAAACGTGGCGACTCTTTGTGTACTGTCTCAGCAAAGTCTACTATTACGCTGATGAATGGGGCTCAACCTGAAACGTCACCCATTCCTTCTCTCCAAAGATGCTGCCTGACCCGCTGAGTTACTCCAGCTTTTTGTATCTATCTAATATTACTGTACAATAGTAGCACTTCTGTGCCTGCCTAGGATGGTGCTTATCTACAGTATGGTTTGTCTGGAGGACATGGATAGGCGACGTTTCAGATCGTGACCAGACTGAATCTGGTCTCATTCTGAAGAAGGGTCTTGACCTGAAATGTGGCCTGTTCAGATCAAAGATTATAGATGAGCGCTCCTCTAGGATCTTTGGTTCAGAGTGAGTCTGAAGCAGGCACGGAAATCGCTACCAAAATATTTTTGGCGGCCGCGCATGCACACACACACACACACGCGAGGCTTCGGCCATGGGCCCTGTGGACGGGAACATCGGGAGCTGACCTGGTTGGTGACCGACTCCCAACTCCAGCAACAGCAACTTCGTCCGCCCCGAATCGTGGGGCTTGAATCGGCCCGTTCACGTGGCCTTTCATCAGCCGGCGAGGGCTTCAACATCGGGAGCCTCGATGCAGCAGTTTGATTTTAAGCCGCGCTGGGCGATGAAAGGCCCTGCGAATGGGCCGATTCAGCCCTTAGAAAGCATCTGATAAAATCCGGTTACAAAACATGTGGGGGTGGGTGGGGGGTTAACCCCCAGTCTCCCCCGGGATTTCCGCCCGTGGTCTGAGGAAAGGGTCCCGACCAGAAATGTTGCCTGTCTATTCCCTCCCCAGATGCTGCCTGGCCCATTGAGTTATTCCAGCACCTGGTGTTGTACCCGCGATTCTAGAATCTGCAGTTCCTTGTGTCTCAAATGTTTTTCTGTCCCCCTTCAATGCAACAGGCAACAATGTTTAATCTCAACGTGCAAAGGGACTCCACAATCAACTTCATGATTGAGAGACGAGTTCACTTTGATAAATACAGATGGCCCTGAAGTGATGGATTTATTTTGAGCACGATTACTCAAGTTACTATTTCCAACCGTAAGCAGACTGTACCAGAACTCGGCAGCCGCATGGGGCCGTGCGCATAGCTACGGGACGCCTGTACCAGCCTTGACAGTCGACATTTATAAAGTTCGATTACCTGCAGAGCCGTCACACTGAGCACGTTCACAACTCTGTCTTCTGTGAGCATGGGCTACGAAGGAAGGGGGGGGGGGGGGGGTGGGGGGGAGGGGACTAGAGAGAGAGGTAGGGGTAGGGAGGGGTGGAGGGAGTTGCAGGGGGAATATTTTCCACCTCACACATTGCCCAATCTACAAAGAATGAAATGCAAGCAAACAGACCCAGGCTCCATTGTGTGGGACTCCAGGTCCCGAGTCACATTAATACTTAATAGCAATTCTGATCCCAGCATAAAACGCTGCCTGTTGCTGCACAGCACGTTCAATATAATCAATCCCCTGCCACCTTCCATGCAGCGACACAACCCATTAGAGCTAAAAGTCTAATCTGCCTTCTTTGAAGGCTGTTAATTCTGTTTTTGTTTCGGCTGCAACGTTGAAAGGTTCAGCAGGCGAGCACAAAATAAGCATATAAACATTGACTGAAGCTTTAGACTTTAGAGATGCAGCACCAAAACAGGCCCTTCGGCCCACCAAGTCTATGCGTACCAGCAATCACCCCAGACACTAGAATCTTGAATTTGGTCGGAGTCATAGATTGATACAGCGTGGAAACAGGCCCTTCGACCCGACTTACTCACACTGGCCAACATGTCCTATCTACACTGCATTTGGCCCATATCCCTCTAAACCTGTCCTATCCATGAATCTGGTAGTACGTGTTTTCAAGCTGTGTTGTGGCTTCTTTAGACTTCACTTTAGAGATACAGGGTGGAAATAGGCCTTCTGGCCCACCAGCGATCTCCCCGTACATGAGCACTAACCAACACACAAGAGACAATTTACAATTTTACAGGAGACAATTAACCTACAAACCTGTAAGTCTTCGGAGTGTGGGTGGAAACCGGAGCACTCAGAGAAAACCCACACGGTCACAGGGAGAACATACAAACTCTGTGCAGACAGCACTCGAAGTCAGGATCGAACCCCAGTCTCTGGCGCTGTAAGGCAGCAACTCTACTGCTGAGCCCCCTAGAGCCACCCCAGCCGCAAGCTCTGTATGAAGGTGTGGTTCAATGGTTAGGGTTCAACAGGAGACCTGGTGACAAATGCCACATGGTCTATTTTAGAAACAGTAGCTTAATTAATCCTTCCTTCTCTCGTGACCAACCTCCCTCTTCTCTCAGAGTCAACATGTACTCTCAATCCCAAACTCCATCTCCCTGCAATGCCTCTCAAATCCCTGGACCTCACATAAACCTCTCTCTGTCTCTCAATGTCTACATGACCGTGCAAAGGTAGATGGAGGCAAGCATGATTATGATACATGGACAGGTAAGTGAATTCATAAACTCATAAGTGATAGGAGCAGAATTATACCATTCAACCCTACTCTGCAATTCAATCATGACTGATCAATCTTTCCCTCTCAACCCCATTCTCCTACCTTCTCCCCTTAAACCCTGACATCCATACTAATCAATGGTACATGGAGATGATAGGTTTGGAGGGATATGGGTCAGGTGCTGGCAGGTGGGACTCACTCAGTTGGACAAACTAGCCAGCATGGATAAGCTGGGCCGAATGGCCTATTTTTGTGCTACATTGATCTATGACTGATTCCTGGGATGTCAGGACTTTCATATGAAGAAAGACTGGATAGACTCGGCTTGTACTCGCTAGAATTTAGAAGATTGAGGGGGGACTTATAGAAACTTACAAAATTCTTAAGGGGTTGGACAGGCTAGATGCAGGAAGATTATTCCCAATGTTGGGGAAGTCCAGAACAAGGGGTCACAGTTTAAGGATAATGGGGAAATCTTTTAGGACTGAGATGAGAAAAACATTTTTTACACAGAGAGTGGTGAATCTCTGGAATGCTCTGCCACAGAATGTAGTTGAGGCTACTTCATTGGCTATATTTAAGAGGGAGTTAGATGTGGCCCTTGTGGCTAAAGGGATCAGGGGGTATGGAGAGAAAGCAGGTACAGGATACGGAGTTGGATGATCAGCCATGATCATATTGAATGGCGGTGCAGGCTCGAAGGGCCGAATGGCCTACTCCTGCACCTATTTTCTATGTTTCTATGTCTATGACCCTGTATCCCTGGACCAATCCCTAACTCTAACGCCATATTCTAAGCCATTTAAACCTTGTTATACCATGTTAGCTCTCTCTGAGAATGCCATAATTCCACATACATCAACCTCCCACATTTTTATCCCACCTGCCTGCACCTTGCCTCCATCTCCCAGTTCTCTGCACAGGGACTTAATCATTACTTAACCAATCATGACAGCCATGACCATATCTCAACTATTAAGCCTGGATCCCTATTCATTTTACAGCCTGTGGGGGCAACTATTTAAAGTGAATTAAGACCATCTATTCTTTTACATTACTTCTCTTGTGCAGAAAGAGGTACGGTGCCTAGGAAAGTTAGATTTCCCTCAATTAGAACATAAGGTGTGCTGAGAATGCAACTTAGATGTAGTTTTCCTTTTTCAGAGTTACACAGCACAGGAACTAGGTCTTGTACAACTTGTCCATAACAACCAGGGTCTCGACCTGAAATAGTCCCATTTGCACATATCCTTCTTTTACTTTAACATTTAAAAGGCATTTGGACAGGTCCAGTGCATGGAGAGGAAAAGTTTAGATGGGTATGGACCAAATGTGGGCAAGTGGAACTGGTGTAGATAGAACATCTTGGTCATCATGGGCAAGTTGGGCCTATTTCCATGCTGTGCAACTTTGATTCACATTCCTTAACTAATTGGCTACTACACGTCCTACATTAAAATTTATCCATGAAACTGTCCAAATGTCCTTTAAATATCTTAATGGCGCCCACCTCTACCACTTCCTTCGGTAGCTCATTCTATATACATATTCTATATGTCATTCTAGGTCATAGGCTCAAAATTAAAGGACGTTCTTTTAGGGAGATGAGGAGGAATTTCTTTAGTCAGTGGAATTCTTTGCCACAGAAGGCTGTGGAAGCCAAGTCAGTGGATATTTTGAAGGCAGAGAAAGATATATTCTTGATTAGTACTGGTGCCATAGGTTATGGGGAGAAGGCAGGAGAATGGGGTTAGGAGGGAGAGATAGATCAGCCATGATTGAATGGTAAAGTAACTCGATGGGCTGAATGGCCCAATTCTACTATCACTTCTGATCTTAAGATATTTAGCATCCTCAGTAAAAGTTGCCCCCAAGGTATCATTTAAATCTTTCCCCTCTCAACTCATCAGTGAGAGTGTTCATAGAAGTTGAAAGGTCATGTTGCAGTTGTATAAAATGTTGGTGAGACCACATTGAGAGTATTGTGTTCAGTTCTGGGCACCATGTTATAGAAAAGATGTTGCCAAGCTGAAAAGAGTAGAGATTTACAATGATGTTACCAGGGCTCGAGGGTCTGAGCTATACGGAGAGGTTGAGTAGGCTAGGACCTATTCCTTGGAGCGCAGGAGGATGAGGGGTGATCTTGTTCAGGTGTATAAAATCATGAGGGGAATAGATCGGGTAGATGCACAGAGTCTCTTGCCCAGAGCATATGAATCGAGGACCAGAGACATAGGTTTAAGGTGAAGGGGAAAAGATTTAATAGCGAAGAATCTGTGGACGGTAAACCCTCATTATAACAGACAATGGGGGGGGGGGGGCTCGAATAGCTCAGCAGGTCAGGATGCATTTCTGAAGAACGTGGACAGATGACGAGACCCTTCTTTGTTATTGATCTGGAACTGGGCTTGGAATCCAGGTGGGTTGATGGTCCTCGGCCTGCAGGTGACGATCGGCGGAGTCAACATTCACTGACTTTAGGCAGCCACTGCGCAGGAATGGGTCAGCGGTGGCAGGTGCAACCAAGAAGCACCCGTGAAGGTGCTGCGAGCCCTGGCAGCCGCAGCAGCCATCAGTAGGTCTGTCCGCTATAACCAAAATCCGTTATAAAGAGATCTGTTAAAACTAGTGTTTACTGCACCTGACTTTACTAGCTAATATTTTGCTCAACAATGAAAATAGAAAACTCCATGTGTGCGGAGACAGTGAACCTTTCAGGTTAATGACCTTTTAGTGAAAATGGCAGCATAGTGGAAGTGTTATTTGATCAGCAGTCTAGACTTACGAGTTCAAATCTCACTGCTGCAGCTGGGGCATTTTAACCGAGTAATGCGATGAGGAATAAAAAGATGCTCAAGTAATTAGCATAAAATTACTGGATTGTTGCAACAATTAGTCTGGTTGTCAATCTTCGGTTTAAACCAGCATCTGCAGTTTCTTCCGACACAATAGTCTGGTTCACTGTCATTTTTACGAGATGAATTCACAGCACATTAGGAAGACAAGTGACCCATCACACCCCTGGTTTTGGCTCATTAGTGTCACATGTACCAAGGTACAGTGAAAAGCTTGGTTTTGCACGCTGTCCAAATAGTTGAGTTATACCATGCACAGATACAATCAGTTGAAACTCAAGAACTAGATAGGCCAATGGGGAAGATGCAGAGTGCAGAGTTTCGTACTCATTGTAGTGCACCAGCTCTAGAGACAAAGTCCAATGTCTGCAATGGGCAGGAGGTGAATTAGATAATACCCTAGGTTATAAAATTCTTCTAACAGTGAAGAAGTTTTTCTTGGGAGAAGAATGTTAACAGAAGGGAGAAGTTGTTCGTGGGCAAAAGTAGACTATTTAGATTGGTCCCATTCCTAGCTTATTGCTTTTATAATAATAATAATAAATTTTATTTATGGGCGCCTTTCAAGAGTCTCAAGGATACCTTACAAAAATTTAGCAAGTAGAGGAAAAACATGTAAGGGGAATGAGATAAATAGTAGAGACATGACTAGTACACAAATTAAAGACGGAATTCAATTCAAAACACAATATGAGGCAATTCAAACACAGATGAAAAGGGAGGGGGACGTGGGGCTAAGGGTAGGCAGAGGTGAAGAGATGGGTCTTGAGGCGGGACTGGAAGATGGTGAGGGACATGGAATTGCGGATCAGTTGGGGGAGGGAGTTCCAGAGCCTGGGAGCTGCCCTGGAGAAGGCTCTGTCCCCAAAGCTGCGGAGGATGGATTTGTGGATGGAGAGGAGACCGGCTGACGTGGATCTGAGGGACCGTGAGGGTTGGTAGGGGGTGAGGAGGTCAGTGAGATATGGGGGGGCCAGATGGTGGAGGGCTTTGTAGGTGAGGACCAGGATTTTGTAGGTGATCCTGTGGGAGATGGGAAGCCAGTGAAGTTGTTTGAGGACTGGAGTGATGTGATGCCAGGATTTGGTGTGGGTGATGAGTCGGGCGGCTGCGTTCTGGACCAGTTGGAGTCGGTTGATGTAGGTGGAGCTGATGCCAAGGAGAAATGAGTTGCAGTAGTCCAGTCGGGAGGAGATGAAGGCATGGATGAGTCTTTCAGCAGCGGGAGGTGTGAGAGAGGGTCTGATTTTGGAGATGTTGCGGAGGTGAAAGAAGGAGGTTTTAATGACATGGCGGATGTGAGGCTCAAGGGAGAGGGTGGAATCAAAGATCACGCCAAGGTTGCGGGCCTGGGGAGATGGGGAGACAGTGGTGCCGATGGTGAGAGTGGGGTTATTGATTTTGCCGAGTGTGGATTTGGAGCCTATGAGGAGGAATCCTGTTTTATCGCTGTTGAGTTTGAGGAAGTTATGTTGCATCCAGGTTTTTATAGCTGACAAACAGGAGTTGATATGGGAGAGGGGGGGGGGGTTGTGGAGGGGATTTGGTGCCGAGATAGATCTGGGTGTCATCGGCGTAACAGTGGAAGTCCAGGTTGAAGTGGCGGAGTATCTGACCAAGGGGGAGGATGTAGATGATGAAGAGGAGGGGGCCTTGGGGAACGCCTTGAGTGACTGTGGCTGTAGCAGAGGTGTGGTTATGGAGAGAGATGAAGTGGGATCTGTTGGAAAGGTAGGAACAGAGCCAGCTGAGTGCAGAGCATTCAATGCCAAGGTCTCCTTTAGACATTTGTCTTATACCATGCACTGCTGGAATCTTAACTACCCTCTAAAATAACCTCCCAAAATGGTTGTCACTTTGTAGCAGTGGGTCATATTTGCAGTTAAGTGGATCTCTGCACAACTAATTTGAAAAAATGTTTTAAAAATGTTGACATGCAAGCTAATAGTGGTGCAATACAAACAACTGTGGTACTTCAATTTGACCATGCAAAATGTTTCACAGGCATTTTATATTGGTAACGATTTATTATTGTTACATGCACTGAGAGGCAGTGAAATACTCTGTTTGTGTGTGATCCGGGCAGATCATACTGGAGCTGAGTGCATTCATAGCTTTCATCAGCATAACAGATAGTACAAAAGCAGAAACAAACAGATCTCAGAATAGGTTTAGATTCAGTTTAAAGATACAGCTTGGAAACTGTTGTTTTAGCCTATGCCAACCATCGATCACCCATTTACACTTTGTTTCCTTCCTTTCTCAACCACTCCTTGCACACTAGGGGCAATGTTATAAAGACCAATGAATGTTACCAGAATGCTGCCTGGATTAGAGGGTTTCAGGAACACGGAGAGGTTGGAAAGACTTGGATTATTTTCTCTGGAATGTCAGATGGATAGAAAATTAGAAAAAAAAATGTCCAACACTAGAGGGCACAGCTACATGGTGAGAGCAGGAGATGAGTAGGGCAAGTTGTTTTAGAGTTGTGGGGACAGGAGATGCATTGTCAAAATTAATTGGTAGTGGAAGCAGATACGATAGTGGCGTTTAGGAGGTTTTTAGACGAGAACATGCTAGTTTAGAGAATAGAGGGATATGGAGCCGGTATAGGCAGATGAGATTAGTTTAACTTGGCAGTTCTTGATCATATCATTTGCTTTCCCAGGTTAATGACAGAAACAAGGAACTGCAGATGCTGGTTTGCACAAGGGGACAAACTGGAGTGTGCTGGAGTAACTTGGCAGGTCAAGCAGCATTCCCAGAGAATGTGGATAGGTGACATTTCAGGTCGGAGCCCTTCTTTAGACTAAAGTTCTCCAGAGATGCTGCTTGACTCAGTGAGGTGTCTCCAGCACTTTGTCCCCCATTGGGTTAATGATCCCTTATTTCTGAAATTACTTACACAAGACGTCAAACATCAGCTTCTCCCCAACTGTTCTCTTTAAATTTCCAATACCCGCTATTAGCGTTATTTGAAATACTTAAAGCAATATCGGAACAGACAGAAAAATCTGAAGAAGAAAATGTTAAAGACATATCCCATGGTGAATTAGTCAAATTCATGTACTTTGTAGTAGTGATGTGGGCAGGCTGACAGTAGGTACCAGCCTCTCAGCCCACACTATCTTCAATATTGTTTCATCGATCAGTGAATGATGTGCAGTCAATTTAATACCTCCCAGTTTTTAATGTGAACGGCATGTGATCACCCGGGAAAGTCAGGCTGGAAGAAAAAAGGTTTACTGAAGAGGAATTGAAAATTACTTTAATATTTTTGTGATATCAACATTTGGTAGTTCTTGGTAGGGTTCAGTACAGAAGAACTGCTTGGAAAGTGTAGAGGAAGTAGAAAAGGAATAGGTCGGAAACAGTAGTGGGAAGTTGTGTGTTCCAGAATAGAGGCCAATAACAAATGTGCCAGAGGGATAGGCACTGGGACAAAGGTTTAAATTAGTTATGTTCATTATTTTGATGCAAATGTAGGGGCATGATTAGAAAGTTTGTGAATAACATTACAATTGGTGACAGTGATGTTCGCTGTCCAAGATTACAGGAGGATCATCATAAACTGGACCAATGTATGGCAGATGGAGTTTAATTCTGACAAATCCAAGGTGCTGCATTATATTGATATTGGTTAGAGATTTTCTGAATACAGTGAGGA
Organism: Leucoraja erinaceus; assembly: GCF_028641065.1. Classification (NCBI taxonomy): domain Eukaryota; kingdom Metazoa; phylum Chordata; class Chondrichthyes; order Rajiformes; family Rajidae; genus Leucoraja; species Leucoraja erinaceus. Next base: position 7,049,153 of record NC_073404.1, on the reverse strand, counting down.
ACCTTTTTACGTGCTAAGGCAAACCATACCATAACCAAGTACAGCAAGGAACGCAAGGGGAAATCACCCAAGAGCAGAATAGTGTTAAAGCCACAATTATTATTATTATTATTTTTTTTAAAGTGTAAAACCACAACAAAGTAGATTGGGAGATGATGAATTTATCCATAGAACAAGGTGCATTCCAGGCTGAAAGCAATGGTTGAGAAGCTGGTCTTGAATCTGGTGGCCTTCGAACTTTTGTATTGGATAGATGGGAGAAAGCAGACAAGAGAATGTGCAGGAGGATTGTCGTGTGATGGACTGGGTTTCATCCACAACTCTGGATTTTCTTGCAGTCTTGGGCAGAGCAGTTGCTGAACCAAGCGATCATATATCCCAGTTGGATCTTTGCATGGTGCATCTGTAGAAATGATCAAGAGTCATTTTGGATTTGATGAATCTCAACCTTCCAAGGAAGCGGTCACATTGGTGTATTCTCTAGTTTGCAGCATCAAATGTAGTTGGTGATATTTACCACATAGGAACTCAAAAGTTCTCAACCACCTCCACACTCTGGGTGTGTACTCCACCCAGCTGCTTGATGTTAATGACAACCTCCTTCATTTTGCTGTTAGAGAGGAAGAGGTAATGTTTTGACAACATGTTACCAAGTTTCTTTCTCAAACCTGGGCAGGAGTTGCACGGTAAACAGCTGGCCCCCTGGTCAGTGCTACGGGGCACTTGAGTGTGCAGGTATATAGTTCCTGAAAGTGCACCACAGGTAGACAGGATGAAGGCTTGCATGGGTCGGAGTTGGGACATGTTATAACTTTACCAGATATTATGGTGACATTGGGAGTACTGCATACAGTTCTGGTGACCTAGCTATAGGAAGAATGTTATTGAACTGTTAAGGATGAACAAAGATCAAGTTACAGGAACTGAAAGTATTGAATTCAGTCGTGGGTTTGAGTTATAAGACGAGGATGGATAGGCTATGACATTTTTCCTTGGAGCGCAGGTGGTTGTTTATACAAGTATGAGTGTCATAAATAAGCCGATTAGCTAGTCTTTTCTCCAGTGGAGGGAAAGAAGAGGTTGAAGGAGAGAAAGATTTAAAAGGGAATCAGAAGAGCAACTTTTTCCCCTTGGAGGATGGTACTCTTGGAGAAAAGATTAAGCCAGTTACTCAGGAAATAGTGCCTGGATGCAGAATGTCTATTCCAAACCACAGCAATAAATAAATAAGCATCATGAATGTTTCATGATGGCGGGTTCAATCCTGACTGCGGGTGCTGTCTGTACAGTGTTTTTAGCTAATAAATATAAAATAACTGACCATTGAGCACCCGGTCCTATATTAGCCTTAAAGCCGTCAGGTACTTGTGGACTAAAAAATAACTTTCAGACAATACTTAGTATGAAAGTAATCCTTCCTCAGTGCAGGATTTTAAATTAGTGAACTTTGCGCAAATAGACGAATCTTGAAAGCCTCAAACCTATATATTAAAGCTACATCACCATTAAAAGCATGGGTTACTGCTTGGAAAAAAAAATTTAGTTTAGTGATGCAGTGTGGAAACAAGCCCTTTGGCCTATTGAGCCGTGCCGACCAGCAAATCCCGCACATTAGCACTATCTTGCACACACTAGGGACAATTTACAATTTTTTACTGAAGCCAATTAACCTACAAACCTGTACGTCTTTGGTGTGGGAGGAAAACAGAGCGTCTGGAGAAAACCCACACGGTCACAGGGAGAACGTACAAACACTTTACAGATAACACCCGAAGTCAGGATTGAACCAGGGTCTCTGGTGCTGCAAGGCAGCAACTCTACTGCTGAGTCCCCAGAGTCCCCTACAGAGCCGCCCGAGACCCTACCGTTGCGCCACCGTGTAGAGTCATAGAGTGTGGAAACAGGCCCTTCGGTCCAACTTTCCCACAGCGGCCAACATGTCCCAGCTACACTAGTCCCACCTGCCTGTGCTTGGTCCATATCCCTCCAAACCTGTCCAATCCATGTACCAGTTTCAGAAATGTTGGGATAGTCCCTACCTCAACTACCTCCTCTGACAGCTTGTTCCATACACCCACCACCCTTTGTGTGAAAAAATTACCCCTCAGATTCCTATTAAATTTTTCCACCTTCATCTTGAACCAATGTCCTCTGGTCCTCAATTCCCCTTCAGGGCAAGCGACTGTGCATCGACCCAATCTATTCCTCTCATGATTTTGTATACCTCTATAAGATTTCCCCTCATCCTCCTGCGTTACAAGAAATAGAGACCTCGCCCACTCAACCTCTCCCTATAGCTCACGCCCTCTAGTCTTGGCAACATCCTCATAAATCTTCTCTGAACCCTTCCAGACTTAACAATATCTTTCCAATAACATGTTGCCCAGAACAGAATACAATATTCTAAATGCGGTCTCATCAACATCTTACACAACTGCAACATGACCTCCCAACTTCTATAATCTATACTTTGTATGAAGGCCAATGTGCCAAAAGCCTTTTTTAACCACCTTATCTACCTGCGACTCTGCCTTCAAGGCACAATGCACCTGCGCTACTATTCCCCAGAGGCCTACCATTCACTGTGCAGGTCCTGCCCTTGTTAGACGTCCCAAAATGTAACACCTCACACTTCTCTGTATTAAATTCCATCAAACATTGCTCCACCCACCTGGCCAATCAATCTATCTGCAAAACCACCCACTTTTATATCGTCAGCAAACTTGCTAATCTTGCCCTGTATGTTCTCATCCAAATTATTGATGCAGATGACAAACAGTAACAGGCCCAGCACCAAACCTTGAGGGACACCGCTGGTCACAGGCCAGTCCGAGAATCAAACTTTCACCATCGCCCTCTGCTTCCTTCCATGAAGCCAATTTTCCATCCATTCAGCTATCTCTCATGGAATCCCATGCAATCTGCCTTTCCAGCACAGCCTACCATGCGGAACCTTGTCGAATGCCTTACTGAAGTCCATGTACACAACAACTATAGCTCTGCCCTCGTCGACTTTTTTGACCATGCTGACTATTCCCAATCAGCACTTGCTCATCGAATTGCCCTCCCCTAATTTGAGGACGGACATTCTTGCTGTTGAGGGAGTGCAGCATAGGTTCACAAGGTTAATTCCCGGGATGGCGGGACTGTAATACGCTGAAAGAATGGAGCGGCTGGGCTTGTGCACTCTGGAGTTTAGAAGGATGAGAGGATATCTTACTGAAAAACATAAGATTAAGGGTTTGGACATGCTAGAGGCTGGAAACATGTTCCCGATGTTGGGAGAGTCCAGAACCAGGGGCCACAGTTTAAGAATAAGGGGTAAGCCATTTAGAACAGAGACGAGGAAACATTTTTCCACACAGTTGCGAGTCTGTGGAATTCTCTGCCTCAGAGGGCGGTGGAAGTATGTTCTCTGGACACTTTCAAGAGAGAGCTAGATACAGCTCTTAAAGATAGCGGAGTCAGGGGGATGATCAGTCATAATCACGTTGAATGGTGGTGCTGGCTCGAAGGGCCAAATGGTCTACTTCTGCACCTATTGTCTATATGCCTGTATAACATCCCTCAGAATACTCTCTCGTAACTTTTCAACTACAGATGTTGGCCTATAGATTCCAGCATTTTCCCTGCATCCCTTTAAAAGAGGCACAACGTTTGCCACACTCCAGTCTTCCAGCCACTCTCCTATTTTTAAGGACGACTTACAAATTTGTACATCTGTAAATTAATTTGGCTAGATTGGTTAGGGGCTTGAAACGACAAGGTAGAGGCACCAGCCTCATTACTACACATAGTAGTTTCAGGATGACTTCATATTGAGGCAGGCAGAATGTGTTGGCAGGAATACAGCACTCTGCATCAAGTCAAGCTCTGGTAATGAGTCTCAAATTAGTGAACATAGGGAAGTGCTGGACTGTCTTTCAGAAGAGACTAAATTGTGTTATTTCATGCTGTAATTCTGAAGAAACGTCTGGGCTTAAATCAACCAGTTGCAGAATACAAAGCGAGTTTGCTAAGTAACTTCCCTCTGTAACAATGGTTACACATCAAAAGATATTTAGTGGTGTGGCATATTGATATGTTTTGATCTTGCACAGATTACTTGACCAATTTGAACAAAATTGCAAGTTTGCCTAAACGTTTTTACTTTAGTTCAATTAAAAAGCAGGACAATCAAACTGTTGAAACAAGCCTGTCGTGAAACAAATGAAATTGCACCTAATTAAATAGATGTCACACACAGAATGAAAACAAGTCAAAGACGTACAGGTATGTAGGCTAATTGGCTTGGTATAATTGTCCCTAGTGTGTGTCGGATAGTGTTAATGCGCATTGGTCGGTGCGGACTTGGTGGGAAGAAAAACCTGTTTCCGCGCTGTATCTCTAAAAAACCGTTGAAGCTGGGGCTAATAAAAGACTTGTCACTTTCAATAACTAAGGAACATGACACAAATAAAGAGGTAGACTGCTGGGCCGACAGAGCCAAAAGACAGGAGCAAAAATCTGGAGATGTCAAGCCTTCACAATTACCCATAAAACGCCAGTGTGGTCTGTCACTGCAAATAATGGATCAGAGATGAGCCACAAGGAAATTTGAGAAGATTGGAGAGAATGCATAATGTTTTGCAGCTGCTTATCTTAACATTAAACTGAAAAGAGAAACACAGGAGGCAAGTTCCAATTAGGCTATATGGACAAAGTAATGGGCAAAATATGATAAAATAATTTAGTTTAGTGACAGTGTGAAACTGGCTTTGGCTCACTGAGTCTACACCTACCAATGATCACCCCTATACACGATCTACGTTATCCTAATTTCACATCCCATACACCAGGGGCAATTTACAGAGTAATTAACCTACAAAGCTGCACGTCATTGGAATGTGGGCGAGTACCGGAGCACCTGGAGGAAGCCCACTTGGTCACAGGGAGAATGTACAAATTCTGCACAGACAGCACTAGTGCTGGGTTTCTGCCACTGTGTATGCAGTAGCTTTAATGCAGTGCCATTGTGCCAAAAGATTCAAAATGGATGAAATTGATTGTGAGAATTTCGAAGATAAAACACAATTGGTATGGTAAAGGATCTGGGGCAGCTGGCAAAGTGGCTGGAGGAGCAAGGAAGTACCCGAAGAGCCCGGACACTAAACGTCACCTATCCATCTTCTCCAGAGATTTACTTTAGACTTGAGAAACAGGTCCTTCGGCCCACCTTCGGCCTGACTGGTACACTAGCACTGTCCTACACATTGGGGACAAGTTACAATTTCACTGAAGCCAATCAAGCCACGCAATTGTACAACTTTAGAATGTGGAAGGAAACCTGGAGTATCTGGAGAAAACCGATGTGGTCACAAAGAGAATGTACAAACTCTGCTGCATCACTGCGCCGCCCTGAAAAACTGCAAGCCCATTTTAATGGGACAGCTAATGCCATGACTCTTATTTGAACCAAGACTGCTGCCGCCACAAGAGCGAGTACTAAACACTATCCGATCACTGCGAGCTGCGTGGGTGCTAGATATGGCTGGTTTATTTTTAAGAACAAAAGGAGCAATAAGCTTCTCATCTGCAGCCACCATTGGGCACAAGGATCGCTCCATTAGTCAAGCCACAGAATGCATGGGGGGGGGGGGGGGGGGGGGGGGGGGGGAGGATACAACAGAATATCTCAAAAGCATTTGCTTTTAGTTGGCAACTTTGAACTGGGGACAAACCACAAGAAACTAGTTTCAGCTGGCAAGTTTGTTAAACAAAAAATTTGGAATTCTAGTTTCTAGGATAGCATATCCACTAGGAATTATAAGGCTTGGGTTTAAGCAGCTCCAAGGCAGCAGTTCCAACAGTGGACTACTGCCTCCCTGCTGCAATAAAGCAGCACTTCAAGTGTGTGTAAATATCCCGAAGGATCTGAAGCCACCTTATATTCAACTAAGAGCATCACTAACCTTTCTAGCCGATTATGCATAAATCCCAAATGTGTTAGTGAACAACACACTTCCTTCTTATTGGAAATACAAAAACCACAAGTGACAAAACAGATGAGAAGCTCCAAGCTATAATTTAAAAAAAACAACACCACACAAGCTGAATTCTGTCAGTTTTTTTGGGTACTTTTTACAGGTCTGTACAACCAAGTAGCAAAGAATTCATTGATCACAATATCATTCCATTCAAGTAATCTAGTAAACCTATTCTGTACAATGACAAGGTTTCTTTTAAATATCAAATTAATCAGACAAGACATAACCGCGTGACAATCACTTACCTATATAGATTCCATAATTTTGAAAAAGTTCCCTTTATGTACTGTGAGATCTTACAAAATATTAATACAATGACTTATATACACATCTGCACAGCGAGCAAATGATTGAATTACAATGCAGTGCAAAATGAGTTTAGAAAAATGGCCTTCATCTGCAGACTAGTAGTTCTCCATCCATTGCGCATGTCCTTTTTCCACCAGGATTTGATTCAAGAACAAGACCTTGGGAGAAAATAGAACAAAGTTACCCTCCAGATAGTGCATGGGTGGATACTTCCTCCAGCTCTTTGGAGATCTCCAATCATTGAACAATATAGACTACACTTTGCTCAAGTGATCAGATCCAATTTAATGAATCAAATTCTTATCTTGCTCTTTAGTCAATTCGAATTAAATAATTTTAAACACAATCTTAGACATCCAGTGGGCGATAGCACTGGACGATGAAACTAATAAACTTTCAATTATACAATTAATCTCAAACTTGACAAACATTTTGGACACGGAGACAGAAAAATAGGCCATTCAGTCCATTGAATGGCAGAGCAGACTCAAACTCAATCATGGCCGATCTACATTCCCCTGCACCCCATTCTCCTGACTTCTCTCCGTAACCTTTGATGCCCTTATTAATCATGAATCTATCTCCTCTTACCAAAAATCCAATAATTTGGCCTTCACAGCTGTCTGGGGCAATGAATTCCACAGATTCACCAACTTCTGGTTTAAATGAATTCCTCCTCCTCATCTCCATTCTAAAGGTACATCCTTTTATTCTGAGGTTGTGCCCACTTGTCCTGCTCTCTCCTACTACTGAAAACATCCCCTCCACATCATCTCAGCCTTTCATTCTTTTTTCTTGGCAATAATGCATAAAGATTTCAGCAGGTTCAAATTGGGCAGGGAATTTCCTTCTTGACTGCATTAACTGGATAACTCCTCATAGCACAGATCAGCACTTAAATGATGTGCCACTAGGATGACCGGCCATCAATCACAGTGAAAGTACTTGCAGTGCAGTACAAAGTCACTAAATGGTAGATGTTAAATATAGCACGGAAACAGGTCCTTCAGCCCACAGAGTCTGTGCCAACCAGCAATCACTCTGTACATGAGTAATATCGTACACACTAGGGACAATTTATACATTTGTTTAAACCAAAGCCAATTAGCCTACAAACCTGCACGTCTTGAGTGTGGGAGGAAACTGGAACACCCAGTGAAAACCCATGTGGTCACAGGGAGAACATACAAACTCCGTCCAGACAGCACCTGTAGTTAAGATCAAACCTGGGCACCTGGTGCTGTGAGGCAGCAACTCTACCGCTATGCCACTGTGCCCCAGCGGTAGGCTTGATGTTTGCCATAATATCTGTACGAGGGCAAGGGGCAAGAGAATGGGGCAGCAAACTGATGGGCACAAGAGAAAATCACTTGTTGGGAAATAAGTGGAGCTGGCATAGACTTGACAGGCTGAATAATCAGAGAAGTTCCAATTGATTTGCTACTGTATACCATCCTCCCAGAAGAAGAGATGTTTAATCCCTTCACAATATTAATAATCTCAGTTGAACTTGCACACCAACTCCACTGTGTCTAAATCTCAATACACATCTCCCACTGTTATCAAGAGACTTAAAAAAAGTGTACCACTTAAAACAACTTCTGGCTGTTAGGTACAAGGCACAACTTACCTTATCACCGGCTAGGCTCCACAAGTGTATGAGAGGCATTCCGCTGTTATCATAACCCGTTACCTGAAAACAAAAATGATAACCAGTGATTAAATGCTTAACAGGACTGTGTACAATTAATAGTTTGCCTACAATCTGTTTCCCCACCTCCTTGAAAGGTACAAGACATGGTTCCTCACATCAGTATGCCTTTTGCATTGACTATGACAATGTCCCTCGACAAGGGACAAGATACATTTTTCATACATGACCAAACATCAACATAGGAAAGTAGACTTTAATTTCTTTAAATATGACACCATCTAATTAGCTTGTATCTCAATTTGATTTAGGGATCTTCGATTCATAACTCTTAATGTCTAATGGAAATTGGTTTTCGTTTCATTGACCAAGCCAGCATACTGCGTGTGAAATACACACCACCCTTCGTAGCACACACCCCAATATCACCTAGAACATCTCATTCTAATAAAGGTTACATCACTACTTTACCAGCAATCAACCTCTCCCCACCTAATACAGTAGATCAGGAGACAAACCCATGGCTAGAAACAAGGTTCACCCACTCATTAACCAAAACAACATTGATGAGAATGTTGCGCCCTTTCCAGCCTGTGTCCTGCAACAATCAAGCTATCAGGTCAAGATGCAAAAGCAAACATAGAAATTATTTACTGGGCAAATCATTTTGGACATGGCATCTTTAGAATTCCAACAGGGCTGTGAGGTCCTCGCCAAGTCCTGTACAGCTGACATGTAAAAAATGTGAATCTTGAGAGAATGAAGGTTGATTTAAAAGATCTACCGTTCTGAGTAGCTGAGCTGCACAACAGGCTAAATGGCCACTATAAACTTCTACTGCTCATGTTCAGAGTCAAACAGTGGAATTGAGCCAAATGTCCTTGATGCTTGTTTGAAATAGTCTAGGAAAGTGTCCCTACAATACTCTCATCTACAGAAGGTGGTGGGTTTATGGAACGAGTCGCCAGAGGTGGTAGCTGAGACGGGTACTATAACATTTAAAAGACAATTGGACGGGGCAAAGTATATGGACCAAACAGGCTTGTGGGACTAGCGCTGATGGAGCATATTGGTTGGCATGGGCATGTTGGTTTGAAGGTTTCCATGTTGTACGGCTATGACTAGTTTCTTTCTTTGAAAAGCAGAAAGTAGAATCTTTGAAAGCGAGCAGCCATCTTCCAAGCAATTCTTACCTGGGCAAGTAATGCTGCACCACGTGTCATTTCATCCATTGCGGCGTTCGCTTCTTCTGAGAACTGGTCCTCATCTGTAAAGCATGGAAAAGCAAAGTCCAAAATTTTACTTAAAAAGTGGAAAGTATATGCATCAACCATAGTGGTGAGAGACACCCAAAATAGATTAGGCGTGCGGCATTCTTATTTATCCATGGGACATGGTCATTACATTGCTTCTCCCCACTCATCTAGCAGAAGGTACAGACACATGAAAGTGTGCACACCAAACTCAGTAACAGTTTCCCTCTTCCCCCCACCCCCCCCCATTAACAAGCCTGTGAATATTCCTTCCATAAGCTAGGATACCGTTTGATTTACCTCTACCACATTGCTGACAACAGACTTTGTCTATGGAACTGATGTGGCACAATGCTGAGAACTACATCCTGCACTACATGTTCTTCTTTGTTCTGCCTGTTGAACTCTCGTTTGACTGGATTATGAAAGTATTACCCGATTTCATTGGATAGCATGTTAAAACATCTCCCTGTACCCAAGTTCACATAGCAATAAGAAATCTAAACCTACTAGCAAGCCCAACATCTATTCCCATTTAACTGCCTGAAGAACATGGTAGTGAGAACGATGCTTAAAAGTTGGGTAGGATGTAAACCCCGACTATAAAGGAACAGCAATGACCAAGTTCACTGAATGACACCAATAGATTTGCAATGAACTGGAACAAATGTTTTGTAGCATTTTTACAGCTGGAGACCTTAGAGGGACCTTAAGGTGTTTTCCCTACAAGTACTGAAACGTCACCATATTGCAGAATTAAATATTGGTGCTCGGTACATTAACACACAAGGTCATTATGTAGCCTGCAGTTCAAAATATAATTAAATATTAACTTACTACTTGGGCAGATGTGTTTGAATAGCACATTACTAGAACTTGAAGCGCAGTCCAAGTTCCAATTGCAGGCTCTGCAAGTACTTGCCATTGATTGCTTACCTGGGAGGGGCATTATATTATCCAGCAAGACTTCAGTCCCTTGGAAAGGGAGTGACACAAAGTCAGACCTGTTCAACAAAAGTGAAAAAGACAATGTTTGCAATTTTATCTCTGGAACAAGGCTAGAATCGTTAACCTTCTGATTCAGATGAAATGTCACTAGGTGCTTTAGAATACCGAATCCAAACCAATGGCGGAGGTACTACACTAATTTAAAGGCATCATGCCACATTGTTAATGCAGATTTTTTAGGCAACAAAACTTTAATTTTGCTAATCAGGTCGTTATTCTGAATTTTCCAGATTTAAAATCAATTTGCAATTACAATCAAACAATTTGGAAGAGATTTCCCCCATTTATACAACTCTTAAAGGCAACATGCCAAGCAGATAAAATAAATTTTTAATAAAAGTTTTAGCATTGAGCAAATTAATTCCGGAATGATTACTGGTCGATCCCATGCAAGGTTCGTATTGGCAGCAGTATGTCAGTGGATACCCTTGCAAATGACAAACTTTATAGTTGCTATGATTTGAAGCGTGCACAAGTGAAATGGCAAATTTCAATTTGATTGCATTTTGAGAATGAGAGCTGATGCAACTGAATTCAAGTGATTGAAAACACCTTGCTTGGCCATGCACCAAATGATTTGGGCTCGGATTATTAATTTACCTGTGGTTAAACTGTATACTCAAGCAAAGGCAGTACATCACCTGATTTGTCGTAACGCTTCGATTTTAACTCGTTCATAGCCACCGTAGTCAACGTAACGGATTTCAACTTCATTCGTTTCTTCAAAAAAGGCAACAACCTGTGCCCTCCACCAGGCACCTTCTCCCGCTGGAGCTGCACAGATTATACCAACTGTAGGAGTGAAGAGAAGCACGGCAAGTTCTTTTCAGCACCACTATGGTGGCAGGAAAAGCAAATATTACGCTGCGGCGTGAAAGTTTGAATGGCTTATGGTTGTGCAAGTGATGAAAATAGACCGGCAAATCAAATTCCACTAACAGAACCGAATAGCATCACCTTGCACAGAATTGCAACACTAAAAACAGACCTTCAAGAGGAACCTGCCCATGCCATCGCTCCCACCATTTCCTTTTGACAGGGATAGCCATTTTGGCTTCATGAGTCTATTCCAGTTGAGTCATTATAAATGTTACCTTGCCTACCTACATTCAATCAATTCCTCCCACTCATCTACAGTCAAGGGGCAATTTACAGTGACCACTTACCCTACCGGAGCCATTTTGGGATGCAACAATGCAGAATACTTGTTTACATGGAGAACTTGCAGACTCCGAGACAGATGTCAGGATTGAACTTGGAGAGGTCACTGGAGCTGCGAGTCAGAGATCTATTTGCTATGCAACTGTGCCACCCCTTAGACTGAAGCTCACTGTCCTGGAAGAGATGACCAGACAGTGCCCAATTGGGAAGTTCTGTTCTTTTCATAGGTGTTTGTAAATGGAACATGCCAGTACTAAAACAGTGCAAAAGTCACATCTACAGTGGCCACATTTCTACATTGCAGTCTCACTTTTGGAAGCAGATCGTACTTTATGGGCGAGGATAATTTACTGGCATGCCATGTTTGGGAGACTTGGTGGTGAAGTTATGCCCAGTACCAAGGCTAAACTGATGCACCACATGCTTTATTATACCAAAGAGACAAGCGATAGTAGGAACGGCAGATGCGGGTTTAAATCGAAGATGGACACCGAAAGCTGGAGCAACTCAGATTGAAGGGTCTCGATCCGAAACGTCACCCATTTCTTCTCGTCAGAGATGCTCCCTGTCCCACTGAGTTATTCCAGCTTAATGTCTATCTAGTGATAGAATTAAAGGCACTGAAAGATAATCTTGGACAAGCCTAGGGTCAGGGAAGGGTAGATGGCAGGATACTCCAACTGGTCAGGTAGTATAGATGGCAGGGTTTAACTGACCATAGCACTCAAGAGAACATTACAGCTGGCATTGAACATTTGCTATATCACACATTCCTGCGCTCAGCAATTTGCAGGTGCTACGGTGTCTTATACTTTAGATTTTATAACCAAACCAAGAAGTCTCCCATCTCCAAGCAAAGTTGAACATTTGACTTAATTTACTCCCATCAAGGACATTCATAATAGCAACTTTGATTTAAGCGCCCAAGGACATGAAATAATATCACTGGCTAGTGACGTGAACTGTCAGCAACACGACCTAAACTAAATCCTCAATTGCCCGATTTTTAGGGGTGCAGCGAAGGGCGACACAGCAGCAGAGTTGCTACCTTAATGCCGGACACCCGGGTTCGACCCTGACGACGGGCGCTGTCTCTATAGAGTTTGCAAGTTTGCCCCGTGACCATGTGGGTTCCACTGGGTGTTAATGTTCCCTCCCACATTCCAAAGATGCAGATTTGTGGGTTAAATTTGCTTCGGTAAATATTGTAAATTGTCCCTCGTGGGTAGGATAGTGTCAGTGTGATCACTAGACGGTGCGGACTCAGTGGGCCAAAGGATCCGTTTCCATGTTGTATCTAAACCAAACTATTTTTGACCCACAGACGTTAACAGAATACCATTCAACAAGGTCTACCTTAATGTACACATTAATATGCACAATAAACTCCTTTCAGCTCTATCATAAATGCACAACATGCCCAGGTTAGCAAGGAGATAGACTTAACTTCCAAGGGAGGAGTTAGCGTGGGGATTCCTGGCTGCGAGTAAAGAAGAAACATTTGTTGATCCATGTTGCGTAGTACGTGGCATGTTGGATGCGTGTGCTGCTGCACAAACATGTGTCCTGCATTGACGATATTCACCACCAGCACGTCGACCGTCACGCCATCTGGAAGCATGAGCTGCACAAGACAGTTAAAACTTAGCCAGACACTTCATGCTTGTCAGGAAGGGTTCCTGCAACTTAAACCCACATTTAAAAAAAAAAAATTTTAAGTTCAATAATTCACTTGACAACTGATCTTCAGAAAACAATGTCACAGCATGCAAGCTTTTAACACTGCACATTTGAGACCATCCCCTGCTGGGTAGCTTTCAAAACTACTTGCCACGACTGGTGACATTTAGTTTTCTACCTTCAACTGATTTTATTGGTTACCACTATTTGTTAATTTCTGCAATATTAGAGCAAATAAGTGAAATAGTCCAAAATTAGATTCATTCAATTGTTGAGATGTTGCCATTTGCCTCAAGTTTTTGGTCGCATTCTCTAATTGCTAAAATTTGCTTCCACCGTTTCTTCATTTCAATCTATCTCCTGGCCTGGAAAAAACAAAATCCTTAAAGTTTATGACCATTGCAACATTTAAAATCAAATTAAGATCACCTGCGTGTGGGCTTTATTTAAAAAAAATAATAATATTCTATTTCAGAATCATAGTTGCAAGCCTCAGGCAATTTCTTGGACGACATATAAAACATCACCTGTTCATGCTCTCCGGCGATGCTGGCTGATCCCACCCCATCTGACGTTCCTGGTGTCACCCATTCTTGGGACAAGTCTGTACACTTATCAAGCTTCTTGTGAATTAAACCACACACAGGTCTAATAGATAAATGTCATGTCTGAAGTCTCAAAATAAATTAAGTTCAGTATGGTGAACAGTGGCGCAGCGGTAGAGTTGCTGCCTTACAGCAGCCAGAGACCTGGGTTCGATCCAGACAACTGGTGCTGTCTGCATGGAGTTTACACACTCTCCCCTTGACCGCATGGGCTTTCTCAGAGATCTTCTCTTTCCTCCCACACTCCAAAGACGTACAGGTTTGTAGGTAAATGGGCTTGGTATAAATGTAAATTGTCTCTGGTGTGCGTCGGATAGTGTTAGTGTGCGGGCATCGCTGGTTGGTGCGGACTCCGTGGCACGAAGGACCCGTTTCCACGCTGTATCTTTAAAGTAAACATGAAACTATATACTGTTTTAAGACCATGCGGAGAATTTAAACAGAAATGTTGATTGAGAGTTCAGCAAGAGAAAGACAACCCTTGTCATTTTCTTTCTTGACCAGACCAGGTTATATTGCAGGCAGGTGGGACTAAGGGGAAAAAAAAAAGTTGTTCGGCACGGACTTGTAGGGCCGAGATGGCCTGTTTCCGTGCTGTAATTGTTATATGGTTATAAATAGGACAACTTGACAATAAGTTTTGAAAATACAGTAAATCCTCACTAAAGATCACATGGGGAAGATGGTGCCAGTTATAACGGAACATGGGGGCTGATATGTGGAAAAACAATCCAAGATCTCACATTACACAATTAACAGTAGAGGGCACCGAATATAAAGTATATATTCGGTCTGCTAAAACAGAAATCTTAAAGTCTGTTAAAACAAGGGTTTACTGTATCAAAGGTAGACAAAAATGCTGCAGAAACTCAGCGGGTGAGGCAGCATCTATGGAGCGAAGGAAATGGGAAACATTTTGGGTCGAAATCCTTCTTCAGACTGTATTACTGTATCAAGTTCTGCAATCTTATCTAGCAGGCTACTGGGCATTGACATTAGAGCTTTAAATGCAAGTCCAGCACCAGTTTAGAACAAATCTGAAACAGACTATAAACCTTATGGAAATTATCAAACAGATGACATCAAAAATGTAAATATCCATAACTAGGTATAAATGCCAGGTAATTCTTACCCATGATGTTATGGGCAATGCTGGTAGAGACAGTGAAGGAGGTGCAGCATATAGATTTGTGAGATCCAACTCTTTAAACTTCTTTCCAATCAGGTTCAGTGCTTTGTCCACCTGTTGTTGATTACCTGTTTCGGAGAAGAAAATGTTGATTAATTCATCATGGTGCAATCAATTGGAAGCAAATGTGGCAACCAAACGCCGATTGCAAGGTCATAAACACAATTTACAGCAGAAGATGTCAGCAACATTACTGGAACGGCTCCAACCTCTCTCATGAATGGGTTCCATGAGATTTAGCTTCTCCATTTCAACAGATGAATGGAGCCCCCTTAACATCTCATGTGCAAAGCAGCTCCTCCTGCGATATAGCACTTGCACAATTGTTTAACATTGTGGATAAACCCATAATGCTCCAAGCCCAGGCAGCGGAGTGAAGCTGTAAAATTACTATCTTAGCCTGGCTGTTAAAAGCCAGAGGATTTAAAGAAAAAAAATCAAATTAACTTATAGATTTGGTCCTACAAACTCTTGGCTATAAAATAGAATATCGAGAATGAGAATTCTCAATTAGCTAGTGTCTAAAGACAATTATAATAAAGTTTGCCAAGACTACAGTGTATCAGTAATGTGCTACGTCACTGAAAATCATACAGCACTCCAACAACTACCCATCGCATTGAGCTGTTATGAACAAACTACACTGAACTAGCTCAAATTGCAAATAATGCACTGAAGTGAAAAAAAAAAACCAAGGCATAGCCATATTTGAAATTGATATCCAATTTGGTTTGCATCTGACCAAACTGTTTAACGCATTGTTCAATTGTCCTGGACCTACCCATTACAAAACAGATTTAATTAGTCCCAACATACCAGAGCCTTTGGAATTGGCATGCTGATCGAATAATCTGCCAAATACAAACTACAATTGCCCTTAAATGGAAGCATTAACAAGCAAGCACTTGTGTACAAGAGTTCTGGAAGAAAGGAATCATTGGAACTATGTGATTAGCAAGAATGGTATCATTGCCTAAAGCAACTAATCAAGAATTGGAACAGGGCAGCAGCAGAGTTGCTGCCTTACAGCGCCAGACACCCAGGTTCAAATCTGATTGGATTGGTGTCCCAAGATCAGTTGCGGGACATAGTGTCTGAGCGATGGCTGCAGGAGAAGAGGGATAGCACATTCATGGGCCGTGCACCATGTTCAAGGTATTGGTGGAGTGGGCCGCTGGAGGCTCCACAGCAACACGGGACTCAATTAGATGGGATGGCATTCCAAGTGCACAGAATAGATGCGGTCTGCTGGGGAAGTGTGGCAGAGAAGGACATCGACACATCACCTAGCCAGGAAGACCCTTGCAACTCCAACCCTGTGCCGCCTCCAGAACAACAAGCCTTTATGGCCAAGTTAAGACTTTATATTCATAAATTTATGTGCTAGGAGCAGAATCAAGTCTACTCTGCAATTCACTCTTGGCTGATCTATCTTTCCCTCTCAACCTCATTCTCCTGCCTTCTTCCCAGAACCCCCAACATTGTACTATGAGCAAATTTGGGCCCCATATCAGAGGAAGGATGTGCTAGCTCTGGAGAAGGTCCAGAGGAGGTTTACAAGAACGAGTCCAGGAATGAGTGGGTTAGCATTTGAGCACTTGACAGGGGGACCTCACTGAAACTTACAGAATAATGAAAGTCATAGATAGAGTGGATGTGAAATGAATGTTTCCACTGGTGGGAGAGTCTAGGACCAGAGGTCAGCCTCAGAATTAAAGGTCGCTCTTTCAGAAAGGAGTCGAGGTGGAACTTCTGTAGTCAGTGGGTAGTTAATCTGTGGAACTCATTGTCGCAGAGGGCTGCAAAGGCCAAGTCAGTAAATATTTTTAAGGCAGAGACAAATTCTTGATTAGAACGGGTGTCAAGGGTTATGGGGAGAAAGCAGGAAAACGGGATTAGAGATCAACCATGATTGATTGGCGGATTAGAATCGATCATCCGAATGACCTAATTCTACCCCTATAACTTGTGAACTTATGAATCAAGAATCTATTCACCTCTGTCTTAAAAATATCCATATCCATTGACTTGGCCTCCACAGCTTTGTGGTAATGAATTCCACAGATTCACCACCCAATATTTTAAACAACTCTGAACTCTAGTACAGGATGGCACCAGAAACAATGACTCTTGTGTGCTGTCTCACTAATCTACTACTCTTGCATTATTGTATTTAATTATAATTGTGCCTAATGTATATAATGTGGACAAGTACCATTAAACTCCATCACCCATGTTGCAAGTACAGTCGTTACTATTCAGATGCAGCCGACAAGATTCCCCAAAATGGGCAAGTAATAAGACAATCTTTTAAATAGTTTATACACAAAGTGGATGACGACTTTTAAGATGGTGCTGTTGAATCGCATGCACAGGAGCCCTACAGGAAAAAGGCGCACCACCAACCCAAGCACTGAGATTCCTGCATTAGCCTTAGTCACTTTAGCATCCACAAATACGAAATGCAAGCATCCTCAATCCCAAGGGAATATCATGTCCGCCTCAATCCCAAGATGGAAGAACTTTTTTGATGATGAATCTCTGGAACTCATGCCACAGAGGGTAGTTGAGGACAGTTCATTGGCTATATTGACAGAGGGAGTTAGATGTCCCTTGTGGCTTTGATACTGATAGCCATGATCATATTGAATGGCGGTGCAGGCTCGAAGGGCCGAATGGCCTACTCCTGCAAAAGGCAGATGTTTCTAGTGATGACAAAACTGTGATAGATCTGCGCCTACCAAAAGGCAGACTCTAGTGATGAAAACTGTCACCTCTGTGCAATACTGCCTCAGTAGTGCAGTCATTGACTTGCAAAATTGTATGTCTTGAGTGTGACTTGGTCTTTGACTAAAGTGGCTGGAATATTCCCCATGACCGACAACCTGCAGGCAAAACAGTTCTGCAATTTGCCAGCATACACAAAGGGACAGAATAAAGCTAAGAAATAAACACTCCTGGCCTACCTTCTATATGGCAGATCTGGAAATCTTGCGTGTAAGGCAATGTGGATATGTAAATCTTGGCACCAGAGGTCTGCTTCAAGAAACTCACATACCGCCCTTGCTTGCCAATTAACCGTCCAACTAGATGCTGCGAACACAAAGAAAGGCCAGTGAATAGAAAGTTACAGGGAGAGTATTGTGCCCATGAACATTACCAAAATGTCACATTCTGCATGGGGTATTCCATTACCAAGATGTGGTTTTTATATTGCAATTCCATCACTGTGCATAACTCTTGTGCTGAGCCAAAGTAGCCCCCAAGTGAAGATTCCAAATCATCTTCAGTGTTGGCAATGCTGAAGCATCAAGCCAGTCAGCCCAAACTGATTTTTGCAGCTATTTGGTCCAATTCAGGACAGTAGTGGTGCAGCAGTAGAGTTGTTGTCTTAGTGCCAGAGACCAGGGCTTAATCACGACCACAGATGCCGTCTATACGGAGATGGCACATTCCCACTGCAATCGCGAGGGTTTTCGGCAGGTACTCCGTTTTCCTCTCATACCCAAAGATGTACAGATTTGTAGGTTAATTGGCTTCTGGAAATTGCCTCTAGTATTTAGGATAGTGCTAGTACACATGGTGATCACTGGTCAGTGTGCTGAAAAGCCCGTTTCTATGCTGCTGTGCATCCAAAGTCTAAAGTCCAATTCCATACATTGCTCTTTGGGTTAGAGTCATACAGCACAGACAGATAACTTCGGCCCACCAAGTCTATGCCAAACTGCCAAGTATATACTTAATAATCCTACAGCAGCCCAATCTCGAGTCAGACGAGTCTAGATCCAAAACAGCATCTGTCCATTTCCTCCACAGATGCCGCCCAACTCACTGAGCTCCTCCAGCACTGTTACTCAGGATTCTCGTATTTTACGGTTCTTAGCGTCTCCAATGCCATGTTATTCTCCCCACATTTAAATTAACCTGGGTCAACCCAATATCTATCCAAGTCGGTAACTATTCCCACAATCAGTCATCTTTGCTTTGTTAACAGCAGCATTTCTAACTTCACAGTAGCAGTAGGAGCAGCATTTGCTGTTCAATTGCTTAAGCTGGCAGCGAGGTGTAGTGAACAAAAGCTGTCTACAGTGTAAATAAAGCCTAACTCTTTCTTTTTGCAGCTCCTATCGTTCCCCTGACTGTCACCTTGCAACACCACCAATGGGGATCAGAAGTCCAGCTAAAAGATGATTCAGGTTTATCTGTAATAGCAGCTGTTTTCCACATGGTGACCTCAGTGCATTTTATGAAGCATTGAGCTTGACCAGGATAACATTGTGCTACTTGCAGATTATAATAAATACAAAAATTCAGTCAAGGTGTCACTTTGAAACTAATAAAGTGGACTAAATAATTTACATCCTGAATATTTTTATGTTAAGGTAACAGGAACAAGTGGAACCCAGCATCAATTACTTTCTCATGTCCCAAGTAAATGCAATGTGGAATGCTCAAATCACTCAAAAGCCATAATAGGACAATCTCAAAACATCATGAACATAACATTAAAGGCAGTGCCTCGGAAGAACATGGATAGGTGACGTTTCAGGTTGAGGCCCTACTTTAGTGAATTTGGGTGGGAGAGAAATAGAGAAAAAAAAGCAGGATTAGAAGAGAGACTACAAAGCGTGCCAGGTAATGGGTGGTCACAGGCAGGGGGGGGGGGGGGGGGGGGGGGGGGGAGAGAGAGCAAACATTGTTTTACCTTTGGCACCTGTACCTCCCAGATGGTAAACTCAGCTTTGCCTTTTGTCGTGCTTGGAGCAACGCCATCTCTGTTTTGACCTTCTGCACCACCCGCAGTACAGCCACTGTCACTCGAATCCATGCTATTTACATCAGAACCTGGCAAATACATTGAAAACATTTAAGTCGTTCGACATTGTTGGTAAGCTAAATTAGCAAATAACATGTTGAGCTGTGGAACATCTAAATGTTCTTAAATGGAAGGGTACACACAATTGTACTGTCCCCAACATTTGTAACGCGTGATTGTAGATCCACCTCTGTGACTGGCACAGAGTTGGGTTGCCTGGAGTTGGGTGCCATCTTGGATTTAATAACAATTGAGCTCTGTCTAGACTGCCAAAGAACCAGGATCAGATTACCACCCTGGATCTTGATGTTGGAGGGCACCTTTTGATAGTCTGTGTGAACAGGGTCCCGCAGCCACTTGGACAGAAGTCAACTCGGGCTGCCTAACTGAGCTAAGATGGTCTTCCATTTTAAAGACCAGCATGCAGGGACAGACTGCAAGGCAAGCCATTTTGTACAAAACTTGAGCTGACAAAATGACTACATCCGTTCAATAGATGTATACATTATATCAAAGTTAAATAAAATTCTTGGATGAACCTGTTGAGAAGAAACTCCAAAATGACATTAAAGTTAACAGTTGAAGGTCATTAGGAAGGAGAACAGAGGTTGACCCGGAATCCCAAGACTTGGTGTCAGAATTTCAGTTGGTTTGGCCATAGAACTAAGTGCTTCCTGCTTGTGAATGTTACACTAAATAGAGTCAAGGTAACTAATGGGAGTGACCAGATCAAAGTCATGATTCAACAAACTGGTGAAACAGGATTGAGAAAACAACCCTCTGCAAGGTCTAATGGCAGTATTCTGGCCAACGGAAAAGTCAGGAAGTGCTTTTATTCACAAGGATTCCCCATGAAAGGCAAAATAATTAGATAATTCAGCACCTATGCCAACGGCCAAAGGCACACTCTCCTTAAAGGGTGACAGGCAACCTCCAGTTCAAATCAGTTTATAGCAGTGTTTGTATTGTGATGTTTGTATAGGTTTCTGTATTAGCATTGGTCAGGAGTATACAAAAATAAATACAATGTTAGATTGTCACCGACCTGTTACAGATGTACCAAGCTGGGGAATGAAGTGGTCTGCCCATAATCGTAGACATCCATGAAGCCAAAGGTTTCATTTACTCTTGAATAAGTCTGCCCATTACAGTCACACCAGTTGATAAACCACTTCCAAGTGTTCATTGAATTTTAGAAGCAGGCTTTAACATTTGAACTAATTTCCCCCCCCCATTCCAATTGTGGAAATAAATGGGCTACTGTAATGAACGTTAATAGTTGGCTCATTCTTAAATATTTGCCCAGTAGAACAGGCATCCACTGGCAAAACAAAAGACACTATTGAAGACTTGATGATCAACAGTATAACTTGGGTTGGACTAAGATTAGACATTTAGACTTTAAGCACAAATTAAGAGGTCTGGCACAATTTCCACACTGTTGGATCAAATATGCAAGCACCATCAGATCAGACACCGGTCTGTGTAGCTTGTCAGTTCAATGGCAGATCATCAACTTATTCAGCTCTGCACACCAAAAGCAGGAGAGCAATTAGTAGCAGTGGAGATCAGGGGTATGAAAGGATAGGTGATTAGCCCTGACTAAATAGAACATCCAGGATCTCAACCCCATTGCTTCAGTAATACTGAGAGAACATGAATTCAGGAATAAGGAAGGTGCAATCACTATAGGGTTATACTATAGGTCTCCAATAGGCAGGAGCAAGAGTAGATATGCACACATTTAATGGAAAGATGTGGAAATGGGGTCATTGTGGTGGACAATCTCAGCTCCTCCAATGTTGACTGGAACTCCCAGAGTGCCTGAGGGTTAGATGGGGAAGAATTTGTTAGTAACACAAAGAAGGGTTTCCAGAAAGTTTGTAGATAAGCCAGGGGCAGGGCCATAGTAGACATGATAAGGTAATGTGCCCGGCTAGGTGATTGAGGTTTCAGTGGGAGAACATTTTGGAAAAAGTGATCATAATTGTGGAAGTTTCAACATTGCTATGTATATGGATAAGGATGAGACTGGAACTTGGGTGAAAGTGCTAAATTAAGCAAGGCCAATAACACCACAAGGAAGAAACTGGAGAAAGTATATTGGGACTGCTGTTAGGGAACAATTCCATATCTGGCATGCAAGTGCCTTTTAGTTTAGTAAGACAGCATGGAAACACACCCTTTGACCCACTAGATCCATCAATCACCCATTCACAAAAGGACATTGCTCAAGTAACTCAACAGCCCAACATATGTATGGAGAAGGTACACAAAAAAGCTGGAGAAACTCAGCGGGATGCAGCAGCAGCTATGGAGCGTCAAGGAAATAGATCCCTTAAAAAATAGGTGAAATAGAACAAGGCCTTTGATAAGTAACAGACTGAAGAATGTTGTTTGCAAGGGTTTCGGCCAAAAACATTTCTTAAACGTTGCCCCATATTCCTTCGCTATTTCCAGATAGATAGGCTGCTACAAAAACCCTGAGTGGCTTCTGCTCCAGTGTTTTTGGCGCTGTTTGTACCTTCGATTCTCCAGCTGTTCTCGCAGATGTTCAGCCTCTTTAACAATATGTATGGAGAACGGTGGATAGGTGAGTTTTTTATAGGCCTCGTTTCAGGTAAAATTACTGTCTCATTCCGGACCTTGCAGACCCATTCACATGACATGCCATTATCCTACTTTCTCACTCACTCCTTACACATTCGGGGTTATTTCACAAGCCAATTAACTGTCAAAGACGAGTTCAGAGTTTGCATGTTCCAACAAGGATGAGACGAGGACAGCAAGGTTCAGGGACTAGATGTCAAGAGAAATAGCAAACTTAGTAAAATAAGCTGTGCAAGGTGTACAGAGATCAGACAAGGCCTTTGATAAGTAACTGAAGCAGGGAAGAAATGTTGTTTGCAAGTAGGTTTAAGAGGAAGCAAGACATTTCTTATAAATATTAGATGCCGGAGTATAGCTATGGAATGAGTAGGTCTATTTAAAGACAGATATGTACATGGATAATGCTGAGATTAGTGCCATATTTAATATTTTGGACTATATTAAGATGAAGGAATAACATCGAGCATCTTAAAAAGCTTTTCAGTAGCTAAGTCCCCTATCCCAGGGTACGGAGGGAAGATTGTTGGGGGCCTTGACAGATCATGGCGCCTTTAACCATAGGATGAAGTGCCGGGAGAGTAGAGAACAACCAGTTTTTAGGAATGGGACATGCTGCAGTTTTAGAAACATGGACCCTTGTGATGGAGAGGTCCTGCCTTACAAATATGTCAGTGTTTGACAGTGACAAAGATTTAAGGTAGGGCAGTGGATGTTGTCTACATAGACTAAAATCTCCTACAAAGCCTTCTGTTTCTTCCTCGACTGCAGCAACAGCCAATTTCCATCTACTGTACCTTCCATCTACCAATACTCTCCTCCGCCTAGCAGAGCTGGTCCTTACCCTCAACAACTTCGACTCCTCCCACTCCCTCCAAATCCAAGGCATAGCTATGGGCACTCGCATGGGCCCCAGCTATGCCTGCCTCTTTGTAGGGGACTTCAAACAATCACTGTTCCAGGCATACACTGGCCCTATCCCAAAACTCTACCTTCGCTACATTGACGACTGTATTAGTGCTACTTCCTGCACCCATGCAGAACTCACTGACTTCATCAACTTCACCACCAATTTCCACCCTGCACTCAAATTCACTTGGACAATCTCCCCACCGTTTCTAGATCTCACCGTCTCCATCACAGGAAACAGACACTCGACCCTTTACCTCCCCCCGCGACTCCATCAAACAGTCTTTCCAGGTGAGGCAGGGGTTCACTTTCACCTCCTCCAACCTCATCTACTGTGTCTGCTGTTCCAGGTGTCAACTCCTCCACATCAGCAAGACCAAGCGTATGCTCGGCGATCGTTTCGCTGAACACCTCCGCTCAGTCTGTCTTAACTTGCCTGATCTCCAGGTTGCTCAGCACTTCAACTCTCCCTCCCATTCCCAATCTGATCTTTCTGTCCTGGGCCTCCTCCATTGTCAGAGTGAGGCCCAGTGCACCTCATATTTCACTTGGATAGTTCACACACCAGCGGTATGAACATTGACTTCTCTAACTTCAAATAGCCCTTGCTTTCCTGCTCTATCCCCCTCTCCCTTCCCTGTTCTCCCACCAGTCTTACTGTCTCCGACAACATTCTATGTCTGTCCCGCCCATTCCCCTGACACCAGTGTGAAAAAGGGTCTCGACCCAAAACGTTACCCATTCCTTCTCTCCAGAGATGCTGCCTGTCCCATTGAGTTAACTCAGCATTGTGTCTACCTTCGATTTAAACCAGCATCTGCAGTTCTTTCTTACACAAAATCTCCTACATGGTGGGCTGGGCCAAAGATCAAATCTCATAGGATTCATTAAGAGTTGCTTAATCAAATCAGTCTTTTTTCTGGTAAGGTTTAAGGAGAAAAGGGGAAAGTTGAAAGATGCAAGTCAAGCTTTATTTTATATGCAGTGGTGAGTGCCTATAACATGCTGCTAGGGCACGAAGTAGAAGATACAATAGCAATGTCAAAGAATGTAGACAGGCATGAACAGGGAGGGAAGGGGGGGGGGGGGGAGATATAGATCATGTGCAGGCAGATGGGATTAGTTTAAATTGGTATCATGGTCATCTGAAGGGTCTCTTTGCTTTATGTTCTGATCAACTAAGCTTCATGTCACCTATCCCAACATGTGATATTCAGAGGCTATTTGAACAGAATTGTGTTCCTGGGAAGTGGAGGAAAGACCATACAACCGACTCAAATCATTAAGGATAGGGATAGAAACACCATTTGCATTAATGTCGCTCAGCAAGTTTGCAATTAGGAACAACATGCCTGGTTGGCTTAATAAAAATGAAAAAAGGTGTTTGAATAGTTCTGGGAATCACGTCCTCAGGATTTTTCTTCGTGGTTCAGCTAATTTCAAAACAAAAAGTTGATCATGCAACCTCAAAAGGATTTAAAATCAGACAACTTTTGGATATGCATTTCAAACACATGAACAAATACACACAAATGCATGTTGGTGTGTAGACCTATATTGCAATTGATTATGGGGTGTGGATTTGCAGTGATGCTCAGTTGCTTTCTCGCTCCCATTAGCATTTCTGGCTAAGCCAATACAAATTTATTCAAGATTGTAAGGACTCTAAAGAGTATACCATAAGATTGAAGTACATTCTAATTAGGTCTAATCCCATTTAAAGTGGATGTGTAAACATCTTTATGTGGCTCGGTCATGTAAATCTACATTATTTCAGTTACATTAAGACGGCTAATTTACCTCCAGAATGATCAAAATCCATTTCGAGCAGCATGTGGCCAGGCCCATTAGTGCCTTCCACTTGACCTCCATTAGTATGCATCAATTCAGTGTCATCTTGTAGAGGTTTAGGTCCATGTTTTGGATCTTGTTCCAAGGAATCTCCTCCAGCTGCAGAGTCATTTAGTGTGTCCTCTTTCTTACTGTCTAGTGTGCTTTCGAGTAAGCTGCGTGGCAAATCCTCTCCTCCGGCTCCATCTTCCGAGTAGCAGACACTGCAACCCGAATCCTCTGCCACAATGTTCAAGTCTTCTGAAGACTTCTCACTAAATGTATTGGGCTGCAGCTCCTCTGTGCACACACAACTTGTGTTCCCAGATGCAACTTTAACACAATCCTTCGAAACATTTCCTTTCACAATTGATTCATTTGACAATAACTTTGCCCTTAGCTTCTCTTTGGAGGTCATTTCACTCTGAACATTGGTCACCTGGCTGTTACTTAACAAGCCCTCATGGTTTTCCAGCTTGCATAAATCCACATCAGTTTGGGGTAGATAATCCCCAGCAGCTCCTTCTTCCAAGTGGCAACCGGGGTCTTCTACTACTGGATTATCTTCAAAAGCGTTCCTGGATCCTTTGGTACTTGTTAGCTCTGCAGAATGGCTCTGCTCTTCATCTTTAGCGACGTCTTGGCTCAAGTCTTTGAATGCCTTCTCCTTTGGGACCGTACTCTGTGTTACTTCTACGTCATTAGCAACACACTCCACTTCATTGCCCTCCTTCACCTCAACACAAACTTTCTGCACATCTCCAGCCACAGGCAATACTGTAGTGTCAGCAGCAGAATTTGTCAGCTTGTTACTTTCCGCTCCTGTTGTGCGCTCGACTTCTGCACACGGATCTAGCCGTGAAGAACACAATTCCTCTTTAGCTGCCATTATTACCTCAGAGATCAAACCAGCAGCCGCCTCTTCAATCTTGTCCAAATGAACTCGTCTGTCAATTGATTCAGTGGATAAGCCATCATCTGCGAAGCACGTTTCTTTATGTAATTTGCTTCCTTGCTCAGATTCTTGGCGAAGACCAGTTGGAATTAAATAGGGGCCGATACCAACGCCATTGAGCACAGAGTTGAAGCATGGGGGCTCTGTTGTATTTCCCGAATTTTCACCTTCTGGTTCAGGCCTTTCCATGGTGTGGTGGTCAGACACCAGCTGTTTACATTCCATAGAAGGGGTTGTAATGATTTTTGGTAAAGTTTTGTCAAGTTTACCTTTGGCATCCAGATTATCGGATGACTTTGCAACAGAAAAAGGAGAACATGCGACCACATTGCAAACGGAAGGTTGCCGGGCCTCCAAAGAATCAATGCTAACTTTATCCACCATTTGATGAAGGTAACCATCCTTCTCAACTTTGGGTGATACCTGAATGGGTCCTTGCACATTGGGCATGAAGAGAGCTTCATGGGATGGGGACGAGTCCAGGATCAACTTTTGAGCATTTTCTTCACTGGTATCTAACAAATTGCCAGCAACATCCGCTTTCCCCAATGCTTCGGCTTGTAATGTAGGCACTGCTTGCAACTTGGCTGTGTTTTCATTCTGGTTATGTTTCTTGGCAACCGGCATTATATCATTCTTACCATCTTCCACAGTTGCACGTTTCTCTTCTCCAACCTTGGCGTTTTGTTCTGGTGCATCAATAAGTGGCTTCTTATTGCTTTTCTTTCGGGTGATGAACCACCACCAGCCAAGTAGGGCCAACACTCCAGGGAGGGTATACGGAAACACATTTCGGAATCTTAGAACCATTGCGGGACCTGAAAAATAAAATGGGGTTTTGTAAACCTTATTTTAGAGATACGGCAGAAACCGACCCTTCGACCCACCAAGTCCATGCCCATCAGCGATCACCCTGTATCCTACACACTAGGGACAATTTACAATTTTACCAAAGCCAGTTAAGCTACAAACCTGCACTCTGTGGAGTGTGGGAGGAAACCAGAGAAACCCACAGGGAGAACAGAAACTCCAGACAGACATCACCCCTAGTCAGAATCAAACCCTAGTCTCTGGCGCTGCAAGGCAGCAACTCTACTCTGCACCACCCCAAATTATAAATGTTACACAAGTTATATCTTATTTCACTAGCTGATCAGACTTGTAGATACCAAATGTGGCAAAACCAGAAAATTCAATCTTGCATGCTGAGGACTTGTTGCATTAAACTATTGTTATTCTCTTAATGCCTTCACATTTTTTACTTTTGGATCTTACAGTATTAATACATTTTACAGTCTACACCGAGTTTAAAGGAAGCACAAGGAAATACATTCTAGTCAATACAAGTAGAATGTAGCAACCGGAGGCCTGGTTAGCCTATAAAGGAAACCAAGATGCATGAGAGTTGAAAGGGTGGATGGCAGACAACACCTGCTGAGCTCGATGGCATCAGGATTACCAAATAAATATTTAAAAACTCAAACTTGATAGGGAGAAACTGTCCAATTAGAACTATGACAGATGGGCCACATCCAACCTATAGATTTGAGCTAGAAATAAAATCCTGGAGTAACTCACAGGGTCGGCAGCATCTCTGGAGACAAAGGTTAGGTGACATTTAGGGTTGGAAACCTTTCAGATGCTGGCTTATCTTTGGTATAAACCAGCATCTGCAGTTCCTGCCAACACACCATCCATTTGAGATGTCAGGAAGAAATTCTTACAATTTGTTAGTTATATTGCTCAAGATTTAAGAAATGCTTCCAGCAAATATCGTTGCTTAGATTTGAGGGACAATATAAATTGCATATGCAACCAAAATGTACTATGTTACCACAGTATTACCAAAACTTCTGCAAAATCTCTTGGTTTAAACACAAAGGGCGGGCAACTTCATCTGTGGCCTAATAAAGCAATTTGCCACTGAACAATGCTGAGCATGGAATCAATGCCAACTGGCTACATGCCAAATTAGTACAACTGGCTACGGTGTTACAAAGTTACTGAACACAGTAAAGTGTAACAGTTCCAATATTGTGTGTAGCATTTCATATTTAAACATACAAATTGCATGACAGTATTCTAGCTATTCTAAATTAATTTACAAAAGCTGACCAATTTCCAATTTCTGCTGTCGCTTGAAGCCCAACACTCACTTTACAGTGCATACACATGTAATTGATTCAGGTTCAAGGTCCTTTTCAGCTAATTAGAACTGCTGCCATTC
Source organism: Leucoraja erinaceus (assembly GCF_028641065.1). Lineage (NCBI taxonomy): Eukaryota > Metazoa > Chordata > Chondrichthyes > Rajiformes > Rajidae > Leucoraja > Leucoraja erinaceus. The sequence continues at coordinate 7,020,927 of NC_073404.1, read as the reverse complement.
TATAAGGAACATCCAATTACAGAAAAATATAGCAATACTGTGCAGGTGGACAGCCCGAAACAGAAACCTTCGCAGTGCAATTTGTTCTAAATGTAAGCAAGACCAAGGGAATGATTGTTGACTTTAGAAGGGGATAGCCGAGGATCCACAAAACCCATCTTCATTGGTGGGTGAAACCCCATTGATGGGGTAACAGTGCATCCAAAATCAGAGTGCCTGCACTTTGGAACATGAAACAGAAAAAAATTGAGCCACAAATCATTGTGATGGTAACATATTGCACAAGCTATGCAATCCTTTTGATGGGATATTTAAGTGTCACTTTGTGCAAGTGATTACAAGCAACCTTATAACAAGAACAGAGAGATTTGTCAGCGTACAAAGTAGTTTGACAACTTATCTTTTGTGTCTTGATAACTACATGCTGTTCAAGCAACAGTGATTGAGTCTTGGCACTCAATCCAAACATTGATTGGCTACATGCTGGGAATCTGGTGCATACCCCAGTCTAATCTCCATTGATGGGTTAGTGGTGGAGCGAGTCAAGCACTTCAAGTTCTTGGGGATGCATCTGAAGATCTACCCTTGGCCCAGACCATTGAAGCAATCAGAACACCCTCTTTGTCAAGATTGAGGAGATTCAGTGTCAACTCATACCATTGAACTTGTGCAAGTGTGGTGGAGAGCATATTGACTGATTGCATCAGTCTGGTTCAGCAAGGAACAAAGAGGAGATTATTGTAAATAGTCAGCACCACCCTGTCCATCACAGGTACTGACCTCCCTGCCACAGAGATCTATAAGAGACATCCAGCAGAGACCCACGCCACCGTGGGTTTGTTCTCATTGCACGCCTACTTTTGAGAAACTATAAGAACCTGAAATCAGTGTCCACCAGGTTAAAGGATGGCTTCTTCCCAACAAACATCAGGGTCACTAACAATTTTTGGTTGCACAACTGAGCTTTTAAGCACTAGTATTGGTATTGTCTATTGAATGATTATTACAGGTTGTGAGTATTGTGTTTACAGACATATGCTGCTGCAAGTAAAAAATGTCAGTAGAAATGACCATTAAACACTTGATTCTTGAAGTAGCAACTGCAATTTCCCTTGGTTAAAGGATATTGGTACCAGGTCATTAATTTCAGGCCCAGTCAAGAATCTGCATTAAGAGCTCTCCCTATCCATAAGACAACAGTAGACAATACACAGCAATTTAACTACTTTTTTTGAATAGTAGTCTGAAACCTGGGATGATACAAATCCTGTGAATCTACTTCTCCGCATGCACTAACGAGCCTCAAGAGTATTCCACTTCTACTTTGAAATAATTCACCAAAATAGTCCCAGTTTTGGAAAGTGAATAAACACATATCCACTGTTACCCAATCTTGATTGCAATTATGTGGACTTCTTGCCAAAGTGGTTGGAGGTTAATGCAATAAACCTTGCCTGTTTTGAAGGGGTGAATTGTGTAGTGTCAAGAGGATATTTTTCACGTAAAGAATTAATCAAACGTGGTATTAATTTTTCATGCATTCAAAGCTAAAAGGCTCACTTGCCAGGCCAGTTTGTCAAACCACAATTGGGCAAAGAGAAAAGGAGGAACTTACTGCTCTGAAAGCCAGCTATGGATGAATGGATTATGTTCTTGCCCCAGTCACTAGATTGTGGACTTACTGCAGACTTTGAGCAGAAGTCTAGGCTGATGCGCCACATGGAACCCAAGTGTTGAATTACTGAAGCTGCCAAATTTCAGATGATAGATTAAACAGTTTCTATTTATCATCAGGCAAGAGAAGATCCATTTAACTAATTTACAAGAATCAAAGCGGTCATTGCCTGTCTATTATAACAAATCAGACATGAGGATACGCAAAAAGCTGGAGTAACTAAGCAGGTCAGACAACATCTCTAGAGAAAAGGAACAGTGACATTTCAGGTCAAGACCTTCAGACCGAGCCAAAAGTTACGTACAGTTTGCTGCTGTATTTCTGACCTTGGGTATAAAGCAGAGGTCAAAGGGCTGCAATTAGCACCAAATTAAAGTCATTTAAACTGCCTGAAGCGACGAGGACTGAGATTACTAAGTGGCAGCGAGAAGATAGGGTACTGACGTTTTGATGCTTCAGGTGGCATTAGTTTTGCCGAAATATAATTTACTTGCTTTGGAAAAGGCCCATTCCACACTCAATGAAAATTAGAGATGCGTTATCCAAGATTCACAAGCTCAACTAGCAGTTTGACAGCTAGAAGACTTAAAATTTTAAACACCCACTTCCGTATCTCCACTGAGGTTTTATTCAGTGTACCCATTAATCCTCAAGATGACAAATGCAGGTTCTAGCTAGAACCAGGTCTCAAGAATAATTTCAAAGTTACAGGGATTCATTGACATGTGATGATTTTATCTTTTCAACTCCACCCAAGGCCAATACAGCCACAGCAAGATGAAGCTGCTCTTTATAACAAGAAAGTAGTGTGCTACAGAAGATCTCATGCAGCTCACCTACATGAACATGAAGACTGTCTTAGCATGACAAACAAGAAACTAAAATAAAGGACAAGAAAATAAGCAAATCTATACACTAGACAAAGCTATACGTCAAGTCAGAAAGCCAGTTTCAAATCCCACTGAACACAGGCAAATCAAAGCATCACCTCAAAGAGCAATGGTTGTTATGTGCTGGGCCAAAATGTAAACCTTTAATGCACATTAATAAAAACAGATTAACAGATCTCAAATTACTGTTGTGGAAGTTGCTGTGCAGAAATCAGCTACCACATTGCTCTTTGTAATTGCTTTTGCCTGCAAGATATTTTAAGATTTTCTCAAATTGACATCTATAGTGGCTTTTATTCTCACTTCAAATATTTCTTGAAATAAAATTTCAAGATAACATTCCTACAAAGGTTCAATCTGGTATTGTAGCGTGTGCCAGACATAACCCTATTGATGGGGCAACAGTGCATTTACAATCAGTGTGCCTTCACTTTGGAAAATGAAATGAGCTACAGATCATTGCAATGGTAAGACTGCACAGGCTAAGCAATCCTTTTGATCCCTACGATTTCTGGACAAAAATTCCAACATTTCCCTACCATTCCTGGACAAAAACGTCATCCATTTCACCACTAACTTCCATCCGGCACTCAAATACACCTGGACCATTTCCGACATTTCTGGACAAAACAGATGCTGCCTCACCCGCTGAGTTTCTCCAGCATTTTAGTCTACCTTCGATTTTCCAGCATCTGCAGGACCTTCTTAAACAATCCTTTTGATGGGTTGTTTAAGTGTAGCACTTCTATTCAAGGGATTACTAGCAACCTCATAACAAAAGGGAGATCTGTCAGTGTACTCAAAGTGATTTGATCAGTTATCTTTTGCTGGGCCTCTGGTAACTATACACTGTTCCAACAGTAGTGTTTGATTGTAGAATTCTGGCACTCAGTCCAAACATTGATAGGCTACATGCTGGGAACCTGGTGAATAAGAATCCTTATTACTGTGCATAGGTAGGCAGAGAACATGGCATGAAATCTTGCTTTCTTCATGCACACTCACAGCAATGAGCAGAGGGATTGACTAGTATGCGGCATGTTGGGGTGGGTAGTGCAGTTGCTCAACTTTGGGACCTGGGATTTGGAACTGTAGCCCAGTTGGTAGAGAGAGCGTGGACCTTTGTAGAAGATCAGCAGTGGTCACTCATTGACAGACTGAATTATACAGCATCTCGTTATATCCTGCTGGATGTGGTTCAGCTGCCATCTCCCTCTCTGTTTGGCTGCACGTTGAGGTACGAGTGACCATGGCAAGAGAAATGAAGACACTGAGGGGAGGCAATGCCTTCCATCCCATTCAGAGATGAGCAAGAATGTGGAATCTGGGCTGCCAGTTAACATATGTAACAGCTGCTGCTAGTTGCAAAGGCCCAGATCTCGATCACAAGCAGCCGCACGTGGTTCAGTTTAGTTTGGTGTCATGTGTACAGAGGTACAATGAAAGGCTTTTTCCAGCAGCCTCTTGATCCAGAGCTTGCAAAGGGGGTCGGGAGTGGGATTCATTTAGAGATCAATGTCCGACTTCAACCCAACAGCAACATAGGAAAATGTCTCCATCAGTTCTCAGCTGCACAGCACGGAGGGTGGTTTGCGCACCAGGTCAATGGCAATGGCGCGAGAGAATAGGGGCCTTGAACCAGCAGCCAGCCCAGCACCGCAGCAAGTATAAATATATTGTCACCATGAGCCCTCGTGCCAATTCCATTTGCACTCATTCCTGGGAACAAATCTCAAGTGCCATGGTATCAATATAGTCACAGCTAAACTGTCGTTTGAAAAATGTAACACATGGGACAGTCAGTCCAGCACAAACTTCAGCTTCTTATTTCTTCGCCCAATCTGTGCTCCGTTACAATCTTGCTCTTTGTGTACCATTTAGTCCAAGGTAAATAGTTCAAATCATTTTTATTAACAAACTCCTGTTCACTTCCAAAATAGTCAGCAATAGTCTGCTCAGCAGGCTAAAAAAAGGAAGTGCATTCCTTTCCCTTAAAAGCGAGGGACACAGCATTACTCAGCTGAAGCAGACAGCAGTTCTGTGGGCAGATTGCAAAATATTGAAATCAGCACGTGTTACATTCTGTAATGTACCGCCAAGAATTTAAAACTTGCAGTTAAAATAATTTAAAGCAGATTTTAAAGATCTGCAGGTTTGTACTTTTGCACCGAGCAAATGCAGAACCCAAGTTGTCGACTATGGACCATTATGAAATTATATAATTAGGGAAAATGTATTTGCAGTTTGAAGCACTAGAGTAAATAGGCAACGTTAGATTTTAATCTTGTGATTCTCCACACTTGAGTTTCAATTTCTCTATAATCAGGTGCACACATGATCAGCTATTCACCATCTCATCTTCCTATCAGAAAAGCTGGCTTATGCTGTGTACTGTAAAGTAACAAACTAATAGCAGGATGCAGGCACCATGGAATATGCAGCATGCACTACTTCGCAAATTGAAGATAGGTATTCAGACTGCAGCGGCCAGCTCAGAAATCAATTAATGGAAAGTATGGGTAGATTTAGTTACTAAAGTACACCAATTGGATCTATAAATTCAAGGTTCAAGGACACTGGAAAATGCAGGCTGTAATACATTAAGACAATTAATCGAAAAATAAACGGCAGTCAAGTTTGCTGGTCTAAAAGGTTGCAAGTTGGCTATGATCAATGGAATTACAGCCCAAGGAAAATAGCATCCGATGAGATCACCGAAGATGGTGTTGGGCAGTTTATGCTGCAAACTTCATATTTTATGAGTTGGCCAGAGACAGTATTAGCATTGATAGCACTGTTCCAAGGAGTCTTGCACAATGCAATGTTTGGAATGCAACCCAGATTCTTTTCTGCACAAATGTTCCCACAAAATACACTCCTGACCCACTCTCATGCCAAATCATGTTCCAAGCATTTACATGCACTGTTTGTTGCATGTTGCTCACAAAAACAAGGTCAAGATCACAATGTTAGATGCAAGGCAAAAGGAAATGCAGAATGTTCACCAACAATTTCATTACAGAAACTGTGCAAGCAACTGACGCTTTTAAGTCAAAACATGTCAGATTCATTACAGAAAGCACACTTCAAGCAAGGAATGGCAGCAGCACATCTTGGAATGATAAGAGGCTACAGAAGACACTGCAGAAATAATTATTTCAGCACTCAAAAGGGGAAAATGAGGGGATCTGGGAAGTATAGTTTGAAAATATCCTCAGCGTGGATCAGAGCTACTGTAACTTGTCTACGTAGAGGTGAAAGTATGTAAAGGAGACAACACACCCATAACTGTATGGAGTAATGCAAGTAGAGCGAGCAGTGATCACATGCTTAAAAATAGAGTGCTTTTAAAAGCAAGCAATGCAAATATGACAGTAGTGGGCTGTGTAAATCAGCAATGAAAAGATATTTGTGGAAGTGGAACTTCATCAGCTTTCTGCAGAAAAACAGAGGGAAGCAGACACTTGGCAGCTTTCTATTGTGCTACAACAATCTATCATTCCACAGATTTTTCACTTGACTGCTTCAACACAGCTGTGTATTCATTCAACTGCATCAATTTAAGATTAAAACAAGACTGGGCAGAAGTACAACACCTCATACCAACATCTGGATAAACAGGCTCTCGCCATCAAGGACAAATTACTTTAACAGCGGTTGTTTTGTTTTTTTAAACGGCTGATAAGGCTGGTGAGAGAGAATTGCATACTTTGCCACAATTGGAGTCAGAGGTGTTGGGCAGTCTAGTTGTTTGGGAGGCGATGCACCTCTTCCACTGCAGCTTGAGCTAATATATGGACTTCTGGCCTCAGTACAGGTCTACCACCAATTTTCCAGCACCCTTGGTTCCAGAGCCTTGCCGGATTATCAGTTTTGCCAGACCAATGTCACAGAATTATACTTCAACAATACATCTTTGCCCCCCCTCCCCACTACACCTCTCCTTTATCTCTAATGCACCGTAGACTTCTAGAAACTTAAATTTAATATAAATTAAATGTGAACTCGCTCATTCAGGGCAGAAGGACACACCACGAAAGAGCACCTGTCACACGCAATGCCCAGTGAACTAGCCTGGCGGTGTTGTAATTTTGTCTGGATTAAAGGTGCCAGATCAGTTACCAGAAAATTCAGTGGTGTGCTTTTACCATCCCAAGTTCACCTCCATTTTGAGCAGCAGTGGGGAAGGATTCCCACAAAACAACAAGAGGTATTAGTTTCCCTCCCCCCCCCCCCCCCCCCCCCCCCCCCCAGGGGCTATGACATGTTGAATCCTTTTCTCTTTTATACAGTGTCTGGCCATGGCGAATGGAGATCAAGTCTGTTCTACAGGATTAAATTTGGGTATGCGAATGACACGCCCTGAAATGAAATAGGTCCCTACCATTTTTTCTTCCCACTGCTTGTGAAATCCTGCCATGTTACAAGCCCAAAGCTTGAGGAAAGTGCCCTCATTCCGCAGCAAAGGAACAAATGTGTTAGACAGAACTGCAGATGCTGGCTTGCACCGAAGATGGACAAAATGCTGGAGTAACATTGCAGGACAGGCAGCATCTCTGGCAAGACCTGGATTTATTAGCATTTTTAAAACCGGTGCCATATAAACATCCTTCCGTCTCTTTCTAAATCATTGTCTATCTCTCTCATTTCTCTTTCCCGTGACTTCCAGCCTGAAAAAGGCTCTGGACCCAAAACGCCACCCATTCCTTCTCCAAGATTTTGGGTCTACCTTCAACAGAACAATTATCGACTTCGGAAATGGGAAGTGAAGCCCACATGCCAGTTGAAAGAAATAGCATCAAATTGGATAGTTATATGGATGGGAAGGGAATGGAGGGTTATGGTCTGAGCGCAGGTATATGGGACTAAGGGAGATTATGTGTTCGGCACGGACTAGAAGGGTCGAGATGGCCTGTTTCCGTGCTGTAATTGTTATATGGTTATATTTCAGAGGTTAGGTGTGCCATCAAATACTCTACCAGATTTTTACAGAGACACTGCAGAACATACCTTGAATGGCTGAATGTGGCCTGGTACAGCAACTCCAACACAGAAAGGCAACAGTAGGTAGAGAACAGCCATTACAGTCCTTCCTGGACACCACACCTCACCATCAAAAGCATTTACAATGAGCTGCCACAAGGTGGCAACATAAAAGATCTCTACTATCCAGATAAGACCCACTTCTCCATCAGACAGGAGGTGCAGAAGCCTGAAGTCCCAGGAACAACCACTTGCCTTCAACCGTCAAATCCTTCAACCTCCGCAGACCACCTATTGCATTTCGGCAGACTTATTTCTCCAATTGTTTTGTGCTGGTCTTTAGAGTTTTATATTCCTGTCTTTCAGAAGGTTCACAGCAATAAATTAAACTTAGTGCTCACTGAAGAGCAGTCACTTAGAATCACACAAAATGTGTGAACGGGCCCATTGACCCAACTTGCCCACACAGACCGGACATGCCCCATCTACACTAGTTCCACTTGCCTGCTTTTGGCACATATCCCTCCAAACCAGGGGTCGGCAACCGGCGGCCCACGGGCCAAATCCGGCCGGTAACCCGTAATTATATGGCCCGCAGGCATTTTATTTTCTCCCAATTTGTCCCGAGGCTCGCAGGCGACCTGAGAAGTGCAGCCAGTCCCGGGGCTCGCAAGCAACCCGTGAACTGTAGCTAGACCCAGGGCTCGCAGGCTACCAGGTAGCTACAGCCAGTCAAGGGGCAGGAGACCTGGGTATTACAGCTAGTCCCGGGGCTCGCAGGCAACCTGGGTGCTGCAGCCAGTCATTGGGGCACGCAGGCGACCTGGGACCTGCAGAAAACTAATTCAAAAACATATGAAAACAAATACAAAAAACACCAAATGTCACACTAGTTAGCATGTATTATTACTAATTAAGTTAGTATGTATTATTATTACCTCCATTTATTAACTATGGCGATAGTGTGGCCTGCCATCCACTCAGACATGGGTCCTGGACCCTATGCAAAACAAGGTTGCCGACCCCTGCTCTAAACCTATTATATCCATGTACCTGCCCAAATGCTTTTTTAAATGTACTTGTAAAGTGGGATGTTCCGCAGCCAATTAGTTACGGAACTTCCTCCAAATAGCAGTAATCAGATTATGGTTTTTAGAGGAGATGTCAATGGAAGAATAAATAAGTAAGTTGAACCTAACTTTACAAAGGTCCAACAGCACTCCATACCTACCCAAAACGTTATCATTCCAAAGATAACATCTGATATAGCAAGGCACCCTTCATTTTTACACTGACATCACAAAAAACTTTGCAGTCAATTAAGCCAATTTGACTACCAATGGAGAATTTAAATATTAATTCAAGTACAATTTCCCCATGCTACTGCGACAGAGGTCCTGACTAGGCTGCAAGAATGCTGCACTCAATTGAGCAAGCAATGCCATTTTAATTTGCACGTGTCTGCCACAACATCTGTTGCTTCCTTTCTTTCAAAGGTTTGGCAGCCACTTTAATAGCAGGGATACCGAATTAGTAACTATTGTATTAAAAATAATCTACAGACAACATTTCAGCTCATCCTACTTCAAAATATAAATGCAAACATTTTCAGTGCATTACCAGTCAGAACTGGAAGGGTTTCGAACATCCAAAACACTGAAATAAGTGCACGCATGTGCACAAAGTCTCTGTAGAAATTGGGAGAAAGATTTACTCAAGCAAAATTTAGACTCTTTCAAGCAAATTATCTTCCATTTGCTCAATAGTGTTAAACTTTTTAATTACGTACATTCAAGCCACTAGAAATTAGTTTTACTGATTAAGACTCTTAAAAACTAAATAATGAAAAGGAATTACAAAACAACTAACCTGGCAGGTGCAACTCAAATTAACAAAGTGTACTTAAGCACTCTAATTTAGGTCAACCCTTACTATAATCAGCTCCAAATTCAGAAATACAAAACACGGTACACTAATTGAAACAGGTACAATGTCAAAGTCAAATCTTGTGACAACTAGTTTTCAGTTTACTTTGTTACCGAGGCAAACATAACCACAATTTCCCCTAACACTAACGGTCTCCCATGAAAACTAATCCAAAATATCTCAGATGTGAAATGGGTGGGGGGTGGGGTGGGACGGCAGACGCACATTTTCAATTCATTGAATAGTCACTGGTCTTAATCTACAATACCATCCTCAACATCACAACCATGGTCTAAAGTTGCATCGGAGCCTTAAAATTGCCCATTTGTCTGGAATTGGTTATCATATTTGAATTCCTTCGCTACACTTTGCAGTGCAAGAGTTTTGTTTTTAAATTCCAACCACTTGGGTACCAAAGTCAAATATATAAACAGCTCATTATTGACCAACTCCTATCAAGCAGAGTGAAATTCAAGCAAAACTACCACCGAGTTTTCTGCACTTGTATTCATGTATGGCTTGATTGTACAGTACGTATTGTATGTATAGTATGACTTCACTGGATAGCATGAAGCTTTTTACCGTATCTTAGTACCACTCATAACAAACCAATACCTTCAGGTCTCACAAATTTTCTTAAGTCAGCAAACTTCCAACAGAATGCTAAAATCAATCTTCCAATAAAATCTTATTGGCAAGTCGAACAAAGGATTTATTTGAATAAAAGGCTTAAAACATCAATTAAGCTCCAAGTTAAAACCAACAGAATATAATGAGCTCAAGCAAAACTGCTGCCTCACTGTGACCCACACTAGTCTTCTCAGGATGCTCTGGTTTCCTCCCACATTCCAAAGACATGCAGGGTTGTAGGTCAATTGGCTGCTGTAAATTGTCCCCTTGTGTATAGAGAGTGGATGGAAAAAGTGGGACAATAAAGATCTGGTGTGAATGGGTGATCGATGGTCAGCAGGGACTCGGCGAGTCAAAGAGTCTTCTTCAGTTACTTCAGATTCAGATAGCTGCACAAATGTGGAGGAGGCTGGAGCCTTCAAGCATAGGTTTGGACTGCAAACTGACAAAAAGAAAATTATATAAGGCACTTTAAAATACTTCCTATTCAATGCAGCCGTGCATAGCCGATAGATATGCAACTTGACCCCAAGTGCTGCAATAAACTCAGCCTTCAAAATACCCATCTCGATTTAGAGATACAGAGAGCAGTCGTGAAACTGGTTACTGTGTCCAACCATTTGAGTTGAGACTTTACTCATAAGCTCCTACATTTGAGTAAAGTCTGTTCCTAGCTTGCAACTCTTCACCCTCTGTTATTCAGCATGCATTTGTACAGAATTACAAGGTGAAGATGTCATCTTTGAATTCCCCATTTGGTTTCTCAAATAGATGACCCCCAAGTTGAGCTCTACCCCACACCTGTTATAAATGCCAAACCAATAAAAACCACCCATAGATCCCGATTGTTCTGCCTGTTAACCAAAGTAGAATAAAGTAATGCCCAAGCCATGGGCATGACCGACCGAGGCAGCACAGTAGCGCAGCAGAGTTGATGCCCTACAGCACCAGAGGTCTGATTCAATCCTGACTATGGGTACTGTCTGTATGGAGTTTGTACATTTTCCCTGTGACTGTGGAGCTTCTCCACCCGCTCCCATTTCCTCCCACAATACAAAAACAGAGGTTAGTAGGTTAGTTGGCCTCCATAAATTGTCCCAAGTGTGAAGGATGGTGCATGTATACTAGGTGATCACTGGTCAACGTGGTCTTGTTGTGCCCCAAATGCCCATTTCCACACTGCATTGCTAAAGTTCAAAGTACAAAATAGAGAATTATCAGTTAATTATACCATATTGCAGCAGAAACGCTAAACTTTAAGCTGCCATAAACCAAACATGCTAAAAATCTGAGCACTTACCATCAGTTTTGTGAATTTATTGGATGCCATTTTGGAAAGGTTTTAGTTGACTACAAGCCCATGGGTTTACAGCACAGTGTTGTACCCAGGCCAACAATGGCATAATTACTGATATGCCAAATTATGCAAAGTGAACTTTGCCACAGTAACCTGATATATAGTAAATATACAAATACATAAGCTTTCAGTGTTGCATTATAATCAACACCAAGGGTTAAGAGTAATGGGTTTATACTCTCATTCATATGTTGGTGATAAAACGGGGATCTTATTAGAAAGTTGCACATTGCTGGGCCACAAGATATGCTCAGCTGGTCATGCTGTACGGATGATCTACTCATTCATCCATCAGTGCAGCACAAAGTCTTCATCATTACATTTCCTCTTCCCCGCACCCTCCCAAACCATGAAGCAGATGCCACGTCCATTATTGCCAGGACAACCGCTCCATCCATCCTCTTGAAAGTAACTAATTTTCTCTCCTTCCCAATTCAGACCTGACAAAGCATGTGAAAGAGAAACTTTGTTCTACCTATGCTGCTTGATCGGCTGAATGCTTTGAACATTGTAATCTTGTCCACCCATATCGGTACATTTTCCAGCCCAGGAAACATTGTGAATCTCCTCTTCAACCCTCTCCATTGCAATCACAGCAGTTCAATTCTCCACAGCATAAAACAATTCTCATTGAAGGCCATGAAAACTTGCACCACAGTGTTATGGCTGGTAGATAACTGATACACCTAACACTTCATGTCAATCAATAATCCCAAGAACAGGGTTATGCTGAATCAGACCTACAAATGACTGCTCCTTGCTATACTGCTGAGGCAGCTGCTAGGTGAAAGGACAGAGGCAGTTGCTCTTTCTCTTCTTGAGCAACTGGTGGAGGGAACAGAAATCACTCGAGTCATGTTCAGTTACACTTAGGGAAAGGGTGGCCAAAAAGCCATAAGCAGAAATCTTTAAGTCTCCTTTTATATAAAATCTCTTAAACCAATAGAGTACAGGTTTTGGGATTGAAATGCGATCTCTTCAAAGGGCATTGAATACCAAAGATGGCCTGACTACAGGTTTGTGGCGACACTAGAAAGTTTATTCAATGAGACTTTGTCACATGTACTAGTGTTATTTATTTTTTTGTTTTAGAGATGCAGCACCAAAACAGGCCCTTCAGCCAACCTGGTCAGCGCCGACCAGCGATCCCCACACATTAACACCATCCTACACACACTAGGGACAATTTTACATTAATACCAAACCAATAACCTACAAACCTGGACGTCTTGGGCATGTGGAAAGAAACGGAAGATCTCAGAAAACCCACAAGGTCACAGGGAGAACGTACAAACGCAGTGCGGACAGCACCCGCAGCTGGGATCAAAGCCGGGTCTCGGGCGCTGCAAGGCAACAACTCTGCCACTGCACCACTATGTACAGTGAAAGGGGTCAACAATAAGAGCAAGGATTTCGCCATTTATGACCAAGATCAATAGGACTCTTTCAAAGACTGGGAACTTTGATGATCATTACCCTCAAGAGACCAAGATGTTTCAATGTGGAGTTTATTCAAGCTTGCACCGAGCTGAATTATCTCATTCATGTTAAGACATGCTGAACCCATCAAAAATGAAAAGATAGAGTTGGGGGGAAAAAAGTGCTGTTGCTTCAAGATACATGGGACATTTGGGCATCAAGCCATATATTGCAGGAAGCCAGTAATGACAGTAAGAGCAGCCAATGATGGATCCCTGATGTCATGACAAAATGATACCCAAAGAAACAAAAGCTCTCAAAAATCGCTTAAACAGCAATGCCACGTTATCTCATGGGACTCCAAAGCATAGTTGCAATTGCCAAGATGCCCAAAAACTTTAATAATTAATTGACTAAGTGTAAGTTATCCATTTCCAATGCACGTCTCAGTGGTCAAACCATGGACAAAATCCCTTTTATCAGTATTAGTTTATTATGGTCATTGTACCAAGATAATGAAAACATTTGCAATCTATCCAAGGAAAATGATATCATGCAGGTACAGCAAGAAAATAAAGAGAGCATAGTGTTCTAGCTACAGGGGAAGTGTGGATAAAAAAAAAGTTCAGGACTACAATGTAGACTGGAAGATGCAGAAGTTCATCCCCAGCAGACAAGAAGTCTTCCCAAAAGCGATAACAGCCATAACTGTGGCAAGAGTTTCGAGGCCATATTTAAAACGCTGCAAAAGCAAACGTTACTGCAAGAGCCACCACGTCATGTTTAAGGCCAGTCCAATCGCCTCGGTTCCCTCATGGGATCAATCTTTGCTTCATCATGTCAGATACACATTTCATTTGGAAACAAGATCATAAACTTCACCAAGAGTGATAGAACACAGAACTCCCTTACACTTAAACAAGTTGCAAAAGGATGATAGATGCATCATGATGCAAAGTTCAACGTGGAGTGAGAGAATGGGATATGTGGGTATGCCACACTGGAGTATGGGTGAATGAATGAAACAAGAAAAAAACTGAGCAGTTGGATTGTTACTGTAGATTCTACTGATTAAACTTCGGGCTCAAATGTTTAGCACTGCTATTCAGTCAATAGACTAATGGGTCTGTCCCACTTAGGGGACTGCAGGAGACGACGCAGTCACCACATGTTCGCGGGTGGTCGTCGGGGTGTCGCCTTTTTTTGGTCGTGAAGAGTTCCCGCATTCTGAGAACTAGTCGGGGGCCTGATCTTGGTCGCCGCGAATTTTTCAATGTGGTGAAAAATTAGCAACGGCTAGAATGAAGTCCCCATGGAGCGTAGCGAGAATTCCCATGCAGTAGGTGGTTTGCCACGAGGTCGAAGGTTCTCGTAGGTGGTAGCCGGTGCTGACTGGTGAATTTCATTGGATCATTGGGGGGGGAAAAAAACAACCCATAAGCAATAGTTATCAGAACCAACGATAACTGACCAGTAATGTCAAATGTCTGCCGAGTTTCACAGCTGTGTATCTCTGGCCTCATAAAAGTTGGCTCCTCTCCTTCTAACCCATTCTCCCCCGTATTCCTCCTTAATTTAAAGGACTTAGCGTACACTGTGCTTTAGCAGTCTTTTTACAGCACCAACCTTCCTGATCATCACGGTGTCTGTATCACCTTGGCTTTGCACCATGTGAATTTCACTCAAACAGTGCTCCCCCTGCCTGCATAACGGGCTGGTGAAGGAGAGTGCGCGCACTTTTTTTTTTTAGTCGCTGGCAGTCGTCTGAAAAATTGCCCAAGTGGGACAGGCCCCATAAATACTCATAATGGAAGTATGCAGCACTATTAAACTGGCAAAATATCTCTCAATTCTGGCTATTCCCAACGTAAGCATGTTTGATGAGGGTAGTCGTCATAAAACACCTTGACAAATACTCATCTCCCTTATCGCAGTTCAAGCACATAGATTTCAGTAAGATCACAGTCACTGTCCAAGCTTTAATAACACAAGCCTAACATGCTCAACCCCCTTCGTTCAGAATTTGTCTGAACTGTTACGATCGCCAGGAGAACAAACTGGTGTGTAATAATTTAGGCATGACGTCACCAATTCCATGCAGGGACCAACAAGACTTGCCTGCCTTTTATGCTCCACCCTCTTTGCATTTAAGATCAATGTTATATTTGCATTTCCTGTCCCCTGCAAACAACTTGCAAATTGTTACCAGAAACTGATCCACCTCAACAGCAATTTAGAATTAAGCACATCAAGGTGAAAGGATAAATGTGCGTGTACTTTGCAAGGACACCCATGTCCGTACAACACACTTTCCTTCAAAAAACTTCACAATGGACAGATTGGGATGTGCAGAGCGTTTTCCCAAGGCAGCTGAATATATTTAGCAGTGGCAAGTGTTTAAATCAGAAAGTGACGTTACCATGTCAATAGTATAACTTTGTTCACAACCAAACAATCTTTGAAAAGGAAAGATAAACAAAAAGACGTAGTATTTCAGCAAGACAGGCAGCAGCTGCGGGGAGAAAGAATGGTGACATCTCAGGTCGAGACCCTTCTTCAGAATGAAAGTTGCGGGAAGGGGAAAATGAGAGATATAGACGATGTGGAGAGATAAAGAACAACGAATGAAAGATATGCGAAAAAGTAACGATGATAAAGGAAACAGGCCATTGTTAACCGCTTGTTGAGTGAAAACGAGAAGCTGGTGTGACTTGGGTGGGGGAGAGATAGAGAGCGAGGGAATGCCGGGGTTATTTGAAGTTAGAGAAATCAATATTGATTGTAAGCTGCCCAAGCAAAATATGAGATGCTGCTCCTCCAATTTGCATTTCGCATCACTGACAATGGAGGAGACCGAGGACAGAAAGGTCAGTGTGGGAATGGGAAAGAGAATTAAAGTGTTTAGCAATTAGGAGTCCGCAGCGCTGGGATACCAGCGGCGAGCGGGCAATGCCTTACCGGGTCGCCGTGCGTTAAGCTCCGGAGCGCTGTGGCTGCCGACTCCCAACATTCGCGGAGCTGGGGCTGCGGGCGGCCGGCCGCGGGCGGCGCTGGATTTGGAGCGCCTCGCAGCCGGGGTAGAGTTGCCGGGGTCGGAGCTACAACCGGCGCCACCCGCGGCCGGACGGAGACCCCAGCTCCGCGATGTTGGGAGTCGCCGACCAGGTAGGGGACTAAGAATTAAAGTTTCCCACCCCACCACATAAAATCCCTCCAAACTAACTGACTAACATTTATGCAATGATTCCCCGGTCTCCGGGGAGGAGGCAGCCGCTCCAGACGTTTCAAGCCGCCCGCGCTACCTACCTAACCTACGCTAAAAATCTTCCATTCGGAAATCCAAAAATGTCCGAAATCCGACAAGCGTCTGGTCCCAAGGCTTTCGGATAAAAGGTTGTGCACCTGTAGTGCATTATCATTAGAGAATCTCACCAATATACACATGCATCCTCACAAATGATATTTTGTTTGCTTTTAAATACAATATCCCGTGGAACATTTGGTAATTGTGTTTCTATCCCACCCCCTTCCACTCTAAAAGGCTAACCCTCAATCACTGTTTCACATTACAGCGAATACATCAGTGTCAAATTGCCTGCCCTTTGCAGTGGCTAGAGAAATCATACAAGTAACCAATATTATAAAGCATTTCACTTACCAACTTCCCCTGTGGGCCAGAAGTGTATTAGAATCTCATATTCTGTAATTGCACTTAAATAAATCGGCTGAGGTTGCCAATTAGTCTTGTTCAGCTCAGGAATGGCAGAGCTTTAAAAACGACAAAGGAATAAAACCTTTGAATTCTCCAAAATAATCATCTACTCAAGACATAATGAGTGACATAATTTATCAAGACCAAAAAAACATTACGTGGTTGATACGATTTTACCAACATTGACGCATGCTCCACAAACTCACATGGTGGATCTGCCCTAGTACTCAACATCTCCTGTGCTCATAAACCTCAATTCCATAGTATTTAAATACCTTCAGTGTTTTTTATACCATTACACCCTGTAGTGGAGGATTCTAGAGATTTGTCAGCCCAAGAATCCTACGAATCCCATTTTTTAAATAACCTGCCAGCCTCGTGCAACTATGCCTGCATACCTACCATTAAATTTCATTTGCCAAGTTCTTCCCCCACAAACAACTTGCAGCAGGGCTCAAACATTTCTGCATGCCCTTCCATCTTTGTCACTGGCAAATTTGACTACTTACTCTAATGCGTCTCTAAATAATTAACATGGACAATCAATATTTGAGTGCCAAGAAGTGATGCTTTACTAGTTACATCTTCCCAGAAATTGTCAACGCGAGAACCAGTCTTTGACCGATGCTAACATGCCCCAATACCCAACCCATATTTTGTAGCCCTTTATCAAATACTTCTGGAAACCAATTAGCATCTATAGGTTAGCCTCTGTTGATTCTGCTATTTATATCTTCCAAAAAGTTGGTAAGCTTCTCCTTAATAAAACCACTTGGTTTAATTATATTATGGCTGTATAAATGGCAAATGTCAGTGCACATAAGGAATAGCTGCAAACTCAATGCAGAATTGTTGTAGTGTCCAATATTAAAAGTAGAATGTGGTACAGGGGAAATGGGTCATGAAGTAGCCTCCAAGTGCTATGCACAATGCATGAGGAACAGCATAGCCATTTCACACCCACCTGCATCATTCACTCCTTTCAATGCAAAAAAACCTTCAATTTCAGTCTAGTTCCACAATCAGCTTCGGAATAGAAACATAGAAATTAGGTGCAGGAGTAGGCCATTCGGCCCTTCGAGCCTGCACCTATTCAATATGATCATGGCTGATCATCCAACTCAGTATCCCGTACCCGCGCTCTCTCCATACCCTCCAATCCCCTTAGCCACAAAGGCCACATCTAACTCCCTCTTAAATATAGCCAATGAACTGGCCTCAACAACCCTCTGTGGCAGAGAGTTCCAGAGATTCACCACTCTCTGTGAAAAAAAAGTTCTTCTCATCTCGCTTTTAAAGGATTTCCCCCTTATCCTTAAGCTGTGACCCCTTGTCCTGGACTTCCCCAACATCTGGAACAATCTTCCTGCATCTAGCCTGTCCAACCCCTTAAGAATTTTGTAAGTTTCTACAAGATCCCCTCTCAATCTCCTAAATTCTAGAGAGTATAAACCAAGTCTATCTAGTCTTTCTTCATAAGACAGTCCTGACATCCCAGGAATCAGTCTGGTGAACCTTCTCTGCACTCCCTCTATGGCAATAATGTCCTTCCTCAGATTTGGAGACCAAACCAAAACTGTCCCACACAATACTCCAGGTGTGGTCCCCCACCTAACCTTTGAAATGAGTACACATTTTTCTGTACAACTGCAGTACTAGGGATTTGCATATCTCCCTGCTCAGATTTCCTATAACTCAAATCCAATTTTTTGCTGATTCACAAAATACTCACTGTATCCTAGCTCAAATTTGAACAAATGTTGACTGGTGCATTAATTACATTGCATGCACTGCCTTTATAACCCACCTTTGAAGACCATGTTTCCTGTGAAAAAGTCTGGGGACAATTTTAGATTGCTTAATGAACTGCCTACAAAAACACAGCCTGTTCAGCTAGTAACAATTTGATCATAGGTGACCAACGAGCAGACTTCAATTCAATTCAATTCAACTTTAATGTCATCGCACAAATACAAGTATCAGTACAACGAAATGCAGTTTTGCGTCAGACCGTAGTAGTTGTACATAAAGAGAAAAGACAAGAAAAAAAAACTGCTGCCTGAATAATCAGGAAATACATGATTAAACAAGGGGACGGAAGCAGAGTCATCGTCGGGGTCCGGTTCACTGATTGTGTTGTTATAGGTATCCTTGCGTGACCTAGGCTCTGTACCGCCTCCCTGATGGGAGGAAAAACAAAAGGGAGGGGTCTTTAGATCTTCCCAGCAGACAGTTTTTGGAGGGCATCCTGGCAGGGAGCGGGGCACCGATTTTGCCCATTAGTGCTTTCCTGTTGCAGTGCATTTTATGGATCACTCAAAGTACTGATCTGGGGGGACAGGTGATTCTTGACAAAAGTAAACTCACTGTATCGACAAGCTCAAATGATGCCATCACAAATGTTGACTGGTGCATTAATCGTCACATTGCATGTTCATCTGAAGCCCGCTTTATAACCCACCTTAGCCATGAAGACCAGTTTCCTGTGAAAAAGTCTGGGGACAATTTTAGATTGCTTAATGAACTGCCTACAAAAACACAGCCTGTTCAGTCTAGTAAGAAGGGCTGAGCACACAGCCCTTTGAGTGGAGGAGGTGAGGTTATTGACCCTAACAGACTGTGGTCTGTTAGTGAGGAAGTCCAATGTCCAGTTGCAGAGGGAGGTGGAGATGCCAAGTCCACTGAGTTTGGTGATCAAGCTGGCTGGGATGACGGTGTTAAAGGCAGAGCTGAAGTCTATGAACAGCAGCCTGATGTAGGAGTTGTTGTGGTCCAGGTGGGTCAGGGCAGAGTGTAGGGCCGCCGATATGGCGTCCTCTGTAGACCTGAACTGGTTCACCCAACTGAAACTGCTGCTTCTTCATTAACAAAATCTCAACACCCCCAACTGACCATCACACTTAACGAAACCTAGCTTTCCACCTACAAGTCATGGTACCTTCTCAACTCTACAGCACAAAAATCAATTGTTCACCAGCTGACCAATCATCTAAATTTGATTGTGGCTTAGTTTAGATATACAACGTGGAAATAGGCCCTTCGGCCCAACAAGTCTGCGCCGGCCAATGATTCCCATTCACTAGCCCTACCCTACACACAAGGGACAACCTACAATTTTAATCGCAACCAACTAACCTACAAACCTGTACGTCTTTGGAGTGTAGGAAAAAAATCAGAGCACCTGGAGTAAACCCACGAGTCACGGAAAGTGCAAACTCCGTATGGCCAGCATCCACAGTCAGGATCAAACCTGGGTCCCTGGCATTGTAAGACAGCAACTCTACTGCTGCGCCAAGGAAATAAGGGCTACCTGAAACTCTAAAATTCATTATTCATACCATTGAGTTATAGATCATCAAGGTATAAGATTTATTTTTTGTTTAAATGAGGGTCAAAACCACAAAGTACTCCAAAATGAAATCCATTTTGAATGTTCATCTGGTACACTCACACTAACGAACTGGAATCATAATACTAAATAACCTAGTTAAGAACTGCCCGACAGACTAAACAGGCTATTGAACAATGCAAAGTAGTTACATCAGTTATCTGGGGGGGAATTCATAGACCCTCTTGCCTTTAATTCATTCAAAGAACATGATATTGATAAGCCATTTTCTCAAATTACTACCTTCCGCCAGTAAAAACACTCCTGTGGAATCGTTGAAGTGCCAGGACTTAGATGCATCGACAACTAAAGGCCATTTTCATGCAAAGGTATGGAGAGGAAGCAGAAAATGGAGGTGCTTCCACACAGCTGCTGCTGTTAATGCCATGGGTTTGGGAGTTGCTTTTAGAGTGGCCTTCGAGAAAAGAAAACAGCTGCACATTTTGTGCAGGTACACATGGCAGTTATGATGCAGTGGAAAAGAGCACAAAATGTCTTTCTCTGCAGAGATGCTGCCTGTCCCGGAGTTATGCCAGCACTTTGTCTCTACACAAACGTAATGTAGATCTTGATGCATGGAGGCAAAAAATGCTTCATTTTCTGAGCATTTGCAAGCTCTACAATCACATCAGCAAATATCTCCACTTCTGAACCAGCAACTGAAGATGGCTACACCAGGACACTACCAAATACAACCTACAACAATGTTCTGACCTGGGATGACCAACAATCTCTGATGTGGTGTACAGTTGATGTGCTCTGCACATTAGCAGCAATCCCATATTGATTTCCATTGAAACGATTTCACCAAAGCTTCAGAAGAGCTCCATAGTGCAGAGGGATAAACACATTCAGAAGCTGAAGTGGAGGGGGAAAGGACTGCAAGAATTAAACAAAAAATCTGGCAAACACTTGAATCTACCACCAGCTACCATCCTACCAAAGCAAAAAGCCATACAAGACATAGCACAAGCACATTGAAGGGCAAGATCTCATTAATGGAATACAAATTCCATCATTGACAATGGGCCAGCAATGAGGCACAGTCCCAAGTCATTGTGTGCAGCCATGGTATTGATCCAGAGAAAACATGGAAGAACTTTCAAAAAGTTGCTCGAGCAGTTTAGAAATTTACTTTCGAAAAGATAATTGAAGGTGAGATTTTATGTAGTGGAGCATCTTTTTTTTAATTTTTATATATATAATGTCTCAGACACCTGGTGTGAAAAACAGTCATCGTACACCCCTGCATACACAGATCAGTCTCAACCACAAGAGAATACCTACCTATCAGTTACCAATTTCTTTTAGTAAGTATAGTAACTGTACAACCAGGGACAGCTGGGGAACTCTGGGCATCAGGTGTCCATGCACATTAAACAGGTGACGCAAGACTGGCCAAAGATAGGCAATGACTAAACCATGGGATTGCCCACTGCATCCATAACCTCAAAGTTTGCTCAATAATTATCCCAAGAGTAAAATAACAACTTCTTCCCTCCAACTGTTAATCTCTTCAGGTTTTACAGTTATTCAAATCCAGAACTTTTAATGAAACAGTCATGACCTAAACATGAACTATGGCGTTCACAAATGCTGCCTCATTGGAATGCTTCCAACATCTCAGCTTCAGTTTTCCAGCATCTGCAGTACCAACTTAAACACTGTGCATAAACCTCAGCTTCAATTTTTAAGTCACACATACTGCAAGGTTTGGGCCGAGAACACCAAAGTGTAACAGTCAAAATAAGTCTGACAAATGCCAGATTTGTACAGAAACATGTTTAACTTAGTTCAAAAAAGAAAACGTCCCTTTAGTTCAGGGGTTCTCAACCTTTTTTGTCCCATTTACCCCTGGCAACTTTAATAGCACATAACAAGGTTAATTTACTTATTTATGAACAACTAATGATGAACTGATATCAACCAGTAAACCATAACCAAACAGTCAGTCAATGAGAAAAAAAATGTACAAATTCAGAATCGACAAATTTACCCCCTGGGTATGTGAAATTTACCCCAGGTTGGGAACCCTCACTTTAGTTGGTAAAAAAAATGAGCAAGAAAATATAGGGAATGTAAAGATGTTGCTCTTCCAAAACTGGTTAAACATGAGAAAACCCTTGGATACAGCTAGTTACGTCACATAAATAACATCAGGGTAATGTGAGCCAATAATAATATTAAAGAGCTCAACATCAGTGAATTGTCAACATATGGAGGTCAACATTTTACAGCTACTATTTTGAATATAATGCTTAAAAAGTTCACCAAAAAGACAGCTCTACCAAGATTCAAGACACTGCTGTGTTAATGCAGTGTACAACTGACAGTTAAAAGTCATCTTTGCACTGAACTCATGTTAAAACAAAAGGTACAAGACTTTTACAGAAGGACAGACAGCTGGTGCATAGTAGGCAAAGGGTAGCAACCATATTGTGCCAAAAGAGTCAGCCCAAAGAGGAACACAAACTGCCTTTGACTTGAATGTGGAGATGCTGTGCCACTTTAACCTCAGGACAGCACCAAAGCCTTGACAGACTAATTGCAGGCAACAGCCATGCACACTAACTTTGCAAACTGCCACTCGCAAACAAAAAGGAAACTACTATAAAGAAGCAGGACTTTAATTAGGGAAAATAGTAACATGCCTGCGCGCCGAAACCAATTACCTAAACATAGCACAAGCTTTATTTCAAGTTCCAGGGAGAACTGGAGGCCTACCTGCCCCACAATTTAAAGTCAGTTGTTTTAACTATCAACTAAAGCTAATCTCCTCTAAAGAAAATACAGGAATCCTTGAAGAGTTGATTCGAGACTAATGGGTGTGCGAGATGCATCAATCCCTGGGAGAGGAGTCCAGCCTCTCACCCCACCTGCCCCCAGGACTGGGCTCCAGGCAGCGGCTGCTGGTCCTGGTCAATACCGAGGGGTGGGGGGGGGGGGGGGGGGGTTGTTGTGCGGCTCGACCACTGAAGGTGGGGGGGGGGGGGGGGGGGGGGGGGGGGGGGGGGGGGGCAGTCCGGTGACCTCCACCGGTGCCCGCGGAGAGACAAGGCCGGGGAGGCGGGTGTCAAAGGACGGCTTTGTGGCTCCGCTCCAGCACGGTCAGAGGAGCGGACCCACCCCCCTCCTCCTCCCGGGGGGGGAGCGGCCGGACCTTCCCCGGGAATCCCCGGACTCCAGAACAGAGGCCCGAGGCCGACCTTGGGCACGGCAGCCTGGGGTCACTGAGACGGAGGGGGACAAGCGCCGCCGCCGGCCCTTCAGCCCCACAATCTGAGGGGAGACGGCGAAAGGAGGAGGCCGGTAACCCGGGTGTCCGGCGAACGGGGGGGCGGGCGCGGAGATAGGCCGCAAATCCGGGGCGCCGAGTGAGGCGAGCATTCCGTGGTCACTGCGAAACAGGGAGGGGGGGGGGGGGGGGGGGGTGGGGGCGGCTGTGGCCCTTCAGCCCCACAGTCCTGGGAAATGGCAGGAGAGAGAGGCCAGTAACCAGCGGCGGGGCGGTGGGGGACAGGCCGCAAAGCCGGGGCGCAGTGTAGCCCGGAGCCTGGACGGTCAGACTCCCTGCCCCCAGCAGGGCAGCTGAGGGCCTCCGTGCCCCAGCCGGCAGGCGAGCTGTCGCTAGCCGGGAGCGGGGTACTCACGCTGCCGCAGTGGCGCCGCTCAGCCCCGGGCTCTGCTCCACTCCACTAACACCGCCGGCCACACGTGCCCGCCGTCCGCTGCCGCCTCCTCCTCTTCCACGCGAGTCTCCGCTGTCGTCACCACGTCGGAACACGCCCACCGCTGACGCCACCGCGACCGATCAAGACACGCCCAACGGCTACTGCTGCGTCACCTCAGCACCGCTTCTTCCTTTAAAACTCCACGTCCCGCCCACTCATTCGCCAACCTCTCGCGACAGCTCAACCCTCGCTCGAGGCGACTCGGGGCCAAGTCTCGTTCAACGGTCACTGTGGCGCGGGGGCGGGGGCGGGACTAGCGCGGGCCAGACCAAAGATCTTTGGGCCAGACCGCGTCCTGGCCTCTGATTGGTTGGGAGCCCTCAAGGTGACGTCTGCTTGGTCCATCGCCTTTGAGGTAACATCCAATTGGATGTGAGTCTTCAGCAGGTGGTGCCTGATTGGTTTATATCCTTCAACATGCTGACCAATTGGAAACTGGTGTCTGATTGGCCAATAGTGTTCAACACAACGCCCAATGGGATGGGAGCCTTTCACAAGTGGCGTCTGATTGGGCGAGAGCCTTCAACGTTCACGTCGGATTGGGGACTGCCTTCAACATGATGTGCGATTGGAGGAGACCCTAGACCCGCCGCCCAATCAGCAGTAGGTTGGGTGGAAGCGCGTTGCTAGGACGGACGGAATGGACATTGGATCCGCGCTCTCCTCTGGCAGTTTGATGTCAAGTCAAGTCAATTTTATTTCTATAGCACATTTTAAAAACAATTCTCGTTGACCAAAGTGCTTTACATTGGTGCAGGTACTAACGTGGTACAAACAGTGGTACATAGATCAACAATACACACAGCCAGCCACGGAACTCGCTATCAACAATACATACAGCCAGCACTCACACACACACACACATGCGCGAGGCTTTGGAGGCTCAATCCAGCGCTAAATGCAGCTCAACTCTGCCTGTCTCGCCGGGTTAACTACAGCCCTGCCTGGACTGACGGGATACCAGCGCTGCTTCTCCATACTGGCCATATTTCCCGCAAGCCAAGGCAGACTTGGTTCGGCAATTTGAGCGCCCTGGAGAGGAATAGACTACAAAAAGTAGTAAACACTGCCCAGTCCATCACCGGCTCTGCCCTTCCTTCCATCGAGGGGATTTATCGCAGTCGCTGCCTCAAAAAGGCTGGCAGTATTATTAAAGACCCACACCATCCTGGCCACACACTCATTTCCCTGCTACCTTCAGGTAGAAGGTACAGGAGCCTGAAGACTGCAACAACCAGGTTCAGGAATAGCTACTTCCCCACAGCCATCAGGCTATTAAACCTGGCTCGGACAAAACTCTGATTATTAATAACCCATTTTCTGTTATTTGCACTTTATCAGTTTATTTATTCATGTGTGTATATATTTATATTATGGTATATGGACACACTTATCTGTTTTGTAGTAAATGCCTACTATGTTCTGTGTGCTGAAGCAAAGCAAGAATTTCATTGTCGTATACAGGGACACATGACAATAAACTCACTTGAACTTGAACTTGAGATTCACCTGGCGGGACAGGGTTTGAGCTGGGTTTAGCGCTGCTTCTCTGCGCTGGCTGTGGGCCTGGGGGCACAGCTCCCGTCTGACTCCTGACCTCTCTGGCCACCCGTGCGGGGGCACTCGGATAGGGCCGGTACAGCGCCGATGAGCCGTGATCGATCCTGGCTGCGGATGAGGCGCAGGTCTGTGCCACATCTCCCTCCTCCGATCACTGCACTCTATCCTCAGTCCCACCCACCCCCAACTCCTCCCTCCTTCAATCATCATGCTGAATCATCAGGTCCCGCCCCCATTGCCTGCTGACCGACGTCTCTCTTGTCCAATCGGCGCCCTCGATCAGCAGTCCCACCCCCACTGTCGGAGAGGAAAGCGGAGATTGGGGAAATCCCCCATGACAAAAACTTGGGGGGGGCGTGTCCCCTCTGGCCCCCCGGGTTTTCTGCCCCTGTATACAGCGCTCCCTCAGAGGACCTCAGGAAAGGCTTGAGAGTAGAAATAAGTTTTAAGTCTAGACTTAAAAGAGTCGATGTAGGGGGCAGTTCTGATGGGAAGAGGGATGCTGTTCCACAGTCTAGGAGCTGCAACCGCAAAGGCCCGGTCGCCCCTGAGCTTTTGCTTAGACTGCGGGATGGTCAGTAACACCAAGATCTGAGGGTCCTGGAGGTTGCATGGTGGGTAAGCAGATTTTTGATGTAGGTGGGGGCAAGCCCGTTAAGGGCTTGTATACATAAAGAAGGAGCTTGAAATTGATTCGGAACCACACAGGAAGCCAGTGGAGAGAGGCCAGAATCGGGGTGATGTGGTCCATTTTTCTGATGCCCGTCAGGAGTCTCGCTGCGGCGTTTTGGACCAATTGCAGGCGGGACAAGGATGATTGGCTGATGCCAATCATCCCTGTAAAGGGAGTTGCAGTAATCAAGGCGGGAGGAGATAAATGATTGCATGATCTTTTCGAGGTCATCAAATTGGAGGAATTGTTTTATTTTAGCTATCGTCCGAAGCTGGAAGAAGCTAGCTTTTACCACGACACTAACTTGTTTGTCAAATTTCAACACGGAGTCAAATATCACGCCAAGTTTTTTGATGTGAGGTTTGAGTAATGGGGTAAGGCTTCCAAGGCTGCCTGTTATCATTTTGATTGTGTCCGAGGGGTCCAATAGGATGACCTCAGACTCTCTCTTGTTTAGTTGGAGGAAGTTCTGGGCCATCCAACACTTTATATCCACGAGGCAGTGGATAAGGCTGAGAAGATTAGATCGGTTGTTGGGTTTCATGGGGAGATAGAGTTGTGTATCGTCTGCACAGCAGTGGAAGGAAATGCCGTGCCTTTGAATGACTTGGCCTAAGGAGAGCATATACAGGGAGAAGCGAATGGGGCCTAGGATGGAACCTTGTGGAACTCTGCAGCAAAGGCTAGCTGGGGAGGACAAAGAGTTGCCTATGTTTGTAGAGAAACTCCTATCTTTGAGGTAGGAGACAAACAGCTCAGGGCAGTGTCTGGGGCCTGGGCAAGTAAAAAAAAGACTGCATGCATTCACCTTCTCCATGCCCTTCATGTTTTTATGCATCTCGATAATGGGATGAGGGGGCACAACTGAGGTGTGGAGGAATTCGCCCTCACAATGCTGGCGACTCTCTGGGATTGTTTACCCCAGAGTGGTGCTGAAGTGGTTTTGGTCTCCTAATTTGAGGAAGAACATTGAGGGACTTTACCTGGTTGACTACCGGGATGGCGGGACTGACATATGATGAAAGAATGGGTCGACTGGGCTTATATTCACTGGAATTTAGAAGGATGAGAGGGGATCTTATAGAAACATATAAAATTCTGAAGGGATTGGACAGGCTAGATGCAGGAACAATGTTCCCCATGTTGGGGGAGTCCAGAACCAGGGGGTGGTAAGAATAAGGGGTCGGCCATTTACGACTGAGATGAGTAAAAACTTTATCACCCAGAATTGTGAATCTGTGGAATTATCTGCCACAGAAGGCAGTAGTGGCCAATTCACTGGATGTTTTCAAGAGAGAGTTAGATTTAGCTCTTAGGGCTGACGGAATCAAGGGATATGGGGAAAAAGCAGGAATGGGGTACTGATTTTGGATGATCAGCCATGATCATATTGAATGACGGTGCTGACTCGAAGGGCCGAATGGCCTACTCCTGCATCTAATTTTCTATGTTTCTGATCTTCAATTATTTGCTAGCTTAGTGGGAGAGGAGAGTATGTGCTGAAGTAACTCAACGGGTCAGGCAGCATCTCTGGAGAACATGGATATGCGATGTTTCAGGTCATAGCCCTTCTGATCCCAAAACATCACCTATCCATGTTCTCCAGAGATGCTGCCTAACCCGGTGAATTACTCCAGCACTTTATGGCTTTTTGTGTGAAGCGGCATCTGCAGTTCATTGTGTCTGCTTCTCGATCATTTAGCACCTTTATTTGTAACTTGGAGGAAGAGGATAGACACAAAATGCTAGGGTAACTCAGCGGGACAGGCAGCATCTCTGGATAGAAGGAATGGCTGACATTTTGAGTCAGGACCCTTCTTCAGACTGAGAGTCAGGGGAGAGGGAGACACAGAGATAAGGAAGTGTGAGGTGTGAAAATGAGACATCAACGGGGTTGGAGGAGGAGGACATCTTTTGGGAATTAATAACTGGCAGAGAAGCGAAGTTGAGTTGTTGTGATCATCAGTACAATCAAATTGAATGGCGGGGCAGTTTGTGGATCAGAGTGGCTGATGCCTGCTCTACTTTTGCCATCTTATGTCCGACACAGACTGCATGGTTCCACAGGCACAGGCCAGCACAGTAACACTATTAGCAGTGGTCGAGGGTGTTCTGGCCCCTGGTTGGACAAGATATGCTGGTAGTCTCTTAGGGTGGCACAGTGGGCAGCTGTAGACCTGCTGCCTCACAGTTCCTTACTGGGATGTAATACTGAAGCTCTATAAGGTGCTGGTAAGGCCGCATATTGTGAGCAATTTTGGGCATCATATCTGAGGATGTGCTGGGTCTGGAGTGAGTCCAGAAGAGGTTTACAAGAATGATCCCGGGAATGAGTAGGTTAACTTATGATGAGCGTTTGTCGGCACTGGGCCTGTACTCGTTGGAGTTTAGAAGAATGAGGTGGGATCTTTATTAAAACAGACAGAATAGTGGAAGGCTTGGATCTGGAGAGGACGTTTCCACTTGTGGGAGAGTCTAGGACTAGAGGTCATAACTTCAGAATTAAAGGACGTACTTTTAGCAAGGAGATGGGGAGAAATGTATTTAGTCAGAAGGTGGAATTCTTTGCCACAGGAGGCTGTGGAGGCCAGGTCAGTGGATATTTTTAAGGCAGAGATAGATAAGATTCTTGATTGGTACAGATTTCAGAGGTTGTGGGAAGAAGGCCGGAGAATGGGGTTAGGAGGAAGAGATTGTCAGCCATGATTGAATGGCGGAGTAGACTTGATGGGCCGAATGGCCTAATTCTGCTCCTATTCCTTATGAGCTCCAGAAACCCATGTGTAGGACAAAACTGCAGATGCTGGTTTACACCAAAGATAGACACATAATGCTGGTGTAACTCAGCAAGTCAGGCAGCATCTCTGGAGAAAAGGATTAGGTGATGTTTCAGGTATTCAGACTGAGGCGAAGAATGGTCTTGACTCGAAACATCACTTATTCCTTTTCTCTAGAGATGCTGCCTGCCCTGCTGAGTTACTGCAGCATTTTGTGTCTATCTCCAGAGATCTGAGGGGTAACCATCCTGACCTCGTGTGCTGCCTGTGTGGAGTTTGCACGTATTCCCAGTTGGGTTTGCATGGGAAACCCTGCATGGGTTTCCTCTGGGTGCTCTAGTTTACGACCGCATCATGCGGGTTTTTGTAGGTTAATTGGCCTCTGTAAATTGCCCCTGGCGTGTAGGGAGTGGATGAGAAAGTGGCATAATGTAGAACTAGTATGAACGGGTGATAGATGATCGGTGTGGACTTGGTGGGCAGAAGTGCCTGTTTCCATGCTGTATCTCTGAAATAACACTTGTGCCTCAAATGAAGATCCATGGACCTGAAGTCTTAATTGTTTTGACTTCCACAGAGGCTGCTGGACTTCTTGAGTATCCCAGTATTTTGGGATCTATAGATGGTGTCAAAGGTCCTTGGCTGGACAGGTCGATAGGCAGGCAATCCATTTATTCCGCCATTTATCTCGGACTTCTGGGTGCTCCTGATGCATGGACCTGATGTTTACAATGCTACTTCAACTTCAATATATTCAATTTTATTCCTCATTCCTGAATTAATTCCCAAATGACTCGAGTGAGCTTCCAGTGAATATGAAATCGATATCAGGAACAATATCATTTGACATGAAGATTTGTCAACAGCAAGGAAGGGTAGTTGAAGTTTCATTCACACTGTTGGTCTGAGTGGATGAACAAGCAAATTCCCAGAGCAACGTCAGCCTGGGAGAACTGAAAGTCAGCTGCAAGGTTGCATTTTTCCAGAATTATTGACACCCCCTTGAATATTGGGTGGCAGTGGCACAATGGTAGAGTTGCTGCCTTACAGCGCCAGATACCCAGGTTCAATCCTGACTACTGGTGCTGTCTGTGCAGTGTTTGTACGTTCTCCCTGTGACCCTGTGGGTTTTCTCCGAGTGCTCTGGTTTCCTCCCCCATCCCAAAGATATGCAGGTTTTTAGGTAAACTGGCTTTGTAAAAATTGTCCCGATTGCGTAGGATAGAACTAATGTATGGGTGATTGCTGGTCGGCGCGGACTCGGTGGGTCGAAGGGCCTGATATCACACTGGATCTCGAAACTAAACTAAACTAAAATCTACCATTCTCCTCCGCGCTGAAGCTTGGAATAGTGAGTATGTTTGAGCTTCAGGCATCAGACTGGCATGAGACGGCTGTTGGGAGTTCTGACTGTGAGATATTACGCTTATATTTTGTGACCCAACCAATTTGGTCTCAATCAGTTGCCCTGTTTGTGAGCAGTACATTTTATAATAGGAGAGGGACCAGACTCAATTGTTGCATTATTGGCAGTTTGATCAAATTGTAACCCATTGCCATTTGCCAAACTGTACAGGCTTTACAGTGTAACTCAGCTTGACAGAGGCTGGTTGGTCACCAGGCTAACAAAGTTCATTGATCAGTCCCGTTGCAAGGTCTTAACTTGAAACATTGACTGTCCATCGATACCGTTTAGCCTGCTGAGTTCCTCCAATAACTCTTTTTTTTCCACATTGATCAGTGTGCAGAGTAATTTAAATAAATGATTAAACAAGATATCTGCAAGACTAATTCTTATCTTCAGCTGTAACGGCAAAGAACCGCCGTCAAAGTAATAATTAACAGAATTACTACCTTGTATAACGTTGTGGTTCTCTGTGCTTACATGTAAATTCTCGTTATTGATAATCAGGGACAGTGTGTGTCTGGGCTTAAAGGTAATCTTTGTACTGGTTCTGGATAAAAACATATAGTTCAACGGTCACAGTGGCGCAGCGGTAGAGTTGCTACCTTACAGCAAATGCAGCGCCGGAGACCCGGGTTCAATCCCGACTACGGGTGCTGTCTACTTTATATGCTGAAATATTGTTCAGCTGTTCAACTGTTCAGGGACGTTTAGATTTTTTATTTTGCTCCCAGTATTGGTCGTTGATCACGCTTTTATCAACTCCATTGTATTTGGGAGAATCACATTTTACTTACGATTCTTTTCTCCGTCTTCCAAAGATATCAAATCTTCACAGGGGTAACGTCTTTTGAATCCAAGGGTAGAAATGTCAAAGACAAGAGGGCACAGTTTAAAGGAGATAATGTAGGGCAGGTTTATTTCGCACAGTGGTGAGTGCCAGGAACACACTGCCAAGGCTGGTGGTGGAGGCAGATTCGACAGCAGCATTTTAGAGGCTTTTAGCTAGGCACACGGATATGCAGATAATGGAGGGATATGGATCATGTACAGGCACAGCTGATTACTTTATCTTGGCATCATGTTTGGCACAGACATTGTGGGCCAAAGTGTCTATTCTTGTGCTGTACCATTTTATGTTCTATATTAAGGTCCATTCCCACTTTCATGATTTAATTCACAACCTTTTTTACTCGTGGACATTTTTAGTCAGGCTAGAAAAAACGCTGCAACCTACTTGATGCCACGAGTACCTACGACTAGCATCACGGCCTGCTACGACCATGCTGCGAGTATGAGTCAAGGACAAACTTGGCAGAGGTCGTGAATTAGGTCTTGAAAGTGGGACAGGCCCTTTAATCAACAACTTGCTGAAACATGCCTGTTCACGATTGCCCTTAACCTCTGGTAGACACAAAATGCTGGAGTAACTCAGCGGGTCAGGCAGCATGTCTGGAGAGAAGGAATGGGTGACGTTTCAGGTCAAGGGATGGGGCGGACCAAAGATAGAATATACCTGGCTCTGAGAGTCATGTTTTTTTTTACTTCTCCAGTGCTTTTAACACTATCCGGCCTGCACTGTTAGGGCGCAAACTGACGAAGATGCGGGTGAATGCTCCATTGGTGTCCTGGATCACCAACTACCTGACTAGATGACCACAGTATGTCAGGCTACAGAACTGTGTCTTGGACATGGTAGTGAGCAACACAGGGGCCCCACAGGGGACAGTCCTCTCTCCCTTCCTGTTCACCATCTACACCTCGGTCTTCAGATATGACTCGGACTCCTGCCACCTGCAGAAGTTTTCGGATGACTGCAATTGTGGGCTGCATCAGTGAGGAGAGGGAAGCTGAATACAGAGGTGTAGTCAACGATTTTGTTGATTGGTGTGGGCTGAATCACCTGCAGCTCAACACCAACAAGACTAGGGAGTTAATGGTGGACTTTAGGAGGTGAGAACACCTCTGTCTCCTGTCTCCATCAAGGGTGTGATTGTGCAGTTTACCAAGGATTACAAATACCTTGGAGTGTACCTGGACAGTAAACTGGACTGGTCCAGGAACGCTCAGGCCCTGTGTAAGAAGGGACAGAGCCGGCTTTACTTTTTGAAAAGGCTCCGCTCCATCAATGTCTGTAGTAAGATGCTGCAGATGTTCTACCAATCGGTGGTGGCCAGTGCCATCTTCTTCACTGTTGTGTACTGGGGCAGGCAACAGGATTAACAAGCTCATCAGGAAGGCAGGCTCCTGAAACTGTGGAGCATCTTCGACAATACAACTCACCCCCTCCACCCCATCCATGGCCAACTTGAGGAGCACCTTCAGCAACAGACTGGTTCTATTTACCATGATGCAGTACAGAACACCACAGGAGATCCACTTTCCCTGTGGCCATCAAACTGTACAAGTCCTCCCCCTTCCGTCCTGGGGAAAACTGACTCTCCCTCCCTCTCCCCTCTCACGCCCCCAACATCCCCAATCCTTTCCACTCGTCACTTTCCACTTTAATTTCATGTATCTTGTGTTTTATGACTGTTTTCCTGGGATAAATAACGTTTTATCGTATTGGCGCCCTCTCGTGTCATGGATAGTGTGCGGCAACTGCAAAATCCATTACACTGATGCATTCGGTTTACAAATGCAGCCGGGCACTGTGGCACAGAATTGGTGGGGTAGAATTGATATCTTGTAGTTCCAGAGACCCATGTTTGATCCTGACTACGGGTGGTCTGTACGGAGTTGGTACGTTCTTCCCGTGACCTGCGTGGGTTTTCTCCAGGTGCTCTGGTTTCCTCGCACACTCCAAAGACGTACAAGGTTAGTAGGTTAATTGGCTTCTGTAAAATTGTAAATGATCCCTGATGCGTGTTGGATAGTGTTAGCATGCGGGAAATCGCTGGTCGGCGCGGACTCGGTGGGCTTAAGGGCCTGTTTCCGCACTGTATCTCTAAACTAAACTCAATAGGAATGGCAAATATTGAATTTGTGTGCCATTTAAAAACAATGTGATATCTCAAAATAACAAGCATCTGAGCCTTGCAGTTAGACCAAGATTAGCCTTTGCATAAAGAACAACATTCAGTCCACTGACAAAGGACAAAGCTGAGCCCAACCAATGTAATTTAGCATGGAGTTTGCATAAGTAAACCATATGTTTGCATGATCATTGTACGTAGTTATTTTCAGAACATTAAATTTAAGGACGCAGAGAAACTGAGTTGAAAACAAGTGTTATTTTCTACGCTGTTGTCTGCTGGGGCAACAACATTAGTGAAAAAAAACAACAAGAAGCTGGTCAAACTGGTTAAACGAGCTAGCTCAGTGCTGGAGGGGAGAGTAGACTCTGGGATGGATGTGCTTGAGAGGCGTATGAGGCACAAGGTGCAGGTCATCCTGAAAAACCCCGGGCATCCCCTCCATGTAATTCTGGAGAGTCAAAAGAGCACTCGGAACAACAACCGGCTCCTCTCCCTGCGCTGTAGAACGGAGCGGTTCAGGAGATCCTTCACCCCTGTAGACATTAGATTTTATAATTCGGACCGCTAGGCTGTAGGGGGATGCATTTTTGCAATTTTTAATTTTTAATTGTTAATTATTGGTCTTTTTAAGTATTTATTGCTCTCAGGTAGTGTCCACAGTGTATTCTATGTATTTTCTGTCTGCGTTTGTTTTGAATCTGTGGGTTTGTTGGTTGGGGGCTTCTGGACATCTGAATTTCCCTGAGGGGATCAATAAAGTATTTATTATTATTATTAATATTATTAAATGGGTAGAGAGCCAGGTTTGATCCTGACCTTGGGCGCCGTCTGCGCAGAGTTTGCACGTTTTCCCTGTGACCGCATGGGTTTATTCCCATATCCCAAAGACATGCAGGTTTAGAGGATAATTGGCCTCTGTAAATTGCCTCTAGTGTCTCATCGATAACAAAGAACCAGTAACGGGTGATCAGCGGTTGGCATGGAGTTGGGGGCGGTGGGCTGTTTATATTGCTATATTTTAAGCTAAACTAAAACCATGTCTCCTTAAAACTTAGGCAATGCGCTCTTGAATTGAAAAAGTGCCTTGTAAAACTTCACCCAGAGACTGCAATGCCATACATCCATACAATGCATCAACACTTCAATGATTAAGCTCACTTTGAACAACTCATGATTCTCACCTGTACCAGAGGCAATACAAGAATGTATGTATGTTGCTCCACATCATTAGTTCCTCAAGATGCAGAGATAACATGTGACTTTGTGCGCATATATTGATTAGACAGGGAGTTTAATAAATCAAAAAGAAATGAGAGTGCAGTGACTCAAAGTGTCAAGGGGAGAGTGTCAAGGTGTGACAAGAAAGGGAAGAAAATATCAGTCACGGGTGTGGCAGAAGGCTTAAAATTAAAAGTCAAAAGCTTAAGGCTCTTTGTCTGCAAGCAGTATTTGAAACATGTTGATGGCACAAATAGAGTTTGATCCAATGACTACTACAGAGATGTGGTTGCAGGATTAACAGTTCAGGGAACTCAGAATTCCAGGTTGTTCAGAATGGGGCAAAAAGGGAAGGTAGATGGGGTACTGTGGTTCTTCTGAAGTTCAACACTGGTGCAAAGAATCCAAGGCAGATGATTATCTAAATGGAAAGGGTGCAATTAAGTACTGAAACTCGTTAGTCTACAGATGCAGCAAGTAGTCAATAACAAGGGAATTGGAATTGGTCTATGGAATGGTGCACTGCAATGCACTCTGTATCTTCCTGAAGGTAGACATAAAATGCTGGAGTAACTCAGCGGGACAGTCAGAATATCTGGAGAGATGGAATGGGTCTGAAGAAGGATCTTGACCCAAAACGTACCCATTTCTTCTCTCCAGAGATGCTGACTGTCCCGCTGAGTTACTCCCAACATTTTGTGTCTACCTTTGGTTTAAACCAGCATCTGCAGTTCTTTCATACACACTCTATATCTTCCCCTTTGCTCTCTATCAATTATACTTGAGTTTGACTTGTATTTATGTGTAGTACTGTCTGATCTGTTTGGAAAACAAAGCTTTTTACTCCACCTTGTCACACATGACAATAATGAACCTAAACCTAATTTAGAAACAAAACATTATTACCATTGTACACACCCAATTACTGTGCGTAATTTTGTTTCTCTATTTAAGATAAACTAATATTTGCACTCAGCCAAAAGTGACTTCCATGTTAAATGGTTTTCCTATTGTGGATAGCCAGACATTTTCTTTGGAGTTCAGAAGTTGATATCAGTAGGGTGATATTATTGGAACATCTAAGATTTGAAGTAGGCTAGAGGCCAAGATGTTTCCACAAGATGGCATGTCTTGATGAGGAAACATACTAACAAGATTATGGGTTAATCATTTAATACTGAGGTGCATAGGAATTACTTTGTCAGAGGGTGGTGAATATCTGGAATACTCTACTCTGGAATGTTTACTGGAGGCCTTATTATCTATATTAATGAGTTGGACTAGGGAGAAATTGTTGAAAATAAAAATCAGGAAATTGAGTTTAGAGATAATAATAATAATAATAATGGATGGGATTTATATAGCGCCTTTCTAGATACTCAAGGCGCTTTACATCGCATTATTCATTCACTCCTCAGTCACACTCGGTGGTGGTGAGCTACTTCTGTAGCCACGTCTGACTCACGGAAGCGTGGCTGCTAATCTGCGCCTACGGCCCCTCCGACCACCACCAATCACTCACACACATTCACACGCAGGCAAAGGTGGGTGAAGTGTCTTGCCCAAGGACACAACGACAGTATGCACTCCAAGCGGGATTCGAACCGGCTACCTTCCGGTCGCCAGCCGAACACTTAGCCCATTGCGCCATCTGTCGGCCCAATACATCACGGCACCAGGCCCTTCGGCCCACACTAATCAATGATCACCCGTTACCCCACTTGTTCATCCACTTCCAACATACGAGGGGCAATTTTACAGATGCCAATTAACCCACAAACCCACACGTCTTTGGGTTGTGGGAGGAAGCTGGAGTAACTGGAGAAAACCCACACGGTCTCGGGAAGAACGTCCAAACTCCACACAGACAGCAGCTGAGGTCTAGATCGAGCCCGGGTCTCCAGTGCTGTGAGGCTGCAGCTCCAACAGCTGCATCACTGATGCAGGATTGGCAGAGTCAAAGCCTGGGCAGATCAACTCCATATCAGGCTTGACAGGCTAGGCAGCCAACTCCTCTTCTATATCCTTGCCTTGTATCCAAATTGTCAACTTGGCGGCAACATACATTCTGGTTTTTAATATTCAAAATTATTATTTAGTTTCTGCTCAGTTTTGATGAAAGATACAAAACGCTTGAGTAACTCAGCGAGACAGGCAGCATCTCTTGAGAGAAGGAATGGGTGACGTTTCGTGTCGAGTCCCTTCTTCAGACTCGTTAGGGATAAGGGAAACGAGAGATCTAGACAATCATGTAGAGAAATAAAGAACAATGCATGAAAGATATGCCGAAAAGTAATAATGATAAAGGAAACAGGTCATTGTGAACAGGTAGACACAAATGCTGGAGTATCTCAGCACCTGAGGCAGCATCTATGGAATGAAGGAAATAGGCAACAAAATCAAGGGTTTCGCTCCATAGATGCTGCCTCACCCGCTGAGTTTCTCCAGCATTTTTGTCTACCTTTGATTTTCCAGCACCTTCTGAAACACAGGTCATTTCGAGCTGTTTGTTGGGTGAAAAGGAGAAGCTGGTGCGACTTGGGTGGGGCAGCATAGAGAGAGGGGGAATGCCGGGGTTACTTGCATCTGCAGTTCCTTCTTACAAGTTTTGATGAAAGTTTGCTTTTAGTTGCAAACTTAAATGGTTTTCACTCCTCCTGAAGCTTTCTCATCTGAAAATGCATGAATTTCATTTCATTTCTCCACACAAAACTGCTTCTAGTGCCTATTCAGGTCACTCTTACGTGCCTGTGGAAGTTGTTTAGTCATTTTGTTCTGATTTTCCGTTGGCAAGCATATCTCCAACAGGAGACCTGTGTGCACACATTCATCCTTTCAATCCAATAACTAAAGTAGCCAATGGATCACCTGATGTAATGAATCAGATTCAATAACTTGCCGTACAAACTGAAAAGAATAAAATGGTCAGAGATCAGGAGGGTCCTGACCCGAAACATCGTCCTTTCATGTTCTCCGGAGATGCTGCTTAACCCGCTCAGTTAATCCAGCACTTTGTGCCAATTCTTCCGTATTTAGCTAGGTTTTGTTTTGAACGTCCCTGAAAAAAAATTGAGAAAGTGTCATTAGATATTTTTTCCTGGAAGTGATGGATGATAAAAAAAATCCCGCACTAAGTACCCCTTCTGCCATCCTAGTAGTAACAATAAAAATCACTTACGTGGACTATCAGTGTTTAGTGCTTCCCTTTCATAAATTTGAAATACAGTGATCTGTGGACACACCACGGGTAGAAGATTAACAGATCAAATAAATAAGTTAATGTAGCATAAAGAGTATTTACATAAATATAATATATACAAATAATACGTACATATAGAAATCCAGACCGAAGGTGGTTGAAGGAAAATAATGCTGTAACATTGCAAAAGAATACTGTAACTTGCAAATTGCCGAGTCACTCCAGCAATTTTAGCTTCCCAAAGGTTTCTTTCACAAAAAATGTTGTACTTATTTTCCCGGACCTGCACCCCAAAAATTCACAACAACGACTTTTCCCTCAGGTCAGTGTTTAGTGCAGTTCAAGTGAGTGATTCTTATTGTCACTACCAGGATGGCAGAAGGGGAGCTTAGAGCTTTGTGCTCTTTTATCATCCACCAGTTCCAAGAAGAGATTCAGAAAGAAAATCTAATGAGTTTCTAATTTGTTTTTAGAATGATCACTGACATGGGACTTACAATACAAACATTAACGAAATACAGAAGAATAGACACAAAGTGCGGGAGTAACTCAGCGGGTCAGGCAGCTATTTTGAAGACCATGGAAGGGTAACGTTTCAGGTCCGGACCCTCCTTCAGACTAATGTTGATTGGTGACGTTTTGGGTTGGGATCCTTTTCAGAATGAAACTGAGGCAAGTTTGAAGGGTCCCAACGGGAAATATTGCCGATCCGGATGAGTCTGAAGGAGGGCCCCGATCCAAAACGTTGCTTATCCATGTGCTCCAGAGATGCTGCTTGACCCGCTGAGTTACTCCAGCACTTTGTGTCTTTTTTTTGTAAACGATCATCTGCAGTCCCTTGTGTCTATAGCCATAAGGAAGGAAATGGGTGACTGGGGTCTGAAGAGGAGTCTCGACCCGAAACATCACCTATTCTTTTCTCCACGGATGCTGCCTGACCCGTTGAGTTACTCCAACTTCTTGCGTCTATCTTTGCGTCTGACTGGAGAAACAGGTACTCCTGAATCCAGAAATAAAGTTATTTCAATTGCATCATATGCTGAATCAAAATAGCGAGCAATGGAATATTTCCCCCCCAACAAGGTTTGAGTAACATTGGACAGGGTTTTCTTTTTGAATCTTTTAATGACATAAAATGCAACGGAAGGGAAGAGAGAAGTTAACATTACTGACACCAGAATAATCAAATTTCATATGTTATACATGTACAGCAACTAACTGCTTTACAAAAAGCAAAATAATACAATATATCATCACATGTATTTACAGTGTAGTAAATATACCTTTCTCAATTTTACACAAAAACTATTTACAGATGAACATACTGCAGTTTAAAAAAAATCTGTGGCCAACACTAGCAGTGACTTCTTGCAGTAAGGTCTGTTGCATAACATTGACTGAGAGAAACACCTTTGAGTTTTAAAGTGTGTGTGATAGTTTGTGGGGTGTGGGTGTACGACCCATGAACTAAATCCAAGGCACTCAGATTAGTCTTGGGTCACCAGTTGATCAGCATTCGACTGTGAACGGTATAGTTGTGAAATCACACCAACACGTTTTGTTAAATGCACAAGATATTGGCGCCATATCTTTTCTGTGTTTGACATAACGTCGTCTACACAATTGTCCCTAAAGGAGTCACATTTTGCTGAATACCACAAATTTAATACTAAGGTTTTTTTGTTGTAATAATTACCTATTTTGGCAAAGTTCTTGCATATCATATTTTAATTCATAGTTTTTCCAGGACTGTAAACAAATATAAAAAGAAAGACAAAGTCTTTGCGATTTGCGGAATCAGTAAAATAAAAGGTATTGGATATGTACATTTTCTATGATTGCTGCAATGGACCTACTTTCTGTGTTAAATGTGCTTTAAACATGGTGTTTGATTACTGTACCTACAGCTTAAAAGGTTCCTTCCTCTAAACACACGGCATCCTCATCAAAGCAAAAAATCACCAACAGACATGATTAATTGCTACCCATTAAGCCACTTCTATCGATTGCTGAAAAGTGAACAGTAAACATACGTTTTCACTATCGTGTAGAAGGCAAATAAGTTAGGACCATCCCGTCTGCAATTAATGGCTTCCATGTTCGACATCTATTACAGTGTTGATACAAATTTCAGTGCCTTCCCCCCCCCCCTCCCGCCCCAACCCCCCCCAACTTCCCCAACTAAAATGAAGGTGACAGAGCTAAAAATAAAGAATTCTCTCTTTGCAACACTGCGCTCTGTGAACAAGAACATTTGTATAGAAACTGCAGAAAATACTGACGGTGTGAAAGAGAAAATGAGTATGTGGTCGCAGAGCAATTGTTTGTTAATTGTACTGTGCACGTCTGATGTGACGGGAAGAGAATGTCTTTATTCGGGAAGAGGGGAAGGGGCCATTTGGCAGAAGTCTAACCGGGCCGGATGGGTCAGTCACAAAACACTTCACACAATCTTTTTGATGCTGGGGCGCTTGAAGCTGCTGGCACTGCGTTGCTTCTGCACTTGACTCGCAGAGCCGTGACGGATTCGCCCGCTGTTGGCGTGTCCCGACGTCGGCGAGAGCTCCACGTTCTCTTTATCAATTCCTATGGAAACGCACAAGTGTTCATTCACAGTGTAAGTTAATCACCTTAAAATACACAATATTTTCTTTTAAAAATGGCACTGTCCAAAACGCAGCACAAAAGCAGCAGCTATGACAACCTATCAAAACATATTATCTATGTTGACAATGCATTAGAGTCCCAGAATCAGTCACAGAGTCATAAGACACTTTGGACCATAAACCCATGCCGACCATTTTTGTCCATCTACACTAAATCTGTATCGTTCTGTGCCATGCCTATTTACGTGCTTGTCTAAATGTACTGTATCCAATTTCACCTCCAGCAGAACATCCCAGATATTAATCACTGTGTTAAAAAAAACCCCCATCCCTCTGGTCCCCTTTAAAACCCCTCCCTTTCAACTTAAACGTATGCACACGTTTTATGAAACCCTGACTATGGGAAAATGATTCTGACTATATAGGCTAATGACACCTCTCATAATCTTATGCAGGGGCTCCTTGGGTTACAAACGATCTGATTTACGGAAACTCGACTTTACGCTAATTCTCCTTCTCCGCAGTGTTTCTCAAGTTGGCAATAATAATGTTTCATGTTATTCATTCATGATGGATACAATTACTTTAATTATAGAGAGTGCCAAAGTGAATATTCAATTAAATGAGATTACAACAAGCGTAGGTAGAGCGATATGATATGGGTAGCATCTGACAGAGAACTCAGCAGAAGGACAGTTTTCTGCAATGGAACACTCAATGCCTGCTTGTATATTCACATCGGGTCACCCCTCAGCACCCTTCCTTCAAGAAAAAAGTCCAGCCTATCCAATCACTCCCAATAACTAAAGTCCTCCAATCCACACACCTGCTGGTGAAATACTTCCCATGGGGATGGATTGGCAATATGAACATGGATCCCAACCCTAAATGTCACCTATCCATTCCCTCCACAGATGCTGCCTGGACCATGGGATTCCTCCAACTGTGTGTTTTGCATTACCTATCCTGAAGGATGTGTCCGTTTGAATGCGTCCGATGTATCCAAACCCATTGGATCTGCAGAATACAACTGGATCCCAGTAACAACAGTAATTGAGTGGGGCTGGTGTTATCACCAACTGTGGTTGTGTTGTTCAGAGCACAAAGCTACAGCAAAGTTGCTTTTTTTTGGCCAGTTTCTGATTCCTGGTGATGACTTGCCCTGCTCTGTCCACTGGTCATCTTGCTACTAAGGCAACTCAACTTTTTTTTTTGAGCTTTGAATTTTGAAAAGAAAACTGAAGAGACCTTTGGTGTCAGTTTATCAAAAAATATATACTGAAGCTGGGATGGAGGTGGAGGGAGGGATGGAATGAATCACAAAGTCAAGCCAACCTTTTCCTGACTTCACAGTGTAAACGTGGGATTGGCAAGCTTGCCTTATCACTGCACAAAGGTAGATATGAAAAGGTGGCAAACAATCTGCAGTCGAGGGAAAACAAAGCTGATCGCAATGACGCCAACACGTACAACCTTTCAGCAGTGAAGGAGAGAAGAATCATGGATGATCTTTGCCTTATCCAGCCAAGAGGACAATCGGAGCTCTCCAACTGCAGATTGCATTGAGAAAGTCAATGATCGGAACGCAATTGCAAAACCAGCCATCAAAATTAAAACTTTGAATTCTATCTGCTCCGGTTCACCCCTGTTCTTAATTAGGCCTGCTTTCAGGTTCAGCATAAATCCATTTAAATTGACAAGAGGGTGAGATTTGGGAAGTTTTGATTTTTAAAAAAAAGTTTAGTTTATTGTCACAGTGAAAAGCTTTTGTTGCATGCTAACCAGTCAGCGGAAGGACATGATTATAATCGAGCCATTCACAGTGTACAAATACATGATAAAGGGAATAACATGAATAATGTTTAGTGCAAGATAAATCTTGTGGGATAAGAGCAAGATGGAGTAATATGGAGACGATAATGTAGTAAGTGGGAAGGGCAGTAAGGAGATGTAGTAAAGGCAGGCTTTAAGGGAGGGCAGTGCCTTTCCAACAGTAGGACGTCAAAGAATGTCCACATATCTATTGCAGCAGGGAGGTAGCGATGCAAATATTTTCCTTTTCAACGTTGCCATTAATATTAACTGCACAGTTGCAGCATCAGTGGGAAAGAAAATGTTTTTTTCCAAGATACAGCATGGAAACAGGCCCTTCGGCCCTCTGGTATTGCACTGACCATCGATCACCTGTTCACACTAGTTCTATGTTATCCTACTTTCTCATCCACTCCCTAGACACTAGGGAAAATTTACAGACGCCAATTAACCTTTAAAAAAAAAAAAAAAAACCCCTACATATCTTTGGGATATGGGAGGAAACTGGAGCACCAGGAGGAATCCCATGCAGTCACAAGGAGAATATGCAAGCTCCACAGAGACAGCGCCCGAGGTCTGGCGCAGTGAGGCAGCAGCGCGACCATCTGCACCACTGTTACTTGGCCCAATTGCATTTTTCCAATGTTTCGACACAAAACCACAGGACTTGGGGGAATTTTAAATTAAATTTGAAAAAAAATGTTCCCCCCCCACATAAAAAGAATAGACCTCCAAGACAAAACACACTAAACATTAAAAAAAGGTTGAAAGGACGAACAGCAGGCAGGGCAGCCATACTTGACGGTGCCCACACTTGACAGTTAGTTATTAAAGATAAAGATGAGGAGTAATTTCTTTTTGGGCAGCATTATGAATCTTTGGAATACTCCTCCCCAGAGAGTTGTGGTGGGGTCGTCGAGGCTTTGTTGGTTTGCAGTGTTCATGGTGACTGTCATGAAAATAGAACCGAGAGCACGATGAGCTGGGATCTTATTCAATCACCGCAGCTCTAGTCCACATGGGCCTCTCTTACTCCTATTTCTTAGGTTTCTTTGCAGGAAATCATAGGCAATGCCCGAAATAACCAGCCAAGCAGGCAAAGAAAGGAGGAGGAACACAGTTAATGTTTCACATCATCGAGCTGATACACCAACCCTGCTCCTCCACAACTATGACCCAGTAGGGTAAGTACTTCCAGCAATTTCTGATTTCGGATTTTTAGCTTGTTAAGATTTTTGTTAAGATAATTCGGTATATTTTGTCCATTTTAATTATCCCTCCTGTATTGTTTTGGTTTTGTTTTCTTCACGTCCAAAGAAGGGTCCCTCAAAAGATGCTGCCTGACCTGCTCAGTTACTCCAGCATGTTGTCTTTTTGCTCATATCTATAATACAGGGCTTGACTGCAGCTCATCCACATGCAAATAAATTTCTCCTAAATCTTTTACTTGTTCATAGCGACCTTGTAATTATGTGAATGGGTGAATCGATGGTTGGCATGGGCTGAAGAGTCTGTTTCCATGCTGTATCATTTGGTCAATCAATTCATTATACTACCATGGTATGGACTCACTTGCAAGTTGGCAGTACTGTGTAGGAAGGAACTGCAGATGCTGGTTTACATCGGAGATAGACTCAAAATGCTGGAGTAACTCAGCAGGACAGGCAACGTCTCTGGAGAAAAGGAATAGATGACATTTTGGGTCAAAACCCTTCAGTCTGAAGAAGGGTCTCGACCTGAAAAGTCACCTATTCCTATTCTCCAGAGATGCTGCCTGTCCCACTGAGTTGCTCCTGCATTTTGTGTCTATCTTACAGTCGGAAGTACTTCCTCTACATCCACTCTCAAAGCCTAGTTGCACATTTTGTAGCCCTCCTTCAAGTTCAAATTTGCACACAGACTTTGGAGCAAGAACAGGCCATTCGACTCTGTCCACAATGCAATGTGTTCACATCTTTAAGGCAACTAACCACCTCTGCTCCCTTTCCATAAATTACCAACCAAAAATCACTTAATACCAACACTTTCTACTTCCAGTCTCAGGAGCTGTTCTTTAAGAGTCAATGTTCCAGATTGCCACTGTTCACTATGAAGGAGTGGCTTCTGGCATTACCTCAGGATGGCCAGATGCACCTTTTTACTGACTAATCAATTTTTATCAGCAATTATCCTAAGTTGTGTTTCCTTTAAACCGATTTCCACTCCACCACATCGTTAAAGTTCTTACTCTACAAAAAAATAAGTGGCATCTTATTCTACCCTCAATTTAAACTTAACTATGTTGACATCCATTTGCATTTATTTACCCAATCTCACATTTATGCAAGTCTCTTGATGCTGGGCTGCAAATTATTTTTTCTCTCCTATCCTAAATGTTAAGGGCGCGGAGGGCCTTATGGAACTTTGAAAGTTTTGTTTTGGCCTTGCCTTTAGAGATACAGCATGGAAACAGGCCCTTCGGCCCACAGAGACCACACAATACACCAGCACTATCCTACACACTAGGGACAATTTAGAATTTTACCAAAGCCAATTAACCTGCACGCCCGCACGTCTGGATT
This sequence comes from Leucoraja erinaceus, assembly GCF_028641065.1. Classification (NCBI taxonomy): domain Eukaryota; kingdom Metazoa; phylum Chordata; class Chondrichthyes; order Rajiformes; family Rajidae; genus Leucoraja; species Leucoraja erinaceus. Next base: position 6,976,427 of record NC_073404.1, on the reverse strand, counting down.
GTGGGAGGAAACCGCCGGAATAAAACCATGTGGTCACAGGGAGGACGTACAAACTCTGTACGGATAGCACCTGTAGTCAGGGGTCTCTGGCGCTGTAAATCAGCAACACCACCGCTGCGCCTTTGTGCCGCCCTGCATATATGCTATCTGCCTTATTCATAACTTGTACTTTTCCAACACTCCATGTTTACTCAGGATTAATAGTTGATTGCGTTTCTAATGTTCAGCAGTTCACACCTAAAACCACAGGTCATTAATCTTACACATATTTCCCTGACAAAAATGCTGGGAGGAAGCATGAGAGCTACATGTCAAACCCAAATTCCCTTAATTTGTACGTGTATGTGATGAGATAATATGCAAGTGGTTGTAAAGGATTGTGTGACACGATCATTATTGTTATGGCAGATTTTAAACTCATGGTGCCTCCACACCCGACCAGACATTCCCTTGTTGCATTAAACTATTTGAGAGTATACACAGTGCTCTCCATAATGTTTGGGACAAAGACCCATCATTTATTTATTTGCCTCTGTACTCCACAATTTGAGATTTGTAATAGAAAAAAAAAATCACATGTGGTTAAAGTGCACATTGTCAGATTTTAATAAAGGCCATTTTTATACATTTTGGTTTCACCATGTAGAAATTACAACAGTGTTTATACATAATCTCCCTCCATGTCAGGGCACCATAATGTTTGGGACACAGCAATGTCATGTAAATGAAAGTAGTTATGCTTAGTATTTTGTTGCAATTCTTTGCATGCAATGACCGCTTGAAGTCACGGACATCACCAGTTGTTGGGTGTCTTCTCTGGTGATGCTCTGCTAGGTCTGTATTGCAGACATCTTTAGCTTATGCTTGTTTTTGGGGCTAGTCCCCTTCAGTTTTCTCTTCAGCATAGAAAAGACATGCTCAATTGGATTCAGATTGGGTAATTGACTTGGCCACTCAAGAATTTACCATTTTTTAGCTTTGAAAAACTCCTTTGTTGTTTCAGCAGTATGTTTGGGATCATTGTCTTGCTGTAGAATGAACCATCAGCCAATGAATTTTGAGGCATTTATTTGAACTTGAGCAGATAGGATGTGTCTATACACTTCAGAATTCAATATACTACTACCATCACCATTGTATCACCAATGAAGATAAGTGAGCCAGTACCTTCAGCAGCCGTACATGCCCTGGCCCTGGCCATAATACCCCCATCACCGTGTTTCACAGATGAGGTGGTATGCTTTGGGTCTTGGGCAGTTCCTTCTCTCCTCCATACTTTGCTCGTGCCATCACTCTGAGTTAATCTTCTTCTCATCTGTCCACAAGACCTTTTTCCAGAACTGTGGTTGCGCTTTTAAGTACTTCTTGGCAAACTGTAACCTGGCCATCCTATTTTTGCAGCTAACCAGTGGTTTGCATCATGCAGTGTAGCCTCTGTATTTCTACTCATGAAGTCTTCTGCGGACAGTGGTCGTTGACAAATCTACACCTGACTCGTGAAGAGTGTTTCTGATCTGTCGGACAAGTGTTTGGGGATTTTTCTCTATTATAGAGAGAATTCTTCTGTCATCAGCTGTGGAGGTCTTCCTTGGCCTGCCAGTCCCTTTGCAATTAGTAAGCTCACCAGTGTTCTCTTTCTTCTTAATAATGTTCCAAACAGTTGATTTTGGTAAGCCTATGGTTTGGCTGATGTCTCTAAGAGTTTTATTTTTGTTTCTCAGTCTCATAATGGTTTATTTGACTTTCATTGGCACAACCTTGGTCCTCATGTTGATAAACAGCAACAAAAGTTTTCAAAGGTGTGATGGAAAGACTAGGTGCTGAGAGCTCTCTTATACCTGCATTAAGGAGGCAATTAAACACACCTGAGTAATTACAAACACCTGTGAAGCCATGTGTCCCAAACATTATGGTGCCCTGAAATTGGGGGGGGGGACTATGTATAAACACAGCTGTAATTTCTACATGGTGAAACCAAAATATATAAAAATAGCCTTTAATAAAATCTGACAATGTGCACTTTAACCACATGTGTTTTTTTTCTATCACAAATCTCAAATTGTGGAGTACAAATAAATGATGTATCTTTGTCCCAAACATTATAGAGGAAACTGTAGATGATAGTAAAATTCTATGTTTTCAACTATAGTTTAGTTTAGAGATACAGCGTGGAAACAGGCCCTTCGGCCCACCAAGTCCACACCGACCAGCGATCCACGCACATTAACACTATCCAACACACACTGGGGACAATTTTACATTTCTACCATGCCAATTAACTTGCAAACCTGTACGTCTTTGGAGTGTGGGAGGAAACTGGAGATCTCAGAGAAAACCCACGCAGGTCACGGGGAGAACGTACAAACTCCGTATAGACAGCACCCTGGCGCAGTAAGTGCTGTAAGGCAGCAACTCTACAGCTGATGTTCAAATCCACAGCTACTAACATTAGCTGCCACCTGCTTTATGAAGGGAAATGTCAGCATTTACCGGTGCCCCTGCACATTTGTAAAGCACGAGAGTTGCTTGGTGGATGTTTGCAGTATTTCTCCAGGGCCTGCAGCACAGTAAGGAAGCACAATATTGGGGAGGCTCTCCAACACCAGAAATGTTCCTGATTTTAATGCAGGAAAACAACTGCAAAGGTCACAAGCAAATCCCGGTATTTACACATAAATTTAAATGTTTTTTTTATTTCAAAATTTGTACTTGAGTTTTAATATTTTGGAAAATCTTGTTTATGAATAACACGCAAACAAAAGCTTTTCACTGCACCTTGGTAAACTAAACTAAAATGTGTTTAATTGTAAATTTTGTTAAATGGTAAAATTATATATTGAAAAATAAGTCTCTCTAAACAGTTGAAAACAGAATGTTCATCAATTTAGCCTCATCCCCTATCACAATCACGGCTGAACCTCTATCTCAATGCCTTATTATTGCTCTCTCTCCGGACACCTTCATGATTTGCTCTGAGTATTTAACCCGCCTTCATCTTAAATATATTCAGTGACTTGGTCTCTACTGCCCTCTGTGGTCGAGATTTCCACAGATTTCCAATGAACATTGGCCTTTCTCTCCATCCGAGTCCCAATTCTCTGTAACCGGAGTCAGTGATTCCTTGTTCTAGATATGCCAGCCAGGAAAAACATCCTTCCCACGTCCAATCTGTCTTGCTGAGGTGGGATTTTTCAAGTTTCAACTAGATTGAGTCATACAGCACGGAACCAGGCCCTTCAGCCCAACACGTCCATGCTGACCATCTATGCAAGTTCCATTTGCCCGCATTTAGTCCATATCCCTCAAAACCTTTCCTTTCCTTGTACCTGTTCACATGGTTTTAAAAGGTTTTCATTGGGTTTCTATTAAATCTTGCCCCTCTCACCTTAAGCCTCTAACCTCCGATTCTTGATTATTTTATCCTGGATAAAAGACAATGCATTCATCCTATTTATTCCCCTCGTGATTTTATACACCTCTACAAGATCATCCTTCAGCCTTCTTCCCTCCAAGGAATAAAGTCCCAGCCTGACCAACTTTTCCCTACAGCTCAGACACTTGAGTCCTGGTAGCATCCTCGTAAATCTTCTCTGCACTCTGTCCAGCTCAATGACATCTTTCCGATAGCAAGGTGACTAAAATGGAACACAGTACTCCAAGTGTGGCCTCTCCTCTCAGTCAGGCAAGGTCTGACCTCATTCAGGTGAGATTAAACCTCGTTGAACTTCTCTCTTCCCACAGCAGTCCTGTTACCCCAGCAATTAGTCTGCTCAACCTTTGTTGGTAAGTAAATCTTTTTTTTGGGAAGGAGGTAACACAAATGCACAGAATAATCCGTGTGGTTTCGCCAATGGCCCTGCATAATCGAAGTAAACCATCCCCAATTCTCCAATCCTCTTTGATTGAAGAAACAGTGTGGAAACAGGTCATTCGGCCCACCTGTCCTCACCGACTTTTGAACATTAGTTCTTTGTTATCTCACATTCTCATCCACTCCCACCACACGAGGGGACAACCTACAAACCCGCACATCTTTGGGATGTGGGAGGAAACCAGAGCACTCAGAAGAAAGCCACGTGGTCACAGGAAGAACGTTTGAAACTGGTTTTTTTTGTGATGCAGGAAAACAAGACAAAACATACTTTGTTTTTTTTAAATACGTGCTCTTTATCACCTCATGTAGTGAAGTTGAACACTGACATTGAGTCAGAGAGAGTCAGTGAGTCATACAACACGGAAACAGGCCCTTCTGCACAACTTGTCCATGCTGACCAAGATGCCCCATCTAAGCTAGTCCCATTTGCCCACATGTTATCAAACTGCCTCAGACTTTATTTCAGCATTTTAGCACAATCCACTAGATGGCAGAAAAGTGACTTGGATATTCTTTTATACATAACTTCACATTCAAGGCACTCCATGGAGTAATAGAGCACGGGCTGTGGCCAGTCAGCTTGTGAGATCTGACAGGCTGTTCAGTTTGTCCTGTTCCCCCTGCTCCTACTCCTTGCAATTGTCCTCCTTTCAAGCAGAATCCAATCTCTTATCAGGACTTACCACTGAATCTGCTTCCAGCATCCATTCAAGACTGAATCTGCTTCCAGCACCCTATAGACAGACACCACGCATTTTACTCTTTTGATTTATGCAATTTTGGAATAACGTGGTTGTTTAATTAATACCAAAGCCTAATTTACGCGCTTATATTTTGGAATTAACCCCGTCAAATGTACGCCCGATAGTGTGGGCGTATGTATAATTTGCATGTTTGTGAGACATGCACAGCTTTTCTGGAAAGTAACCCCTGTGTTGGTGCCTGCCCTCAAGAATATTTGAGCTCTAAAGTGAAAGTCAATGGTCGCCTCGGTGTCTGCCCAGTGTCACTAAAACCAGATAAATTACTCAATAATTGGATGCAATTAAGATTACTTTTCCCAAGAAGGCACACCTTAAAATATTAAAAAAAACAATGATACCGCAATACCAAAAGAGATTGTGGAATAAGCGTGTTCTTATGAGCAGAGATAATAGTTATAATGAGGCTCTATTTGCTTGCAGGATAAGCTAACACTTGACTCCCATCTACATGGGAGTTAACACTACTACAAATACAAACTACGTTGCAGCCACATTCTAACTAAGTCAACCACTGTCTCAGTGTAAAAACTATAGCAAATACAGGGCACTGGATGGCCCATGCTATAGTTTTCATCTGTACCAGATAATTTCACCATCTGAAGACCTCATCTGGGGCAATGTAGGGGATCGTTTACACACTGGTCAAAATGACAGCAGCATACGGCCAGAGAGATGAGGGAGGAAAAATGGAACAAAAGTAAGTCCCGGTGCACAAATAACATGATGATAGATGAACACAATAGTTTAGTTTAGAGATACAGCGCGGAAACAGGCCCTTCGGTCCATCGAATCCGCACCCACCAGCAATCCCCGCTCATTAACACTATCCAACACACGCTCGGGACAATTTACACGTATAACAAGCCAATTAACCTACAAACACGTACGTCTTTATAGTGCGGGAGGAAACCAAAGATCCCAGAGAAAATCCACGCGGTCACGGGGAGAACCTACAAACTCCGTACAGACAGCACCTGTAGTCGGGATCGAACTTGGGTCTCTGGCGCTGTAAGGCAGCAACTCTACCACTGTGCCACCCAGTTAAGATAACAAAACTCAAATATGATACAGTTAATAAGAGGGAGAGAACTAGGTACACTGACATTTGAACTTTACCGAGGCTGTGTTGTTCAGCCTCCAACTAGACAGAACCAAGAAATAGTAATTAACAATTGTCGGAGTAACTTGAATTAACACGGATTAAGAAAAATGAAAATAATTGTTTGAAAGCCAATGCAACAGGTTTAATTGTACTCAGCTTACTAAATCTAATGTGTATCCCCCTCATTACATAGACTGCTTATGCTCGTATGCTATCAGTTACTTTACTTTAGACTTTAGAAATACAGTGCAGAAACAGGCCCTTCATCCCAACGAGTACGTGCCGACCAACAATCCCTGTGCACCAACACCATCCAACACATAAGGGACAATTTTACAATGTTATCAAAGCCAATTAACTTGCAGCCCTGTACATCTTTGAATGTGGGAGGAAACAGGAGCACCTGGAAAAATCCCACGCGCTCACAGGGAGAAGGTACAAATTCCGTACAGACATAGCCCGAAGTCAGGATCGAAACTGGGTCTCTGGCGCAGTATGTCAGCAAGTCTACTGCTGCGCCACCGTGCTGCCCAGACAGCTACATTGCGAGTCTCCAGGAAGGGAACAAACGTAAAAAAGGTGGCAACAAAAAAAAATCTGGGATAGAGAATCCTTGAAGCTGATAATGAATCAGAATCAATGTATTGGCCAAGTATGTACACAAACAAGGAATTTGACTTGGTGCTTTCCTCACACATAGTGAAAACACAATATACTGCAGATAATAAAAAAAACATTATTTAAAAATGTAAAAATAAAGTGCAAGAATAAACAGAATTGCTATATATTGCACATGTTGATATCTAATGTGCACTTGGAGAGTTCATAAGTACTCAAAGTTATGAACTCAAGGTTCATAAGTTAATGTACTTGAGCGAGGGATCAATTCAGGTAATTCCCACGTGATCAAAAGAGAGCTTTACTCACCAGGAGAATGCTGCGTGGTTGCCAGTGAGGTCATGGAATTCGAGAGGTTTAAGTTGGCAGTAATGCTAAGCTGGCTCTGGACAGGGGGTGGGTAGGGAGAGGTCGGCGTACGCAGAGACTCCTCGGTGGATTCCTCATCTATTCCTGGCAAGTACGTGTCAATTAATGCATCCAGAAACTTCACAATCAGTTCAGCGTAGTCTGGGATCTGTGTTTGCTGTTCAACAGGATAAACACAAAGGAAACAACTGAAGAATGCTTCAAGAAGGGTCCAATTCAAAGTTAAAATGTGCAATTCAGACAAATGCAAACGGACAAGTCTACAAGAAGTATTGTTTTCTCAAAATAACGAGTCCATTATGTATCAGAAGAAACAAGAGAAAATAGATGGTTTAGTTTAGAGATTCACATCGGCCTGCAGAGACCTGACCAGCTAGTTCTATGTTATCCCAATTTTGTAGCTACAGCCAGCACCCAAGAGTTAATTAACCTACAAACCCGCACATCTTTGGGATGTTAGATGAAACTGGAGCAAAGGGAGCAAACCCACATGGTCACAGAGAGAACGTGCAAACTCCGTACAGACAGCACAGATAGTAAGTGCAAACAGGGCAGCCAAGGAAAAACAGGATGGTTCGTAAGATGAAACCAGGAATGGCTGTACCATCAGTCTCCACAGCTGCATATTAACTATGGTTGCTGTGCAGCAAAGTTCATAACTTCATTCCAAACAATACTAAAATAGAGCATCTGGTCACAAGTGCATTTCTAATTATAACAAAAAGGACAGAAGCAAACTCCACAGCCCCTGAAGCCTGTTCTGTCATTCACTGAGTTTATGGTTGATCCGTGAACTAATTTCATGCAACTGCCCATATCTGCTCTTTTTTTAAAACAATTATCTCCATCTTAGTTTAAAATTAATTGATTCAACATCATTTGCTGTTTTAGAGTGCCAAATTTCCAAGTGTAGAAATATTTCCCTTCTTCCGAGAAAACCCTATCTCAATCACGTCTCTCCTCCTAGGTTCTACATTAGGTGGAAATAGCTGCACTCTATCCATATGATCAGCTCCTTGTAATACCTGGAAGACCTGAATCAATGACCCCATTACCCTCCCAAACCCAGGGAATACAATCCAAGTTTGGGCAGGGCAGCAAACTGGCACAGCCGGTAGAGCTGCTGCATCACAGCACCAGAGACCTGGGTTCGATCCTGATTTCGGGTGCGATCTGTGTGGTATTTGCGCGTTCTCTGTGACCACGTGGGTTTCCTCCAGGTGCTCTGGTTTCCTCCCATATCCAAAAGACATGCAGATTTGTTGGTTAATTGGCCTATGTAAATCGCCCCTAATGTACAGGGAGTGGATGCGAAAGTGGGATAACATGCAGCTAATATGGACGGGTGATGGTTGTTATGAGTCTGGTTGGCCAAAGGGCTTGTTTTCATGCTGTATCTATCAACTAAAGTAAATCTCCCCCCATAAATAAATTAACCATTGAAGTTTGGGTAAGATTCAATCTAAACTATCCTTGCTCTAGGGTTTGTGCAGCACACAACATGCAATGTACAAATTGACTCTTGTGTTATCTATGTCGCAACAGTGACTATTCATCAGATGTACTTAAATGTGAGGCATGCTAGTACATCTGATCACGAAAGGAGTCATCTTTCTTTGTATTATTTTTAATTTAATATTTAATTACCCAAAACTATCTCAGCTACTATTGAAAATGTTGATCATGAATATCCGTAAGGAATATTTTGTCCAATCCAACAATTTCCACTTATACATGTTGATAATTCAGTGCAAAGTCCAAGAAAATCCAAAAGATGTTTCAAAATAGTTTCATTCTCACCTTGGAGAAAGATCCTGCAAATCTCCAAAGCCCATTGAAACCAAAACCTGATGGGATGAGAAAAAGCAAGAGAATGACAAAGAAAATCAGAACAGTTAAAAAGCAGTGAACCAACACAATCGAGACTGGAGCACTTCCAAAGAAGAGTTAAAACAATATTCCTTCTGATTCAAGCTACGCACAAGGAACCCTCAAAAAGGCAGCCAGCATCATCAGAGACCCATACCACCCACACTCTCATTTCACCACTGCCATCGGGAAGGTGGTATACAAGCCTGAAAACTGTTACATCCAGGTTCAAGAGCAGCTTCTTCCCAACAACCATCAGGCTATTAAACATTACAACCTTCAAATAAGCTCAAAATAGACTTGGGGTAGTGTACTACGTTTCCACATCTATTGTGCTGCTGCAAGTAAGAATTTAATTGTTCAGTTTCAGGACATATGACAATGAAACACTCTTGATTACACTTCACTTAAAGTTATTTTAAAATTAAAAATACCTTGGTTTTATTATTAATCTAGATAACCTATAATTGTTCTTAGATCATCTTTATTTCTTGTTTCCCTTATCCCTAACCAGTCTGAAGAAGGGTCTCGACCTGAAACGTCACCCATTCCTTCTCTCCAGAGAGGCTGCCTGAGTTACTCCAGCATTTTGTGTCAATCTTCGGTTTAAGCCAGCATCTGCAGTTCCTTCTTACACAATTCTTCTTATACAATACTTGATCATAGCCTCTTGAGTTCCCTTCCTACATTTCTGAGGAGTCTTGAAGCTGAGAACTATGGACTGCAGCCACATTGAGAGTTGGTCTGTTTCCCATCTGAATTCCACAGATTCACCACCCTCTCTCTGGCTGAAGAAACTCGGCTCTCACAGTGACATTGGACCTGGTTTTGTTGACCAAAGCTACTGACAGCATCTGCATTTTGTTACACGTGGATGTATAAATGTCAGCTCAGTAGCTGATGACTCGAATTGATACTGGTGCTTCCCGATAGCATGATGGGCCACATGATGTCCATCAGTGGAACTAAGGCACAATGGCCCGCATGAAGAGAGCAAACAATAGCACAGCTCTTTAACCCGACTTCCTTGCCTGAAGTTTGCTGAATTATTTAGGTATCACGAATGGTGAATTCCTTGAAATTCAATCTTTCATATTTTTTAAAGCAAAATGAAGAACACTGTGTAATGCTCTGTGTTTCTCCCACTGTTGACAAGATATCAGCAGTAAAGTACACTTACTTTGTAAATATGCTGGCTGGTACTGAGGCGGCGACTCTTCATGGTACACGACACTCTGCACAATCCCGTGGATGGGATTTAACAGATTGGGGTCTTGGCATAGTGACAGCAAGGTATTAATCTTCGAGTCCAGTAAATTATGTCTAAGTATCACAAAAAAAAAACACAAAAGTGAAACTTATAATAAAGTCAAAAATGTGCTTCAAAGATGGTAGATATTCAGACCATGCTATAATCCATTGGCTCTTTATTCCCAGGTAAATCATTTAGACGCAACCCTTAAAATTGACTTTAAAACACAACACTAGCTGTTTTATTTTAACTTTTACGGAAGAAAGCACGACTTAATGGAATGTGCGTAATGATATAATTTCACAGAGACATTACCTTTTTTTAAAAACGCAATGGTCAGATTCTCTGGAGCGATTTTTTAATAACATACTTGTGGATGAGCAGTATGATGTGCTCACAAAGAGACCATAAATGCTAATTTCAATGATCACAATTTCTATTCCGGTTGAAGAACGAACTGATGTTATGCAACAGCAAAGGAACTTACACAATGGGAAACACTTTGGGGAAGACGACACTGGCTTCAGCTAAGTACTCGTACAAGATGCGTTGATCAAACTCATCTGTAGTGTGTTTCACCAATGTGGCCTTTTGAGAAGAACACAAAGTCATTAGTATATTGGAATTGATTTCAACATTTTCTTGATTCACATTCTGCGAAGTGACTGTTTAACATCGACTTAACAGATAACGCTGGTGATAGGACAGTACAGCACAGAAACAGGCCCCTTGGCCCACAATCTATGTGGTGAACAAAATGCTAAAACCAACTCTTACCAGCCAGCACAGAATCCATAATAATGCATTTCTTCAAATACATGCATCCATCTAAATGTCCCTAAAATTCCACTATCTTACAGGGCCCTTCATAATGTTTGGGACAACGACCTATCATTTATTTATTTGCCTCTGTACTACACAATTTGAGATTTGTGGAGGCAGTTAGACAAGCGACGTTTCGGGGTAGGGACACATCTTCAGATATATTATAGTAAAGGGGGGGAAGGAAGCTGGAAGATAGTTAGTGGTTAGTGGCAGGACAAAGCCTGGTATGTGATCTAGATGGATAGAGGTGAGGGTGTTTGATTGGCAGATGGGTGGACAAAGGCTGAAGAAGAAAAGAAGACAAAAGGGTGTCAGATAAAAAGGGTGAAATATGAAGCCAGAGGGAGGGATATCGGTGGAAGGGGACAGGGTGGGAAGAAGGGAGAAATGGGTGCACACACGGGTCGAAGAAGAGGGGGAGGTGTGGGCAGAGGAAAGAGATGCTGGGTTACTTGGAGAATTCAATGTTCATACCATTCATAAAAACAAGAACAGAGAGCTCACAACATTCTGCACATCAAATAGACAGGTTTACTTATTGCACAAAACATGAAGTGCTGGAGGAACTCAATGGGCTAGGCTGTAATCCGCCCTCACCTCTCTTCCAGGTGGAATCAGTCTGAAGAAGGGACCAGACCTGAAATATCACCTATTTGTGTTCTCCAGAGAAGTTGCCTGACCCGCTGAGTTACTCCATCACTTGGCGATGAACAGAGATCAATGACAATATATAATGGCATCCATTGTATAATAGATCCAAAGAACTGAAAAAAGCCCCAAATTACATCCCTCCCATCCTCAATGTGCCTGCTACTTAATAAGAAAATAATCCTGTGCAGCAAGTTTAAACAAGCACTGAACACAATACAAAATGGCACCAGATGTTAAACTGGAGGTACACCTACTAGGACAGTGAGTAGTAGCGCCTGGATCTTTGGGTCGGTGAGGACTTCTTCATCCAAAAGCACATTTGATTCAGACACCGAGACCTTCCGCAAGTGCGAGTGCTGCTGTGAGGATAACCGCTGCGTTTCTAAGTTAGGGAAAGTACAAGCAGTTGTAAGAGTATGTTGCAAATTAGAGCTTGAACAGGAATCATATTTAGGTAGCCACATAAAATTAAATTACAATGGCGATAAAGTTTCTTTCATGACGAAAACCAATAAAATGGACAACCAAGACAACTGTGCAGGTTTATGATTCTTTTTATTTATCCTTTACAGTTAAGACTAGGTTTGTTTCCCAGTCTATGACAAGTTAGTTGAAAGGTGGTGGAACCAAACAAATGAGATATTCAGAGATGAACACAGGTCAAAGTACTGGAGTAACTCAGTGTGTGTCAGGGAGCATCTCTGGGGAACATGATAAGTAACATGTTGAATCAGACCCTTTTTCAGACTTTGATCCCTCTTCGGAAGGGTCCCAACCAGAAACGTCTCCTATGTATGTTCTCCAGAGATGCTGCCTGACCAGCTGAATTACTCCAGCAGTTTGTATCCTTTTTTTGTAAATCAGGATCTGCAGTTCTTTTCCATACATTTATCTCTTCTGAATCTAGTACTAAAATCTGGAATCACACATGGAGTGGGTTTTGATCTGGGCAAGGATCATGTCTACCTGTGACACTCAGAGACCAAATAACCCATTGAGATTCACCATCCAAATGAATGGAGCAATGGTGGTCAGCTGGGTGACATATCGTGAACTCATGGGAGGCCTCTGATGTTTCAGGAGAGAGATGAAAATGAGAACAATAAAAGAAAGAAAACGTAAAATGATGGAAAATAAAAAAACAGCATTGTAAAATAGACACAAAAAGCTGGAGTAACTCAGTGGGTCAGGCAAAGATCTTGGGAAAAAGGAATAGGTGACATTTTTGGTTGAGACCCATCTTCGGACTCAAGTCACCCAGTCTGAAGAAGGGTCTCAATCGGAAACGTCACCAATTCTTTTTCTCCAGCAATGCTGCCTGACCCGCTGAGTTACGTTAGCTTTTTGTGTCTATCTTCGGTTCAAAAACCATCTTCTGCAGTCCCTTCCCTCACAGCATTGTAAAATATTGGACTGACCCAGAATTGATGCATTTTCATAATCTGCTGATTGCTCCAACGAAAAGTGCTCAGTTCTGACTTAGCGTTGCATAACATTGAAAGAGCATGGTTGGCCAGTACTTTTGTGTAAGATTACTGGGCCAAAAGGTACATTGTGAAGAATGGCCATTAAGCACATCATCGTTTATTGCAACTAGATGAAAGGAAACACAAGCCAACTCAATCCGTGAATTATAACAAATTGAAAATACTTGTCTAGTTACCCATTTCAAAGCCGTGCTCTGCCACACGCCTCATCTTGGGCGGAGTCGTAATCCCCGTCTCGATCTCCTGTCTCTTTGGCGCTTTACTATCTGAAATTAAGTGGTCAAAGCTTTTCCTTGTACCTGAAAGATAATGTACATCACCTGTTCAGTTTCAAACATACGAATATGCCACAAGGTGGCAGGATTTATTCATCAATGTATGAAGATAAAACCAAAAGAAATTTCAGGAAGTGCTTCTCTGCTGTCCCAGTCAATATTTATCACTAAATCAACAGAATAAACAACTATCTTTTCACTTAGCACGTGGCGGGTTGCTGAGTGCAGTTTCAGCGCCACTTTTCCTTTATTGCAACAGTGACAACAGCAGAGTGCTTCGGGACAATTTGAGGCTATGAAAGATGGTGCAGGAATTAAAGGCTGACACAATGGCATCCTCCGTGTGGTGACCACTGCCCAGTCCATCACAGGTAATGACCTCCCCACCACCCAAGGGATCTACAAGTTTAACTGCCTCAGTGCCCCAAACGTGGCGACTCTTTGCATACTTTGTGTACGGTGTGTAAAGCAAAGAATTTCACTGTGGCATGTCACATGTGATAATAAAGTATCAATCAATCAATCAATCGAGTCACTGCCTCAAAAAGGCAGCCAGCATCATCAGAGACCCACACCACCCTGGTCATCCTCTCATTTCACACCTGAAGGGATAGGAGCCCAAAAACTTAACGTCCATGTTCAGGAGCAGCTTCTTCCTTAAAACAATCAGGCTGTTAAACACTGCAACCTCCAAATAGGCTCTGATGTATATAGATTTGGGGGCATTATGTTTGATTTTGCTCAATAATTATCTATTTATTTGTCTGTTTTTTTTTAATTCACTGATTTTTTTGTTGTTTAGAATGGGTTTTAGTGAGGACTATGTTTACATATCTGTTGCTGCAAGTAGGAACGCCATTGTTTCATTTTCAGGACATATGACATTAAAACACTCTCGACTCTTGCAATGCGATATGGGAAAATCAAAGCAAAAACTCCATGGTCATCACCGTTTATAATCTGACGAAGAAACAGTGCTGAAAGGTCAGGACGCAGGAGAGGGAAGGCATGTTGTGGGAACTGGGTGTGAGATGGCTGATAGTTCGGCTGGTAATTCAGTCTGCTGCAAGTCGATAAGTGATAGAAGTAGAATTTGGCCCATCAAGTCTACTATGCCATTTAATCATGGGTGATCTACCTCTCCCTCCTAACCCAATTCTCCTGCTTTCTCCCCATACCCGACACCCATAATAATCAAGAATCTATCTCTGCCTTAAAAATATCCATTGACAGCCTCCACAGCCTTCTATGGCAATGAATTCCACTAGATTCACCACCCTCTGATAATAAAGAAATCTCTCATTATCTCCTTCCTAAAGGATCGCCCTTTAATTCCGAGTCTAGGACCTCTGGTCCTAGACTCTGGTCCTAGACTCTCCCACTAGTGGAAACATCCTCTCCACATCTACTCTATCCAGGCATTTCACTATTCGGTAAGTTTCAATGAGGTCCCTGCTCATCCTCCTAAACTCCAGCGAGTAGATCCCTCCTAATAGTAGACGTGCTCCACCCCCACCTCACAATGCTGCCTCTAACCACTGAAATTGCCTAATTCGTCATCACATTCTTCTCGCAGTAAATCAATATAGTGCCGACAATAAATGTATTGTTTAAGGTTGTATTAGTTTTCATGGCACAATTGATCTCTGCACTCTGTGGTGCATTCACGGTTTATTTCCTTACCTAGTAGCTTCTTGGTGTTGGCCTGTGACGGCTGCCCCATGTCCAGACTCATAGACTTGCGTGTCCTGGGACTGATCTGTCCCATTGTCGGGTAGTTAGCGGCCAAATATCTGTCCGAGATCTTGGGTGAAACCCATGGCTGACTTTCTCTTAAAGCTCTAAAAGGGAACACAAGGAAAAATAGGTGAAACTCCACTGCGATGTCGTTTGAAAATACGTAATGTGCTCTTTCAGTGGCCAAAATTCACAAATACAGAACAATCTCAGATATTAATGGGGAAGAGCGAAATATGACATTAAGCACAAAAGTGAAAACAATTCCATTGGAGAAATACTCTCCATGAGATTCAGAGAAATAAACTCACACATTTTTTAGTTCAGTTTTATTTAGTCATTGTCGCATAGCAGGGAAACAGGCCCTTCGGCCCAACTTCCCAAAGTTGACCAACAGGTCCCATGCGTTTGGCACATATCCTTCAAACATATCCTATCCATGTACCTGTCCAAATGTTTTTTAAATGTTGTGAAAGTATCTGCCTCAACTACCTCCTCCGACAGCACATTCTATATATCCACCATCCTTTGTGTAAAAAAAGTTGCTCCTCAGATTCCCATTAAATCTTTGCCCCCACTCCTCGTCTTAAACCGACGACGTATTCTCGAGCACACAATTGAACCAGGATCTCTGGGGCTGGGAGGCATCAGCTTCCATGAAGCGAACCATGAACTTGAGAACCAAGGGGTGAGCATCTCTGAGCCACGTGCAAATTGGCAAAGGATAAATAGGATTTGATAGATAAATGTATGGCGTGGGAGAGATGTGCTCTGACTCATGGGACACTGGCAGCAGAACGAGCAAACTCCACACAGGTCAGGATTGAACCCAGACCTCTGGCACTCTGAGACTAATGTAATGCTCTTTGCTTGACTGAACTGTCTTTGCATCAAGAAAGACGAGTTGATAGCACAGATAGTGACATACGAGTATGATGGTTTAGCTGTTACAGGAACATGGTTGCAGGGTGACTAGGATGCTTAATGTTCCAGGTTATACGCGGCCAAGAGGAAAGGAGATGGGTGGCATTGTTAAGGGCCTGTCCCACTTTCACGACCTAATTCACAACCTTTTTTACTCGTGGGCATTTTTCATCAGGCTAGAAAAACGCCCCGACCTACTTGATGCCACAAGTACCTACGACTAGCATCACGGCCTGCTACGACCTACCTACGACCTCCTACGACCATGCTGCGAGTATGTATCAAGGGCAAACTCGTCAGAGGTCGTGAATTAGATTGTGAAAGTGGGACAGACCCTTAAATCTAGGAAGGTACCAGAGCTGTGCTGGGTCAGGATGTAAATGAACAGTAATTGGGAATCTGTCAGGGTTAAAATTATAAATTGCAGGGAAGGGAGACAGGAGGGAGTCATCATTAGACCCCCAAAACGTGGCATCTCCTTAGGCCAGAGCATAGATGGGGAAATATCAAAGACACGTTTCAGGAGAGACCAAATAGTTTGGGGCTTTATTCCCTGGAGTTTAGAAGAATGAGGGGTGACATTATTCAAACAGACAAGACCATAAAGGGGCTTGACATTAGCAGATACCACAATGTTTTCACCATTGGGAGAGTCTCGAACAAGGCAACGTGACGACAAGGGGCTGGTCATTTAAAATTGAGGTGCGTAGAAATTTCTTCTTGCAGATGCTGGCGAATCTCTGAACATCTCTGCCTCGGCATATGGCAGAACCTGGGTCATCATCAGTATTTAGAGTTGAGGTGGACGAACATTTGAAAGATTGACAAAAATATGCATGGAGAAATGGCCAGCATCGATCAGCCACAATCGTATTAAATGGTGGGGCAGGTTTGAAGGGCCTGAAGGTTTTTCCCACTTTCCTGTGTCCGTTTAGTTTAGTTTAGAGATGCAGTGCGGAAACAGGCCCTTCGGTATATCGAATGCACACCAACCAGCGAACCCCGCACACTACCCAACACACACTAGGGGAAATTTGGAATTTTACCAAGCCAATTAACCTACAAACCTGTACGTCTTTGGAGTGTGGGAGGAAACCGGAGATGACGGAGAAAACCCATGCAGGTCACGGGGAGAACGTACAAACTCCGTACAGACAACACCTGTAGTCAGGATCGAACACGGGTCTCTTGTGGTAGAGTCGGCAAGGTTAAATGCCTGTTTCACGCATACTGACTTGTAGCATTTTGACTTCCACCATGTAGGCATGAAGTCAGTTTTTTTCTGAACACAACCTACCCAGTGGATCACAAGCCAACTTCTGTGCTTTAGAGCCTCCCCACCCTGGCTTGTTTTTCCAATTTCCCTCTACAATCAGTTAACACGGCAGCAATTCTCAATTCACATAAAGCTCGAGCGCGATAAATGAATCTGGCAAGAGAGGCTATTTTTGAAAGTGCGACGAAAGATGTGGTCATATTTTCCAGCTCCTCCCAGATATCAGCAAAAGATCAACACAGCCAAAACAATAACAAAATGGAAACAATGGGGAAAAAGGTGTATACAGACCTGGAACCTGGGTCACCATGGTACATGGCATATGTATCCATTGGCACGTTCTCCATGGAAACATCAGACATTAAGAGAGACTTCCTATGTTTCAGGCTGCACCGACTCCGTACCTCCTCCGAAACAGTCAGTAAAGCTGCAGAAAAAGGATGTTTTTTTGAATGAGAAGGACTGCCGCACCGCTCTTCGGAGTCCGTTAACATTACCCAATAACCCCCCCCCCCGCCAAATCTTAATTCCAAGATTAAGGTAAATTACATGGATGGGAAATTCGTGAGCATTCATGAGTTTAAGAATTCTAGATTTCATTTTATCAGGAGCTCCATCTATAATCCAAGTTGTTCATCACAGAAACATGCCCTTCAGCCATTAGGTCCACCTGTCCAATGCACTATCTGTACTAATCCCATTTACCACTAAGGGTTTAATGCTTTCTGTGTCATGGAGCTGATGTGCTTGACTAAAAGCTTCTTATATGTTGTGAGAATATCTGTCCCCCCCACTACCTTCTCTGTCAATTTCTCTGTTCACGATTCGAATCCCCTGAGATTCTCTCTGTACCTCCTGCTTCTCATCTTAAATCCATATCGTCTGGTCGTAGATATCCCCCACTATGCGATAATGATCCTTACTATCCCCTCTTAAAGATCACCCCTCAGCCTCGTGTGTTTCAGAGAAAACAACCCCACCGTGTCCAATCTCTCCCTATAACTGTAAGGCTCCAAGCCAGGCAATGTCCTGTGAGTTTCTTCCGTACTCTCTCAACCATAACCCTGTTGTGTGATGACAAATGAATCTAAACTTCCCAATTTAGCACTGGTGATGGAGATGAGTGGAGTCTAACATTTACACCCTATACCTCCTCCCTTGACTCCATCCAAGGACACTGACATTTCTTTTGGGTGAGGCAGAGGTTCATTTGCACCTCCTCCAACCTCATGCAAGGGGATCTTGCATTTCCATGTCTCAAATATTTTTGAAAGAAAGCCTTTCTAATTCATATCAGGCAAATTACAAGCTCCCCATGGATATCTTAAGAATCCAACAAGTTCACAGGAATGGATTGTCATCTGTGACTGGGGTAGCTCACATGGCAACTGCATTGCTATTTATTTGTGAACTTTCCAACCAAGTGCCCCCAAAATGGATTGAACCCTGACCACAATAGGGGCTCATACGAATTAGGTTAAAATCAAGAAATAAGGAACTGCAGATGCTGCTTTACAAAAAGACACAAAGTGCTGGAGTAACTCAGTGGGTCAGGCAACAACTCCGGTCCTGTCCCGAAACTTCACCTATCCACGTGCATCAGTCATAGAAGCGAATCTGGCCATTCGGCCCTTCAAGTTTACTTTGTCATTTAATCATGACTGATCTAACTTTCCCTCTCAACCCTATTCTCCTGCCTTCTTCCCGTTACCCTCGACACCCTTGCTCATTAAGAATTTGTCGATCTCCGCCTTAAAAATACCCTATGACTTGTCCTCTGCAGCTGTCTGTGGCAGTTCCACAGCTGTCTGTTCTCCAGAGATGCTGCCTGATCCGCTGAGTTACTCCTGCACATCGTGTCTTTTTTTTAACCAGGTTAAAATAAAGGTGAACACCAGAAATCTGTCTGCACCTATGGTTTATGTTGTTGACTAATATTCATCAGCTTTTGATCGACATGCCACGCGGGCAGTGGGTATAAATCACCCCCCTCACACCGTTATTTTTTCTGGCAGTAAACGCAACCAACCCACATCGTTAACAATCATAGGATGGGAGGAATCTCAGCCGTTGAGTTTACTTTTGATAAATTGAAAGCAGATTAAATGTTTTCTCACCAGCAAGATAAGCCACACTTTGAGTGTTGACTTCAAATTTGTCATAGTTCCTGTGCTTGCCGACCAAGGCTAGCAGGGTATGCAGTATCCTCACCGTTCTGGCCACAGTGGTGGGTGACGGATGCCTGTAGCCTGAGGAACAAGGATGGAAGGTGGGGGCAAGAGGAACATCAGCTTATCATTCAGTCTGAACGTTACTTTCTAAATTACAAACTAAAGCTGACATCCAACTTGAGGGTTTCCCTTTAGAAAATAAAACAAACTATGATCTTGAGGCACAAAGATAAAACATAAAATCGCGTCTTATTTAAATATTTCCGAATCTAAATGTCATAAAGGAAGGTGGCAAAATAGGGGAAAGATCCAACTGTAAGTATGACCGTACCATTTCCTCCTCCTCGCCCCCACCCTCCCTACAACAGCCCTCAAATGCAGATGGAGACTGCAGGTGTGATATGGTGCTGTCCCTTGAGTCATGACTCCATTCCATAGCAGCCGACTCATTTCACATCTGTGTGCTTGCTGCATCTTACAAAATATCAAGGCCTTGGGATCAGATACCATTCTTGCTGAGGTGCTAAAACCTGGCTGTGAAAAAGCACAGATTCACAATGTCTTCATCGGAAAAAGAGCAGGATCATGATCATGGCCACAAAGGTGGCAGTTCTATCCACGGTAGCTCCAGGTGGGCCTCCCTGCTCTCTGCCGCAGGGAAAGGCATTGCTTGGCTTCTCCAACTGCAACTTACCAGTGAGTAGAGGGGCTGCACTCAGAATCACAGAATAGATTCCGCCCAGCTGCAGGCACAGCAGACGTGATCTTAATCACACAAAAACATCACGAGATGTGAAAGGGGCAGGATCCACCTTTGCACATCATATGTTTCAACCCTGTTGAAGCCTCCGATCCTATTAATCAGGGGACACTGCAGAACATTCTCCACACACGCAAGATGGGGTTTGAACGCGGCGACTCTTTATGTGCTGGTCCCAGAATAAAAATCTACTATCACTCGAAACAATCACCCCACTCTTTTAAATCCCTATTCCCAATCTGTTGTACTTGTGGCTTGATTGTAGTCATGTGTAGTATTATTTGATTTAATTGCATAGCATGCAAACATTAGTCTTTTCACTGTACCTCGGTACACGTGTCAATACTGGGCCAGCACATAGAAACATAGAACATAGGTGCAGGAGTAGGCCATTCGGCCCTTCGAGCCTGCACCGCCATTCGATATGATCATGGCTGATCATCCAACTCAGTATCCCATCCCTGCCTTCTCTCCATACCCCCTGATCCCTTGAGCCACAAGGGCCACATCTAACTCCCTCTTAAATATAGCCAAAGAACTGGTGTCAACTACCTTCTGTGGCAGAGAATTCCCCAGATTCACCACTCTCTGTGTAAAAAATGATTTTCTCATCATTTCTCACCTGCACGGTGGTGCAGCGGTAGAATTGCTTCTTTACAATACCAGAGACCTCCAGGTTTCAATCCTGACTACGGGTGCAGAATTGCCTTTAATTGCCTTTGCTAAAAATTGTAAATTGTCCCTGATGTGCCAGTGTAGGGGGGATCACTGGTCGGTGTGCACTCCGTGGATGTTTCCAGGCTGCATCTCTAGATTAAACTAAAACTAATAAGCCAATACCAATTCCGGATGCCCATAAAAAAACATCTCTATGATTCTAACCAAGTACATCTACAATAATGTCTCTCAGTGAAGATGGTGGTGAACAAGGTTGTGTTATTGCCTTTGCACTATCTTCAGTCGTTCTTGCCGCTGGATTGTACCTCATGTTCCACAAATAACTCTGAGGGTGAAGTTCACCTTTAGAACTCCAGAAACAAGGTCTAGCAAACATCACTCAACATCTGCAGTATATCGAACCTTTACCAAGTTCTCCTATTGTCCACTGATTAAAAGTTCCAGCAAGTTCCTCGAAAACAAAGATTACTTCTGATATTTTGGCAGACACCCATGATCATATTCACCAAAGCCTCCCTGCACCTAGACAGAATTTTACAAAAGGTAGCAAATTGTATTGATGAGAGTAATACAGTTGATAGTCTACATGGACCTCAGTAAGGCATTTTGACAAGCTCCCACATACGAGACTAATCCAAAAGAGCCCAAGGTATCCAGGACAAATTTGCAAATTGGATATGGGAAACATAGGCAATGGGGAACAATGGAATGTAATGTTGGTGATTGGGAGTGTGTCAAGTCAAGTCAAGTTTATTTGTCACATACACATACGAGATGTGCAGTGAAATGAAAGTGGCAATGCTCGCAGACTTTTGTGCAAAAGACAAACAACCAACCAACCAAACAAACTATAAACGCAATCATAACACACATATTCTTTTACATAATAAATAATGGAAGGAAAAACGTTCAGTAGAGTTAGTCCCTGGTGAGATAGGCGTTTACAGTCCGAATGGCCTCTGGGAAGAAACTCCTTCTCAACCTCTCCGTTCTCACCACATGGCAACGGAGGCGTTTGCCTGACCGTAGCAGCTGGAACAGTCCGTTGCAGGGGTGGAAGGGGTCTCTCATGATATTGTTGGCCAGTGGTGTACTACTGCATGCCACTGGGACCCTCACTAGTTGTTATATATGTTTTCAATGTTCATGTATTGCTGTTAATGAGGATAGTTCTGTTAATTGTAGCTACAGAACAACAGTGATGAATTAATAAAATGAGTAGAGATATTGTAGATGGAAATGAATCCTGGTGAGTGCCATGTGATGACACTTCGGGAGGACCACCACCAGGGAAATACACAATGAATGCAAGGGATCAACTGGAGATCAGAGGGACTTCAATGTACATGTCCAAGGGACCCTGAAGATGGCAGCACTGGTCAATGAGGTGGTTAAGAATACTTGCCCTCATTAGCCAAAGCATGGAATGTAAAAGTCGTGAATTCATGGTACATCTTTATAAGACATTAGTTAGGCCACAACTGGAGCACGGTGTACAATTCTGGTTCGGCAGTGGAAAGAGCAAGGGTGGGGGTAATTGCTTAAAACTCAATCTTCATTCTAAATGGAGAGAATGCTGGCAAGTGGGATTAGTTTGGATTGGCATCAGGGTTAGCACAGACACTGTGTTCCTGGAGTGTAACTACTTCATAGGAATTCAAACATTTCTATGATGCATTAGCACTGATGCTGATCTGCTCTTCGCCTTTGTTCATCTAATTAACGCAATGTTGCTTGTGTATATAAATTCCAAGGCAACAACCAGAAGTAAACAGTTAGATGTGTCTACTATAACAGCATGCGGCAGTGGCAGACATAGGAAGGAAATGAACAGTTTGCAATATGCTATCAAATAGATAACAAATCTTTTCCTCCATTTCTGTAAACAATTCAACATTAGGGTTTACTGCGGAACCTGCAGAGGCTGGTGATGAATTAATTATCCTCACCTTTCATCAGGTGTCCCACCAATGCAAAGTTGAAGTTCGAGTTGAAATTCAGCCCAACAAAATGATCCATCTGCTTGCAATGCCATTCCAAAGGCCTTCTGATCTCCATAAATACCTCCTCTGGACTCTGAAGAGGAAAGCAAAAGGCTTCAATGAGCAACATCCCAGATCATGGTTGTTTTCTCCACAAATTGGTGGCATTTACTGTGCCAGACCATCAGGGTCAATTAACGGTGGTTTGGAAATGACGTGTATGGCTTCTCCTTACTCTTGTCATTTTCAGTCAAATTTCAACACGAAAATCAAAAGCCAGAGATTGCCATATGTCTACACTTGTCTACTCACTTTACAAAAGCAGTTTGAAAATGAGTAAAATCAGGTCGGGTTTATGGTCAGGTGCACAAATACAATGAGGACAATGCAAACACATTGGAGCACAAAATTATATATTAATTACACATACAATTCTGCAAGGCAGTAAAAAGATTCAAAAGATATTAGTGCAAAGCACAAATAGAAATTAAAAAAAAAAACAAGTATTTGGTAGTCAAGAGGTGCACTGTTGTTGTGGTAGGATGAGGTTTGTGTGGGCTGGTTCAAGAATCTAATAGCTGTGATGAACTTGAAGGTAAACAACCAAATGCTGCTCATCCCATTTTCATTTCCGAAAGTATTATTTATTTGCTGATGTTACACACTCAAAAATGGCACAAGTTTGAAAATTTCTGCAAGTGGCAATCCCTAATTTTACAGCTGAGACTGGCAGATTTCTAAAATGAAGCAATGTATTGAGGAATGGACGGGAAAGGGAAGTTCATGGTGTATTTCGGTCAGTGATCAGCCATGACCTCACTGTCAAGGGAAAAAGTGTGACTTATTCCTGTTCCTAAGAGCTTTTTGAAAAGGTATTTAGATAATGCAGTTAAAACATTGAAATAGCTCTAATAATAAACATGTAATAAAGCTCTTTTTTAACAGAATATACAATAATATTTAATTTAAAAGAGAAAATTGTCATTTGTTTTACAAGGGAAACCCTTTTTTTTAGTAGAGGAGTATATCGATTTGGTGTGACCTAAAACTGTTTGATGAACTTTTGTACTTTTGTCGGCACCAGAAACGTGTGCTGCCTCAGTGAGGTCTGCTGTATGATTTTACCGTGTTGTAAGCAAAACAAAGCATTTCTCTATACCTAGGTACATGTGACAATAAAGTATGTAGGAAGATGCTGTTTTGCACCGAAGATAAGACACAAAACGCTGGAGTAACTCAGTGGGCCAGGCAGCACCTTTGGAGAAAAAGAATAGGCGACGTTTCGGGTCGAGACCCTTGAAGTAGAGTTTCATTGAATTGAAAAAAAAAGCACTTTTCTCAGAACACTTTGCATTTTTCAAATATTCTTATCTGTTAGGTCGTGTCCCACTTCCAGACATTTGCAGCCCCCTTACCTTGTCATTGAAGACTTTAAGATTATCCAACGTGTGCAGATTTTGTTCCAGCAACGCTGTGCCAGCTGAGTACAGGTTGACTTCATCCAGCTGCAGCACCGCTACTGCCACCCAAAATAGGGCCTTGTGCATGTTTGAATCCTTTAAAGGGGAGGGGACATAATCAGGAAAACAAAAGTATTACAAAGTTAGTTCTCCAGTTATATAGAGTGACAGAGCAGAGAATATTCAGCCCAACTTGTCCATGCCAACAAAATGCCCCATCTCAGCTAGCTCCATTTTCCCCATGTTTGGCCCAGATCCCTCTTGAACCTTTCCTATCCGTCAGGTGGATGCACAGAGTCTCTTGCCCAGAGTTGGGAAATCGAGAACCAGAGAGACTAGGTTGAAGAAGGCTGCTCTGCCAGAGAAATTCGACCGTACACAAATTCTCCCTCACATTTTTAATAATAGTATAATAATAATATATAACTATAAAAAATGTTTTATGGTATTCGTTAATGACTGAATGTCGTGTATATTCCTTCAGTTTTATTTTGTTTTATTGTTAGGGCGTTTGTTGAATGAAATGAAAGTATATAACAAGTATATGTGGAATAATATAATGTGGGATACAATAGGAAATGAATGTTTCTAATTTCAGGAGTCCAGAGACAGGAATGTTACATAACCTGGGGACTGCCTGTATTTTTCCATCATAATCCAGTCTGGGACAATGAGCAGTGACTTGTACATAATAACTCTGCTGCTCTGCTCAGACTGACGTCCTTTTATCCACTCCAGGAGTTTGGTTTAACATGTAATCTGAAAGATTGCACCTGCAATAAAACACTTTAACTCCCCTTCCATGCCCACACTGACCTTTCTGTCCTAGGCCTCCTCCATTGTCAGCGAGATGCCCAGTGCAAATTGGAGGAACAGCACCTCATATGTAGCTTGGGCAGCTTATGCCCCAGCATCTCTAGCTTTAAACTCTAACTTGCTTTCCTTCTGTCTCCATCCCTTCCCCTTCCCAGTTCTCTGACCAGTCTGACTCTCTCCCCGATTACATTTTATCTCTGTTTGCTTTGTTGTCACCTTCTCGTCGTTAACAATGATCTATTCTACATTTTCCTTGACCCTCATCTCTTTTGCTACCTCGTTTTGACACCTTCCCTTTCCTTATCGCTGTGTCTCCCACTCCCCTGACTCTCAGTCTGAAGAAGGGTCTTGACACAAAACGTCACCCATTCCTTCTATCCAGAGATGCTGCCTGTCCCGCTGAGTTACTCCAGCATTTTGTGTCCATCTTCAAATGACGTCACAAGCTCCAGACGGCTCCATCGCGCCTCAACGTGACCACGAGGTTGTGTGATTAGCGTGCCAAGGACACGTAAGTGGGACAGGGACTTTACTCTGACTTGCAATTAATTGGAATTGATTTAGGTCACTTAAAATTAGAGAGTGTTGCATTGATTGGATTAGAATATAGTCAATCAAATTTCTCTTTGCTTTAGAACGTGATAGCTGTTCTTACTGAAAAGCTTTACATATGGAAAGTTATTTGCTCATGTTGTGACTTTACCTTATTGAGCAGTGGCTGAAGTTTGGTCAACGCAATGACAGTAGCTTCTATCAAAACTTGGCTGTTATGATTATCAGGACCTTTCAGGCAACTTTCCAGACCCTGTGCCCAGAAGTAGAAATGACTGCGGTTAGTTATACATTTTTCACACTGACACCAGAGCAATCAGAACATTTCCTCAAAGATTTACCGAAAAAACAAAAATGATTTGCTGCTGCCTCAGACATGAATGCTGATTGCCAATCAAAATTATTCAAATACAAGAAGGGGGGGGGGGGGGGGGGGGGGGAGGGAAGGGAGGTGACCCAAAGAGAGCGCTGTTCCCAGAGGCTACAATGTGAGCTGCAACAACAGCAGTGTCACCGGAAAGGCCGGAGAATGAAGAAGGGCTTGCTTGTGCACTTTGTGAGTCGGGAGTGGGGTCAGAAGCCAGAACTGTAAATGATCAGGGAGATGGTGGAAGCTGGGGATGGGTCGGCACGTAATTCCATTCACATTCAGTTTACATTTCTTCCTTCTGTGTCATGGGGTAGACTGACTCCACTCCCACTCCCCCCCCTTTGCACATCCCCAATCCTTTCCACTCGTCACTTTAGGGGAGAGTGGGAGGGAAGGAATCCAGGGGTCACTTGAAATAAGAGAAATCAATGTTCACACCGCTGGGGTGTAAGCTGCCCAAGCAAAATATGAGGGGCTGTTCCTCCAATTTGCATGTGGCCTTACTCTGACAGTGGAGGAGGCCCAAGACAGAAAGGTCAGTATGGGAATGCGAGGGGGAGTTAAAATGTTTGAACAATTAATTAAAGAGCAGATTGAAGAATCACAACTAGTGACTATTGGCAGATTTAAAATCAGAATGCTAAAACTTACATCGACAACTTACAGACTGAATTTAAACCAAGAACAGATGATGTTATGTTTGAGAACTATGGGATCAGATGGTGCAAAGATGTAAAAATGGCATCAGCAATGCCATTCTCTTTGCCACTAATTTAGTCCTTCAAACTTCACGTTCAGCAACATCACAATTTTTCACAATCAAGTTGCAAAAGTATTAAAAAAGGGGGAGAGAAAGAAATACACAGCGATGAAACTAGCCTGTTGGCCCACTGAGTCCATGCCAACCATCAGTCATCCATGTACACAACCCCACACTAATGCCATTGTTTATTTAGCCCACATTCCCATCAACTCCCCCCAGATTGTGCCACTGACTGGACACACACCAAGGACAATTAACAGTGGCCAATAAACCTACCAACCCGCATGCCATCGGAAACCCAGGGAATCATTGACAGAGCAATGCAAACCATCACACAAATAACACCCAAGGTCAGGTTGTATCCCAGGTCCTTGGCGTTGTGAGGCAGCAAGTCCACCAACTGCACCACTGTGCTGCCTGTAGTTGTCACGTTTTACTAACAATACAGAATTTGAGGTTCCAAATTTGTGCGGGAAAAAAGGATTGTCAAAAATAAAGAAAATGCTTAATTTCTTGAGCGGCATTTTTAATTCCTTTACAACACACCAGGCAGTTTATCAAAGACTGCAAATGTTTGAAGTACGAGACTTTGTGGTTCCTGGCAAGTAGGCTGTATTTACTAACTGAAAAATTAATTTGCTACAGGAAGAAAGATTATTTATGGGGTTATAGAAAAACCAATGCATAAATATTTTTGTATACCAATCAGTGGCAGGATCCAAAGATTCATTTCTTTGCCAATGACTCAAAAATCCAGCACAGAATATCATGATTCAGTGAGTAAAATAGCTGCAAAACTACATGTGATCCTAACTTGCAAATGAAGAATTGTCGGTAAAGAAAAGTGGCTTTGATAACAGAAAAGTAGATTGCCTGCAATGTTTGGTAATAATCAACTCAACTTTGACTTTACTTGGTAAGAGATTCTTTGAAGCTGCTCCCATTAGTTTTGGGGCATGGCCATGTGGAATCGCGACTGCTCCAGGGTCAATAATGTTTAAAAGGTATTCGTGACAATACTTGCATGATTTAAGGGCCATTAATTAAACACGGTATTAATCCCAAGGTCATACAGAATCAGCAACTATGAAAGAAAATTAATTACAAGTTCCTAAGGTACAAATATCTGTCTATCCTGCACTAGTTTAGAATGCATCACAGATCATAAGCAGAATAAAGCACTCAACCATCAAATCTATGCGAGCGTTTAAGAAGGAACTGCAGATGCTGGAAAATCGAAGGTACACAAAAATGCTGGAGAAACTCAGCGGGTGCAGCAGCATCTATGGAGCGAAGGAAATAGGCAACGTTTCGGGCCGAAATCAGTCTGAAGAAGGGTTTTGGTCCGAAACGTTGCCTATTTCCTTAGCTCCATAGATGCTGCTGCACTTGCTGAGTTTCTCCAGCATTTTTGTGTACCTTAAATCTATGCGAGTATTGTGTTGAACAATCCAGTTGACTCCCAAAGCCGAACAATTTACTTTCATTCCATTTCCCATTTGGAAGTCCAGATTTGCTCAAGTTTTAGCATTCTCACAGACAGGAAGTTTCAGATTATGACTGGTGTCTGATTAAGAAGGTTGCTTGTTGTGTCTATCTTGTATCTTTTGCCTATCACTTTAAATCTGTCCCCACCCACCAATCTCGAATATCTGTTAACGGAAATGTTTTTTTTTTCATTTCCCTATCGATCTAAATCCATCGTATTCTTGTCCACCCCTGTAAAATCTCCTCTCAATTTTCGCTGCTTCATTTTGTATCCTCCTTCTGACGAGAATACAGTAGTCCAGTTGTGGGTCAACCAAATAGAAACATTGAAGGATACAGCATGGAACATCAGGCCCTTCGGCCCACTGAGTCCACGCAGACTATCAAACACCCGCTCACACTAGTTCAGTGTTGTCCCTACTTTCACTTCCACTCCCAACACACTTGGGACAATTTACAGGGGCCAATTGAACTGCAAACCCGCACGTCTTTAGGATGTGGGAGGAAACCAGAACACCTGGAGGAAACTCACACAGCACGGAAATAAGCCTCTCGGCGCAATTTGCCGACCAAGACGCCCCATCCACGCTAGTCCCCCTGGCCTGCGCTTGGCCCATACCCCTCTGAACCTTTCCTATCCATGTACCTGCCCAAATGTCTTTTAACAGTTATTGTATCTGCCTCAACTACCTCCTTTGGCAGCTCGTTCCATATACTCGCCACCCTCTGGGTGAAATGGTTGCCCCACAGGTTCCGATGAAACCTTTCCTCTCTCACCCTACACCTGTGACCGCAACACCACACAACCCAGGCCTAATTAGAGTTACACAACTGTCAGACATTGAAGATTAATGTAAGTCATTGGTGACAGGGCCAAAGTATTCCTAAAACCACCCCCTGCTCTGCCGATATAACAGAAACAAACTGTTCATTACTGCATGTGCAAGGTGCAGTAATGCAGACCACTTCCAAGAGGCCTTCACCTGAAAGAACGTACGTGGGGAGTACACTATAAATAAATACTCAGCGGCCTATTCTTGTACCGTCGTACTCCTCCCGGAAGCCGTGACCTTTGTTGGTCTGGCAAAACGGATAATCCAGAAAGGCTCTGGAACCAAGGGTGTGGGAAATCGGTGGTGGACCTGCAAGTGGCTCTTAAAAATAAGCTTATATTTGTTAAAGCTTTATGATCTGAGGGTCAAATGGCAATGTTAAGAATATTGTACTGAAGAATATGTGCACTCACCTTGCTCAGGATACGAATGATCTGCTTAATCTGCCCATGGGTTACCCGCTTACTGATACAACCAAAGACAACAAGCGCTCTCGGCTGAAGAGATGGATTATACTGGAATGCAAATCTATGTGGAACAAATAAAATTAAAAATCAATGAGATAAGGTTGCAATGATAACAGGCAAAGAATAGTGCAAATAATACCAGACAACATGGAACAGATGCAGCAAATGTCTACAGGTGGGTATTTAAACTCACAATGTCCGGTTCAATAGTTGGGTCCGGATTATTCAGTTTTCCAAAGGTATTAGTAAAAAGACACAACTGATCATGGTATCCATCCAACGATGGGCTGGGAAAAGAATAAAATCTCATATCCTTCCCTATTTCCCATTGTATCAGTGACTGCTGCTGCAAATGGAATCTGTGGACTGCAGGATGGGGCTGGAATGCACCGACTGTTGCAGGTGGAGAGCTTGTGTGATGGAGTCACGTCATAGTCAAGAGAATCATACAGCTTGGAAACATGCCCTTCGTCCCAACTTCCCCATGCCGACCAAGATGCCCCATCCACACTTGTCCCACCTGCCCATGTTCCTCTAAACCTTTCCTATCCATGTAGCTGTCCAAATGTCTTCAACGTTGCTACGATACCTGCCTCAACTATCGCCTCTGGCAGCTCGTTCCATACACCCCACCATCCAATGTGGCGCCAATTTTTTTCTGAGACCTTACTGGAATACTGCTGAGGCTTACGCAATTAACCAGTAGTCCCCTCAAACCCAACAGTGTGGAGGTAAAAAAAACTAAGTAATTGAAAAGCTGAAAACAGAAAATATAAGCAACTCTTGTTACATGACGTGTAGAGTAACACAACTTACTTTTGTGCTAACTCTGTCCACTGGTCCAGCCACTTGCAGGTAGGTATATCCCTCATACAGGCCTGAAGAAAAAGGGTTGCTCAGATTATTGAAAAGTAACATGAACATTCAGATATATGCATATAGGAATACGGAACAAAATAGAAAATACCAGAAGTACAATGAAGACACGAGGAACTGCAGCTGCTCGAATCTTGAGCAAAACACAAGGAACTCAGAGGATCAAGCAGCACCTGTGGAGGGAATGGAATGATGACGTTTCAGGTCAGGACCCTTCTTTAGACTTCTTCGGTCTGATGAAGGGTCCTGACCCAAAACAACACCTATCCAGTCCCGCTACAGACGCTGAGTTACCCCAGCACTTTGTGTTTTACAGATGTTGAATATTTAGCAGGTCAGGTAGTAGAAAGAAAAAGTTAACATTTCAAACTGCCCTCTCTCCAAAGATGCTGCAAGACCGGCTAAATATCTGCTGCTTTCTGATTTTATTTCAGGGATAATTACCACTTTGAGAACAATCAAATTCACCAACATATATGCCAACTATGTCATCAGATGACAAATTAAGCTGTTGAACTGCACTGAGCTGGAAACATTTGTTTAACCACTGACCAGAGGGCATCCATCACCAACACCCAATTCTCAAATATACACCTCCCTTCCTCAGACTGCAAGAGGTTACAGGTAAAACCTGCTCCAACTGAACTATATGGCGTAAACTGGCAGCTGGCAATGTTTATCGACAAATACCTTGAAGGATGGACCACACATAAATAAATCAGTGAATACCAATTATTCACCTTGATTTATTTTCTTTATTCACACAATAAACGTAGTTAATTATATCTGATACACAATGCAACTGGAAGCACAAAGAACACTGAAGTTGGCGTTTCAAGTTGTTTTGATATTTAGCTAACATCCACTTACACAATTTCCAACAATAAGGAAAAACTTCCCAATTTGAAAATTGCCGATTAAAGGGCACAATTATTTCAGATTCAGATTCAAATTTATTGTCATTGTGCAGTGTACAAGTACAGAGGAAGAAGCTGTTCCTGAACCTGCTGGTCCAACAACGGAGAGACCTGTAGCGCCTCCCAGATGGTAGGAGGGTAAACAGTCTGTGGTTGGGGAGGAGAGCAGTCCTTGGCAATGCTGCGCGCCCTTCGCAGACATCGCTTGCTCTGGACAGACTCAATGGAGGGGAGTGGGGAACCCGTGATGCGTTGGGCAGTTTTCACCACCCTCTGCAGTGCTTTCCAGTCGGAGACAGAGCAGTTGCCATACCATACTGTGATAGAGTTAGTAAGGATGCTCTCGATGGTGCAGCGGTAGCAGTTCACCAGAATCTGAGGAGACAGATGGACCTTCTTTAGTCTCCTCAGGAAGAAGAGACGCTGGTGAGCCTACTTGATCAGTGTTGAGGTATTGTGGGTCCAAGAGAGGTCATCAGAGATGTTGACCCCCAGAAACCTGAAGCTGGAAACACGCTCCACCTCTGTCCCGTTAATATGGATGGGGGTGTGCGTGCCGTCCCTAGACCTTCTGGAGTCCACAATGAGCTCCCTGGTCTTTTTGGTGTTAAGGGCCAGGTCGTTGTCAGCGCACCATGCTGCTAGTAGCTGGACCTCCTCCCTATAGGCCGACTCATCGTTGTCGCTGATGAGGCCAATCACCGTTGTATCATCTGCATACTTGATGATGGTGTTAGTACCATGTACAGGTGTGCAGTCGTAGGTGAAGAGGGAGTTGAGGGGAGGGCTCAGCACACAGCCCTGAGGAACGCCGGAGTTCAGGGTGAGGGTTGAAGAGGTGTGGTTGTCAGCTGTGCAGCACAGGCCCTGAGGACGCGCCCGGGGATGCCGTCAGGGCCAGCAGCCTTTCGTGCATTAATCCTGCTCAGTGCCACATACACGTCGATGGGGGTGAGTGTGAGGGGCTGGTGATCAGCAGGGAGCACAGCCTTGATGGCCTTGATTTCAAAATGTATTTCATAAAATTGCAGATTCGGGAACAGCATCTACCCCACTGTTATCAGACTACTGAAAGCTCCTTACATAAGCTATGGGGGTGTAGTCCTGATCTCTCAACCGACTTCATGGCAGTCCCAGCACTTTTTTTTTAAACTGCACCTTCTCCATAGCTCTAACACAATAACACTGCAACATTATTTTTTGCACTCTGATGTTTTTCTCTTTGCACTACCTGTGTTTCTTGTGTATGGTGTGATTGTACTCATGTATGGTATGATTTAACTGCAAACAATGTTTTTCACTGTATCTTGGTACACGTGACATGATCATGAACCAATATCAATACCAATCTGCAGTCTCGTGCCCAAGTAATACAATTGCTATTTGTCTTTCTTCTGGATCGCATTCTTTGCTGAGAGAACTAATTTGTTTGTATTAGGCACGATGTACTGTTGTTGCTTTTATGTTTTCGCAAATCCAATGAGCGACTCTTACCTCCATGATCTCCAACAAGGCTTCAGTCACAGTTTCGAGGGAAGTCAGAGCAAAAGTCTCCCTCTCATAGGATCCAGGTGAAAAGGAACGATCCCGATAGCTGGATCGGAATGCAATCACGGCTGCTGATTTGACTTTACTGATTCCAAAGAGCAGGTAGAACTTGGGCAAAGAAAACTCCGTCAGGCTGAGCCGCAACACTTGTTTCGTCTCTTCTGTGGGAAAGGAGAAAAGGTTTGCTTTTAAAAAGTTAATGGATATTCCAGCTTGCATCGACAAATATATTTAAACATGCAACAGCAGTTGTTATTGTCTGTGCAATTAGCACGTACGAGGTTAATGAGCCATTCGAAACCACCACTCAAATGCACCTGTTTAATTTAAAGAGCTTATTTGATCAATTGAGCACTGGACAGGAATCTTTTTTCAGAATGTTTCTGTGTCAGTATTCAGCACGACTTGGGTGATTGGGGAAAGCCAGACGTAACTACAAAATATTGGGAGGAAAAGCCATTGCAGACAATTGTCTGGCTATAAGTAACTGGACACAGCAGCCTCAATAAGAAATCGTTCCACTCACTCCACCACCGATGCACAGCTTGTCCCATCTACAGGTAGGACTGCAGCAACTCAGCAAGATGCTCTAAACAGTATCAATGCAACTCACGCTCGACACCAGCTGGAAGGACAAGGGCGGTAAATGCATGGGAGGACCACCAACTGGAAGTTATTCTTCAAGCCATTGGGGTGACACAGTGGCACGTCTGGTAGAGCTGCTGCCTCACAGTGCCAGAGACCCGGGTTCAATCCCGGCCTCAGGTGTTGTCTGTGTGGAGTTTGCACATTCTCCCTGTGACCTCCTGCAACAGCAGAGGACCAAACACCCTAGACCACTGCTACACCACCATTAAGGATGCCTATCGTTCTATCCCTCGCCCTCACTTTGGTAAATCCGACCATACCGCGGTGCTGCTTCTTCAGGCAGCAATTGAAGAGCGCACCTCCTGAGGTGAGGACTGTTCAGAGCTGGTCGGGGGGCTGAGGAACAACTCCAGGACTGTTTGGAGTCTGTAGACTGGGCAATGTTCAGGGACTCGGCAACGGACCTGAACGAATACGCCACAGTCATTACAGACTTCATAAAGAAATGTGTGGAGGACTGCATCCCAACAAAAACGTTCCAAGTGTTTCTCAATCAGAAGCCTTGGATGAACTATGAGATCCGCACTCTTCCGAAGACCAGACACTGGGCATTCATGTCCGAAGATACAGAGGTCTACAAGAAGTCCAGATACGACCTTGGTAAGGCCATCAAAATGGACAAAAGGGACTTTTGCTCCAAACTGGCGGATGAGACGGATGTTCGGCAACTGTGGCGGGGCTTGAATGCCATCACTTCCTACAAGGCGAAATCAGGAGGCAGCTCGAATGTCAGCGAAGCATCACTCCCTGAGGAGCTCAACACGTTCTACGCACGCTTTGATAGGGAGAATACTGATGTGCCTTCCCGAGCCCCCATTTGCCGTGATGGTATTTCGGTCTCAGTCACTGAGGCCGACGTCAGAAAATCCTTCAGAGGTGTGAACCCTCGGAAAGCGCCTGGACCTGATGGTATACCCGGTCGTGTTTTGAAAACCTGTGTGGGCTGGAGATTTTACGGACATTTTCAACCTCTCACTTCTGAGGTCTGAGGTTCCCACCTGCTTCAAAAGGGCATCAATAATACCGGTGCCCAAGAAGAGCAAGGTGACGTGCCTCAATGACTATCAAACCAGTGGTGCTAACGTCGGTGGTGATGAAGTGCTTTGAGAGGTTGATCATGGCACAAATCAACTCATACCTCGACAAAAACCTGGACCCACTGCAGTTCGCTTACCGTCACAACAGATCAACGGTGGATGCGATCTCGCTGGCTCTCCGCTATGCTCTGGACCACTTGGACAACAAAAACTCATATGTCAGGTTGTTATTCATTGATTACAGCTCGGCATTTAATACAATCATCCCCTCCAAGCTGGTTACCAAGCTCTCAGAACTGGTTCTCTGCGCATCCCTCTGCAATTGGATCCGGGGCTTCCTCATTCACAGACCACAGTCTGTTCGTATTGGTGGAAATGTGTCAGCCTCGATAACAATCAGCACGGGAGCATCTCAAGGTTGCGTGCTCAGCCCCCTGTTGTACTCACTCTATACTCATGACTGCCTCGCCGGTCATAGTGCAAACTCCATCATCAAGTTCGCCAACGACACCACTATTATGGGACGTATCACTGATGGAGATGAGTCAGAGTAGAGAAGTGAGATCAACCGACTGACCAAATGGTGCCAGCACAATAACCTAGCTCTCAACAACTGCAAAACCAAGGAACTGATTTTGGACTTTGGAAGGGATAGGATGGGGACCCACAGTCCCGTTTATATCAATGGGTCGATGGTGGAAAGGGTCAAGAGCTTCAAATTCCTGGGCGTGCATATTTCCGAAGATCTCTCCTGGTCCCAGAACATTGATGCAATTATAAAGAAAGCACATCCGCGCCTCTATTTCCTGAGAGGATTACGGAGATTCGGTATGTCGAGGTGGACTCTCTCGAACTTCTACAGGTGCACAGTAGAGAGTATGCTGACCGGTTGCATCGTGACTTGGTTCGGCAACTTGTGCGCCCAGGAGCGGAAAAGACTGCAAAAAGTAGTTAACACTGCCCAGTCCATCATTGGCTCTGACCTCCCTACCATCGAGGGGATCTATCGCAATCGCTGCCTCAAAAAGGCTGGCAGCATCATCAAGGACCCACACCATCCTGGCCACACACTCATCTCTCAGCTGCCTTCAGGTAGAAGGTACAACATCCAGGTTCAGGAACATCCTGAAATCTGCAACATCCAGGTTCAGGAACAGCTACTTCCCCACAGCCATCAGACTATTAAACTCAACTCAAACAAAAATCTGAACTTTAATAGCCTATTGCACTTTATATGCTTATTTATGTGTATATCCATATTCAATGGTATATGGACACACTGATCTGTTCGGTGTTTATTTTTGCCAACAATATTCTGTTGTGCTGAAGCAAAGCAAGAATTTCATTGTTCTATCTGGGACACATGACAATAAACTCTCTTGATCTTGATCTTGATCTTGACCACGTGGGATCCTCCGGGTGTTTCAGTATTCCCCAACCTCCCAAAGAGATGCTAAATCAAAGTCCCACCTATCTTTTCAGTTGAGTAACAGTGAGTTGGTCATTCAAGCCCTCCAAACCCATTTAGTATTTTTAAAGCTCTTGGTAAAGATGAACTCTCAATCTATTGATAAAATTGAAAGGGATCATGTAGAGGGCCCAATTTAATTGGAGGGATCAGTGTTTAGATCGCCAGCTATTCATCATCAACATCATGGATTCAATATGAGGCAGCAGCTCTACCCACTGTGCCCCCATGCTGCCCTACATTAATCCTTTTGAATATTCTTCCAATTTTAAATATCTATATTAGATTACCTTCCCATCATTGAAACTTGATAGAACACAAGCCATTCATTTTCTTTACCCTTCTTACAAGGGGCCTCATTTCATTTACGATTTATAACTATCAAGCTGATTAGTACGGGTGTCAGGGGCTATGGGGAGAAGGCAGGAGAATGGGGTTGAGAGGGAAAGATCAGCCATGATTAAATGGCAGAGTACACATGATGGGCTGAATGGCCTAATTCTTCTCCTAGAACTTATGAACTTATTTCCTCTCCATTGAAAGATCAATCAACATTATGCACATAAGACCTAATGTAAACATCTCGCTGTTGGTTTTCAGATGGATGAGAACATGCCAGGTTAGAGCCATTTGAACTGCCAGGGCAGAATCAGGTTGAACAGTTTAATTCACACAAAGCTGACCAGAATTAGTCTGCATGTTGCAATAATTTAGAAAGCTCTATTAACGAGCAGGAAGAAAATGTTGTAATCATTTCTCGTTGGTTTTGCAACCAGTTAGAGTTGCTGAAATTAGGTGAACCTCGATAAGTACAACCAACAAATGTCCGATTA
Organism: Leucoraja erinaceus; assembly: GCF_028641065.1. Taxonomy (NCBI): domain Eukaryota; kingdom Metazoa; phylum Chordata; class Chondrichthyes; order Rajiformes; family Rajidae; genus Leucoraja; species Leucoraja erinaceus. The sequence goes on along the minus strand of NC_073404.1, from coordinate 6,939,737 downwards.
CAACAAATAATCCTCCGCCATTTCCGCCACCTCCAACGTGACCCCACCACTCGCCACATCTTCCCATCTCCCCCCATGTCTGCCTTCCGCAAAGACCGCTCCCTCCGCAACTCCCTTGTCAATTCTTCCCTTCCCTCCCGTACCACCCCCTCCCCGGGCACTTTCTGTTGCAATCGCAAGAAATGCAACAGCTGTCCCTTCACCTCCCCCCTCGACTCCATTAAAGGACCCAAGCAGTCGTTCCAGGTGCGACAAAGGTTCACCTGTATCTCCTCCAACCTCATCTACTGCATCCGCTGCTCTAGATGTCAGCTGATTTACGTCGGTGAGACTAAGCGGAGGTTGATCGATCGTTTCGCCGAACACCTCCGCTCAGTCCGCAATAACCAACCTAAACTCCCGGTGGCTCAGCACTTCAACTCCCCCTCCCATTCCCAATCCGACCTCTCTGTCCTTGGTCTCCTCCATTGCCAGAGTGAGCAACACCGGAAATTGGAGGAACAGCACCTCATATTCCGCCTGGGTTGCTTGCGTTCGGATGGCATGAACATTGAATTCTCCCAATTTTGCTAGCCCTTGCTGTCTCCTCCCCTTCCTTAACCCTCGAGCTATCTCCTCCCATCCCCCCGCCCTCAGGCTCCTCCTCCTCCCTTTTTCCTTCCTTCTCCCCCCCACCCTTCATCAGTATGAAGAAGGGTTTCGGCCCGAAACGTCACCCATTTCCTTCGCTCCATAGATGCTGCTGCACCCGCTGAGTTTCTCCAGCATTTTTGTGTACCTTCCTCAAAAAAAATGTTACAATTCGATATTGCCTTAAATATTCTCAGTTTCTAAACAGATTTAGGAACAACCGATGCAAGTAGCAGAGCTATGCTCGTTTCAGTTGCAATGCACCAACAGCCGTTTGTTTCAATATTGCGTCTTGTAATATTGTGAGGGAACTTTTCCAGATCAGTCAACCTTGGCCTTCAGATTAAAAAGCTTGCATTTTTTCATTACCTTCAATTAAAAAAAACAATCTTCTCAGAAGCTTGTGGGAAAAAAAGAATGCAGTGAGATAGTGTATAATCAAAGCCTTCAAGAGATGCGGTTTTAAAGGTCTCAAAATAGGAAGTGGAGAGATAGTCATCTTGGGAGCAACCCAGAAAAAGAGGGTGTAGTCCCTGTGACAGTAAACAAGATCATGTGAAATTGCAGTCTATCAGGGCTGCCAACCCCCACGCTTTGAGTGTGAGACTCACGCATTTCGACAAAATTTCACGCTCTCATGCTGGTCACAAATTTCTCATGCTCTGTCGTGAGAAATTCTGTGATCAACGAGAATTTTAAAACTCATATCAACTGCATGGGCCGCGGGTGTTGGAGAGCCGGGGCGGAGGGAGAGATGGAAGCAGCAGCGGGGGCAGATGCGGATGGGGAGCGGCGGCTGGCGAGTGTTTTCGGGGCTGGCGAGTGTTTGCCGGGCTGGCGAGTCGCTCGCTGCAGCTCCGGCCATGGAGCAGCCTCAGTGCAAGAGTCCTGGGCTGTCAGAGGCATCGGATGATATCTAGAACTCACTGCCCGAGGTGGTGGTGGAGTCGGATACAAGCACAATAGTTTTGAATTGATTGAATTGGAAGATACAGCATGGAAATAGAGTCCATCGAGTCCACGCCAACCACTTCACGCTGCTCAGCAGGGCCACCAGCATAATCAAGGACCAGTCTCACCCTGGTCATTCCTTCTTCTCCATCTACCATCAGGCAAGAGGTACAGAAGTATGAAAACGCACATCTCGTAATTCAGTTTCTTCTCAGTTGTTGTCAGACAACGGAACCATCCTATCACCAACTAGAGAGCGGTCCTGAGCTACTATGTACCTCACTGGAGACCCTTGGACTATCTGTAACTGGACATTATCCTGCACTAAATGTTATTCCCTTTATCATGTAGCTGTACACTGTGGATGGCTTAATTGTAATCATGTATAGTCTTTTTGCTGACTGGTAAGCACACAACAAAAGCTTTTCACTCTACCTTGGTACACATGATAATAAACTAAACTAAACTAGTTCTATGTTGACCTATTCCCTATATGTTAAGGGCAATTTACAGAGACCAATTAACCTTCAAATCCACTCGTCTTTGAGATGTGGGAGGAAACCGGAGCAGCCAGAGGAAACACATGCAGTCACAGGGAGAATGTGTAAACTCCATACAGCACCTGAGGTCAGGATCTAACCCGGGTCTCTGGCGGTGAGAGGCAGCAGCTCTCCCAGCTGTGGCACCTCCCCTAAAGCAGCTAAGAGACATTAGATAGAAAAGGCCTATAAGGGTACAGACCCAATGCAGATGCATTGCAGAAAGGTCAGTATAAACATGCTGGGCCAAAGAGCCCATTTAAGTGCTATACAGTTCTATTTCTAAGAAAGGATATTAATAATCAAAGGAAGTGGATCCAAACCCATAGGAACTGGGAGCTAATAGTAGCCACCACTTCTACATCACTGAACTGAAGAGAGAGCTAGATAGGGCTCTTAAAAATAGCGGAGTCAGGAGATATGGGGAGAAGGCAGGAACAGGGTACTAATTGGGGATGATCAGCCATGATCACATTGAATGGAGGTGCTGGTTCGAAGGGCCAAATAGCCTACTCCGGCACCTATTGTCTATTGTAGATTGTCTATTGAACTGATGGGTCAAAGTAGCATAAAAAGGACAAGAGTTGCTGAAACAAAAATCAATGGAAGATAATCATACGAAAGCTTCTGGTAGAGAGGATAAGGGATAAGTTTTTAATTGCGGTTGGGATGTTTCAATGCTGTTGCATTTACTGCAGTCTGACCATTTCATGCAGGGTCTCACTGGATGCCTTTAGATTTTAACTAGCATCAGATGTGTTGTTGAATACAGGCATTTGACTGGAGGGGCAGTGAAAAAAAGCAGGAAGTGCAATTGCTTGGAAAGGAAGATTCTGCAACAAAAAACAAAACTATTGCTCAAACTCCTTCTACAATCATAAACTGATTTCCGAACATTTTTGCTTTGCAATAAGAATATTTCACATGCAGCGGGAGGGAAAACAGTCTGGTGAAATATTCATTAAAAATTGCAAAGCAGCATTAAAAAAAAACGGCATATTTTCTCACATTAAGACAAAAGGTCAGATCTCCTGAGCTTACCGCTGAAATTAAGCTGGGAACAAGTGCAGAGAGAATGAATAATGTTGATGACTAAACCGTGGGTGGAAGCCCTGAGAGACAGAGGGCCCGTGGCTACCAGCAGAGTGACCACGTGGAAGAGGTAAGGGAGATGTGCAGCCACATCCAGGGAGTTGTTGAAGGACAACATCAGCATGTAGCGAGCCAGGATAGCAATGTCGTCCCACATCAGGTGCTGCTCGAGGGTTGGAGTTGGAGACAGGCAGGTCTTATCAATTATTTTGCACATCCTTCCAATCACCTGCAAGAGAAAAACAAGGCAACTTGGGTCATCATTTGCACAAGCTGAGCACATTATTGCACTGATTTGAACAAGTTAAACCGCAAGGTGCTAACGGCAAGATGGTGATCGTCATCAGGCTGCCTCAGTGTTGCCATAAATAGCGCAGGAATAGCTTCAACATTTACATCAAACTCTTTAATTTAAACCAACTCTTTTTTTATTATTAGAGTTTAGAGTTTTAGAATTTAGAGAGACGGTGTGGAAACAGGCCCTTCGGCCCTCACTATCCTGTGTTCTATCCTGCACACTGGGGACAATTTTCAGAAGCCAATCTAATCTCAAACCTGCAAATTCTTCCTCTCATTTGGCTGAAGTGATTTTGTCATTCCACGGTGTGAATTCTCTGGTTGGTAGAGGAATTCATTATTTTACGTAAATAGTCATTTGTTAAGTTTGACCTGAGGTAGTGGCTATCAGCTGACTATTAGAAAATCGAGAGCAAGAGTCCGTGCATGTAGATGTGATCATGTTCCAGTGAAGGCTTGGAGGTTAATGCAAAAATAAAGTCTGGCCCTTTTGCCCTTTGAGTCTAATGATGCCTGCACTGCAACTGCTGCACTAATTTGAAAACATAGCACGGTTCAGCACATGCCCTTCGGCCCACAATGCCTGTATCGAAGATAAAGCAAAGTTAAACTAATCCCATCTGATCCATGTTCTTCAATTCCCTGCATATCCACATGCCTATCTAAAAGCCTCAAAAATACCACTATCGCATCGGCCTCCACCACCACTCCTGGTTGCGCGTTTCAGGCACACCCCCTCGTTGTGATAAAAACTTGCTCGCACATCACCTTTCAACTCTCTCCCACCGCACCCTTCCCTGCCACCTCCCCCAACCTTAAAGGTAAGCTCTCTAATCTTTGATATTTAAACCCTGGGAAAAGGTTCCGACTGTCTGCCCTATCTACACCTCACATGAATTTATGTACTTCACACCCGCCGACGCTGCAGAGAAAACACTCAAGCTTTGTCTAATCTCTCTTTACAGCTAGTGATTTATAATCCAGGCATCTTTCTGGTATAGACTGAGATCCGCCAGCACAGAGCCGGGGTCAAATCCGCGCCCGTAGCACTTGTCTTTATGAAACTATCGAGAACAACATCAAGCAGGTCTGTGATCTACAGAAAAAAAGAGGTAAGACAAAACACATCAAAACAAAAAGAAAAACAAGTCAATCCAGAGACGGGCAAAAACAAGAGTTACTGCCTCAAAACAAACCCAGGTACATTTCCAAAAGACTTTTAGTAGGTTGTCAAGTCAAATCAGGCCATGGAGGAACAGGCTATTGTAATTACAAATATCAAGTTACAAATCAAAGGGCAATGCAATGTTTATGTGATAAAGTTTCAACCCTGGTTTCAAAAATCTTCAATAATATGGTGACACAAGGAACAGCAGACACTGGTCGACATAGGAAAGACAAGAAGTGTCTCAAAACGTAACTCAGTGGGTCAGGCAGCATCCCTGGAGAACATGTACAGAAGATGTTACATGTCAGATGAAGTTTCCCGATCAGAAACTTCACCTATTCATTTTCCCCAGCGATGCTGCCTGCCTGACTCGCTGAGTTACTCCAGCACTCTGTGTCTTATCGTCAATACAAAGATTTTGCAAAGTTGAAATAATGGTCAATAAGATTTGGCCTCCAAATAACTCCAGATAACATGGTTGAATATTATTATGGATTTCTTTATTTTGTGCTTCCTTTCTTTCCCTGATTTATCCTGTCTTTCACATGCAGAGGACTTGATCCTTGCAAATAAGTTATGGAGAATAGAGGCTGGTTATGGACTGACTGGTGCCTTGATTCAAAAGTTATGATTGTTATTTTCATAGGAGATCAACAGCTGTGACATCAACAGCCAAACTGCATTTCCAACATGTCGCCAGATTGGGATGGGCAGAGAGGAACGGTCAGAAGCTTTGCATCACCCTGAAACTGCTGAGAACAGGGATGCAAGATCCACCATTTTATTACTGGAGTTGCGATATTTACTGCTGCCTTAAAAATAGTCCGATTATACAGTGAACGAGTGAACTTGGTGGTATTTCCGAAGAATTGCAAATGTTACCTGACCAAGGCTGCCCCAGATTTTTGCCTGGATGGAAGGATACATTTGCTTCTCATTGATCGTCATAGTGATCAGCTTATCCAGGATGGCAGTAACCCGTTGACGTTTGGCATCATCATTGTGCTTACAGAAGCGAACTAAGTTCAACAACCAGGGAGTCATGTATTCCAGACAAAGATGCTTCAATTCAATACCTGCAACAAAAAGAGCCGGTTAAATTCAGAAACCATTACATTCCAATCATTTCCTTCATACAAAAGATGACATCTCATTCTGCGTTTAGTAGCAGTAGATTCTGTTTTAGAGATACAGCGTTGAAACAGGTTCTTCGGGCCCACGGGGTCCATGCCAATCACTGATCACCAGTGCACTAGTTCTATGTTGGATGGATGGATTTAAGTGAGAGTTAGATTGAGCTCCAGGGGCTAGTGGAGTCAAGGGATATGGGGAGAAGGCAGATACGGGTTATTGATAGGGGACGATCAGCCATGATCACAATGAATGGCAGTGCTGGCTCGAAGGGCCGAATGGCCTCCTCCTGCACCTATTTTCTATGTTTCTATGTTCTATGTTGTCCCACTTTCCCATCCTACACACCAGGGGCAATTCACAGAGGCCAATTAACCTACAAACCTGCGCGTCTTTGAAACCAGAGCACCCAGAGAAAACCTATGCGCTCATAAGGAGAATGTACAAACTCAAGCACCCATGGTCTGGATCGAATCTGGTCTCTGGTGCTGTGAGGCAGCAATGCTGCAACTCTGCCACTGCATCACTGTGCCACAGGAAAGATTTATGCGCCTTATTATTGGTTCACATGTAATTTCAGATGACAATCCCTTCAATTGTAATTCCTGCACCAGATGATAATCCTAGAGGAGATTCTGAGGAATAAGATACATCATACATTTTAACCTTCTGAATTTTGTAGTCGGCAGGGCAGTACTCTGCATATCGCCAACTTGGACAATTTTACTTTTTTATCAAGCCAATTAACCTACAAACCTGTATGTCTTTGGAGTGTGGGAGGAAACCGAAGATCTCGGAGAAAACCCACGCAGGTCATGGGGAGAATGTTCAAACTCCATACAGACAGCACCCGTAGTCGGGATCGAACCCGGGTCTCCGGCGCTGCATTTTGGCGTAAGGCAGCAACTCTACCGCTGTGCCACCGTGACTTGGGTAGGCAGGGGCTGATGAGGGATAGTCAGCATGGTTTTGTATGCAGGAGACCATGTCTTATGAATCCGACTGAGTTTTTTGAAGTAAACAAAAAGGTTTTAGAGGGTAAAGCTGTAGATGTTGTCTGTATGGACAGCAAGGCGTTTGAGAAGGTTCTGCAAGGTAGGCTGCTCTGGAAGGTTAGATCGCACGAGATCCAGGGTGGGCTAGCCGACTGGATAGAGAATTGGCTTCAGGGAAGGAAGCAGAGGGTGATTGTGGAAGTTGGTTTTTCAGACTGGAGGCCTGTGGCAAGTGGGGCGCGTCGGGGATCAGTGCTGAGCCAATATCGACAATATTGTCCATATTGCCCATTGCTATTTGTAGTTTACATCAATAAAAATTGGATGAGAATGAGAAGGCCTGATTAGCAATTTTGCAGATGACACTAAAGTGGGTGGTTTGTGGAAAGCAAAGATGTTTTCGTCACCCTGCTATAGGAAGGATGTTGTGAAGCTGGAAAGAGTGCAGAGAAGATTTACAAAGGTGTTGATAGGACTTGAGGACTTGAGGACATGAGCTGTAGGGAGATGTTGTGCAGACTGAGACTTTATTCCTTGAAATGCAGGAGGCCAAGGAGTGATCTTATCAAGGTGTATAAAATCGTGAGGGGAAATATATTAGGATAAATGCACACAATGTTCACACAGAGTATTGGAATCAAGAATCAGAGGACATAGGTTTAAGAAAGAGGAACAATTTAACAGAAACCCGAAGGGCAATTTTTTCGCAGATGGTGGGGGTGGGCATATGGAACAAATTGCCAGAGCAGGAAGTTGAGGCAGGTGCTATAACAACATTTAAAAGATATTTGGACTGGTACATGGATAGGAGAGGTTTAGAGGGATACGGGGCAAACTTGGGCAGGTGGAAATAGCATGGACAGGACATCTTAGTTGGCACGGTCAAGTTGGGTCAAAGGGCTGTATGACTCACGTTACCATGTGGAAAAGGACATTGTTTTCATGCTCCAAGCCTGCTTAATATTTCACAGAATGAAGCAAATCCCTGTACAGTTTGTAACCTTGCCCAACCCATGACTGATGGGAATTGCAACTTGGCAGCAAATTCAGAACAGGTCGTTCTCAAATGCATTTCGCAAAGCAATCAGTTGGGCAAATTGGTTAAAAGAAATAAGGGGGAATTATTTCATGCAATCAAGTACCACAAGTGTGGCCTTCTGGTAGAAGACCGATGCCGAGCCCGACCTTCCGCCACACTCGTTTTCAATATGGAGTCAATATCCAAAGCAAAAGCTTACTGGACTTGCTGAAGCCTGAGATGCATTCTTCAAGAAACTCCAGTGTCAGGTGGGGTTCATTTGCTGCCAATGTTTTACTGATGGAGACGATAAATAATGTGTTGTTTGCGGGGATGCAGAGTCCAGAGGTCTCCAGCAACTGCCCCTCAATTTTCAGATTGAAGGTGCATGTTAAGGCACACAGGAGATTATAGGCAGCAGAGCTGAGGAAAAAGCAGAAACATTGATGTGAAATTAATAACTGTCCTAAAGGAAAATATTGTTTGCACACATCTCATTGATTGCAGCTATTTTTTCCCCTCAGTTGAGAATATTCTTTTACTGCTGTTCTCATTTCCGTCTATTTGAGAAACAAACATTACTTGGAATGATGGGTTACGTCAGTGAAAATGACTAGCACTCTTATCTGATTAAATGTTTAAGAAGGAACTGCAGATGCTGGAAAATCGAAGGTAGACAAAAATGCTGGAGAAACTCAGCGGGTGAGGCAGCATCTATGCAGCAAAGGAAATAGGCAATGTTTTGGGTCGATCTGACAATGTCTTATCTGGCATTGTCCAAATAATAAGATCACCGCTGCATACGTCAAAACAAGTTTGTCATACTTCCAAGCACTAACTCACAACTGTTAAAATAAATAAGGTAATTTTACCTCTCAAACTATTTTAACAATGTTCACTCCTTAATCAAGCACTTGGAGTAACTGGTAAGTAGAGGGAACATCGACAGACTCTATTGGGATTTTTTTCTTTCCCTGAACAAAATGGTTTCCATTTCTTTCTTCTTAACCATTTTTCATTGTATGAATACTTGAATCATCACCAACAATTGTTCCATGTGGCTAAATTGCACCCCCCCTCCCCATTGCACACATTATTGGACTTTTAGGTACCTTCAAAGCCCACAGAAACAGCTTAATTCCCAGAGCTATAGCGGCTCTGAACCGGCCCTGCTGAGTGCCCCCACTCCCACCTGGACTGTCTCCCTCAGATGGTCACATGACACAGTTTTTTGTTGTTGTTTTTTTTGACATACCAAATCTCATTGCACTGATGTGCTATGACAATAAAATATATTATTCTTATTATTATTATTAGAATAGGCAAAAGGAATGATTGGATAGCACTGTACTCATTATTGCTCTCCCTGCCTGTGTAAGTGACGGTAAGAATTTCATAATGAGTTGGGCTATCCAATTCTTGTTAACTCTGACGAAGCATGATAATTAAACCAGCCAAGACTTTCAGATACAATCTCATATTTGACAGATAGACAGAACAACATGCAACCAGAAAGATGCAGAGTTTCAGAATACGTTGTACACTTGTTGGGAATCAACCAGGATGTCCTTTACTGTTTCCCATCTTCAGAAGAGTCAGGTTCATAGCTCCCTGTTTGGGGTATTCACCCTTGCTGGTTCTGCTGAGTAATGCTGTGAATGCATATCAGTTCGTTGACTCCAATTCAACTGATACCTAATTACATCAACTCATACACTGGTTGCGTAAAACACACCTTTACGAATAAGTACTAAGCTGAAAATCAGAAACTGATCAATCATCTCAAAACTGCCTGATCAACACAAGAGCAACATTGAAAAATGGATGTAACATTATTGCAGGAAGACATTGGATTGTTTCATTAAAGCGAGGATATCAATTATTCATTCATCACTTGCTCAGAAATAAACTTTTTAGAAATTTATTCCAAAAGGGAGGAGAAATTGCATTGTGAGGAATAATATTATTTTTCAGGTGGTTTGCATAGATGCAACACATAGTCTCTTTTCATTCCTCAGAGAACCATTTTTGTCCCAATTTCCCAACAATCTTGTAACACACATCACTTTTTATTATTAATTCACAGTGCCTGCATCTTTCTCCTCATTTCCCAGTGCACTTTCCTTTCCCTTAATATCTGCACTGGCATCATCCAATTCATTTCCTCTTGTTTTCACTCAAATATTCACTCATGGGCACTTATGGGATAAGAATGGGCATTCTTATCTTTGAACAAGCACTGCAATCTCTCCAAGGAATATTGCTGTGTTTCATAAGTTCATGTCATAAGTACGTCATTCGGCCCATCAAGTCTACTCCACTGTTCATTCATGGCTGATCCATCTTTCCTCTCAACCCAATTCTTCACCACCCTATGACTAAAGAAATTCTACCTCATCTCCTTTCCAAAGGTACGTCCTTTCATTCTGAGGCTATGCCATCTGGTTCAAAACTCTTCCACTAGTGGAAACATCCTCTCCACATCTACTCTATCTAAGGCCTTTCACTATTCGGTAAGTTTCAGTGAGGTCTCCCCTCATCCTTCTAAACTCCAGCAAGTACAGGCCCAGTACGGTCAAACGCTCATCATACGCCACCTAACAGTAGTAGTGAAGTTGGGGATGGCATCAAACAGGAAATTAGAAATGCTTGCGACAAAGGCAAAGCAGTTATAATGGGTGACTTCAATCTACATATAGATTGGGTGAATCAAACTGGCAGGGGTGCTGAGGAAGAGGATTTCTTGGAATGTATACGGGATAGTTATCTAAACCAACATGTAGAGGAACCAACGAGAGAGCTGGCTATTTTAGACTGGGCATTGAGTAATGAGGAAGGGTTAGTTAGTAGTCTTGTTGTGCGTGGCCCCTTGGGCAAGAGTGACCATAATATGGTTGAGTTCTTCAATAGGATGGAGAGTGACATTGTTAATTCAGAAACAATGGTTTTGAACTTAAAGAAAGGTAACTTTGAGGGTATGAGACGTGAATTGGCCAAGATTGACTGGCAATTAATTCTAAAAGGGTTGACGGTGGATATGCAATGGAAGGCATTTAAAGACTGCATGGATGAACTACAAAAATTGTTCATCCCAGTTTGGCAAAAGAATAAATCAGGGAAGGTAGTGCATCCATGGATAACAAGGGAAATCAGGGATAGTATCAAAGCAAAGGATGATGCGTACAAACTAGCCAGAAAAAGCAGCATACCGGAGGACTGGGAGAAATTCAGAGACCAGCAGAGGAGGACGAAGGGCTTAATTAGAAAAGGAAAAATGGATTATGAAAGAAAACTGGCAGTGAACATAAAATCTGACTGCAAAGGTTTTTATAGATATGTGAAAAGAAAGAGATTAGTTAAAACAAATGTAGGTCCCTTGCAGTCAGAAACAGGTGAGTTGATCATGGGGAACCAGGATATGGCGGACCAATTGAATAACTACTTTGGTTCCGTCTTCACTAAGGAAGACATAAATGATCTGCCGGAAATAGCAGGGGCCCGCGGGTCAAAGGAGGTGGAGGAATTGAGTGAAATCCAGGTTAGTCGGGAAGTGTTGTTGGGTAAATTGAATGGATTAAAGGCCGATAAATCCCCAGGGCCAGATAGGCTGCATCCCAGAGTACTTAAGGAAGTAGCTCCAGAAATAGTGGATGCATTAGTAATAATCTTTCAAAACTCCTTAGATTCTGGAGTAGTTCCAGAGGATTGGCGGGTAGCAAACGTAACCCCACTTTTTAAGAAGGGAGGGAGAGAGAAAACGGGGAATTACAGACCAGTTAGCCTAACATCGGTAGTGGGGAAACTGCTAGAGTCAGTTATTAAAGATGGGATAGCAGCACATTTAGAAAGTGGTGAAATCATTGGACAAAGTCAGCATGGATTTACGAAAGGTAAATCATGTCTGACGAATCTTATAGAATTTTTCGAGGATGTAACTAGTAGCGTGGATAGGGGAGAACCAGTGGATGTGGTGTATCTGGACTTCCAGAAGGCTTTCGACAAGGTCCCACATAAGAGATTAGTATACAAACTTAAAGCACATGGAATTGGGGGTTCAGTATTGATGTGGATAGAGAACTGGCTGGCAAACAGGAAGCAAAGAGTAGGAGTAAACGGGTCCTTTTCACAATGGCAGGCAGTGACTAGTGGGGTACCGCAAGGCTCAGTACTGGGGACCCCAGCTATTTACAATATATATTAATGATCTGGATGAGGGAATTGAAGGCAATATCTCCAAGTTTGCGGATGACACTAAGCTGGGGGGCAGTGTTAGGTGTGAGGAGGATGCTAGGAGACTGCAAGGTGACTTGGATAGGCTGGGTGAGTGGGCAAATGTTTGGCAGATGCAGTTTAATGTGGATAAATGTGAGGTTATCCATTTTGGTGGCAAAAACAGGAAAGAAGATTATTATCTAAACGGTGGCCGATTGGGAAAGGGGGAGATGCAGCGAGACCTGGGTGTCATGGTACACCAGTCATTGAAGGTAGGCATGCAGGTGCAGCAGGCAGTAAAGAAAGCGAATGGCATGTTGGCTTTCATAGCAAGAGGATTTGAGTATAGGAGCAGGGAGGTTCTACTGCAGTTGTATAGGGTCTTGGTGAGACCACACCTGGAGTATTGCGTGCAGTTTTGGTCTCCAAATCTGAGGAAGGACATTATTGCCATAGAGGGAGTGCAGAGAAGGTTCACCAGACTGATTCCTGGGATGTCAGGACTGTCTTATGAAGAAAGACTGAATAGACTTGGTTTATACTCTCTAGAGTTTAGGAGATTGAGAGGGGATCTTATAGAAACTTACAAAATTCTTAAGGGGTTGGACAGGCTAGATGCAGGAAGATTGTTTCCGATGTTGGGGAAGTCCAGGACAAGGGGTCACGGCTTAAGGATAAGGGGGAAATCCTTTAAAACCGAGATGAGGAGAACTTTTTTCACACAGAGAGTGGTGAATCTCTGGAACTCTCTGCCACAGAGGGTAGTTGAGGCCAGTTCATTGGCTATATTTAAGAGGGAGTTAGATGTGGCCCTTGTGGCCAAGGGGATCAGAGGGTATGGAGAAAAGGCAGGTACGGGATACTGAGTTGGATGATCAGCCATGATCATGTTGAATGGCGGTGCAGGCTCGAAGGGCCGAATGGCCTACTCCTGCACCTAATTTCTATGTTTCTATGTTTCTATACCCAATCACTCTTGTAAACATCCTCTGGGCCCTCTCCAATGCCAGCACATCCTTCCTCAGATATGGTGCCAAAAACTGCTCACAATACTCAAAATATGGTCTGATCAGTGCCTAAAAAACCTCAGCATTACATCCTTGTTCATCCAAAAAATGAAAAACAGATAATCAATGAGTCATGGCTGGCTATAGTAAAAGAAGATAAACCATATTAATAATATCTCAGAGCAAACATTGGATGTATTCTGTGTTATATTTACTACATGTGTATTCGATGCAATTCAAAATGCCTTTTTATCTAATTCCACATTTATGTTTCCGAATTCGACTTTTCTCAGAATGTACCATCAACCATCTCTCATGGTGGTTCAGATGGATGGGGAATAATTGTTTTACCAGTTTAGTGACACCTGAGATCGTGCAACATTAAATCTGTTCCAGTCTCACCAACCATCAACTGGGTTGGGAGATTGCCACCTTCACGTGGTTCGCCCTGTTTCGACAATTGCAATCAACCCAGCGTACACAATCAAATAAGATCAAATAGAACAAGTTGTCCGACAACTTTAGGCTGTGCACGCCATACGCAAGAAGAAGCCATCAACTGAGAGGTTGTCTTTGAACTAATCATGCCTTCCTTTCTTTCTACGTGGCACTGTGTTTAACAAAGATATTTTAAAAAACTCTAACATTAGATTTAGATTAGATTAGGTTTGTTTATTGTCATTCAGACCTTTCGGTCTGAACGAAATTAAGAATACTTGAAACAAGTCAATGTTCAAATGATAAACAAAGAATTTAACTTATAGTAACTCTCTGGACATTGCAATACATCTAATACAGTATTTTTATAACGTAGAAATTACTTGTATTGATGCTAATGTTAAATGATTAAAAATTGAAACCTCAACCTTCCCCTTTTGGGTGGCAGAGGCAGAGCTGGTTGAGCCGCTGCCTCTCAGTGCCAGCGACACGGTTCGATCCTGACCCTGGGTGCTGTGTGGAGTTTGCACTCCCGCTTTGAGACCATGTCCCACCTCCAGTTTAAATTCCATTTGGAATATTTTGGAGGACCAAGAAACCAGGAACCAAGATGTGTTTTTCCTTCGGATACTTTGGTTTCCTTCAAATTCCCAAAGGCCTGCAGGGGTTGTCGGGTCATTAGCCTCTGTTAATTGAACCCGAGTGAAAAGGGAGTGGATGCGAAAGTGGGTAGCATAGAACTGGTGTGAACAGCGGATTGATGGTCGGTGTGGACTGGGTGGGCCGAAGGGCCTGTTTTCCCATGCTCTATTGGTAAACGAAACTGGTTGCTTCTAGATTTAATGGGCAATTATGGGAGCAGGTGAAACCAACAAACTTCTCATTTCCTAAGAATATTACGCAAGAACTGTGTGGGGCTTTCACATCTATCTCTGGCATAACTGTCAGGAGTGACAGATGCGGTCAAAGAAAAAAAAAATCCATACAGAAATTCACATCAGCATTAGAATTTTTTAAGAAGGAACTGCAGATGTTGGAAAATCGAAGATAGACAAAAATGCTGGAGAAACTCAGCAGGTGAGGCAGCATCTATGGAGCGAAGGAAATAGGCAACGTTTCGGGTCTCGACCCGAAACGTTGCCTATTTCCTTCGCTCCATAGATGCTGCCTCACCTGCTGAGTTTCTCCAGCATTTTTGTCTACCTCAGAATTTGAATTTAGTATTTTCATATACTTAAGGGGAGGGGGGGGGGGGGGGGGAGGGATTCCAACTATACTGAAATCTGCACCTCTTGTACTTTTAGTTTATTCTCTCACAGTATGAAGGGATCAATGTTAAAGGCAGCATTTACATTATTGTGGCCCTCGAGCAGTGTTTTAATATGTGGTTTGCAGCGCCAGTTTTTATTTGGCATCAAATCATCACGTGGGTTTCAATTTAATTGCTCCAATGCAAATCTCATTGCTAACAATAGTTTTTGGTAAATTCCAGTTTTGCTTAATGTTAACTGAATGTTGGCTCGTTAACTACCGTAGATGACTATCTCAGGATCTTGAGCAGAGGGCCACATCCGGCCTGCCGCAAAATTTTATCCGTCCCGCAGCAAGCTCAGGGCAGGACAGAGCGTGTGTCAGTTAGGCATCGAGACAATTCAAGTCGGGGAGCGTGGCGGCCCGGAACAGCTCTTAGTGTTGTTACCTAGCGGCATGTTCGTTGAATTAACCAATTTTAAATAATTTCTACTAACACTCCACTCCCCCATTGCCCCGTTCCTCCGCTCCAGTTGTTTAACCAGTTCCACAGTGCTCCACAATGTATCCCTCTTGAGATCATACCCCTGCCAACAATGGGCCTACCAGGGCACCTACCTGCCTAAGGTCATTTGTTGCCTGCCTTGTTTGATCATGGCCTTTTTTCGCCCCTAGCCCCCTCCCCCACCCCTACTTTCAGTCTGAAGAAAGATTTCGACCCAGAGATGCTGCCTGACATGTGTAGTTACTTCAGCACTTTGTGTCTATCTTTGGAATAGACCAGCATCTGCAGTTCTTTGTTTCTGCAGCTTCCTCACTGCTGTTATCAGACTATTGAATAATCAACGTCATTGTAGCCATTGCACTTAAAAACAATATCTGCACTCTGCAGTTGTAGCACTATATTTTGCACTGTTACATTTCTCACATTGCACTGTAGCATTTATGTATGGTTTGATTATACTATGATTCACCTGGACAACATGCAAACTAATCTTTTCACCGTGTACAAGACGAGAACACACCTTTACCAATAGCAATGGCATGGAGTCAAAGAGTGATGCAGTGTGGAAACAGGCCCTTCAGCTCAAGTTGCTCACACTGGCCAACATGTCCCAGCTGCACTAGTCCCACCTGCCTGTTTTTGGCCCATATCCCTCCAAACCTGTCCTATTCATGTACTTGTCTCTGTTTCTTAAATATTGGGCTAGTCCCTGCCTCAACTACCTCCTCTGGCACCTTGTTCCATACACCCACCACCCTTTGTGTGAAAAAGTTACCCCTCAGATTCCTATTAAATCTTTTCCCCTTGATCTTAAACCAATGTCCCTTGGTCTGCAATTCACCCACTCTGGGCACCTACGTGATCTATTCGTCTCATGATTTGATGCACCTCTATAAGATCACTCCTCATCCTTCTGCACTCCAAGGAATCACAGCCTATGCAACCAGACCCTATAGCCCTGGCAACATCCTCGCAAAACTTCTCTGTACCCTTTCCAGCTTGACAACATCTTTCCTATAATGTGGTGGCCAGAACCGAACACAATACTCTAAATGTGTCCACACCAACGTCAATATACAACTGCAACATGACCTCCCAACTTCTATACTCAATACTATGACTGATGAAGGCCAATGTGTCAAAATGTCTGACAATGGGGCTGCAAAAGAACTGACTCGTGATGACAAGAAGCTGAAGGAGGCAACACTCAGCCTCTCTACATGCTGTTGATGAAAATTCCCAGCTCTGCCCACTCACCACAGCCCACTGCTCCCTTCACTCAGATTCAATGAATCTTACTCGGATAAAAAAAAGAGACTTGATCAGAAAACATTTACATCAGTAAATAATAACTGTAGTGAAGAAGTAAGTTCACATTCACATCGTATGAAGTCTTTTCTTTCTGGGACTATGTAACCACACAGTGGAATTTTCAGCCAAAACTCTGTAAATCAGCAGTGTTACAAATCGGAGAATCCAAATGTGGGATAGCGTACCGTAAGCTTGGATCGGAGCTCCCAAGATTCAAAAGTGCTATGTTCAGCAATGTTCCTGGAACATCCTTTGGTCTTATTTTGGTGTGCTGCGGGATGGAGTCTGGCTGAGACAATTCCCAACGTGTCCTAATGTGGATGATAGATTGCACTATTGCCTCGCATTCTTGGTGCATGAATGTTAGTGGCGTGCCTTGATTGGCGATCGTCAACGTGAACTGGCTTTCGTCGACCAGGCAGATCTCCTCAATTTCCGAAGCGTAGTAAATGTCATTCAGAAACACGGACTGGCCAAGTACCCGGGTCCTCTCTGCCGATGTCACCTGGACTGCAGTGGATCCCACCTAATTTAGAAGGGAAAAGGTGGAGCCAAAATTCAGGATCAACAACAATGCAGATGGAAAATTATCAACACTGATTCGAAGCAGGATCATTTTTCAACAGCATAGTCCTTTTAAAGATACAGAGCAGAAACAGGACCTTTGGCCCACCGGATCTGCACCGATCAGCGATCCCCGCACTCTAATACTATCCTACACACACGAGGGCCAATTTTACAATTTTACCCAAGCCAATTAAATGACAAACCTGTACATCTTCGGGGTGCGAGAGGAAACTGGAGCTCCCGGAGAAAACGCACGCAGGTCACGGGGAAAACACAAACTCTGTACAGACAGCACCCATGGTCAGGATGGCGCTGGAAGGCAGCAACTCTACCGCTGCGCCACTGTGTCGTCCAGTGAAACAGTGTTTCGAGTATTGAACAAATACCACTTCATCAGGAGAAACAAATACTTTGAAGCAGAGTGGAATTCAACGTTCACAGTTGTAAAACCAAAGTAATTTGCTTATAATGGAACCATGTCTGCACTGCAGTATAGTTTTTAAATTCATCATGGGAACATTAGCATTTACTGTCCATCCCTAATGTTTCCTAAGACAATTGAGTGAACCACTTTAGTTTAGTTTAGAGATGCAACGTGGAAACAGGCTCTTCGGCCTACTGTGTCTGTGCTGACTAGCAATTCCCGCACACATGCAAGTCCTAATTTGGCCAAACTGGGTAACAATTTCCCTCTCTCAAGTATATTTGTGAACCAAATCTTGGTAGCTTACTCAGAACTCAAAACGCACCCCAGAAACGATAGCGCAAATCGAATCAGTTGGTAATAGAGGTCTTTATTTGCCAACACTAGGAACTGCAGAAGCTCTTGTACAGGAAAAGACTCTAAGTGCTGGAGTAGCTCAAAATGTCTCTGGAGAACATGGATGGGTGACGTTTTGGGCTGATTGTAGTAGAGGAGGAGAAAGCTGGAGGGGTGATAGGGGCGGGACAAAGCCGGGCAAGTGATGGGACGATACAGGTGAAGGGGGTCTTTTGACTGGTAGATGGTTGGGCAAAGGCTAGAGATGAAAAGACAAAAAGTACAAAATAAGGAGATAAAGATAGAAAAGGTGAGGCTTTTTTAATGTCTGCTGAAACACTTGATAGTAAATCCTCCACATTTGTGAATCCTACTCATTCGTCCACTGTGGAAATCTGGCCGAGCCTCTATGAAAGATATCTGCTCGGGCTGTATGTTGTTATGCTAGGAATCCGTGTGCAGCAAACATAGCTATTGAGCGTGTTGCTATAGAGAAATCTCTGGACCAGGGAGAGCTGCGACTCATACAAAAAAAAGAGGGGGCGAACAACTTCCATGTCATCCAAGCGGAGGTGGTTAGATTGTGATCCTGGTGTGTGAACACATGGATCAACCACTGCCTGTCCCCGGCAATGGCTTGCACTCAACAAATGCTGTCTTGAACCCCTCTGCTTTGAGCAGCTGCACCATTTTCCAAGGTCCACCAACAGCAGTCCACACAAGCAGCCTCTCCTCACCTTCCTATGGGCGATTCATTGTTGCAGGAGTGTTGATGGAGGGACTGACTCTGTGTGTTCCTGGTACAGAATACTGCCCATATTGCCCTCCTCTTTTTCATCGACTTTCCCTGTGCCCACCTGAAAGCACACCCTTTTATTTCCATCCATTTCACCCAATACCCTTCCATCGATATTCCTTCCTCTGGCTTCACAATTTGGTTAAAGTGCACATTGTCAGATCTTCCACCGCCCCGCAGTCAAATTGCTGCGTCGAGGCGATGTTGAAGCCCCCGCCGGGCGATGGAAGATCCTGTGGCTGGTTTTAGGCCGCGCCGGTCGATGAAAGGCCCCGCGAACGGGCCTCTTCAAGCCCCACGATTCAGGCCAGACAAAACTGCTGTTGCTGTTCTATATTTGTTGTGAAAGCCAGGACCAGTTTCTGCACATTTGAGACATCTGAAGGAATAGTTTCCTACCTTGATGGAGACCTTAGTGTCTTTATGAGCCAATTTTAGAGCATTGTGAAAGACCTTGAGATCCTCCTCCAGAGCAAGAGTGGCAGCAGGAAGCTTCTGATGATCTGGTTCAATGTGTTCCACAAGCTTACCAGGTGAATCAATGAAGATCAGTTTTTTGCTTCCCTTAAGTCCAGTCAGAAGCCGCTCGTGATACTTTGTGTATTCCCGCACCCAAGAGTTGCAATTGTAGATGTAGACTGCAGCCACATTCTCGTAGGCAGCCCCGGGGAAAACCACGAACCACTTGGAGAGAAAATCCGTTTTAAAGCGATTGCTTGGTCCTGCGTGGGTAAGGTCCACGACAATCTCATATGGCTTGGCATAATATGGCTTCAGAGTTAGGAGGACGTGATAGATGAGCAAATCACCATTTATCTGTCCAGTTTTAAACCTGCATGAGGAAAATAAAAATGTGATTAATTCCTCACTGTGTTGAATAACATTTAATTAAACAAGGAAATCCATTGCCTTCAAAACGCATATACATCACACACACAAACTGAGCCTTTTACCTTTCAGGCAGACCAACAAGGTGTCACTCATTAAGATCTGGAAATGGGCAAAACCTTTCCTGCAACTTATCGTGAGGATGAGAAGGGGAGCTCAGGCGTGACTAAGTGCCTCTTTACTCATGAAGAGTAGCTGTGAGTGTCTTTCTCCATCGGCTGAGAATGGGAAGCATGATTAAAAATAGAGCAAATCGTAGAGAAATAGAATCATACAACATGGAAACAGGTCCTTTGATCCAACTTTCCCGTGGAAAAGTTAAAAACTGATGATCTTTTACTGGGTTTAATTACACAAGGCAGGCACATATACAGATAAGAGGTACTAAAGCATATGAATGTAAATACTGTATACCTTTAAGTATATGTGGCTGAGGAGCTGGTGCAGGGGGCAGGGATTTAGATTCTTAGACCACTGGAAACTGTTTTGGGATAAGGGTGAATTGTACAAAAGGGACGGGTTGCACCTTAACAGGCGCGGGACCAGCATTCTGGCAGGCAGGTTTGATACTGCCAAAGATGGTTACTGCTACACTGGTGGGTTTAAACTAGATAGTGGGGGGAGGGGGCGAGAGACAAATTGGAAATACAAGGATGTAGTTAATGGGAAAGAGAGCATAGGAAAAGGTAAGAAAGACATTAACGGGACAGAAAGCTCACAAAAGGGATGGGAGAGTATGGCCAAGGTAAATAGGAATCGATGTGAAAGGCGAGGGGAGTAATGGATTAAAAGTATTATATATGAATGCGTGAAGTATAAGAAGTAAAGTAAATGAGCTTGAGGCTCAGTTGGAGATTGGTAGATATGACATTGTGGGGATTACAAAGACATGGCTGCGGGCAGATCGGGGCTGGGAACAGAATATTCAAGGTTGTAGGTCCTATAGAAAGGACAGGCGGGTGGGCAGAGGAGGTGGGGTAGCTCTGTTGGTGGGGGATGAAATTCAATCTCTTGCGAGGGGTGACACAGGGACTGACGATGTAGGGTTGCTGTGGATAGAATTGAGGAATTGTAAAGGTAAGAAGACACTCATGTGAGTTATCTATAGGCCCCCAAACAGTAGCCTGGATATAGGGTGAAAGTTGCAGCAGGAGTTAAAATTGGTATGTAACAAAGGTAATGCCACTGTGGTTATGGGAGATTTCAATATTCAGGTGGACTGAGAAAATCATGTTGGTTCGGGACTCCATGAAAGGGAGTTTGTTGAGTGCCTCTGAGATGGATTCCTAGAGCAGCTTGTATTGGAGCCTGCCAGAGAGAAGGCAATTCTGGATTTAATGAACCAGATTTAATAAGGGAACTCAAGGTAATGGAACCGCTCGGAGGTAGTGATCATTATATGATAAATTTTAATCTGCAATTTGAGAGGGAGAAGGTTAAATCAGAAGTGTCAGTGTTGCAGTTGAATAAAGGGGACTATGATAACATGAGAGGAGCTGGCCAAGGTCGACTGGAAAAGGATCCTAGCAGGAATGACGGTGGAACAGCAATGGCAGGAATTTCTGGGTATAATCCAGAAGATGCAGGATCATTTCATTCCAAAGAGGAAGAAAGATTCCTCCCAGCTCTCCCAGAAGCCTACTGTCTCCGCCTCTTCCTTTCGATTTCCTGCCCCCTCAGGGCATTTTTGTCTACCTAAAGGGCCTGTCCAATTTGGCCGTCATTAGCGCGTCACGCAGATGGCGCACAAAGATTTTGTACATCACAAAATCCTGCGAGTCCGCTCGGCACTGCCTATGTCATCATGCAAATGATGTTGCGTAAATTAAGTGCAAATGACAACCAAGTGGGACACGCCATTAAGATTCTAAGGGGAGTAAGAGGCAACCGTAGCTGACAAGGGAAGTTCGGGACGGTATAAAACTAAAAGAAAAGGCAAGCAGACTATGCGGGAAGCCAGATGATTGGGACACTTTCAAAGGACGTCAGAAGGTAACAAAAAGGAAAATACGGGGTGAAAGGATGAAGTATGAAGGTAAGCTCGCCAAGAATATAAAGGATAGTAAAAAATTATTTAGGTATGTTAAGAGAAAATGATTAGAAAGACAAATGTGGGTCCCTTGAAGGCAGAAACAGGTGAAATTATTATGGGGAACAAGGAAATGGCAGAAGTTGAACAGGTACTTTGGCTCTGTCTTCCCTAAGGAAGACACAAATAATCTCCCAGATGTACTAGAGGACAGAGGATGTAGGGAAACAGAGGAACTGAAAGAAATTTGCATTAGGTGAGAAATAGTATTGGGTAGACTGATGGGATTGAAGGTTGACATATCCCCAGGGCCTGATGGTCTGCATCCCAGGGTACTCAAGGAGGTGGTTCTAGAATCGTGGACGCATTGGTGATAATTTTTCCAATGTTCTATAGATTCAGGATCAGTTCCTGTGGATTGGAGGATAGCTAATGTTATCCCACTTTTCAAGAAAGGAGCGAGAGAGGAAACGAGGAATTATTCATC
The DNA here is from genome assembly GCF_028641065.1 of Leucoraja erinaceus. Lineage (NCBI taxonomy): Eukaryota > Metazoa > Chordata > Chondrichthyes > Rajiformes > Rajidae > Leucoraja > Leucoraja erinaceus. The sequence goes on along the minus strand of NC_073404.1, from coordinate 6,917,665 downwards.
AGTTAGCCTGACATCGGTGGTGGGGAAGATGCTGGAGTCAATTGTTAAAGAGCTAATAATGGAGTATCTGGATAGCAATAAAAGGATTGGTCCAAGTCAGCATGGATTTATGAAGGGGAAATCCTGCTTGACTAATCTTCTGGAATGTTTTGAGAATGTGACAAATAAAATAAATTAATGAGAACCAGTGGATGTAGTGTATTTCAGAAAGCCTTTGATGAGGTCCCACACAGGAGATTAGTGAGCAAAATTAGAGCACATGGTATTGGGGGTGGGGTATTGACATGGATAGAGAATTGGTTGGCAGACAGGAAACAAAGAGTAGGAATAAACGGGTCCTTGTCAGAATGGCAGGCAGTGATGAGTGGAGTGCCGCAAGGCTCAGTGCTGGGGCCTCAACTATTTACAATATATATTAATGATTTAGATGATGGGATTAAAAGTAACACTGGCAAATTTGCAGATAGTGTGGCAGTGTGAACTGCGAAGAGGATGATAGGAGGTTGCAGGGTGACTTGGACAGGTTGAGTGAATGGGCAGTTGCATGGCAGATGCAGTATAATGTAGATAAATGTGATATTATTCACTTTGGCGGCAAGAGCAAAGAGGCAGATTATCTCAATCGTGTCAGATTAGGAAAAAGGAAAATGCAACGAGACCTGGGTGTCCTTGTACACCAGTCACTGAAAGTAAACATGCAGGTACAACAGGCAGTGAAGAAAGCTAATAGCATGTTGGCCTTCATAATGAGAGGATTTGAGTATGGGAGTAAAGAAGTCCTTCTGCAGTTGTATAGGGCCCTGGTGAGACCACATCTGGAGTATTGTGTGCAGTTTTTGAGGAAGGACATCCTTGCTATTGAGGGAGTGCAGCGTAGGTTCACAAGGTTAATCCCTGGGATTGGCGAGACTGTCATATGAGGAAAGATTGGAAAGACTGGGTTTGTATTCACTGGAATTTAGAAGGATGAGAGGGTATCATATAGAAACATAAAATTATGAAAAGACTGGACGAGCAAGATGCAGGTAAAATGTTCCCAATGTTGAGGGAGTCCAGAATCAGGGGCCACAGTCTAAAAATAAAGGGGAGGCCATTTAAAACTAAGATGAGAAAAAAAATGTTCACCCAGGGAGTTGTGAATTTGTGGAATTCTCTGCCACAGGAGGCCATGATAGCCAATTCACTGGATTAATTTAAAAGAGCGTTAGATAGAGCTCTTGGTGCTAGCGGAATAAAGGGGTATGGGGAGAAGGCAGGCGCAGGTTACTGATTGTGGATGATCAGCCATGATCGCAATTAATGGCGGTGCTGGCTCGAAGGGCCGAATGGCCTCCTCCTGCACCTATTTTCTAACATCTAATATTAAAATAACTGTATTATGCGCCATGTCCTCGGATACATTCCTTCTGGGGGATTTTGCTGTGAGTAACTTGATTTTCATGTTAGGCTAAATAATAACTAGGTTTAAAAATCCAATTAGCCCTGAAGCTCTTTCAGCAGCCTCAAATGAAAGGTGCAGCGTGGAAAAAGGCCCTTTGGCCCAACTTGCCCACACTGGCCAACATGTCCCATCTATACTAGCCCCACCTGCTTGTGTTTGGCCCAAATCAGTCCGGTCCATGTACCTGTCTAAATGTTTCTTGAACATCGCGATAGAACCAGCCTCAACTACCTCCTCTTGCAGCTCCTTCCACACACTTTGTGTGAAAAAATTACCCATCAAATTCCTATTAAATCTTTCTCCCCTCACCATAAACCTATGTACACTGGTCCTTGATTCATCAACTCTGGGCAAGAGACTGTGTGTCAGTCAACCTGATTTATTCCTAATGATTTTATGCACCTCAATAAGATCACCCCTCATCACCCCTCATCCTCCTGCACTACAAGGAATAGAGTCCTATCCTACTCAACCTTTAGCTCAAGAGTCCTGGCAACATACTTGTAAATCGTGTTCCTTATGTTTACAAGCTAAATTGCCAACTGAATGAAAATGTTTTTTTTTAAATAAAACAGAGATTTTGCTGGACTGTAATCGTAACACTTCAATAATGTGTACATTGCCCCCTATGGTTGCCTTGGTTTGAAGGTTTGTTACACTTGAGATGCCAGAAAACTAAAATGTCATAACCACCTCACCTGGAATTTTTAAGGTCCAATCATTTCAATACATTTAAATGCAAAGAATTGTTTGTCCATCACCAGTTGCTCCTGGTGATTAACTGAATAAAATATCGGCATGAATAATATGTTCAAGAAGGAACTGCAGATGTTGGAAGATCGAAGGTACACTCAGAGTCTGAAGAAGGGTATCGGCCCGAAACGTCGCCTATTTCCTTCGCTCCATAGATGCTGCTGCACCCGCTGAGTTTCTCCAGCAATTTTGTGTACCTGCATGAATAATATGGTGTGGGCCTTTTCATGGTCTTAAATTTAATTTCCCATTCGGTGAAAGTTCCTTCCAAAACTCAAAGAATCTTCATCAAAAATGGTTGTTAGTTTGGTTTCGAGACACAGCTCTTGGACCCGCCTTGTTTACCGTTGATCACCCATACGCTAGTCCTCCGCTATCCCACTTTTTCATCCACTCACTACACACTCGGGGCAATCTTACAGATGCCAATTGACAAACCCAAACATGGATGGGATGTGGGAGGAAACCAGAGCACCCAGAGGAAATCCACGCTGTCAGAGGGAGAACGTATAAAATCCACAGAGACAACACCCAAGGTTAGGATCAAACCCGGGTCTCTGGCGCCAGCTGCGCCAGTTGTATTTTATGAAGGTTTTTTTTTGCTGGTAGTGGACTGCTCATCCGCCCAGCTTACCCGAGCAAAACTACAAAATGTAAATGGCACCACTTAACCTCAGTTGGAGTGAAAGCCACTTGATGTAATTTTTTGCATTAATCCACAGTTTCAGATTTTTACAAGTTATAAATATATTTTTCTTCCTGCTGCCATTGCCACATTGAGCCTGCTGGTACCTTTTCATACAACAGTCTCATTTCTTAGGAGAAATGTCTTAAGACTGTTAGCTGTAAAGTGGGTAATGGTAGGGAATGAAGTAACTGTACCTCAACATGGAGCATAATTCTCTCTGATCTGAATTACTGCCAGTGAAGTACCTACTCATTTAATTTCATTCATCCAAACAAAAAAACTAGAATTTCCAACAGGCTTTAGTCCAGATGGAAAAGGCTAAATCTCACTTAGAATGCAGAGAATTTTCCACGATTAGTTTGGTTTAGTTTAGAGATACAGCGCGGAAACAGGCCCTTCGGCTCACCGGGTCCACACCACCAGCGATCCCCGCACATTAACACTAGGGACAATTTACACTCATACTTAGCAAATTAACCTACAAACCTGTACGACTTGAGTGTGGAAGGGAAACCGAAGATCTCGGAGAAAACCCACGCGGTCACGGGGAGAACGCACAAACTATGTACATCCCGTAGTCGGGATATAACCCGGGTCACCGGCGCTGCAAGCGCTTTGAGGCTGCAACTCTACCGTTGTGCCACTGTGCTGCCCTATTATCCACCGTGCCACTCTATCACCCAGTATTATTCTGCAAAGATTTTTACCAACAGTAAAGTAACAGATACTTTAAGAATTATGCTAGATTTGACTCTTATACAACTTATAATGAATGCAAATGCACGGTCACTACCCTGTTGAGTCATTGGGGAGCCTGCATACAATGTGGGCCAAAAGCATGCAAATCAAAATGGACCAACATCATTCAACATGAGGCCGACACATCTGAGAGAAGTGAAAGGTATCAATTCTTGATGCTTGATCCTTAGCACCAGCTATCATAGTGCAATCCCAGTCAAGCCATTGGGAAAAAGTAAAATTGATTTATGATTACAAATACAGCGTTAAAAACTGGTCCTTCGGCCTACCGAATCCAATTCAGTCATCGATCACCCATTCACACAAGTTCTACGTATCCCACTCCCGGTACACGAGGGACAATTTACCGAGGCCATTCAACATAAAAAAACCTGCACGTCTTTGGGATGTCGAGGTAACCAGAGCACCCGAAGGAAACCCACGTGGACACAGGGAGAACGTGCAAACTCCACATAGACGGCGCCTGAATTCAGGATCAAACCCAGTTTTCTGGTGCTGTGAGACAGCAGCTCGACCAGCTGCGCTACTGTGCTATCATAACTTTATTTTGGTAACATTGTGCAATAGTTTTGGTTTGGCACAATATTATTTAAAATATGGCTTGCACATCATTTGGAAATTTTCCTTCACCCCTAAAAATAAAAACAGTAGAACTCCAAGAGCGCTTGGCTCATCAAGTTTCTATCTGGTTTTTAATCAACTTTTCTGCAAACTCATCCTTTTTTCATTGCTCTTGAACTACTTCTTGAAGAAATTATGGTCTCTAATTTAAGCACGAGTTGTGAAATTCCTTCATGTCATATTTCTTGTTTCACTGCTGTTTTTTGTGCCTGCATATGTGATGTTTTTAATGGTTTTTATTTGTGAAGCAGCAGTCGAATGCTTTGGTACCTCATGGTGGTACCTGCACATTTAGTAACTTAGGGAATAAATTTGGTCATTTACTATCAAAAGTAAGAAAGTAAATGTCATAACTCAAAAGGCCGAAAATTTCCTTGGTTCTTCCAGATAATTTGTGCACTCAATCTATGAACTTTGTCATTTTAGTTCCCAATCTTACTGTGTGGCTTAAGTCAATTAAATCATGTCAACTTTTACAATAAGAATCAACTTCTTTTAAACTTTTTGCTTCATAGTTGAATCCAGTAATTGGCCGTTGAGGGCAGACTTGATGACTATTATCCTTTGCCTTCCATTCTCACATTGTTTTCATTTCTTCCTGTAACTTCCAATTCACCTGAAGGTTTGATATTTAAACAAAGTCGACTCATCCTTCATCCATTTTTATTTTTATTTTTTAATTTACACTGGATCCCGTCCCAACGGGCGGTTGCGGGGGGGGGGAGGGTCTGCAGCATCACATACACACATTAACCAACCTCCCTTGATATTACATTACTATTATTAATTTGCTCCTTTTATCCCATCCATGCCCTATCCACTCATGCATAGCCCCCAGCTCACAGGCGCTTCTAGAGAGGGAGCGGGTAGAAAGAGAGCGGGGCAGATACACAGAGAGAGGGGCAGAGACACAGAACGGGGAGGGAGAGGGAGAGAGAGAGAGAGGCAGAAAGAGAGAGGGTGGGGGGGAAGGGGGGGGAAGAGGGATTCCAGCTTTCCAAAACAAAAATCTATCTTCAGGTGATTGAGAGAAATGTTCATGAGGCTCCTTTCTTGAAATGTCAAAAAACTCCATTTGCTGAATAGGAAATGTGTTAATCCTTTGTGGTTGACCAACGTCATCAGTGTCGAATGTAGTGTTGCAATGCATTCGCAGAAGGAAGGCTTTTAGCATTCCTTCATTACGATTTATACCAAGATCAATGAAGTCATTGCCTTGAACAGCAATTGGGCAAAAACTCTCTGCTTTGGACGACACTTCACCGAACTGATAAGAAGTCATCAACAACTTGTCGAAAAGGTAAATTACTGTTGCTGTAATCCTTTAAGCTCAAGACCGTTTGACATATTCAATCTTACAATCAGACCTTCTGAATGAGCAGAAAACACCGGGCATTCTCCTCCGATCTAACCCCCAATGATATTGGAATATTTTTTCATATTCGCATTTTGTAAAATGGGGGAAATTTCTGTTCTTACTTTCAGGTGAGACAAGCGAGAGAAAGATCAGAGCAGCTCAGGCTCGTGGTATTGCTAATTTGGTAGAAGCAAACCACAAAAGCTGCAGCTTCAGAATGGAAGCAGAAATATGGAAATGCAACTCATTTTTTTGATGCAATTTTCTCGATTTGAAAGGAACTTTTATTTCAACCATCTTGCTTGGTTTCTCTGCCCCGCAAAAAATCTTTGACCACGGTTTATTTTCGCGTCTTAAAATGTTCCAGTGATGCTAGTTACGAACATCAAATTTTGCTGGCCACTCTCCCTGGAATATTTCACCCAGTTCGGCGAGACTGAGTGTCTTCGACATTTAAATTTCACATTTGTGAAGTATAAAGTTTCCAGGTGTGGAGGAACTTAAATTTTAAACCATGTGCTGAACGTTTAAAAAAAACACGAACTGTAGTCGTGCATAGAACTAAGTTGCTGATGTTCACGACAATCAGAGGTCAATGATCCAGTTATCAGCTTCCTTGTAAATAGTCACAGTATACACAAGATGATACAACACTGTCATCCACATTCTGCCCAAACATCTTGGCCAAGTGTATTCTAAACAAAGAATCTACATTCAATTATAAAATCGCTACTATAATTTGATTTTCTATTTCTTTTGAAATGAGAATGGAAATTTTCTTCAATCCCCAGGTTTCAATGCTAAAGGGCCTGTCCCACTGTACGAGGTAATTCAAGAGTTCTCCGGAGTTCTTCCCTGATTCGAGCTGGTGTAATGTACGCAGCGGGTATGTAGTGGCTCGTACGAGTAAAAAGTTAAAAAAAATTTAATCACAAGTCTTCTTTTTACTCGTGGACATTTTTCACAGTGTTGAAAATATACGCCACAAGTTTACCAGATTTCCCCTGAGTACGTGACATCCACGAACTCCTACGGACCCGCTACGTACATTACACAAACTCAAATCAGGGGAGAATGCGGGAGAACTCTTGAATTACCTCGTACATTGGGATAGGCCCTTAACTGTTGGATGACCCATTGGCGTTGGGGGATGAGCTTTGGGACAAACAGCATGTTTTACTACCAAGTTTTAGATAATGCATTTTAAAAAACTTGCCTTAAAAGTTAGAAATATTATAATGGTGGAAAAAAGAGCAATTCTTCCATTTGGTTATATCCATGTCCGATACAAGAGATGTTGCCTCTATCCCAATCTCCAAAGGCACCAGTACAAAGGTTATGTTTAAGAAGGAGCAGCAGATGCTGAAAAATCGAAGGTAGACAAAAATGCTGGAGAAACTCAGCGGGTGCAGCAGCATCTATGGAGCGAAGGAAATAGGCAACGTTTCGGTCCCGAAACGTTGCCTATTTCCTTTGCTCCATGGATGCTGCTGCACCCGCTGAGTTTCTCCAGCATTTTTGTCCAAGTGCAAATGTTATGGACAGCTTTGTGCTGCGTTCCTCTCGTCGCTGGATTGAGTTGTGCCAAATTCCTTTATGGACTTTATCATCCATATAGATGGTGATAAGATTGTCATTTAATGTATCTCACAAGAGATGCCAGATTGAACAAACTTCCAACTTAAACACCTCTCCCTCCTGCAGCAAGTCTAAAGAAGTTCAAGTTCAAGTGAGCAAACTCACTTGAACTTGAACTTAAACCACTCTCTCTCCTGCAGCAAATCTAACGAAGGGTCCATATCCAAAGCACCGCCTATTCATGTTCTCTGGAGATGCTGCCTGAACCGCTGAGTTACCGCAGCATTTCGTGTCTATCAAGTTTAACCACGGTTCTCAGCCAGCAACGTGGCAACGGTTTTGTCCCTTTTAAAAGTAAGTGTGCATAATTTCCTCAACCAGCTGCTCAGGTTAGGTTCTGAGAGAAATAAAAAATTCTCATACCCCCTTTGTTGTTCGCAGCTTTTGCAGGTTTGCAGATAATACCAAGCTTCTTCCGGTGTGGTAGGGTGGGGTTGTGGTACAATGTAATGAAGAAAACAGGAGCAGGAAATGGCCACCTGGCCACTTAAAGTCTGCCCACCATTCACTGTGAGCTGCCTCAGGCTTCAACACATCTACCATGTCACTAAAGAGCGGCACAGTGCCGCAGCGGAGCGGTGAGCTGCCTTACAGCGCCAGAGTCCGAGTTCCATCCAGACTACGGGTGCTGTCTGTAGCTTGACCTAGCCTGCAGGACTCTCCACAGTAGAGAATCCTAGAGATTCACTACCCTCTGGAAAAATACATTTCTATGCACAGGTAACCTTCATTGTGGAGGTGGGGGTGAGGGACTTTGTCTGTTATTGCTGTTGTTCTTTAAAACTGTGAGGGGGATTTGCTCCAAACTCCTAGCGGTCACTTTGTTCAACAATGAGTTGTTTTCAAATACAAAGTTCTTTTTTAACAGCTAAGAAAGTATTTTTGTTACTGCAAGCTAAAAGTACTAAAGGCTGTTTTTACATTGTTTAACAGAGAATCACTGCACAAGTGTCGACTGAATAAATTGTTTGTCAATATCAATGGTCTCCACCAGTGTAACCAGAAGCCTGTGTAACCAGCTTGGTGTCCATACACTATAACCATAATCCATTGTAAAGAAGTCTGTAACACCGAGGGTATACGCTAACTCAGCTTTAAATAACTGGCCACTTGGGTAGTTAACAACCCTACAGTATGAACGTTGAGTTTCTCACACATTTCTCACCTCCATCTCCGGTCACCCTATTTCTTTCCCCTTTCCGCACACATCCCTCATCTCCAAGTGCCCCATAACCTGCTTATTTCCCCCCTCACTTCCCTGTGTGCGCTCTCCCCCACCGATGCACCCACTTCTTCCACAATTCCACCTCTCTTTATTCCTTCCCCTACATCCTTCTCTCTGGCTTGACGGTACGATGGCGTTACGGTAGAGCTACTGCCTTACGGCGCCAAAGGCCCGGGTTCGATCCTGACCACAGGTGCTGTCTGAACGGAGTTTCTACCAGTGCACTGCGTGGGTTTTCTCCGAGATCTTCGGTTTCCTCCCACATATCCAGGTTTGGTGATTAATTGGCATGGTATAAATATAAAATTGTCCCCAGTGTGTGTAGGGTAGTGTTAATCTGCGGGGATTGCTGGTCAGTGCGGACTCGGGTGGGCCGGGGGGTCTGTTCCCGCACTGTATCTCTAAATGAAACTACTTGCTGCACGGGTCTGTTAACGTTGTCACACACACCTCAAATCTCCTGTATTTCACTCATTTGCCATCTCTTTCTATTTGATTGTTCTTACTGAAGCGGAAGACCTCACGTCTAACAGCGCCAGAGACCTGGTGGCATTGATTGGCTAAAGTCAATAAAAGGATGTAATTTCTTAATTTATTGAAACAATCAGAATCTAAATGTTCACACATTTCACAGGAGTGCAATAGTGTTACATGAAATGAAGTCTCGGTCAGAACAGTGAGAATTTACAATAATTGAAGCGAGCAACACAAAGTCAGGAAATGCATTTGCTTCTCTGACTGTAAAGAGTTGCTAAAGCCTGCAGAGGTAGAGTGTAATTGGAGGAAAGAACGAGGTTAATGATCTCACACCTCTTTGTCGCAGTTTTCTAATTCTTCCGTTTAAAACAGACAGTAACAAAGCACAATTTTTTTCCCCATTGACAGGTGCGGACCCAGCAATGATGGCTCGACACTTCAAAAAGTCTTTCTTGGTAACAATTGGAATCTTGGTTCTTGCTCTCAACCATGTATTTGTGGCATCAGAGACTACTTTAGCAGATGGTTTCCCACAACTTGGCATCACTGAGGAAGAAAAAGTCACTGATGCTGCAGAACGACTTGGTTCAACTGAGAAAGAATACACCCCCGACGCTCCAGAACTACTCCATATCACCGGGGAAGAGTACGTTTCTGATGCTCCAGGCCTACTCGGTAGTACTGAGAAACAAAATGTTACTGATGCTGCAGAATTGCTCGGTTCCACCAAGGAACAACACGTTACTGATGCTCCAAATACACTTGGCGCCATCGAGGAAGAATACTCTACTGAGGCTCCAGAACTACTTGGTACTACTGAGGCTCCAGAACTACTTGACACCACTGAGGAACAAAATGCTTTCAATTCTGCAGAATTACTTAGTACCACCAAGGAAGAATACGTTGCTGATGCTACCGAACTACTTGGTACTACTGAATACTTTACTGAGGCTCCAGAACTACTTGACACCACTGAGGAACAAAATGCTTTCAGTTCTGCAGAATTACTTAGTACCACCGAGGAAGAATACTTTACTGAGGCTCCAGAACTGCTTGACACCACTGAGGAACAAAATGCTTTCAATTCTGCAGAATTACTTAGTACCACCAAGGAAAAATACTTTATTGAGGATGCAGAAATGCTTGGTACTAATGAGGATGGTACTACTGAGGATGGTACTAATGAGGAGGAATACGTCACCCACACTCCAGCCCTACTTGGCACCACTGATAATGAATACGTTAATGATTCTGAAGCAGTGATCGGTCGGAAAAGGGAAAGCAGAAGCTGCAATAAAGTTTACATTTGGTTAATTATCATAGGTATATTAACTGTCCTCTGCACAATTCTGCTGGTGTCAACAATTGCCTTTGCCTATCAGGCATCAAATCTTAAGGCCAGAATGGGAAAACGGTCAGTTAGAAGCAATTCTGACTTCATTAAAACAGGCAGTCTCTGGTCAAATGGCGCCAGGGAAGTGCCAGGAGATTCAGCAGACACCAACATCTTGCTTGAAGAAGTCAGGCCTTTGAAAGATGACGATGAAGCCAAGCTGCCAAAGAGCACCAAAGATGTTTAAGTCCAGAGCAGGCACAAAACCAGCAAAGCTAGCTGTTAAAGCAAGCAAAGCAGACCAACCTCTGTGGAAACTCATCGTTGATTAGCGAGTTTTAATGCGTTCATTTGTCACATAACTGCTCATTACAACTGAAAACTCAAAGAAATTCACATTCCATTTTTTAAGCGCCACTTCTCTAAATCCTCAGAAATAAACCACTTCCATTTACCACCTAGTGACGTGACATTCATGCATAATTACACCACTTCAAATTCCCACATCAATTGTAAGATTCATTCTGTACTGATAAAAATGCCATTGAAAGGGTAGCTGAAAAAGAAATCCCCAATTGACACGACAAATTTGCAGTCGTTTGAGAAGACAGGAAAGGTGCAATGGTAAATGAAGACTTATAACACACAATGACATTGTACAGTTGGTAGAGCTGCGGTCCGAGTTTGATCCTGACCTCGGGTGCTGTTTGTGCAGAGTTTACACTTTCACCGTGACTGCGGGCTTTCCTCTGGTTTCTTTCCACATCCCAAAGGCGCGCAGGTTTGTAGGTTAATTGGCCTTCTATAAATAGTCCCTTGTGTGTAGGGAGTGCATGCGAAAGTGGGACAACATAGGATTGGTGAGAACGGGTGGTGGATGGTTGGTGTGGACTTGGTGGGCCACAGGGCCTATTTCCATGCTGTGTCTTTTAAACAATCACTATTTTTTTTTAATCTATCTGCAATGTCCTACTTTTAAAGAAACAAGCATGGAATAAAGTAATATCTTTTATACAGAGTCTTACAAAATTCCAAACCAACTATTCGGAATTGAGCATGTGCATTACATCTTGGGGAAACAGTCGAAGAAACAAGAGAAATACATAAAAATTCAGCAGATTGTGGAAAGATAAGCACAGTTAATATTTCAAATTGCACAGCATTCATCATAGCTTTACAATGAATTTTCAGCATGGGCAATAATTAGTATTTCACAGTAAGACGGCTTTCATGCCCTACTTGCTCCAAGGAAGCGGAAATGGTGCCAATAGTGACGAGCGAGAACCTTTATTGGTATGCTATAGTGATATTATCTTGCTTGGGCCCAATGTGTTCTGCATTCTACATGCCTTCATGGATTCACTTGTTGGATCCGGCAGAAAGAAAGAAAACTGGACGATATTTGACCCAAAATAAATGAGAGATAATATTAGGGAGTTAACAATGTGTCCATTAACATTAGCATCCTTCAATGCATTCAGTAAATGTTTAAACAGAGTTTGATGGCCACACATTTCAACTCAAACCATAAATACTGCCAGGTGCTTTATTACTCCTTAATGCTACTCAAAGAGTATCACCATGTAAGGATATTTAAGCCCCTTCATTGTCTCCTAACAAAACCAGAACAACTCTGGAAAGATTAAGAACAAGTAAAATGTGTAAAGGGATGTTAACTTTTTGGTTATTGTGTCAGATCAACCTCAATTGTATTCAGTTCTGGGCACCATATTATGGGAAAGATGTCAAGCTGCAAAACGGCACAGAGAATATTTACAAGGCTGTTGCCTGGGCTAGAGAATCTGAGCTACAGGGAGAGGTAGAGTAGGCTGGGACTATTCCTTAGAGTGCAGTAGGATGAGGGACGATCTTATTGAGGTATATAAAATCATGAGGGGAATAGATCGGGTGGATGCACAGAGTCTCTTGCCCAGAGTAGGCGAATTGAGGACCAGAGGACATAGGTTTAAGGTGAAGGGGAAAAGATTCAATAGGAAACTGAGGGGTATCTTTCTCACACAAACGGTGGTGGATGTATGGAACAAGCTGCCAGATGAGGGAGTTGAGACAGGGACTATCCCAACATTTAAGACAGGTACAGTGCCCTCCATAATGTTTGGGACAAAGACCCATCATTTATTTATTTGCTTCTGTATTCCACAATTTGAGATTTGTAATAGAAAAAATGGGGGGCCTATGTATAAACACTGCTGCAATTTCTACCTGGTGAAACCAAAACCTATAAAAATGGCCTTTAATAAAATCTGACAATGTGCACTTTAACCACATGTGATTTTTTTCTATAATAAATCTCAAATTATGGAGTACAGAGGCAAATAAATAAATGATGGCTCTTTGTCCCAAACATTAGGGAGGGCACTGCATATGGATAGGACAGGTTTGGTGGGATATGGACCAAATGCAAACAGGTGGGACTAGTGTAGCTGGGACATGTTGGCCGATGTGGGCAAGTTGGGCTGAAGTGCCTGTCTGCACACTGTATCACTCTATGACTCTATGAAAATTCAAATGTCCACAAGGCCAGAAAAAAAATAGAGAATGTGCATGGAGCAAGCTGCCGGAGGAGGTAGGCAATGTTAAAGAAACATTTAGACATGTATGTGGATAGGGTAGGTTAGAGATATATGGGGCAACCACAGGCAGGTGGGACTTGTGGAGATGGGGTATGTTGGTCGGTATAGGGAGGTTGGGCTGAAGGGCCTGTTTCCAACGGCTGGGATCATGTGAAATATAAACTTTATCCTCCACACAGGCTGATAACGCATTACAAACATGGAACGGCACAGTTGCACAGCTAGCAGAGCTGCTGCCTCGATTGCCAGAGACTCAGGATCAATCTGACCTCATGTGCTGTTTGTGTGGAGTTTACATGCTCTCTGGATGAATGTGGGTTTCCATGAGCGTGGGTTTCCTCCGGCTGCTCCGGTTTCCGTCCACAAGACATACGGATTTGTAAATTGCTCCAAGTGGGTTGGGAATGATGGGAAAATGGGATAATGTAAAACGCGTGTGAATGGGTGATCAATGATCTGCCTGACTTGGTGGGCTGAAGGGCCTGTTTCTGTGCTGTATCGTTCAATTTAATCAAATGTTATTTCAAATTGAGGTCTCAACAAGTTATAGATAATAGAAGTAATTATTTTTGTATTTTTCCAATTTGAGCATATTGCATACGAATGTTGAAGATAAATAAATGAACTTTTAACTGCTCAATGACGAGTTTGGCTTTTGATGTGTAAGTTAGTTGAAAATTACAGCGTTGAGTAGAAAAATACTAGGTTCTGTTGCAGCTGTGATAACGAAGTTAGTCACTCATTTTTAGGAACGTGACTGTTGGCGACAACAGGTCATGTGATTGTTTGAGTCATTTAAGGAACCTGATCACTAGTGATAATGGGAACACTAGTTAGATAGAGCACTAGGGGCGAGCGGAATCAAGGGAGTGAAGGTAGGCACGGGTTACTGATTGGGGATGATCAGCCATGATCACAATGAATGGTGGTGCAGGCTCCAAGGGCCGAATGGCCTCCTCCTGCACCGATTTTCTATGTTTCCAAATCATTATTTCCCAGTTCCAAATAGGCATTACTTAATTTTGCCGACCTCAATAGAGATTAGGTTGGCATGAACTTGCATGTGTTTAAAGCATTTAGGTTATCAATGAGAGCACATAACACAGTGGCGCAGTGGTAGAGTTTCTGCCTTACAGCGTCAGAGACCCGGGTTCGATCCTGACTACAGGTGCTGTCTGTGCGGAGTATGTACGTTCTCCCGGTGACCTGCGTGGGTTTTCTCCAGGATCTCCGGTTTCCTCTCACACTCCACAGAGGTACAGGTTTGTAGGTTAATTGGCATAGTATCATTGTAAATCATGGACAATAGGTGCAGGAGTAGACCATTCAGACCTTCGAGCCAGCACCGCCGTTCAATGTGATCGTGGCTGATCATCCACAATCAGTACCCCGTTCCTGCCTTCTCCCCGTATCCCCTGATTCCGCTATCTTTAAGAGCTCTATCAAACTCTCTCTTGAAAGCGTCCGGAGAACCGGCCTCCACCACCCTCTGAGGCAGAGAATTCCACAGACTCACTGAAAAAGTTTTTCCTCATCTCTGTTCTAAATGGCTTACACCTTATTCTTAAACTGAGGCCCCTGGTTTTGAACTCTCCCAACATCAGGAAAAAGTATCCTGCCTCTAGCATGTCCAAACCCTTACTAATCTTATATCTTAATTGTTCCTAGTGTGTAGGATAAGAGCTAACGCGTGAGGATCATTGGTTGGTGCGGTGGGCTGAAGGGCCCGTTTCCGCGTTCTATCTCTAAGCTAAACTGTTCAGGGAATTAATTTTAGAATAGTGCTGGAACGTTATGTTTTAGCTGTTTGCTTTTTATTTTTTATTTTAGGAAAACGGCCACATATTTTACTCCATACTTAGGAAATGAACCCAAGAAGTGCATTTAACATACAAGGGGAATCTATTAGGTTGATTAAGATAACTAAGTTTGCCAATCAGTAATGGATAAAAGAAATATCAAATTTTCATTTTTCAGTTTTTTTTTCAAAATGTTAAAAATAATTTAGTTAAAATACTGGACCAGCACAGCACGTGTCATTCTGAAGGGGATAAAACAACATATTTAATAATTGGCACATCAATCCTTTGAGTAAAGGTGCTTTCCCAAGCTTTTCTTGTAGGTCCGAATTTTACATCAGAAATATTTTTCTTTTTGCTCAATGAAGAGCCTTGGGATGTTTTTCCATATTGATGGTGCTTTATTAAAACAATTTAAAATGCTGATAAAAGTGCTGTTGATTTGCAACACTTCTCATCAAATTTACACGTAAAAATTGACAAGGAATATAAGAATACTTGACGGTGCCATGACGGACTCGTCAGCCGAGCTCATTGCAATACTAATGGGCCTGTCCCACTTGGGCGACTTTTTAGGCGACTACAGGAGACTATGGCCACATGGTCACCACATGTTCGCGAGTGGTTGCCGGTGAGTCGCCTTCATGGTGGTGAGGAGTTCCGCATTCTCACAACTAGTCGCGGCTTCATTCTGGTCGCCGTGAATTTTTCAACATGTTGAGAAATTAGCGGCGATCAGAATGGAGCCGCCATGGAGAGTAGCGAGAATACTCGTGCCAGTGGAGGTCGTAGGTTTTCATAGGTTGTCGCCGGTGCTGGCCGGTGAATTTCATTGGCTCAATTCACCGGTCAGCACAGTAAACAGAAATTTTCAGAACCAAGGATAACCGACCGGTAATGTTAATCTCCGCCGAGCTTCACAACCGTGCATCTCTGGCCTCTTAAAAATTGTTTCCATTCCTTCTTCCCACCCCGTCTCCACCCCTCTTTTAAAGGACTTAAGTGACTCTGTACACTGTGCTTTCACTGTCTTAATTATAGCGCCAACCTTCCTGTTCATCGCGTGTGTGTCTGTATCACATTTGCTTTGCATCTTGTGAATTTCACTCAGACAGCGCTCCCCCCGCTTGCCCTGTACCCCGCCTGCATAACGGGCTGGTGAAGGAAGGTAGGTGTGTGTGCGTGTGCGTGTGTGTGTGTGTTTGTGCCTGTGTGTGCGTGTTCCAATCTGACAGACGCCGTTCCAGTCGCCGTTTTTTCAGCGACCTGCTTCGACTTGACAAGCGCCTGAAAAATCGCCTAAGTGGGACAGGCCCATGAGGATTACCAACATGCGAAGTGTGCCAAATTGACAAACAAGTAACCCAAACACATGTAGGTAGAGTGGCAAAGGCGGTGTAAGGTTTGTTTGCCTTCATTAATCAGTGGTTAAGAGCCAAGAAGTAATGTTGCAGCTTTATAGGGCTTTAGTTAGGCCATATTTGGAGTGCCGTGTGTAGTTCTGGTCACCCCATTACAAGGAGATGTTGATGCTTTGGAGAGAGTGCAGAGGTGGTCAACCAGAATGCTGGTTGGATTAAAGGACACCAACATCTTGCTTGAAGTAGTTAGGCCTTTGAAAGATGAAGATTAAGCCAAGTTGCTATAAGGAGAGGATAGACAAACATGAATAGTTTCTTTGGAACATCGTAGGTCGAGGAGACGATAATAAAATGATGAGAGACATAGATCGGGTAGACAGTCAGAAGCATTTTCAGAGGGTGGAAATGCCCAACACTAGTGGGCATAGCTATAAGGTGAGAGGGGGGAATGTTTAATGGAGATACATGGTGCAAGTTGCACAGAGTGGTGGAGGCCTGGAACGCACTGACAGAGATGGCGGCGGAGGGAGATACAATAGTGGTATTTATGAGGCTTTGGGATAGGCACATAGTAGTGTGGGGATTAGAAGATTATGGCTCATGTGGAGGCAGATGAGATCAGTTTAACTTGGCAGCATAGTCAGCACAAACATTAAGGCCCGTTCCAGTGTTGTTCTATTCTATGTTCCATCTTCCACTCGAAAACATAAAAGCCTCCTGAAAAGTAGATCTGCAGATAAATGTAGATGTAGGCTAGATGCGTATCTCCAGTGAGTGTGGGCAGCTAGCACACTTAGCAAGATCCAGGTCACGTTGTTTCCAGCCCAAAACAGACCAAAGCTGTGGTGGATTACGTCTGATGAATGAAGTAGAGCAATAAGTGTTCAATGAATGAGGAGTGATAACAACGGTGTTGAGTTTGCAATAGTCTTTTACACTCAGGGTAAATTTCAAACCTATCCATCCTTAGCATGAAAGCCCATGTATCAGCAAGATCAACTAATTAGACAAAGACCAATAGTTATTCTGATCATTCTGACTATAATTCCCTATATTAACCTATAGGAGCATAACTTTGTGTATATTCTTGGTGGCAAAACCTACAGCAAAAAATCAATACAGCAAGATATCCAATGTTAATGCAGACTTTAATATCCCTGTAAACACACTGCCATGAGTGATGGAGGCAGATAGGATAGTGGCGTTTAATGAATGGAGGGATATGGAACATTTCAGAGGAGATTAGTTTATTATGGCAGCATGTTCAGCACAGATACTGTGGACCAAAGGGCCTGTTTCTGTGCTGTACATTTTTTTTAAGTTCTCTGTTCAAAGAAACCACCTGTATGGTGACAAACAATGATTACACATGCAAGCACAGTACTTACAAGGTTAGTTGCTGTGCCATTAAAATTCACTTAAAACAAAATAGGCAAAGTTAAGAAATCCTCGGGTTTTAATTTTCCAATTGCAAAATTTAGATCAACAAATCAAACTGATATGTTTGATTAAAAAGGTAAATAAGAGGAGGGTTTATTGAATTAGATTGATGTGCTAAACCTAAAGGCTATAATTAGTGCAAAAATGGTGCAAATAATTCAACTGTTGGAACGGCTGATATTTTGACAACTGTAGGGGTGGGGTGGAAGGTTGCAACCTTCACGTGGTCCGCCCTGTTTCGGCTAATGCAATCAACTCGACGTGCACAAACGGAAGATCAAATAGAACAAGTTGTCCAACAACTTTAGGCTGTGCACGTCACACGAAAGAAGAAGTGGTGAACTTCTCCTAAAGGGCCTGTCCCACTTACGCGACTTTTCAGTAACTGTCTTCGACCTTCAAACTCAGTGGCACTCGCCTGAAAAACCGTGAGCTGGATCGACTGTCAGCGATGAAACCGCGAGCTGGACCAACCGTCAGCGCGCACACACACACACACACACACACACACACACACACACACACACACACACACACACACACACACACACACACACACACACATCGCAATGGCAGGGGCCAGGGAAAGCAGGGGGAGCACTGTCTGAAAGTCACACGGTGCAAAGCCAAGTTGATACTTGCGATGAACAGGAAGGTAAAAGACGGCTGGCACAGTGTACGGTAAGTCCTTTAAAAGATCGTGGGGGGGGGGGGGGGAGGAGAGAAGCCAGACAACTTTTAATAAAGTTTAGCAGGCATTTAACAGTACTGGTCAGTTTTCCTTGGTTCTGAAAACTCGTGCTTACATTTTTTCCCCCAATGAGCCAAGTAAAATGCCCGGTCAGCAAAGGAGATTGCCTACCTATAACTACATGGCAACCCTACTACCACTGCACTACAAGTTCAAAAGAACCATGCCGATGAATCTTTACTCGTGGAAATATTTTCAGTATGTTGAAAAATTTTCCTCGACCAAACTGGTCGAGTATGCGGGAACTTCTCTCGAGCATGAAGGAGAGTTACAGTGACCTCCCAGGACCACGTGTCAACCATGCTGCGAGTTTGTGGCGAGCACAAACTCTTCTAAACTCGCAAATTAGCTCACTATCGTGGGACAGGCCTTTAAATGTGTAGAAATAAACTGAAAATAAAACCTTTTAATAATTTTTCCAAAACTAGTTGGACTTCTGCTTATACCTGTACATTTCTAAGCAATTTAGTAAAACTGTTGAACCTCAATCACCTTTATTCAATAACCAAGGCCACTCCAAACTATGTTAAAGAGCTGCAATAAGCATGCGCTGTTCATATGCAGAGACTGGGCTACAAATTATTTGTTCACTTATCAAGAAACATACAAGGGCATTATATGAAACATTTACAATGAACCACCAACTAACTGCTTCTGGTTCACAACACTCCCCACTTTTCCACTATCTGTGACAGTAAACGTCCACCATGAGATCCAAGAGAACATCAGTAACCTTATGATCTTAGAGCATACAACAGCAGAGCACAAGAACATGCCTTTCGGCCTACAATGCCTTTGCAGAACATGATGCCTAGATCATACTTATCTACCTGCATATAACCCATATCCCTTTGTTCCCTGCATATCCATGTGCCTGTGCAAAAGTCTTTTAAATGCCACTATCATATCTACTTCAACCACTACTTCTAGTATGCCAAGAATGTCTTTCACCATTTGAGCAGAAGTGTTTTTAAATACCAAAACCTCAAACCTGGCACTCATGGTCTACACTTCAGAGACATGGGCTCCCAACAGCAGGCCTTTTAATATACAGGACAGATGTCAATGGCGCTGCCACTAAAATCCTTCATAACCACTAGCAGGATAACCAAACCCTGATCACCAATTCCACAGCATTTAAGATCTAACTCCACAGCAAGCTACAATGAGCCTACTCAACAATATACACCAAAAACAGATATACAAGATTTTTCACATTAAGAAACTATCAGATGGTGAGAGGAAATGCTTTCAGGATGTTCTCAAACTCCCCATGAAAAGTCTTATTGATTCATGGAAATCCTTTGCTGTGGAAAATGGAGGAGCAGTTTCCCAATTTAAATCACACAAGGAGAGCACCATTTCCCCTGCAATCTATCCACCCAACCACCGTGTCAGGACCATCTGTTCCACATCTGATCAGGTCTACAGATGACCAGTTGAACTTTTAGCCAGCTCACAACACGCTGCAGTGAAAGGAAGCAATCCTTAACCCAGGGAACTGCTGCAGACACAGGGATTGATTACATATAAACAGAAAATGCTACACAGAAGAGTCCGGTAGCATCTGAGGAGAGTGGTCTATTGTTTCTGTTTCAGCCCAACGACCCATCATCAGAACCAAGAGAAAAATAACTGCATTTCCCACTCCATAGATGCCGCCTCACTTGCCGAGTACTTGTAGCCCTTTCCGCTTTTATTTCAGATTTACAACATCTACTTTTTTTTTGCTTCGAGGTTAGTTGCAAAACTGCCTCCTCTTATAAATGAATATGTAAATGAAGAGGTCTTGAAACGTGGTGACTGCACTGCCCAATTTTTTGCTGAAAACATTCTAAACAGAAGATCCCATTAGACGTTTTCAAGTTTTTGAATCATTGGCCTTGATCCATTTTTATTTACTAATGTAAGCAGGGATCGTGGCAGCGAGATGGGGAAAACAACCACTGCGGAATAAAACAATGGACAATGCGCGTCTCCTTCACAGATACGTGGTGGTCGCTACATAAAGGATCAGTAATGTCTGGGAATGTTAGAAAATAGAAGCAAAGAGATTGATAATGACTTAATCGGAGGAGAGAGCCTCCAGCATTGACTGTTTGCGGAATTCTAAATCGGGAATTGTTCGGGAGACATCTATAGCAATGAATAAGCACGACTACAGGCTGGAACCAGGCGAGCATGAGCTCACAGTCTCAAAGGCAGAACAAATGGAAAGCGGCCAGCTGGCTGCAGTGTATTCAAAAAACAACAAAGTCCACTCCAAGACATCTCCATTGACACCCAATGGCAGGCAAAAAGAGCTGTCCATTAATGTGATAACAGAGAGTCTAAGCCAAAACAGAGAAATACCTAAACAAGGTGGCCCAGTCATGAGACTATCAGACTCACCTGGGGAATAAAGTTACTGTGTAAAGTGTCCGGAGCATTCAGTTCTACGCTCCTTCATTTTTGAATGGCCTACAGTCTGTGACTAGGAAAATATACAATTAGTGATAGTGATAAATGATGGCAAAAAAAAAAAAATCAATGGAGGTAAGTGATAAATGGCAATAGGACCAAGATAGTTGAGCCTGACTGAACTAATAATGAACACAAAGTGCTAAAGTAACTCAGCAGGTCAGGCAACCTCTCTGATGAACATAGATAGGTCCCATTTACGGTAAGGACATTTGGGAGTTCATCTGTTACTTGCAGCATCTTGCAGGTTCACTAAATATAGTGGAATATGGGAAATGAATGTTTTCCACATTCATTATTTTGTCTTAAATGGAGTTACAGTGCCATGTAGAAGATTGAGGCGTGCAGTGTGTTTTTAAATCTTAAAGGAGACAGAAAAATGCTCATCTGGATTTAGACACCTGAGATAATAACTTAAAGAAGCCCTCCATTTAATCTCACATTCCCATAACTTTGCAAAACAAGGATTAACAATTTTCATGCGTAGGAAAGAACTGCAGATGCCAGTTTAAATCAAAGATAAGACACAAAATGCTCAAATAACTCAGCATTTTTGGAGAGAAGGAATGGGTGACGTTTCGGGTCTGAAGAAGGGTCTCGGCCCAAAACGTCACCCATTCCTTCTCTCCAGAGATGCTGCCTGTGCCGCTGAGTTACCCTAGCATTTTGTGGCTAACAATTTACCTGATGCATATTTCACACAGAATGAGAAATACAGATTTTTTAAAGATGTTTTGAATGAATGAAATCTTCCAGTTCAAGGTTCACACCTGCTGCCTCAAAAAGCCACACGGAGACCTACACCATGGCAGTTCTTTTAACTGAAGATAAACATGTCCAGGTTCATCAGCTAAGGGATTTAGCAGCTCTGTCGCTCGCCTGCTGTTGTTTTGTTTTTTGAGTAAAAAGGCAGCCAGTGCATCATCGGAGACCTCACACCGATCCCCCCCTCCTGGCCGAAAATTTTTCTCATATATACCTCAGCCATGTCAGGAAGGGGGTACAAGACTTCGTTAAAAAACTGAAAATGTCCAGGTTCAGGAACAGCTTCTTCCCTACAGCTATCAGGCTATTAAACACTACAACCTCAAATAAGCTCTGAATAACATAGACTATTCTTATTTGTCCAAAATATCGTGAATTATCGCGTTTGCTGCTGAATTTCATCAAAAGTAAGGAATTATTAACTTACTTTTGATTTCAGCGAGCAAACGCGATAATTCCCGATATTTTGTGTGCGCACGGCAAATGTCACGTCATTTGCTAGGTAAGTGTAATTATACTTTCTATCTTTTTTTTTGCCTGAAAATTTTTTTCTCTCACCTCACGTTTCAGCTAATAATTCGGCCGTTCTCCATGTTTTTAACGGGTGGGAAAGTGCGTGTTTCCCCATTCACTAACATGTACCGAACTGAGATATGTCCTCCAGTTAAAATTTTCGGTCACGTGAGGGGGGATCTACGCTCATTTGGCCTTTGGTGAAATCACCCTATACACACTGAACTTTTTTCTCTCTCACGTTTATCATATTGTTTACAGCAGGGGTCGGCAACCTACAGCCTGGGCCAAATCGGGCCCATAAACCAATATCATCCGGCCCGCAGGTGTTTTTTTTTTCCTCAATCACCTGGCCCTCAGACTTCCGTCATCACCAGTACCTGGAATGTTTAAGAAAGAACTGCAGATGCTGGAAAAATTGAAGGTAGAAAAAAAGCTGGAGTGAGTTTCTCCAGCATGTTTTTCTATCTCCGGTACCTGGAAGGTGATTTGGCTGTACCGCATCCTGTGGAAAGCCGCCGGCACAACCCTGCACCTTCTGTGTCTGGGCTTCACTTTGGGGATCGGGGTTGTCAGTAGGCCGGGGACAAGAGAGTATGATATTTGAGCTCAGTGCTCTTGGTGGCGTCCTCGAAGGGGCGGGATCTATGTGAATACGTGATTTGATGCCTGCCATCCAGGGCGGGATGGGGGTGGGATCCATATATACATGTGATAGATATGGCCCGCCATCCGCTCACAGACATATGTCCTGGCCCCTTGGCAGAAAAGGTTGCCGACCCCTGGTTTACAGTGTACTATGTTTACATATTCTGTTGTGCTGCAGCAAGTAAGAATTTCATTGTTCTATCTGGGACATATGACAATAAAACACTTTTGACTCTTGACACAAAGCTGAAGTAACTCAGCGGGACAGGCAGCATCTTTGGAGAAAAGGAATGGGTGACGTTTCGGATCGAGACCCTTCTTCAGACTGGTTGGGGATAAGGGAAACGAGAGATATAGTCGGTGATGTGGAGAGATAAAGAACAATGAATGAAAGATATGTCAAAAAGTAATGATGATAAAGGAAACAGGCCATTGTTCGCTGTTGGAAGGGTGAAAATGAGAAGCAAGTGTGACTTTGGTGGGGGAGGGACAGAGGGAGAGGGAATGCCGGGGCTACCCGAAGTGAGAGAAATCAATATTCATACCACTGCCCAAGCGAACCGACGTTGACCTACCTATGAAATGTTTGCTAATCCATTTGTTTTCTTATGAATACAGCACAATTAACACTGCCTTAAAATCACACATTTTCTAACAAAATATGCACAAAGCTGTTCTTAACAGCCGACCTAGCTATTAGTGGGAATGCTCAGAGGTCTGCTTGGGTTTAAGATTAAAACCCAGCATAAACCTGACACAATCAACCGTCCCGGGAAAAAATCTTGCCCCGCTGCATATTGGAATAGGTTTTTTACACAGGGTTGGGGAATCAAAAACCCGAGGACATAAGTTTAAGGTGAGAGGGAAAAGATTTAATAAGAAAGTGAGGGGCAACTGCTTCCCCACACAGTGGGTGGTGGGTATATGGAACGAGCTGCCAGAGGAGGTAGTTGAGGCACGTATAAGACACCATTTAAAAGACATTTGGACAGGTACATGGATAGGAAAGGTTTAGAAGGATATGGGCTATACACAGGCAGGTGGGACCAGTGCAGATGGAACATCTGGGATGGCATGGGCAAGTTAGGCTGTATGAGTCCGTATATACGTTGATAATGGACATGAACAGAGGGCCTTGATGGGAATTTTAAGCGAATCATCCTGATTCGGATAAGGTATTGAGCTTGGTTGCCATAACCCAGCCTGACATACACCTCAATGTTTTAGCAGGATGTATGCCTGACCTACATTTGACACACAAAGTTAGATTCTGTTGGTTTTAGATTGCATGGCTAAACCTTTATGGTTTGGTAACAGGAAGACACGTATTAACATTACTCTAATCTACCACTAAGAGGTGTGGTTGAGCATTTAGTGCCTGAGAATTGTCTCCCTCTGGTTGAAATTCATGTCACCATAAAACATGCAGTTGAAACACGCTCAAGGTTATATTTAAATGCATAAAATATGAAATACTGGATTAGTCAATCCAGAGATTATTTTATGACAGTGGGTTTTCAAACCAATGGCAACCAGTGTTTAGAGTTTAGAGATACAATGTGGAAACAGGCACTTCGGCCCACTGAATGCACGCCAACCAGTGACTACAGGCCCATACACTAGTCCTATATTATCCCACCTTCCCATTCATTCCCTGCACATTTGGAGCAATTTACAAAGCCCCACACCAGTTCCACGCTATCCCACGATCACATCCACTTCCTACACTCTGGAGGTAATTTACAGCGGCCAATTGACCTACAAACCCGCACATCTTTGGGATGTGGGAGGAAACTGGAGTGACTGGAGGATACCCACATGGACACAGCAAGAACTTGCAAACTGCACATGGACAGCACCCAAGGTCAGGATCAAACACAGGTGTCTGTCACAGTGAGACAGCAGCTCTCCCAGCTGTACCACTGTGTTACCCACAGTGCAAAATAAATTATGAACAAATACAAGATGTAACTTTGTAAAATCTGAAACAAAAATAGAAAATGCAGGATATGTCCTATCAGAACCCAATAAACACTGATGTGACTCCAGGTTCTTCAACTAACAAATGGACAGGCAGATAGGAAGATGTTCCCGATGTTGTAAAATCTGAAACAGCTTAAGGATAAAAATCCTTTAAAAACCGATGCACAGAGAGTGGTGAATCTCTGGAACTCTCTCAGGGAAGGCCAGTTCATTGGCTATATTTAAAGGGAGTTAGACTGATGAGACTCCAGGTCGGGATACTGAGTTGGATGATCAGCCATGATCAGAGTTCTTGTGCAGGTCGAAGTGTGGCCTACTCCTGCACCTAATTTCTATGTTTCTCTTTCCATCGATGCTGCCTGGCCTGCTGAATGTCTCCAATATGATTGGGGTTTTTTTGTGGGGGCTGTCGAGTTTTAAGCATCTTTTGGACAAAGTCCGCAGAAATACAAATATCAGTTGAAAAAATGTCGATGCCAGATTGGTTCAAGTTAAAAAAAAAGAGTTGGAAAAAAACCAAGGAATTATATAATGTTTGCTATTTTAAAAAAAAGAGTTGGCCTGATACTTCGTTCAATAGCACGGGCAGCCTTCAAGGTGAAATGTCACCAAAACATTTTTGCAACCTAACTCATGTATGATAGGTAGACACAAACTGCTGGAGTAACTCAATGGATCAGGCAACATCACTGGAGAAAAAGAATGGGCCATTGTTTATTAAGCATATAGAGATGGGCGGCTCGGTGGCGCAGTGGTAGAGTTGCTGCCTTACAGCATTAGAGACCCGGGTTCAATTCCGACAATGGGTGCTGTCTGTACGGAGTTTGTACGTTCTTCCCGTGACTTGCGTGGTTATTCTCAGAAATCTTCGTTTTCCTCTCACACGCCAAAGACCTACAGGTTTGTAGGTTAGTTAGCTTGGTATAAATGTAAATTCTCCTCGTGTGTGAAGGTTAGTGTTAATGTGCGGGGAATTGCTGGTCGATGCGGACTAGGTGGGCTGGAGGGCCTGTTTCCGCGCTGTATTTCTAAACTAAACAAAAGAGCATAGTCATTTAATAGTGTTACTTTTAATCCCATCACCTAAATCATTAACATATATTGTAAATGGTTGGGGCCCCAGCACCGAGCCTTGCGGCATCCACTCGCCACTGCCTGCCATTCTGACAGGGACCCGTTTATTCCTACTCCATTTCCTGTCTGCCAACCAATTCTCTATCCATGTCAATACCCTACCCCCAATACCATGTGCTCTAATTTTGCCCACTGATCTCCTGTGTAGAACCATATCAAAGGCTTTCTGAAAGTCCAGATACACTACATCCACTGGCTCTCCTTCATCCATTTTACTTGTCACACCCTCAAAAAATTTCAGAAGATTAGTCAAGCAGGATTTCCCCTTCATAAATCCATTCTGACTTGGACCAATCATTTTAATGCTATCCAAATACGTCGTTATTACTTATTTAATAATTGACTCCAGCATTTTGCCCACTACCGATGTCAGGCTAACTGGTCTATAATTCCCCGTTTTCTCTCTCGCTCCTTTATTGAAAAGTGGAATAACATTCGCTACCCTCCAATCCACAGGAACTGATCCTGAATCTATAGAACATTGGAAAATGATCACCAATGCGTCCACAATTTCTAGAGCCACCCCCTTGAGTACCCTGCATGCAGACTGTCAGGCCTTGCCGATTTATCAGTCTTCAATCCCATCTGTCTACCTAATACTATTTCTTGCCTTATGTGAATTTCCTTCAGTTCCTCCATCTCCCTGGATCATCTGTCCTCGGGTACATCTGGGAGATTGTTTGTGTCTTCCTTAATGAAGACAGACCAAAGTACCAGTTCAACTCTTCTGCCATTTCCAAATAATTTAACCTGTTCCTGCCTTCAAGGGAGCCACATTTATATTTAAGGAAGGAATGTGCAAGAAGGAACTGCGGATACTGGTTTACTCCAAAGATAGACACAAAATGCTGGAGTAATTCAGAGGGACAGGCAGCATCGATGCCAAGAAGGAATGGGTGACGTTTCGGGTCGAGACCTTTCTTCAGACTGAGAATCAGGGGAGAGGGAGACAGAGATAATGAAGGGTAAGGTGTGAAAACGAGACACAGAGGATGTTGCAGAACTCTCGGCGGAGAGAGAAGGAGAACTTCTTCAAAGTAGGCATACCTTGAGGAGATTTTGCAATGGAGCAGACAAAATGCTTCGGCATATCAGTTTTCAGACAGAGGTAAACCTCATTTAACATCATGCAGAGTTATTCTGGTATCCATGAAGATTTGTTTATACTTACAAGGGGAGAACTTCAGTTGTCAAAGTAACAAAGACTGCATTCAGTATTAAAGGCATTATTTTCCCACTTAATCTATACACCTGACAAACTAAACATCGCATACCATGCAAAACAAAGAAATAGTGCTAACCCTGCACTTCAATCACACATTTCCCTTGTTTCTTGCAAACAATTACTTATTGAGCAATGGTGTTAACGCGGCTTGCTAAACACATTGCATAATCTGCTGACAAAAAAATGTGTGCTAACGAAATTCAATGCGACGAAAAACCAGAGCTGTATCCATCAACCAATCATGGCAATGAGGATGAATGAAAAACTAACGATACAAACCACTAAGTGTAAAGAGTGGCCTTACCAGAACAAAAGGGGAAAGAAATGGATCCATTCAGCATTTCAAGAAGCTCCCTGGATAGAACAGCAGTACAAAGACAAGGTGGCGTAACATTGCTTAACATGTTTCTGGTCTAAGCCACTTTCTGCTAGGCTGGTAAAAATAAGGGCGAGTTTGGTGGTAAGGGAAGACTGTAAGCTCGTTGCTCCATCTAAACATTTTCTCATGTCATGATGTCAGGACAATAAACCAGCACTTAACGTCAGCAAGACAAGGGAGTTGGTTGCTCTTAAGGACGTTCAAGCTTTCAAGCTTTATCTTGAGTAGGATTTCGCTCTTCGGGCGAAAGGAATTAAGTGATATGGGGAAAAAGCAGGAACGGGGTACTGATTTTAGATGATCAGCCGTGATCATATTGAATGGCAGTGCTGGATCAAAGGGCCGAATGGCCTACTCCTGCATCTATTTTTCTATGTTTCTATCATCATCCAGAAGGTCAGTGGAGAGAAAAAGGAGACAGGCAGCCTTGACAATACTTCCAATTTTCCTGATGCAACGCTCCGTGAAGATGGACTGGATGGAAGGAAGGAGCAGATCTGTAATGGACTGGGCCATGGTTTGGTTGTTGACCTGAGGAAGTGAACACAATTCTTCCCTCGTCAATGGAGCTGCTGCAGAGATGGTCGACAGCTTCAAATCTCTAGGCAACCACATTACCAGCAACCACACCAGGAACCTTCGCACTGGTGATCCTTAAACATATCCGCGCATCGTTTCCTTCGATATACCAGAAGATTCGGCATGTCCATAATGATTCTCTCAAACCAGTACAGATGCGTAATGGAAACTGTGCGAAAAGGATGTATCTCAGCCTGAAATGGCAACTGTTCTACCCTTAGCCACTAGATGATGCAGAGAGCCATGAACATGGTCCAGTCCATTACAGATCTGCTCCTTCCTTCCATCCAGTCCATCTTCACGGAGCGTTGCATCAGGAAAATTGGAAGTATTGTCAAGGCTGTCTGTCTCCTTTTTCTCTCCACTGACCTTCTGGATGATGATAGAAACATAGAAAAATAGATGCAGGAGTAGGCCATTTGGCCCTTTGAGCAAGCACTGCCATTCAATATGATCACGGCTGATCATCTAAAATCAGTACCCCGTTCCTGCTTTTTCCCCATATCACTTAATTCCTTTAGCCCTAAGAGCTAAATCTAACTCAAGATAAAGCTTGAAAGCTTGAACGTCCACATCGAAGAGCAAGCAGCTCCTTCCCCACTTCTATCTGACAACTGAACCAATCACCTCTTTATAGAAATTACTGATGCTTGTCTGTCAGATCATAGCACAATTATATTCGATGCATCTCCGCCTTTCTCTCCCTCAAAATCCCATCTCCCTGCTGGCTACTTCCGCTAAGTCAACTCTTCGACTGCCAGTAAGTTCTCTGAGGCTCTCATAGCTGCTCCCGACATCTGCACCATTGAGGCGTCTCCCCTCCATCTCAGCACTGACGACCTCATTTCCTTATTCAAGACCACTTGCTCTTCCATTCCTCCAATTTGACAACCTTGAAAAGATCATCCACGCATTTATCTCCTCCCGCCTTGATTACCGCAACTCCCTTTACACTGGCATCAGCCAATCATCCCTGTCCCGCCTGCAATTTGTCCAAAACGCCGCAGCACGACTTCTGACGGGCACCCGAAAAAGGGACCACATCACCCCGATTCTGGCCTCTTTCCACTGGCTCCCAGTGTGGTTCAGAATCAATTTCAAGCTCCTCCTTTATGTATACAAGGCCCTTAACGGGCTTGCCCCCCCCGACATCTAAATCTGCTAACCCACCATTCTACCTCCAGGTCCCTCAGGACTTGGGGTTACCGACCATCCCGCGGTCCAGGTATAAGCTCAGGGGCTACCGTGCTTTTGCGGTTGCAGCACCTAGACTGTGGAACCGCATCCCTCTTCCCATCAGAAATGCCCCCTCCATCGACTCTTAAATCTAGACTTAAAACTTATTTCTACTCACAAGCGTTTCTTGAGGTCCTCTGAGGGAGCGCTGTATGTATTTATGTTTGTATTATTAGATCTATGTACCACTGTATGTCGCACGTTAGTGCCTGCACTGATGTAAAGCACTTTGGTCACCAAGAGTTGGTTTTAAATGTGCTATAGAAATAAAATGGACTTGATTTGACTTTCACTCACCATTCTTCAATATGCTGCCAATGATCTCATTCAGTCATTACATTTTAAGACTTCAATATTCATTTGCACCACTCGGATTTTGCGCTTCAGTTTTACACCTTTCCCCTTGTCATTGCATTTATTGTAGATTAATGTTGATCATTATTGCAGGTGAGCTTCATGTGGGATTTGTACCCTGGTGAATATGAGAAGAAACTAACCCAATCTAAGCTCATCCAACATCCGTCAACCCGCTGAAGCTTCAAAATGGAAAAATTAGGAACCCCACAAGCCACTGTTCTACTCATGAGAGACTTCTCTTCTGCAGTCAGGACCAGATGGCCAGTGGTGGGGGTGGAGGGGGGGGGGGAAACATATTTTGAGAAAAGGAAGTGGCATCTTTGAGTTATCACCAGTCCCTTCTTTCCACTGCAATAAAACCACTTTCTAAAAGAGGACTGATGAACAGATAATGCTGACAAGCGAAAGCGAATAAAATGGAAATGTGAATTATAACAAGAAAAAGGTGCAGAAGATCCCCAACCATTTAGTTTAGTTTTAGTTTTGTTTAGAGATACAGTGCAGAAACGGGCCCTTAAGCCCACCGAGTCTGTACCGACTAGCCATCGCCGCACATTAACACTACCTTACACACACTAGGGACAATTTTACACATACACCAAGCCAATTAACCGATAAGCCTGTACATCTTTGGAGTGTGGGAAGAAACCGAAAATCTCGGAGAAAACACGCGCGGTCACTGGGAGAACGTATAAACTCCGTACAGGCAGCACCCACAGTCAGGATCGAACCAAGGTCTTCGGCGCTGCAACTCGACTGTCTCGCCACCATGCTGCCCTCGTGCCGTTCTCGAGCCTATTCTGCCGTTCAATAAGACCCAGTCTGATCCAAGGCCACTGTCCCTCCCTCTCTCCATATCTACTCTCAGTCATACAAATACATGAAACTCTAACTTGAACATCTTAAGCAACTCAGTCTCTGCAACTCGCTGGGGGGTAGAGGATTGCAAAGATTCATAGACTTCAAGAAATATCTCAACTCCATCTGAAATAGGCCGCCCGCTGGTTCGAGATAATCTCACTTGGAGAAACATCCTCTCAGCATCTGCTGCCAATAACACTCACCATTTATTTTTCTGCAAAATCACTTCTTATTCTGTTTCACTGCGCGGAAACAGTCCCTTCGGCCCAACTTGCCTATGCTGGCCAAGATGCCCAAGCTACACTCGCCCCACTTGCTCATGGTTGGCATCCTCTGGCAGCTCGTCCCATATACCCACCACCCTTTGTGGGGAAGAAGTTTCCCCACAGGTTCCAGTTAGATATTTCTCCTCTCACCTTAAACCTATGTCCTCTGGTTCTTTAATCTCCTACTCTGTACATTTACCCATCCATTCCCCTCATGATCTGATAAACCTCTGTAAGATCACCCCTCATCCTCCTACGTTCCAAGAAATAAAGTCAAGCCTGTGTAACTTCTCCCTAAACCTCAGACCCTCGAGTCCTGGCAACATCCTCGTACATCTTCTCTGCCCCCTTTCCAGCTTAACATCTTTCCTGTAACAGGGCGAGTAAAACTGCACAATACTCCAAATGTGGCCTCACCAATGCCCTGTACAACTGTACCATCCCAACTTCTATACTCAATACGCTGATTGATCAAGGCCAATATGCCGAAGGTCTTCTTGACCCCCTTACCTATCTGTGACGGCACTTTCAAGGAACTATGTACCAGCCCTCCCAGATCCTTCTGCTCTGCCTTTCACTGTGAAGGTGTTGCTTGGTTCGACTTCCCAAAATGCAACACCTTGTACTTATCTGTATTAAACTCCATTAACCATTCCTCAGCCCACCTGATCAAAACCCTGCCACAGTTTGTACTTATCTGTACTTTTGTCAACTCCTTTAAAATGCCGTACCATTCCTCATCCCACCTGATCAAAACAGTTAACCTGTCACATTTTGTCATCAGTTAGGATAGGGGGAAATCCTTAAAAAACCAGAACTTTTTTTGTGAATCTCACTCTCTGCAGAGGGTAAACTTACTAAACAGTTGCTGTGGCCCTTGTCAATCTCAGGTTCATACTGTCATGATATTGATCGATCATAAACAAGGTTAACTTTATTGATATACTATGGCATAGCACAAACTAATAAAGGTTAAATATGTGACCATCAATGCCCATAATAGGGTAAAAGAGGCCTAAACAAGGGCAATGTTAAAAAAAAATATATTATTATTAGCATGCTCAAGCATGGGATTTTCCTCATATAGGCTGGGTCCAAACGAGTCTACTGGGGGGAAAGATGAGTGGAAACAATTGTTCTGACATTACTCTTATACCACCACAAATTCAAGCATCATCTTTCCCTTCGATACTGCATAAAAAGTGCTTAGTTGGAAAAAAATAAGCAGTTCAGTTCAGTTTATTTTATTTAGTTTAGGTGCAGTGAAAAGCTTTTGTTGCATGCTATCCAGTCAGCAGAAAGACTATAGATAATTACAATTGAGCCATTTACAAAGTATAGATACAAGGGAAGGTTGACACAAAATGCTGGAGTAACTCAGCGGGACAGGCAACATCTCCGGAGAGAATGAATGGGTGACTTTTTATTCGAGACCCTTAAGGGAATAACATTTAGTGCAAGGTAAAGTCAGCAAAGTCCAATCAAGGATAGTCAGAGGGTCACCAAAGAGGTAGATAGTAGTTCAGTACTGCTCTCTGGTTGTGGTGGGATGATTCAGTCACCTGATAACAGCTGGGTAGAAACATCCTTAGTCTGGAGATGTGCGTTTTCATGCTTCTATACCTTTTGCCGGATGGGGGAAGGGAGAAGAGGAAGTGACCAGGGCGCAACTCATCCTTGATTATGCTGCTGGCCTTGCCGAGGCAGTGTGAGGTATAAATGGAGTCAATAGAAGGGAGGTTGGTGTTTGTGATGGTCTGGGCTGCGTCCACAATTCGCTGCAATTTTCTTGCGGTCTTGGGTGGAGCCGTTTCCAAACCAAGGTGTGATGCATCCTGATAGAATGTTTTCTATGGTGCATCTGTAGAAGTTGGTGAGAGTTGTCGGGGACATGTTGTCTGACAACTTCGTAAGCCTTCTAAGGAAATCAAGGCAGCAGGGGACAGTAAGAGTGCTGGAGACAAAGCCGAGTGTCAAATGTGTAGGAAGGAACTGCAGATGCTGGTTTACACTGAAGATAAGGCACTAAATGCTTGAGTATCTCAGTGGAAGATGCAGCATCTCTGGATAGGAGGAATGGGTGACGAATCAGTGTTAAATAGCTGGCACTGGTAAATTATTAGCCCCACGCTCAAAAAATGATTAAGCCACAAGTGTTCAAGCATTTTTATCTCTGAAGAATACAGTTAACTGCAAAGATGTGTAGATCAATTGGCTTCTGTAAATTCTCCTTCGTGTGCAGGATAGAACTAGTGTGTGGGTGATCGCTGGTTGGTGCAGAATCGGTGGGCCGGAGAGCTTGTCTCCACGCTGCATCACAGAACTAGTGACACCTGGAGTATTGTGTGCTGTTTTGGTCCCCTCATTTGAGCAAGGACATTCTTGCTATTGAGGGAGTGCAGCGTAGGTTTACAAGGTTAATTCCCGGGATGGCGGGACTGTCATATGCTGAGAGAATGGAGCAGCTGGGCTGTACACTCTGGAGTTTAGAAGGATGAGAGGATATCTCATTGAAACATATAAGATTTTAAAGGCTTGGACACGCTAGAGGCAGGAAACATGTTCCCGATGTTGGGGGAGTCCAGAACCAGGGGCCACAGTTTAAGAATAAGGAGTAAGCCATTTAGAACGGAGACGAGGAAACACTTTTTCTCACAGAGAGTGGTGAGTCTGGAATTCTCTGCCTCAGAGGGTGGTGGAGGCAGGTTCTCTGGATGCTTTCAAGAGAGAGCTAGATAGGGCTCTTAAAAATAGCAGAGTCAGGGGATATGGGGAGAAGGCAGGAACGGGGTACTGATTGGGGACAATCAGCCATGATCACATTGAATGGCGGTGCTGGCTCGAAGGGCCAAATGGCCTACCCCTGCACCTATTGTCTATAACTAAACACTATGAGAACAGAACAGGTAAAGAGGGAAGAGGGAATGAAAGAGATGCATTAATTTCCCTTGAAACCTGGATTAACATTTTAACTGGAAGGGTCTTTAATGAGGCCTGGGCTGTGAATTACATTGTCAATACTGTTTGGTTGAATTCATTTCGTTTATCATTATTAATAGCCATGAGTACCGACATACAGTGTGAGGGAAGAGAAGGAAAAGTACCTTCCTCCACTTAATGTTTAAGAAGGAACTGCAGATGCTGGAAAAATCGAAGGTAGATAAAAATGCTGGAGGAGCTCAGTGGGTGAGGCAGCATCTATGAAGTGAAGGAATAGGTGATGTTTCGGGTCGAGACCCTTCTTCAGACTGGGTCTCAACCCAAAACGTCACCTATTCCTTCGCTCCATAGATGCTGTCTCACCCGCTGAGTTTCTCCAGCATTTTTATCTACTTTGCTCCATTTAATAGCATCCATTTTGACATTTCCTCTTTACTAGTACTTCTATCATTGAAACATGCTGTCACTATCTTATTCAAGAGCTTTTGGTAAGAACATGACAATGGAAAACAAGTTTGTGGGGTTTGCATGAGGTTTTGAAATTAACCTCTTAAAAAAAAAAAAATCTTACTTTCCACTCACTTCAACAACTTTTATTCAAAACTAAACTTGCAAATGGATTGCTTTACAATCAAACAGCAAGAAGGATGAGGAAGAGCGAGCTAGGTGCAATCTTTCACAGAAGTACCATGTTGAGTGCAGTGTTGCACCGGCAAAGGTTGTGTAACTGCACACAAATGTTCAACCTTGGCGAACTTAAGAGAGCAAGAGCAAATTAAAACATCACAAATAGGTTTACAGGAAATATGGTGTCGTTCGTTGACTATGGCACGAGAAGCAAGCAACATTTTACAAATCAGGCATTTGTTGTCTAATCTTTAATGGATTTTCGACCAGGTTTTATTTGCAAAACTCAAGCCTGCTACTAATTTCTTCACGTCCGGAGAACATACAGTGCTCTTACTTCCCTTTTATTGAAACCTCAAAATTAACAAGTGACACCACAACAGCAGATGAACTTGATTGGTTTGGAGTATTCATTTAAGTACTTGCGTGACAGTAAATGCAAAGTGATCAGTCTTACAGAGATCTGTATTACATGTGATAACCAAGAAACAGCAGTACCAGACACATTCTTCAGGCTCCAAGCCCAAGCTCCGTCTGTGGTAAGTCTTTTCAAAAGCACGTGCAAAACGGGAATGGATTAACTTTCAATGGAAAAACCAGCTGTTAATTTGCGATCCCAGATGTGTCAGTTGAGTGCAGCAATGAGGCAGATGAGCGAAGGGGGACGAGGGAAATGAGTGGAGGTGACTTAAGGAGGGCGATGAATGAGATAAGCAATGTGTCCTTGACAAAACATCAACAAATTACCTGAACTGGTTGGAGTCAGTGAATGGCAGATTGTTCAAGGTGTCAATGTTATTGTAAACCTAAATTGCTTCAATTCTGTATCAAATCCACTTGCTGCAATCAATCTTAATAAGTAGCTATTAGCTATTACAAGGTTCATTATTCTGAATACCTGGCAAATCCAGTTAGCTCGCGATGTATATTAACACTTTTATTGTCCATTGAAACTAATTTATTGTTTATTTATATGTAAATAGAGTTATAACTAATTTATATAATGTTATTCATTCAAAATCTCTCAGGGCACTCAGTATAATTAATTGCTTTTTCTTCTAAGAACAATGAGTTTTGAACAGCCAAACATAGCAGCCATTTGAGTCACGTTGTAGTCTTTAACAGCAAGGAAATATCTGGCCAGACTCACTTGTTTTTTAAATGGCACCAATTATCAATCAAAAATGTTGTGTTTTTTCTACTTCAATGTTCCTCCAGCACATTGTGTCTTGTTCAAGATTCCAGCACCTTCAGTTCCTTGTAACAGTAAGTGTCATGGGGCTATACAGCACCGAAACAGGCCCTTCTGCCCAACTTGCCCATGCCGATCTAGACGCCTAGTTTGCAAGAATGATCCCAGGAATGAGTAGGTTAATCCATGATGAGCGTTTGTCGGCACTGGACCTGTACTCGCCGGAGTTTAAGAGAATGAGGGGGTAGCCTTATTGAAACATACAGAATGGTGAAAGGCTTTGACAGAGTGGATGTTTTCACTGGTGGGAGAGTCTAGGAATAGAGGTCATAGCCTCAGAATTAGACGTTATTTTAGGGAGGAAACAAGGAGAAATGTATTTAATCAGAGGGAGGTGAATTTGTGGAATTATTTGCCACAGAAGGCTGTGGAGGCCGGGTCAGTGGATATTTTCTTAAGGCAGAGATAGAGTGATTCTGTCTGAAGAAGGGTCTCGACCCGAAACGTCGCCCATTCCTTTACTCCAGGGATGCTGCCTCACCCGCCGAGTTACTCCAGCACTTTGTATCCACCTTCGATTTAAACCAGCATCTGCAGTTCTTTCTTACACATAGAGGGATTCTTGATTAGTACAGGTATCAGAGGTTATGGGGAGAAGGCAGGAGAATGGGATTAGGAAGGAAGAGATAGATCAGCTATGACTGAATAGCGGTGGACTTGAAGGGCTGAATGGCCTATTTCAGCTCCTATCACTTATGACCTTAAAATGTCCCTTCTACACCAGGCCCATCTGCCCATGTTTGGCCCATATCCCTCTGAAACTTTCCTATCCATGTACCTGTTTAAATGCTTTGTGTCTCCATCTTAATGAATTGTAGAAGTGTTCTCGAATCTCCCGAGGTTGTAAAGCAAGCAATATAAATCAATGACCATCTTGGAACTTTGCTTCTGCCAATTTTGCTTTTAAAATATGACAATGCATGTGAGCAACAGTAGTCAGGGCAGTCACAAGATTTAATCTCCCCCTTTGGCAAACACATCAGGTATAATTTAAACTTTGTCTTCATGTATGGAATTTCTGAGCTGAAGATATTCCTAGTAATGGGGTGGGCAAGCTCAGGCTGGAAAAATGATATGAAATTATGCATCACTGCAATGGCACACAAATGGTTAAATCAATATAATGAATTACATATTTATATACCAATGTAGTCTGATGAAGGGTCCCAATGCAAAATGTCACATCCATTCTTTCCAGAGATGCTACCTGCCCTGCTGAGTTCCTCCAATACTTTGTATTTTATCATTGCTTGTGTGTACTTTATGTGCGGACTGTAACAGGTTGGGGAAGTTACTCCCATGACAGCCATCTTATAGACATTGCAACGCAGATTTCTCTTACCAAGCATCTTTCCAACTTGGAAAAAGCAAAAATAAGAGACCAACTTCTCCTTAGCCACAGGGCAGCACAGTGGCGCAGCGGTAGAGTTGCTGCCTTACAGCACTTACAATGCCAGAGGCATGCGTGTCGATCCCAACTACAGGTGCTGTCTGTACAGAGTTTGTACGTTCCCCCCGTGACCATGTAGGGTTTGTCCAAAATCTTCGGTTTCATCCCACCCTCCAAAGACATAAAGGTTTGTAGGTTAATTGGCTTGGTATAAGTGTAAATTGTCCTAGTGTGTGTAGGATAGTGTTAATGTGCGGGGATCGCTGGTCAGTGCGGTCATGGTGAGTTGAAGGGTCTGCTTCCGCGCTATAAATGAACTAAACTAAATATAACATTTACAGCCAAGTTAGTTGCATCAGTAAAAAACTTAAGTTCCCTATACAGGGGTGGTAATTAAAACATGAAATACATCCTTCAAAGGAAACAGATGTCAAGTCCCCTTGGAGCAGCTGCTGACCACCTCACTTCAGGAAGGAAGGAATCACATGATGGGGCCTCAGTGAGAAGCCTTTTAAATCCGACTTCCCATTAAGTTTTGCTAGTTAAAGTCAGTGAGCTGTTTTATCATGCAACTAGTTTACCTGAATTAAACTAGAGTAAAAATGCTTTTTAAAAAAAAAATTGTTAAGCGTTTTTCTGTTTGGATACCAAATTATTTTTACAAAAGATGCAGCAAATGTTAACTGTTATACTTTTAGTACGACTCTCAATACTAGGACCGTGCCTACACAATCACTCAATTGCTATAGTACATCACACACAAAAAAGGTTTGCAGCTTATCATTGATCAATTTATTCATGCCTACATTTTGCCAATGCAGGCTATAAGTATTTGAACAAATTGGTGCGAGGCTGTGTGTAAAAGTGATGTAAGAGACTGACGCCATCATTTAAAACACATTAACTGTCCTGTGACGGTTACACAAAAAAGCTGGAGAAACTCAGCGGGTGCAGCAGCATCTATGGAGCGAAGGAAATAGACAACGTTTCGGTCCGAAACCCTTCTTCAGACTGATCGGGGGCGGGGGTGGGTGGGGACAAGAAAGGGAAAAGGAGGAGTAGCCAGAAGGCTGGGGGATGGGAGGAGACAGCAGGGGGGCTGAGGAAGGGGAGGAGACAGCAAGGACTAACAAAATTGGGAGAATTCGATGTTCATGCCCCCGGGGTGCAGACTCCCCAAACGGAATATGAGGTGCTGTTCCTCCAATTTCCGGTGCTGCTCGCTGTGGCCATGGAGGAGACCCAGGACAGAGAGGTCGGAGGCGGAGTGGGAGGGGGAGTTGAAGTGCTGAGCCACCGGGAGGTCAGCTTGGTTATTGCGGACCGAGCGGAGGTGTGTTGAAGTGCTGAGCCACCGGGAGGTCAGCTTGGTTACCAACTGTCCTGTGACATTCAGTAACTATTTTACTAATACAAATAGACAGTAAATTGTAGATAAAGTCAATTTATTAGTATGCTTACACTACAGATCTGCAGCAGAGTGCGGACGCAGTCTTTCCAGTTTTGGCCAGAATCCATGCAGCAAACTGGTTCACAAGCACAAAACTGGCAACTTCAGGGACACAAAGTACAGGTTCAATAATGCACCATTGGATTACAACCGTTGCCTTAAATAAATTGTGAAGGCACGATTCCACAAACCAACAGCACAATTGGCCAAAGTAAAGTACGGCACAAGTTGCAAAAAGACATGAAGACATGTTTGTACCAGAGAGAGTCGTGATGGCTGAAAACACAATATTTTAGCTTTTTTACAAAAGATAATCTTATATTTTAGGATTAGTTGTTGACATTATCCATTCTAAATAAATAGCAGAAACATAGCTCACCTTCAATATGCCTTCACAGCTACACATCCCTTTAAATTATGACACCCTTGGTGTAATGGCACTTCAAGATCCCATTGAAGCATTCAAAACATAGAATGCAAAAGATGCATATGGACAAGTCGAGTGAGTGGGCAAGGTCATGGCAAAAACAATGTAGAAAAATTGGAGGTGAACATTACAGAAAACAGAGC
The DNA here is from genome assembly GCF_028641065.1 of Leucoraja erinaceus. NCBI lineage: Eukaryota > Metazoa > Chordata > Chondrichthyes > Rajiformes > Rajidae > Leucoraja > Leucoraja erinaceus. The sequence goes on along the minus strand of NC_073404.1, from coordinate 6,878,793 downwards.
ATTGATGTTCAAAGCACTTGGGTTTGCTTGTACACACATCACTAAACGCCAAATCACATGTGCATTTACTGATTTGGAAGGCAAATGGTATGTTAGCCTTCATGACCAAAGGGTTTGACTTTGGGGACAAGAAACACATTGCCTTGGTGAGATTCCCTCTTGAGTTTTGTGTACAACTTGGTTTTCCTTGCCCACGGAATGATGTTGTTGCCATGGAGGGAATGCAGCAACAATTCACCAGGCCAGTTCCAAGGACGGCGAATTTGGTGTACGAATAGAGACTGTGCTGACTGTGACTACACTTTACAGGGTTCAGAAGAATCAAAGATGTCATCCAAACCAACACATGTTTTCATGTGTAGGAGGGAACTGCAGATCGAAGATAGATACAAAATGCTGGAACAACTCAGCAGGTCAGACAGCATTTCTGGAGAGAAAAAAAAAAAATAGGTGATGTTTCAGGTCGAGACCCTCCCTCAGACAATCTTTCATGGGCTTCACAGGCTGGTTGCAGGGGAGATGTTTCCCTTGACATTAGACAACCAGGGAGCACAGTCTCAGAATAAGGGGGAAGCAGCATTGAATTAACATGGGAGAAATGTATTTACTAATTGGGTAGTGAACCATTTGAAATCCTATACCCAGAAATCTGAAGAGACTCACTTAATGTGCTCATTCAAAAAAAAATAAATAAATAAATTAATGGATGCCAAGGGATATGGTGATAGTACTGGAAAATAGTGATGATGTGGATGAAACCAAAGTACGCCGGAGCAAGCTCAAAAAGGCAAACCTTCGATTTTCCAGCATCTGCGGTTCCTTCTTAAACAGAATTCCACGATTACTCCAGCTCCCATTTTTTTTTTTGTTCTTAATTTCCAGCCAAAGGTCCTCCCAAAAGGTGTTGATGCATTCCGGATTCTGCAGTATAGTGGTTTTGCCTTAATTCAAAATCAATGTACTGTGAGAAGCATGTGTCAGCTAATCCACACAAGATGCTGACTAAATAGACGCTTCCCAACGAGCAAATTCAAAATCCAAGGTGTTTTTTTTTTTAATGATGCACGGACTTTATTGACAAAGCAATATGGGTCAACATGAAATTAGTTATCACAAGGGTGAGAATAGAACGTATTTCAAAATGTCACATGCATTGTGAAATCATCCTCTTACAACGATAACAGGATGAAAGGCCTCACAAAGGAGAAGTGCAATTGGCCAAGTTCCTTGTTAAGCCTGAATGCGTCGTGAGCAGTCTCTAAGTTGCCCGTTCCCTCAGCTCAGGAAATGCTTTGTCTGTGCAGAACAGCAAAACCATCATGACTTCTCCACCCGTTTTCATAAAGAATGAATGCTACTTGCATTCATCACAGAAGTCAGCTCCTAAACAGATTAATACTAATTACACTGTAAATTTACACGGGTAGCAAAGTGGCGCAGCTGATAGAGCTTTACCCTCACAGCGTCGGATGCCCCGGTTTGATCCTGAAGTCAAGAGCTATCTATGTAGGGATGCATGTTCTCCCTGTGACTAGGTGAGTTTCCACCGGGTGCTCCGGTTTCCATCCACCCTCCATAGATGTGGGGGTATGCAGGATAATTAAAACTTCTAAATTGCCCCTAATGTGGAGGGAGTAGATAGGAACATGGGATGACATAGCACTAATACAAATGGGTGATCATTGGTCGGCATGTGCTCAGTGGGCAAAAACGCGCCAATCCATGTCCTCTGGAGATGCTGCCTGACCCACTGTGTTACTCTAGCACTTTGTGTTCTCCAACTGAAGCTCAAGTAAAAAGCCATGTTCCAACTGTGTCAAAGTTGTTCTTTTTTCCCCAATGCAATTGTATCCCTCAGATTGAGAAGAATTCAAAATCCAAGTAACATTTATCGAAAAATTTAAAAGCACTTAATCATTAATGAAACAAACATGTCAAGTAATTAAAATTAAATTTGCCTTAATCTAATCTTGTGGCTGTACCATCAACACTGAAACAAAAGGAGCATTTTTGTGTTTTATCTCTGGACTAAATTTATGAATCAAATCTTGATCCTGCCACCACACAAGTAAATAAATACCTGCAGTTCACTCTGTAAAATATGGTCACATTTTCCATTTGGTTTTGGATATTTCAAAAATATTTATTGTCGCAAGCAGGTTAAAAACAGGCACAGCCAAACCTGCTTAATGGGATGATTTTATCTTTTAAGTACATCATTGAACTGTACACTGCCTATACGTCTGTCAATACTAATATTTATCTCATCTTTAAGAAAAAACATTTTTAATGCAATCATACAAAAAAAATGAACTAAACAAATCATCTTTTTCATTCTTTCAGGTACTGAAAAGTCATCAGCTGTTCTAGGGCTTTGAAATCCTGTGTCTTCAAAACTAACATGGCAGTAATTCGGTTGACTATATTGGCACTGCTAGTCAATGGCCTGATAGTCAATGGCCTGAATGGTTTAAACAACACAAACTTTAATTTAGCAGAAGAATTAAATACAACTTTGAATGCATCATCAAGTACCCCAATGCCTCTGACATCTTTGACAACCATGAATATGCCGAATGCAAGTGGACAGACAAATGACCTTCCCAACACAACTTCCGATTTGGCAACTACGTTTCCCAACAGCTCACAAACGGTATCAAATCATTCGTCGGAGCCATCTGTTTCAAATTCGGCCTCTCCATCAACTTCGCCTGTGACAAAAGTTGATAGCAATACTAAGTCACTGACTTCTACAACAGTGAGGAAGTCAACCGGAAAAAATAGTAGAAAAGGCCAAGGCACCAACTTAAATGCAAGCATGATCATCGCTTGCATCATTGGAGGGCTATTGCTGTTTATGGTGGTCGCCATAATTGTGATCCTCCTGGTGAAAAGATGCTCGAGAAAGTATAATGTGCAGGACACGCCATGGGCAGGAACTTGCCCAGGTGTCATCAGTAATGACCCCGAACATCCAGATGAAGGCGGTGATGCTCCAGCAAAACGCCCCTCGCTCACCAGCTTCCTCTCGAAAAAGGGAAAACGTGATTCCTTACTGGATAACTACAGCATGGAGTTGCAGGCGACTGAAGGGGTCAATAACTTGGCTTCAACTGAGTCAGAAGAAAAGGCACTGTCTGCTGACGTCAAAGGGGATAATGAAATAGTAAAAGAACCGCCAGCTTTAACTAAAACAACTAGTCAAGAGTTCCCACCACTGCTCGAGGAACATGATATTCCGGATGAAGCTGACGCGCAGCCTCCACTGCCTGCAACAGATACAGAGACTTCAAAGTTACCAGAAGGTCCATCTGATGCAGATTCAAAATATTTTGATATGCCCCCTCCGCCAATGGATATTGTGGATCTTGTGAATAATTCTGATTTGCCTCCGCCTCTCTAATGGGAGGTTTGAAAAGATCAAGTGTTTGCTTCAGATCACACGAGTGGAAAGCAAGGTTCTCCGAAGTGGGCCCAGAGTCACTTTCTTCTGAAGCAAATCCGTTTGTGCATCAGCAGATGCGCACTGTATTTTTAAATTAGATGTGGTAAAATTATCCATTATACCTAAAGTGCAAAACATTGCATCTTCCTAATATGCAAGTTAGATGTGGGTTCATGAATACAAATGCAAAATTTCCTCAGCGTTGCGATCTTGTTGCTGCACTTCTGCTTTTGTTAAAAGTGTGGACAAACAGATTTCATAGTTTAAAAAATATATATTTTCAGATATTGAAGCCTGTATTTCACTCTCTTTTTTTTCACTCCCATCTAACTGAACAAAGGGAAATTAATTAACAAAGAAGAATTTTAGCACGCTCCTCTTTTGGATTACCTGGCCATCAAACCATTTTTCAGCAATCATTCAACATTGAGTGATGAGGAAGTCAACTATGAACAAACACAAGCACCAGTATTGTCTCAAATGGAGAGCAAGAATGATCATCGCTTGCATCATTGAAATTCATACTGCTGTAATAATGCTACTGTAAATGCAGCATTCTCTCTATTCCGATGGAAAAACAATTTTAAAGCTAAAAATGAAAAATGAAACACCACTAACAATTAAGCATTCTTAAGTGGTTATTCAGGGTACTGTCCATTTCACCTCTACCCCCATTGTGGACAATGGACTTAGTCCATGGAACTGATGCGCCACAATGCTGAGAACTATATTCTGCACTCTGTATCTTCCCGTCTATTGTTCTTGAGTTGACATGATTGTAATTATATATACTATATCCGATCTGTCATTAATAGCATGCAAAACAAAGCTTTTTACGTTACCTCTGTACACATAACAATAATAATAAGTCTAAACTCCATTTTTTTCCACCAGACAAAATTCAAATTCACAGGAAGGACATACAAACTCTGTCAGGACTGAATCACGGGCGCTGGTGCTGCAAGGCAGCAACTCTACAGCTGTGCCACATGGTAGAGTTTGCTCCCCATGTCCAGCTCAGTTCACCTGGAGATACATCTGACTTCAGCTCACAACTGTGCACATGTTGTTGGTATGCCAAACTCTAATGATGGTCATGTGGAGGAATGAGGAACATTTATAGTTGAACAATCATGATTACATTCCAGATAACCTCTGGCTGCTCATTATGCATATGTCAACACTTTTGGGGAGAGCAAGGTTTAGCGGTAAAACCTATGTGAAAGTGCACTGTTGTTTCATCTTTAGGCACTTGGGATCAATTGATCAAAATATATGGAATCATTGCTAGCAGGTTTTACAAGAAGCAGCAAGTGCCAGAAGTTTCGACCAAACTGTGCACGAAGGCAAGAACGCATTTTGTAGTTCCACCAACTTCTGTAGACCCACTAGTTAAGAAAATTTTAATTCTGTGCCTGGAATTTGGGTTGTACAGTTATATAACACAAAAACAGGGTTGTCAACCCAACTCATCTATGCCAAACAAATTATCTGAGCTTGCATTTCCCCTATCTCCCTCAAAATCTTTTCTGTATAAATAACTGGCCAAATGGCTTTTAAATATTGTAATTGTACCAGCATTCAAAGCTTCCTCATTCCATATACCCATCACTCTCTGTGTTAAAAACATGTCCCTCAGGTCCTCCTTTCAATCCTTCATCTCTCACTTTAAATCTATGCTCTCTAGTTTTGGGCACCTCTACCCTAGAATAAGGATTGAGCAATCACCCTATCCATGCCACTCATGATTTTATATATCTAATAAGGTCACCCCTCAGCCTCCTGTGCTCCAGGGGGGGGGAAAAAGTGTTGCGCTCAAGCCTTCCCAATCCTGGTTACATTATTGTGAATCTTTCACCACACTTTCCCAGCTTAATAACATCTTTCCTATAGCTAGGCGACCAGAGCTGCAGCCAAAAGTGTGGTCTCATGAATGACCTGTAAAGTTGTAACAAGACCTACCAACTCCTGTGCTTAATGCCCTGATCAAGGAATGACAAACGCCTTCTTCACCACCTTGACAATCTGCGTTGCCTTTCAGGAAACAATGCACTTGCATCCCCTGGTCTCTGCATTGTACATCACTCTCCAGAGAATTTCTAATTAGTGTGCAAGTCCTGTCCTCGATTAACTGAACGAAATGCAACGAAATACAACAATTCCCATTTGTCCAAATTAAATTCCATCTGCCATTTCTTGGACTAATTTCCCAGATAATGCGCCATTTATGCAAAGGACCGAGCCTGGTTTGACACACAATACTTGCCAGAGTTAAATTCCATTTACCATTCCTTGACCCAACCTTCCCAACTGATCTTGCTGTAATTTTAGATAACACCTTCACCGTTCAGCACATCAACAATTTTGGTGCCGTTCAAAATCGAAGCACAGACACGTGTACATAATTCCCTCCCCACGACCTCGCCTCCAACTTGCCATGGAAAAAGATTTGTACAATGTGACAAGGGCCAAAAAAAACAATCAATTTCCTCTATTTTCATTTGAGAAATAAAATATTCCTTCCTGCTATGGTTGCCATTTAGACACCGTTTAAACTTTTTAATTCATCAGCAAGGAAATCAAATATACCACCAAAAGACGATGGGGACAATGGAAAAACAATTTCTAACTATTTCAAGATCAAATTTCAAGATACATTTAACGATGCTATGCCAGATCTGCATATGTTAATCACCAAGTTTTGCATGTTACTGTACACCAAAAAAAAGTAATAAATTCAAAAACGGCATTGGCTTGAGTGTTCATTAAATGCATCTCAAATTAGACAGAATACGCATTCCACGATGGTATTTGAGTTGAAAGCTCTTCGTGCGGTTTTATGTCAAATGGAAACAAAAAAAAGCAACATAACATGGAGATTATAATCAGGAGAGCTATCAAATAGACACAAAATACTGGAGTAATCTCAGCGGGTCAGGCAGCATCCCGAGATAACATGGATAGCGATGATAGGTGATGGATAGGTGATGACACAAAATGCTGGAGTAACTCAGCGGGACAGGCAGCATCTCTGGAGAGAAGGAATGGGTGACGTTTCAGGTCGAGACTCTTCTTCGGACTGCTTACCTTTGTACCTTGTCGCATTTGGAACGGAGAAGTCGCAACTTTTGTACAATGTAAGAGTAAAGCACAACCCCTGTAATGAACAAATTACCTCACATCTGCACTGCCTAATTTGTTATCTTTTTTGGTATATTCATGTCCTGCTGTGCCGACAACTTTGGAGTTGTTGACCTGATCTTTGGTGTTTACTTTACTTTCTTGCCAAATCCCCACACACTGGAATTCCTCTACAATTAAAAAAAAAAATCAGCCTTGTGTATTTTAATGACTCACCACCTCCGAGGCAAATTATTTCTAAATTCTGCAGTCCCCTGTGACAAGAATTTTCCCCTCATCTGAATTTTAGCTAGCTAACCTTTTACTCTGAAACCACATCCCTTAGTTTCATGCCCACCATTACAGGGAATACTCATTCCACCATGCCTCCTCAGCTTCTTGCAAGCTTTAATTTAATCACCTCAGCTTTCAGAGAGCGTAGGCCCAATTGACTCAAATCATTTCAGGAATCAATCTAATGAGTGTTCACTGCACTCTCTCCGAGGCAAGTTTAATGCCACTTGAAGTGAAATCAAAACTGTACCCTAAACTCACGAGACTCAAGAAACAGCGCATCTTGAAATCTTCAGCAAAATACAACATGCTGGAGAAATTCAGCGGGTCTGGCAGCATCTCATGAAGGAATGGACAGACGACATGCTCTCCCCCGGAGCAGGTTCAGACACAAAACCCAAGGTTCATTGTCAATCAAATTTATTGAGCTGTTTCCAGATCTTTCTTGATTATATTCAGAAATGTACTCCATTAGGTGAGAACTCCAAATGGTACGAGCACATCTGATATCACCATGAAGTCGGCCCATCAACAGTATTATGAGAGCACAAATGGAAATTTGTGAAATAGAGGCAAAACATCAAACAGAAAGATAAAGGCACAATCAGGGGTTATTTACAATCGGTATATTATTTCCTCTCCGCCTGTCACTTACTTCAATCATCTGCCAGTCACCCCTTCACTTGTACCCACGTATCACGTGCTAGGCTTTGTCCCACCCATACCTCCCTAGTCCAGCTATTCTCCCCTCCAACACCAGTCTGAGGAAGGGTCCCGACCCAAAATGTCACCTATCCATATTCTCCAGAGATGCTGCCTGACCCAGTGAGTCACTCCAGCATTTTGTGTCTACCTTTGGTATAAACCAGCATCTGTAATTCTTTGTTTCTTAAGGATATCATAAAAGATCTTCACTTCCAAGGCAGTGGTTTGTTCGGCCAGATGACATTTCCAAAACCCAATCAATAAAGGTCAAACCACTTCACTCCTTGAATTAATCAAGCGAATTTACTCCGCAGAGATAAGCATATCCTTCCTTTGATATATGTACAGACGGTTTCATAGCTTTTCACACAGAGAGTGGTGAATCTCTGGAACTGTCTGCCACAGAAGGTAGTTGAGGCCAGTTCATTGGCTATATTTAAGAGGGAGTTAGATGTGGCCCTTGTGGCTAAAGGGATCAGGGGATACGGAGAGAAGGCGGGTACAGGATACCGATTTGGATGATCAGCCATGATCATATTGAATGGCGGTGCAGGCTTGAAGGGACGAATGGCCTACTCCTGCACCTATTTTCTATGTTTCTATGTAATCAGGCAACTAAACCCTCCTACCAACAACTAGGGAGCAGTCCTGAGCTACTATCTACCCCATTCGAGACGTTCGGACTATCTTTGATTGGACTTTACTGGACCTAATCTTGCCCTAAACGTTGTTCCCTCTATCAAGTATCGGTACACTGTGGATGGCTCGATTGTAATCGTGTATATGTCTTTCCGCTGACTGGTTATCATGCTACAACAGCTTTACATGTACCTCGGTACAAGTGACAATAAACTAAACTAGGTTGCTCTTTCATTTTATTTTTCAGCATGGAGCCCATCCTGCTATATTTGAGAATTAGAAACTGGGTGATATTGTATTAATTTTCTGAAGCATCTTTCTCACAGTCTAAATATGCACAGAGCATTAAATGACGAGAGGCACTTTACATTTTAAATTTGATATTAGTTGTTTAACAATTAAGTTGCCAGAACTTTCATTCTGTACACCAACGTCTTGGCCTAATGCCAGATACGTGGGAACAAAAATTCGACCTGCCACAGTGCCACACTGAAGACTGTGTAGCTTCTCACCGTCGAGCTTCTGTGGTGGATGGCAAATGTCTCACGGCAGTGATTTGAGCAAGATATACCCACGCTTGCACCTCTTCAATCTGTTCCTATTTGTACAGGTTGCATTATAATGCATGTAGTAAACCGCAGAATTGGAGATAGCATCTAAACAACTGTGAATCAAGGTAATTTGAATTAACAATGGGCAGTGGACTTAATCCAAGATTTGGTCTTTGCAAAATAAAATCATTCTGTGATATATTATAATAAAAGCAGAATTATGCTGAAAGCATTCAATAAGTCAAATACCACACTATCAATTGTGTCCCATAGAAGTAACATGTGATATTGATTTCCACATTCACTTCAAGTTTTCTCTGGGCACCGACTTGGCTTTGTGCTGCTGTCGTCTCCAAGTAACCTGATTTGGGGTTTTAGCCGCACCCAAGGTCTCTAGTACAGGTTGACTTTCTCGGGCAAGTTTTGTTGGAACAGCATGATAAATCAAATTTTTTCCCCTCAAATGTACTTCAGAAAATAACAAAGAGTAGACACAAGTAACTGCAGATGCCGGTTAACAAAGAAAGACACAAAATACTGGAATAACTCAGCATCTCTGGAGGATGTGTAAAGGTGACATTTTGGGGAATTTGGGCGGGGGGGGGGGGAGGCGACAATATGTGGGACATGAATAGGCGATGTTTCGGGTATCTCCATATCACCGACCAACAAACGCTCCTGTTGTTCTTTCCCCAGAGAAAAGCGAATCTCTGAAAGCAGTGACATCAGATACTATAGATGCTGGAATTTTAATCAAAACACAAAGTGCTGGAGGAACTCAGCGGATCAGGCAACTGGTGTAGTTCGGAGTGGAGCTGAGATTACTGCTTTCAGTATCCAATATTCATGCAGATCAACCTGTTGAACATGGACATAATCCCTTGGGACGGATGATTAACACAGAAGAATTTTCCGTCCACCACCCCAAATTATACTGGATATTTAAGCAATTGTTTTACCTCGACAGAGAGTATTTGTTGTTTTGGGTGTGGTGAAAGGGTTACACAATAGTGTGGGTTAGGCCAAATGGATCAGATGGTATTACCTGTGTTTTTTGTGTTTTAGAATTGCAGAAGGTCTGCATTTCAAACCCTCATGGTGACATTAATTTGGTGCTTTGTATCCATCCACCAGCACTTAAAAAAGGAATTAAAATTATAATGCCTACTGGATCTCAAAATGTGCCGTGGGAAAATCTGTGTTGCATTTTACACACCATCTATAAAACATCCAGTGATCAAAACGATGATAAAGTTGCAGTCACTGGGAACAAAGTAGAAAGCTCATCCAGTTATGCACGGCATCCCAAACTGTAATCCAACCAACCCCAACACAAAAGAGCATAGGATTTTTCATCACCTACCCGCTCACAATATTTCTTGCACATTAAAAAATATGAAAGGAGAAATGCCATAAAAATCAAACATGTGCATGGCAAATGTTGTCTGCTCATTCCCTCCACAGGTGCTGCCTGCCTGCTGAGTTGCTCCAGCATTTTGTGCCTTGCTGTGCATTACAATGATAATTTCCCATTTGTCATACCAGGGAAAGTGATGGATAACAGAGGAAACTGTGTGCAACAAATTAGCTGGAATACATTTTCAAACTCTCTGAAAGCTGCCACCAATACACTCTCATTCGTGTCCAGGAGTATGCAGGAAGGAACTTACACCGAAGATAGACACAAAATGCTGGAGTAACTCCGTGGGATAGGCAGCAACTCTGGAGGGAAGGAATGGGTGACGTTTCAGGTCGAGACCTTTTTCAGACTAAGAGTTGGGGGAGAGCTAGAGATAAGAAAGGGTAAGGTGTGAAAACAAGACATCAACGGGGATGAAGTCCAAGGAGAACGATCATTGCTAGCAAGGGGAAGGTGAACAACAAAGCAAAGAGACAAAAATTAATCAGGGGAACTAGTCAGACTGGTCGGAGAACTAGGGATGGATGGAGAAAGAGGGAAAGCAAGTTAGAGAAGTCAATATTCATACCGATGGGGTGTAAGATGCCCAAGCAAAATATGAGGCATTGTTCTTCCAATTTGCGCTGGGGCTCACTCTGACAGTAGAGGCGGCCCAGGACAGAAGCATCAGTATGGGAATGGGAATAAACCTATCCAATCTCCAGGTTGCTAAACACTTTCCCTCCCTATCTCGTTCATGCTGACCCAATTCCCCAATCTAAGCTCATCCTATTTGCCTGCGTTTGGCCCATATCCCTCTGAATCTTTCCTGTCCACCATGTACCTGTCCAAGTGTCTTTTAAATACTATTATTATACCGGCCTCAACTACCTCCTCTGGCAGCTCATTCCACATGCCAATTCCCCTCTGAGTGAAAAAGTTGCCCAATTAAAAGGTTCCTATCAAAACTTTCCCCTCTCACCTTAAACCTACCTATGCCATCTGGTTCTTGATCCTCCTATCCTGGGTAAAAGACCAGGCATTTACCTTATCGATTCCCCTCATGGTTTTATATACCTCTATATGGTCATCCCTTAGCTTCCTGCACTCCAAGGAATAAAATTGTATTAATCTATCATCGTTTTTCATTTAAACTGCAAATTAGTAACCTTAAACAGAGTGAAACTTAGCATTCCCATTGCATCAAAAAACACAACTACATTTTTCAATGCTGCATTAACAATGGCAATGCAACAAACTGGCTGCCTGCCACTAGCCTAGTGCTACCGAAATAATAAATTTAATTTGTGTCATACACAATATGGGGAGGTGTCTCAAAAATGAGGTCATATTGTCAATAATACGTAATTTAGATTAAACTGCGATCAGGGCTCTGTGCTTACTCCAAAGATCCCTGCGTCCTTTCGAAATGGGTATAAATAGTTCATCTGTGAGCAAGTGTCCAAGACTCAACATCTGCATCAAGAGCACTTGAGCAACAAGACAACTTGAACGGAACTGCTTTGGTAAGTCGACTATGATTTCTATCCGTGTTTTGCTTGTTCTTATCAGTCAAGTTATTATTTTTTTTAACTTGCACCATTTTCCAGAGACTGCAGAGGGAAAAGAAATTTGTTGAGACCAGCTAAAATGGATTTTTATGCAGTGCTTGTGTGTGAACACAGAATCCATGGCAGCAGCTGTAATTCTAACAGCCATTAGACAAAATAGCCTTTCATTGGGTATTTTAGCCCCCTACTGCTTATAAAAATAAATATTTATTGCATTTTTAAAAATATTGAAAAGCGGTATTCTATTAAAACTGAACACATGTGTATTGTGCTGACGATTTCGTGGTAAATTAATAATTATCACATATAGCCTTTATCATTCGGAATAACACAGTACATTTTTTTAAATGTTGAGTTAACAACTTTAAAAAAAAATTTTTTTTTCTTTTATCGGGAATGTGTTGAAGAATCATAAAGTTGTAATCTCACCATCAACATAAAACATTGGCATTGTGTTTTAATCATTTCAAAGCGTTTCTATATCCAGTTGTTTTAACACAAGCAACAATAATGGGCTATTCAGACATTTAGGCTCTAAAGCAAATACAGGCTAAGGCACTCACTAACACCACACTGGAACTGAGCCACAGGAGCATTAGAATGCAAGGCATGTCTCTTTTGAGATTCTCGATGCAATTATCTTGTCAGCCATGGCATATCATTGACGAATCTCACTCAAGCTGAGGTCAGACACTTTCATGGGGTATTTTTGTTTTGAGGAGGTGGGCAGGGACGCATTGCGGGGGTGAAAGGGAAGGGGGGGGGGGGGCACAGCTCCCACAACAAAACAGTTACATTTTTACATTGGGCAGTCAGATTGAAGATGTTCAGCCAGAGGGCAGAGCTTAATATTTGAAAATCAGATCCTTTCAACAATTAATTTGTTCCCTCCACCATCAGGCTTCTGGGGTCCAACCACAAGCTGGGGTACCATTTGATTCACTGTTACACCATTGTGTACATTGGACTTTGTATATGGAATTGGTGTGTTACAATGCCAGGAACTATATTCCACACTGTATCTTCCACTTTACTTTACCTATTGTACTGGAGTATGAACTGATCCACCTATGGTATATATGAACTGATCCACCTATAGTATCCACCTATGGTATATCTGATCTGTTTGGATAGCATGCTGCCTGCTGTTCCAGAAGAGGATCTATTGTACTCATGTATGGCATGATGTGACTGGATAGCACGCAGAATTAGCATGTCACTGTAACCATGCACATGTGACAGTAATAAATTAAATTAAGCTAAGCATGCAACACAAAGTTTTTCGCTGTACCTCAGTACATATGACAATAACAGATCTAAACCTAATGATGGATGTACTTTTTTTTGTTGCAGAGAGAATACGACTATTGTTCAATTATCTCCTTTCTCGGACTACAATGGGATTTAGCAAGTTAACCAGATGCTTCTTGGCTCTTTTATCCGTCCTGTCTTCAGCCGCAGCCACCTGCCCTCTGGAGTGTTTGTGCTCCCACAATGCAAGGCACATAGATTGCTCGGGCAGAAACTTAACAGCGCTTCCCAACAACATCCAGACCAACATAATCTCCCTAAATCTATCCCATAATGCCATTGAGGACCTTGATGACAGGCTGACCGAGTTCATCAATTTGAGATTCCTTGACATCTCTAACAACAACCTCAGTAATATGCCGACGCTGCTGCCATTGGCACTGTGGGAACTTGATGCATCAAATAATTACATCAAAACACTACAGAAGGATGACACCGTCTCCCAGTGGAACCTTATAAAACTGGACGTGTCCAACAACTTAATTGAAAGGGCTTTTTTAATTAACAACACGCTGATTAACCTGAAGTCCCTCAATTTCAGTGGAAACAAATTTTGGACAGTCCCGACGAACATGCCCTACAACTTGAGTACTTTAGACTTGTCACACAACAACTTGCACAATATCCTCCCAGATACTTTTCACCACAAAAGACTCTTGAAATTGTACTTGAACAACAATAGCTTACAATTTATTCCAAGTGGTACTGTTGATCAGCTCACTGGTTTGGAGTTGATTAGTCTGTATGGAAATAACTGGGCATGCAACGACGGACAGAATGTGCATCTGTTGAGATGGTTGCAAACCGTGCCGACAGTGCTTGGGTGTCCGTGCACTGCAGAAAGCAAACGTGGTCAAAGCGGATGCAACTCAGGTATAAATAAAGCAGCACTCGTCAGCTCAACCTTTACAAGTTATCAGTCCTTAATTGGAACAACGACAAGTACCAGACACAAAGAGTCCACCGTGAGCACACCGTACGCCTTAGCGAGCCAGAATACTAATATTTCATCGCTTTCAGATTCAGTTTCTTACTCTCAGTTGTATTCAACAGCATCAAGCTTCACTGGCGGTACTGCATCACCTATACCTACTCGGAATATCACCTTGCAAACAGCGAGCACCGAAAGTCCAAGTGAATTGGTTAGTACTATTGGCGATATAACAGAAAGACTTCCGTCAACTACAGTGCCCATCACTGCACCTGAATTCACGTCCAACAGCACAGTTTTTCCCAGGTCCACTGCAACCGCCAGCATGTCAAGTGCAGCCATGGACAACCAGACCAGCAGATTAACATCGCCGTCAACCTTTGACTCAACATCGATTGCAAGTCGCACATCACCCGCTTCTGCTGGAACCTCAATGGTCTCAATGGTCACCGGCCCAAGTGTCACCAATGCAACCACTTCTCACGGTGCAGAAGGAAATACTTCAAGTCCATTTCAGGTTGTTAGTTCCAGTCTGACCACAAGGCCAATGGTTAATGGAATCACCGGAATAAAAAGCACTGTACACCAAATTGTGACAACACCAAAACCAACTTCAAAAGCACACCGAGGTACGGGGAGAACCTGCTTCATGGTTCTGTCCATCATGCTACTGCTGGTTGTTTAATAATTTAAACAAGGTAAACAACCATGGCTGACAATGCCAATGAAATCTTCGTTTAACAGGACAGCAAATTTAAAAATACTTTGTTACGGTAATGAAACACTAATGCCTCAAATGATGGCTCTCATGCGTCATAACGAACAAGTCTGATCTCGGGTCAGTTTTGCTTTAACCCAGCTCAGGTTGATCCTTTTGTCTTATGACCCGAAGAGAAAAGAATAAAACAATGTTCACCCTGGGTTCCTTTATCTCAAAGGCAGTTGCTCTCAGGCGTGCAAAGGTGATTGCTCAACTTGGGCAGGATCAGATTCCGATGTGAGCCCTCAACCCTAACCCTAAGAGCCTAGCACCTCTAATGCGTTTAAAGTGTTTGAGGTAAAGGCTCACACATGAAGAACAAGGTCCTGGAGTTGGTCAGCCGAATACTTCAGCTCGATCGCAAGAGAAAAGGGAACAGCCTAAAGATACAGCTTCACTACAAAACAACGCACTAACTATTTGCAGGAAATACCCTGATCATCAAGTGAATGAGGAACTAACGGAATACTTTGTGCTTTGAATAATGTGTTATATTTCCCAGCACAAGTTCATTAATTCAGAATTCCAACTTAACTCTTGGAAATGGTTAAATAATTTTACTACTGAAACAGTTCATATCCACCGGAAATGTTTAATGGATTCAGTTTCTATTATGCATTTTTTTTTTTAACAGTTTTCTCCTTATGTTGGTGGATGCATGCAACTGCTGAATTATTTTGTAAATGCAAATTAATTGCAATGTAATTCACTTAAAAGCCAAATAAAATGTTTAATCTTGCAAGGCCAGTTGAATGCATGCATTAAATTTCTTAATTAAAAACTTATTTGAAATACACAAATCATTGCAATAAAATGTTTTCACAAGACCTTTTGTCATTCTAATAAACCTAACCTATAATAATCATGAATGTTCAACGAGCCCGTGGCAAAGACCACAGCATGTGGTAGCCTCTCACTTCATACCACTCGTTCTCAAAACCAAGGAGCGAGGCAAATAGTTTGTCCACCCCGTGACCTGCGTGGGTTTTCTGCGGTTTCCTCCCACACTCAAAGGTGTACAGGTTTGTAGGTTAATTAGCTTGGTGAAATTGTCCTTAGTGTGTGGGATCGTGCTCGTGCATGGGGATCGCTGGTTGGCGCGGCCGCGGAGGGCCAAAAGGTCTGTTTCCACACCTTGTGTCTCTCAGCTAAACTAAACAGCTGATGTCACTGGAGTCCATCCATGTGCTGGGTTTCTTGTGGAAGCACAGACACAAAGTCTGGAGCAACTCAGCGGGTCAGGTAGCATCTCTGGAAGACATGGAGAGATGACTTTTTGGATCGCAACTGGGAATTTGCCAATGCACCCCTTCCGGAGATGCTGCGTGTATGTACTACTCAAGGTTCCAGTATCCGATGTCCCTAGTGTTTCCATTCCTGGGCTCTGCGTGGTTAGAGGAGCAGACCGACTTTCCCACGGTCGTAAAGGTGATTTCACAACGGCATTATTGCTTCCCGGATGCCATCTTTAAGGGTATCATGAAGTGCAGCACGAAGTTCTGGAGGAAAGAGGGTAAACAGATCGGAGGTCATAGCCTCAATCTGTCATGATAAGGTCCTGCAGGTAGATGGAACGTAGTTAAGGAAAGGTTACAATGCAGGATCGCAAAAGGCAGTAAACTCCAGCTTACTCCGTTCCACACACGAGGACATGTTGAAATAGGAGCTCAGCACAGAAAAATGAGTGCTTGTAACGGTGATACCTAGGCTTATCCATCCCGAGGGCAGGGAACCAGTTTTGGTTGGGATTGATGTTGCTTGGCTGGATTACACCAAAGATCTTATGGCTCCGCTTTGGATTACACTGTAACATTCTCATAGGCAGGTTCGTTAGCACTCTGGTGAGAGGTTCAAGTTGATTTCGCAGGAGCCTGGCTAGAGGAGGGTAGTGTTAAAATGGAAAGAAAATGCAAACAAGATTGGAGGAGATAAACAGCACCAGAAATAGTAGAATGTTTTCAGACCAAAGGAGAGAATTGGTCGCACAATGGTGCAGTTGATTGAGTTGCTGCCTCACAGCGCCCGGTTTGAACCTGATCTCGGATGTTGTTTGTGTGGAGTTTGCATGTTCTCATTGGGACCGCTTGTCTCCAACATCCTAAAGACGTGGGGGTCTGCTGGATAATTGGCCTCTATTATTGCCCCCAAGTGTGTAGGGAGTGTAAGACCAAAGATCTTATAGCGAAATATTGGGAGCTTTTTAAAATGCATTCTAGCCACATTCTCATGATGAAGAATGATAAGGAAATTATATACAGCACTTTGTACATGATCAAAGAGAGTGTGTAAAACAATGTGAAAAATGCAAATGACCAAAGTCTGGTAGACAACATAAATGAGCGCCAGGCTAATTACAGAAAGTTCACAGAGGAAGTGAAAAGTGAAACAAAAGGCTATCAGATAATATTTTCACACATGGAGGTAGCAACAGGGCTGCAAGAGAAATGAGGCCAAAGACAAAAATGTGATTTTGTCTGGAGGCAGAGCTTGTGGCTGAGGTATTAATAAGCACTTTATATCTGCTGTTGAAATCGCAGCAAGAGCTGGTGAAATTACGATTCTAAGCATGTTACAAATTAGTAGTGGAAACAAGAGAAGCACCATTTGCACTTACAACCAACAAATAATTGTCTCAGGTGCAAAGTATCCCAAGTTGCGGATGGAAATGGTGAAGGAGTTGGTGCAGGCATGAGTTCAGTATCTTCAGACTATCAATTTGATCTCAGTGGTGAGGAATTAGTGTTTCATAATCAGGAATAGAATTAGCAGTAAATTGGTCAAGTGTAGGTTGATTTAAGGAAGGCAGCGTGGATTTGTTAAAGGCAAATCACACCAAATTTTTGGAATCAAAGAGGAATACAAGTGAAAGGTATTTTTTTTCCCCCAGAGTGGAAGGAGGTGCCCAATGAATCTTCTCAACAGCCAATACTAGAAACTGTGTATTCCCTACCTATTGCAATCATTTGAATGTGGATGTGCAGGGCACAATTTCCAAATTTGTACTCGGCAGAACCTGTTGACCTGGAAGGGCAGTAGGTGGTTTTAAGAAATAGACAGGCTGGTGAAATGAGTGGATATTTGAAAGATGAAATTTCATGCCGACAAGTGTGAGCTGTTAAATTTAGACACAACAAATAAGAACAGGTAGCATCACCGAAGCACAATTCTGAATGGGGTACAAGAACAGAGCGATTTAAAACTGTACTCAAACAGTTTGTTTCAACATGATAGAGTTGGCTGAGGTATTGAGTAATATAGCAATGTAGTCAGTTTTACAGTGACATTGAAAATAAGTGCATTAACCTGTTCAGTGCCACACCCAAGTATACTTGGGTCATGAAAAACAACAACTTGGCAGTGAACAGGTTAAACGCTGGTTTGGCCACGACTGGGTTATTGTGTTCAATTGTCGGCTGCCACGTATTAGCAAAGATGTGAAGGTTTTGGAGACGGTGAAGAAAACGATTCACCAAAGGTAGACAAAAGTACTGGAGAAACTCAGCGGGTGCAGTAGCATCTATGGAGTGAAGGAAATAGGCAACGTTTCGGGACGAAACGTTGCCTATTTCCTTCGCTCCATAGATGCTGCTGCACCTGCTGAGTTTCTCCAGTACTTTTGTCTGCCTTCGATTTTCCAGCGTCTGCAGATCCTTCTTAAACAATTCACCAAGGTGATTCCATGGATCCAGTTCAATGCATAGACTGTTCTCCTTTGAACAGAAGATAATTCAAGAGAATCTGACCAAAGTATTTCAAAATCGTGAAAGGTGGAGACTTTTTGTAAATACCCACGGGAAAAATAGTGAATTAGGTGGAGACTGTTCCCTTGTCAAAAGTATCACAAACGTTGGGATACGGAATGACGGTGAACCGATGGAGGGATTTAAAAAAAAGATACAGCACGTAAAGTGGCCTTTCAGCCCACCAAGTCCACGCTGAACAGCGATCCCTGTACACTCGCACCATCCTTCAGACTAGGGACAATTTACTATTTCTACCAAAGCCAAATTAACCTACAAACGTGTGCGGCTTAGGAGTGTGGGAGAAAACCGGATCATCCGGGGAAAACCCCACACAGTGACGGGGATAACTTACAAACTCCGTGCAGACAGCACCCGGAGTCAGGATCGAACCAGTGTCTCTGGCACTGAAAATCATAAAATTTGACAAGTCTAATAATAAGCCAAGAGCTTGACATACGGGAAAAGTATGATGAGAAAATCAGCCAACATAGGGAAGTTAGCTTGTGTCATGTTAGACGATGCAGCAATTAGATAAGGGAAGTGTTTAGTTTGCAATAGATAGCATTTACAGAGAAAATGGAGAAAGGGTTTGTCGTCAGACAGAGAGCGGCAACTCCAGCAGAGATTATTAAGAATTAGAGACTACCAAGTGGGTTACTGGTGAATTATTTTAAAATATAATGTCGGCATGTTACCATTATAACGCACACACTATAAATTCTCTGTGTTTTGAGTTGGTGAAATACTTTATGCCCTTTCTCGGGTGCTTCCCAGTATCTACTGCCAAGGCCTGAATAAACCGACTTGTTTGAGAGACTAACCACGGCTGTATTGAGGTTGTCTGTGTATGTTGAGCTGATCAGAGCTGGATGTAAGAGGGCCACAGGGTCCCACATGAAAACCAGACTTGGGGTGCAGGTTTAGCCACATCAGGGAGGACATGATCAGCGAGTATGAGAGGAGTGACATTGCCAGGCAGTGGGGGCACTCAGGTCAAAACCCCCCTGTACATGGAGGATGTCGCCATCTTCTGCTCGGATCCAGGGTCGGTCCGCAGATTGATTAGTGTTTGCGACCAGTTTGAGTCAGCCACGAGAGCCAGAGTGGACCGCAGGAAGAGCGAGGGCATGTTCTTTGGCAACTGTCCCGACCGATCTTCCGTCCCCTTCACCATCATGCCTGACTTCTTGAAGGTGTTGCGGATCTGGTTTGGGGGGGGGGGGGTCCAGAGGCGTGTGATAAGAATTGGCTGGAGCGGATAACCAAGTAGGCTGTGGGCAGAGCATCAACAATGTGCCTAGAAATCAACTTTTGTGACCCATGTCTCAGAACTACATGAAATTTTGCACTGATTTAGATAAAATATAATTGGGGTCATAGCTCGTCAGTGCCAAAGTTGCACATTAATTAATTAAACTAATTAGAAAATGAGATTGAAAAAGTAAGCACCATCTAGTGTCCAATGCCCATATTACACCATGGGGAGCCCAATTCCATGTTGGTCAGGGCTGCTGTACTTGGTGCAAGTGTGGCCTGTCCCTCCCTCCTACACCACAGGTATCACCCGGGCCGTCTTCCAGTTCATCTGGGGGTCGAGGATGGACCGGGTGCGATGGGCCATAATGCACAAGTCGGCAGACAACGGGGGTAAAAGCGTGCCCAACGTCGCCCTCACCCTGATGGCCACCTTCATGTGTGGCTGCATCAGGCAGAGTGTAGAGCCAAGGCACGTGGGCACCAAGTGTCACCCCTGCTGAGGTTCTACCTCTCCCCGGTGCTGTGAAGGATTGTCTTGAATCTTGAAGGTCAGCTGGACATTGCCGCACCATCTGTCGTTTGTAGAAAGGTTCTTCTGGACCAACATCTTTGACCACTAGTCCATCGGGCATGGAATGTCCTGCAGGCACTGCAGGGAAATTACTCCATGGATCCTGTGGCGTGGTTCCTAGAGAAGAGTGCACAGCTAGTCCGGCAAAATGCCTCATCGCCAGAACTCACCAACAAGCACCAAGACACGGCTTGGCTGGCGGTGAGGGGAGCCTTCCCAGTCAAATCCTTTCTACACCGTCAGAACCTCACTACCACTGCACGCTGCCTTCGGGACGGCTGCTATGGAGAGGAGACGGCTGTCCACGTCTTTGAACAGTGTGGATTTGCAAAGAAAGTCTGGGGAGGTTTGCAAGGGTCCCTGTCGCGATTTATTCCGAACAGCTCCGTCACAGAGGACTCTGACTTACGGACTGTTCATGTTTGTGCTGAGGGACGCTCTGAAGCTCGGTGCAGCTGTCAAGAATAAGTCTTCAGGGCCATGACGAGAAGGCAGGAGAGTCAGATGGGGAGTCACAGGGAGAACTAACAAACTACATACAGACAGCACCCATAGTCAGGATCGAACCAGTGTCTCTGACATTGAAAATAATATCATTTGCTAAGTTTAATAATAAGCCAAGAGCTTGACATATGGGAAAAGTATGAGGAGAAAATCAGCCAATATAGGGAAGTTAACTTGTGTCATGTTAGAAGATGCAGCAATTAGATTAGGGAAGTGTTTAGTTTGCAATAGATAGCTGAAGCCCAGATAAACATAGGGTACTTGTAAACCAGGTTGAGTACAATAACATTGATCTTAAGATAAGATGAGTTTGTTCATCACACCCATTTACAGAGAAAATGGGGAAATGGTTTGCAGTCAAAGGAAGGAGAGTCTGAGCTGTCAGACAAATAGCGGTGAGTCCAGCGGAGAAAAATACGAATTAAGAGACTACACAGTGGGTTACTGGTGAATTATCTTTAAATATAATGTCTGGATGTAACCATTATAACGCACGCACTGTAAATTGCTCTGTGTTTTGAGTTAGTGAAACACTTTACGCCTTGCTTCCCAGGACATACTGCCAAGGCCTGAATAAACCGACTTGTTTGAGAGACTCACCACGGCTGTATTTAGGTTGACTGTGTATGCTGAGCTGATCAGAGGTGGATGTAAGAGAACCACTGGGCCCCACATGAAAACCAGAGTCGGGGCGCAGGTTTTGGTGTAGCACTTGTTGCAGGCGTCCAGTTTGAAAAACAACTGGCCTGTTTCCTGCATTCAAGGCAAATCTGAACCCAATTGGCTAGATTGCCTTGGATCCCATGTGATCTAACCTTCCAGACCAGTCTGCCATGTGGCACATTGTCAAAGGCCAAACCAAATGAAAGGCAAAATATTTGACATCCCAGGGATTTTGAAATAAAACAGACCATCCTTTCACTTCTGATTGTATTATATCATAAATATACCAGTGACTGAGACAGCAAAGGAATTCATTAGGTCAATGCTGATTAACCCATTTAGCGTCATTAACCACCAATACAGGAATAAAACTGGTGGGTCCAGAAGGTTTCCTGATCGTGAACTTAAAATGTATAATACCCACCTGTAATTTATTTACAAACATGGAACCAAAGAATTTAGGAGCAGAAGGCCATTCAGCCCTTCAAACCTGTTCCACCATTCAATGCTGAATATAGTTGATCATTCAAATTCAATACTATGTTCCCTCTTTCTCCTCACATCTCATTACCCCATTAGCCCTAAGAAATACATCTAACTTCTTCCTAAATTTTCTTGATAATTTGGCTTCAATTGCTTTCTTTGGCATAATCTGTGAATTCTACATGATTGCCGACAACTAGTTCACAGCCCACAATGGAAAGAAATCATCTCTGGACTTGGAGGGATGCTATAGAAGAGATATTTAAAAAAAATGCTAATTGTAACCAGACCCTGAGCGTTTAAAGAAATGTCTACATTTGTATCCAGCCTCTGTTCGTAATTATATTTATTAGTCGTTTGAGCGATGACTGTCCCAAATGCTGTAGTACAGCTGTGCCACCACAGGGGAACCACAGTGAGCCCAGTCTCAGTGAATAAGCGAGTTTGGTGTTCCGACTGCGCATGCCCAGGTCATGGGTCGCTCATGATAAACATTCTCGGCAGCTGTGCTGCTGCATGGGTGCAGACCCGCGTTTCGTCCGAGTTCGGGCCCGGGTCTCCGGCACTGCAGGTGCTGTTGGGTTGCTGCAGGGCCGTCCCCGTCCCCTCCCAACTGTTCCGTCCCTGTGTGGGAGCAGCCGGGGATGTCCGGGGTGGCCCTGGGCTGGTGGGATGGGAGTGCAGGCCCAGGCGCTGGCTCCTGCTCAACTCTACCCGTCCCGCCGGGTTGACCGGCGGCCCTGGACTGATGGGACACCAGGCGGCCCTGGACTGATGGGACACCGGCCCGGAGCAGTGGAGTTGGCGCTTATTCTCCATGCTGGCTGTGGGCCCGGGCCGCTGCTGCGATCAGCTGGTGTCCCGTCAGTCCTGGGCTGTCAGTTGGCCTGGCAGGACAGGCAGAGTTGAGCTGGAGACAGCGCTGGCTGTAAGCCTGGACCTTCACTCCTGTCTGACTCCCGTCAGTCTGGGGCCGCCCCAGACGTCTCTGGCCGCCCCTGGATGGGGGTGCGGCACTTGAGAGGGGACAGGGACGGTCCAGTGGCGGTTCGGCTGTGCTTGCGGCGTCGGGGAACCGCGTTCGATCCTGGTTGCGGATGAGGAGCAGGTCTGTGTGCATGCGGCGGCACGGTTGCCGAGAGTGTTTATCGCGAGTGACCTTTGACAAATCCCATGATTCCTTGCGTTTTTTGGAATACTGAACTCTATTTTACTGTCAGAAAAGCATGAAAAGCATTCCTTTGATAATTGCCCCCCCCATCTTTAAAAAAGTGCACAAATCATCAAAAGCAAGCATGCAGGTACAACAGGTAGTTAGAATGGCTGATGGCACATTGGTCTTGGTAGCTGGAGACTTTGAATGCAGGAACAGAGATGTCTTGCTGCATTTGTATAGACAAGAGAGGCGAGAGTGCTTTAATTGTCATATGTACCGAAAAATGGAACAATTAATTTCTCACTTGCAACAGCATAACAAGCCTGTAACACAATGCATCTAGATGATATGTAATAAACAAAATTCTCCATAAACTAATAACTCTGATATCAGTGCAAAAAAAAAAAACTGAAGTCCACAGTGCAACCAAAGACAATCCATAGTTCACAGGTTAGTATTGTGACGTGATCAAGTGCCTGAAGTTATTCTTGAGCCTGTTTTTAGACTCCTATACCTTCTTCCCAATGGTATGAATGAAATGAGAGTGTGGACAAGGTGGTGTGGGTCCTTGATGATGCTGGCTGCTTTCCTGAGGCAGAGATCCCTTCTATTTTGGGGAGGTCAGTACCCCTGATGGAGGGCAGTGTCCACCACCTTTTGTAATCTCCTTCATTCCAGATATTGAGACCATATCTTGACTTCAGTGTGCATTATTTTCTCTTTATTTGAGGGAGGATGTTCTCAGAGGCCCATTTAGCCTGCACTGCCATTCTATGCCATCATAATACAAATCCTGCATTTCAATACTATTTCCTTCTTTCTGCCCATTACCCTTATTGGCTTCTTTGTCTGGAAACCTTGCATTGTTAAATGTATTCAATGATTTTGATGTACAACATTTTCCACAGTGGAGAATTTCACAGGTTCACCAATCTTGAATGAACAGATTTTCCCAAATCAATGACCGAGATGGTGAATAGCTGAGGTGGGTACTTCAATCCCTCCCTTACTATTTACAGCTCATCACCCAGAAAAAGCAACCATTTTTCCTCACTTCATATCCTGTCCGCCAAACAATGTTCAATCCATGCCACAACATAACCCAGATACATTACTATTTACAGCTTATCACCCTGAGAAAGTTTCTTTTTTTCCCTTACTTCATATCCTGTCAGCCAATCAATGTTCAATTCATACCACTATGTAATCCCAATTCCATGTGCTTTAATTTTGGACTCTAGTATCTTATGTGGGACTTTATCAAAGTTGTGCCCGAAATCCAAATACACATCCACAAACGCTCCCTTATCTATGCTACCAGTTATATCCTCAAGAAGTTCCAGTAGATTTGTCAAACATGATTTCCCTTTCATCAATCCATCCATGTTGACTTGCCTAATTTTGTGGATATTTAATCACTGTTCTATTATTACCTTCTTGAGAACAGACTTCAGAATTTTCCCTGCTGCTTTTATTCGGCCAACTGGTTTGCAATTGGACTTTTTTTTTAAACCATCTCTTTTCCCTTACATTTTCCACTCTCTAATCTGCAATAGTTCCAAAATCTATACCTTCTGAACCTTCTGAATTTTGTAGTCGCAGATCATGGCGAGAACGTACAAACTCCATTCAGACAGCACCCGTAGTTGGGATCAAGTCAAGTCAAGTTTATTCGTCACATACACATACGAGATGTGCAGTGAGTACCTGAGTCAGGCGCTGCATTTTGCTGTAAGGCAGCAACTCTACCGCTTGGCCACCGTGACAATAGAATTGCGTGAGATGACAACCAATGTACATAAAATTTCTACGGCCACCTCTTTTTATATCCTAGGTTGCTAACTACCAGGCCTTCGATTTATCATCTCTCAGTGACAATTTTTCAAGCAACCTTTTTTTTTTTTAAACTGACACGGATCATTTAATTCCTGTTTTATTGTACCTCGATCCTGAGCATTGTTAGGCTAATATTCATGCCCTTTTCAATGAGGACAGAACCAAATTATTTGTTGAATTACTCGGCTATTTCTTTGTTCCCATTTATAAATTCTCTCATTCCTGACTGTAAAACCCCTTTCTCATGGGGCGACTTGACGCAAGAGTTAACCAGAGTTGAACACCGTGGGAACCTCTTGCGATAACCGTACGGCATTCGTGGACCACCGTGGACCACCGTGGCGCTAACGGCAGGTGCTCGTGTAACTTGGTGACTCGGGAGAAAATTCAAACAAGCTTGAGAAATTCAGAGTGACTTGTACACTTGTGGTTGAACATTGCAACATTATATGCATGTAGTAGCCAGTGCGATATCCGTACTGACTCTTGCGTGTACCGTAGGAACTCCTGCGAACGGTGAACCCGGAAGCTGGACAGAGGGTGAGTAAAAATTGTCTTCTGTGGGATTGAATTTAAAAAATAAAGATTTGCATCCGCATATGGACATCAACTTATTCATGAGTTATGTTAATGAGATTCAAGAAAATAACTTTAATCTTTAAAAGGGACTTTACTGAAAGGTCCCGCATTTTTATGGTCCGTGAGAAATTTTTCACATGTACTTCTTTGAGAGATACAGCTCGGAGTCCTCGCCGACCAGCGATCGATGTCTTTCCTAAGCAGGGTCCGGAATGCTACCAATCAATGTTCTCCAGAGACCCGTGTAAAGGAGTGAACTGCACATGCTGGTTTAAAACGAAGACAGACACAAAAAGCTGGAGTAACTCAGCGAGTCAAGCAGCATCTCTGGAGAAAAATAGGTGATGTTTCGGGACGAGACACATCTTCAGACTCAATTCCGATTAGGATGTCTGAAGAAGGGTTCCGATTCGAATCGCCACCTATTCTTTTTCTCCAAACAGCGTTTCCCTGACCATATTATGGCCCATTCCCCAACCATAACATTAATCAAGCTCTGTCTAACTCCGCCTTCACACCATCCCCCTGTGACATGGGTTAGTCATCGCTGGGCGGGCTGTGGGCCGAATGGCCTGCCAACGGGAGTCAGAGACTTGACACTGAGATCCATTGTGCAGGAAGGAATTGCGGATGCTGGTTTTTACCGAAGATAGACACAAACGCCACCTGTTCATTTTCTCCAGAGATGTTGCCTGACCCATTGAGTTACTCCAACATTTTGTGTCTGTGTTCACTATGAACATTGAATTATTTAATTTTAGGTAACTTACACTCTCTCTCTCTCTCTCCCTTGCCCACCCCCTCCCCTCCCCCATGCAGTAAATGTCGGTTAACCAGTCCAAGGTTTGCAACGATGGTTCCCTCTTGGGATCACACTATCCCTAGCCAACAATTGGCCTATTAGGGAACCAAATATAGACATAAAGTGCTGGAGTGACTCAGTGGGTCAGGCAGCATCTCTGGAGGAAAGGGTTAGGCGACATTTTGGGTCGGGACCCCTCTTCAAAATACCCTGCTGAGGTCATCTGTTGTTGGCCCTGATTTGTCCCGGTCTTTTCTTGCTTCCAGTTCCCCCCTACAATCATCCCGAAGAAGGGTCCCGACCAAAAATGGAATCTATTCCTTTTCTCCAGAGATGCTGCTTGGCCCGCTGAGTTACTCCAGCATTTTGTGTCTAACTTGCTGATTCAGACAGTTTTTGATTATCAAGGATTCTGCGCTGACTCTTTACTCTGAAACACACGTTGGAAATTTAAACTTGGGCGCAACTAACATCGTCTTACTACCGTGGGAACTCTTTAACTCAGCGGGCAGGCAGCAGTTAATTGTTGCTCCCTTCAGTTTCCCAGGGGGTCGGGACGGGACTGGAGTTGGGAGGGAAAGGTGGGGGAGTCGAGGGAGAGGAGGGGGAGACAGATGGGGGTGTCTTCATTTACTGGCGGCGGGTGTCTGTCACTGAAACAGGCAGGTGAGATTTCACATCCACCTTGTGTGTGCCTCTCTCTCTCTCCCTCCCTCCCTCTCACACAGGCTGAGAGACTCTGCCTCTGTGAGTGTACGTCTCTTTCTCCCCCTCTCCCACACACAGTAAGACCGAGGTACTGTGCTCAGTCCATCTGTGTCTCCCACATACACAGTAAAACTCTGCTTTGTGTGTGTATATACGTCTCCCCTCATTTCTCTCTCCCCCCCTCACTTCTCTCTTTCTCCCCCCACACACAATAAGACCGATGTATTCTGCTTAGTCTCTCTTCGTTCCCACACACACAGATAGACCAAGGTCATGTGCGCTCTTTCTCTTCCGCCAGTCACCCCGAAGTACATCACACTGCCTCTGTGCCTCTCTCTCTGTCTCTCTCCCCCTCTCTCCTAAGTAATGTGGCATCTTCCTGCAGTAAAGTCACGGCATTAGTACAGGCATGTCTCCAAATGAGCCAATTCAACCAAGGGAGGATATTTATAGTGTGTGAAAAAAAAAAGTTACATCATTTGTGCCACGTGATGATTTAATTACACTTGACAGTTCACAATGTTCATTCAAGATTTAACGGGAAAGCTCGGGAGACGGACAAGTCACTCGCACAAACAGAAATGCCGAGTACCGTGGGAACTCTTTGTCTACCCCCCCGTTATATCGTGTGATATCGTGCTAGACCACGACCACTTCACTCTGGTTACATATTGCGTCAAGTCGCCCCGTGAGAAAGGCCTATAAGGGACTGACAATTTCTCCATATGAAACCGGAGAAGCTTTTACACCCTAATATTATGTTCTTCGCAGTAAATTCCTTCCCTACTCTATTCTTCCGCTCATAATTAAATTCTTGCTCTTTCATTGTCGAATTGTAATCCTGCTACATTTTCCAGCAATTCTTGGATACGATTTAATTCTTAACTTAACTTAACTTAAGAAAACCATATTTTAATATGGATCACTTTCCATATCTCACAGGGATTCCTTTCGCTTTTGTGTTACTGTTCTCGATAAGAAAATATAACCATTGTTGGTTTTGCATGTATTCCTCACGCAAGTGAGCCATTGCCAATGCAGTGTCACACTTTTAAATAAGTTTCCAAATCTAGCACAGCCAACTAACTCAAATCTCTGTGGTTCCCTTCTTTTATTTTGGTGCCATAATCTCCCAGTGAACCACTTCACTTTCTAGGCTCAATGAATTTCACGTCACGATCACACTTCCCGAAAGGACTGCACACAAAATCATTTACTCGCTTCTTCTCATTGCACCATATCCAGATTTGGAATGTCTGTTCACTAACAGGCTCATATACTGCTCTTTAAAAAAAATCTGACGCTTGTCCTCAGATTTCCATCACCTGCCATTTCTGAAGTAATTGAACTTCAGCGCCATCAACAACACTTAGATCACGAATGACTGCAGGACTAGCTCTTATTTTTAAGGCCAGGTTTTCACATTTGGTAACCAACATATAAATTTTTCAAGAGTGAAAATTTTGAAGATTAATCATATTACAGTTTATGAATTTACACAAATTGTATCTGCAACTTTGCAGAAATTATAAATTCTGTGATATTAGGCCTCTATGCAATTGTTTTGGCTTAAACTATTACTGCCAAATGCTGTCCTATTTATTTGATCACATAAAATATAGACATAGGAATGCAACCCCTTCATACTGAGCCTAATCTGGAAAGGAGAAAGAGGTAGTGGTGAGATAGCTACAAATGTAGAGGAACCAAACGAAGGGGGAAATGGCCAGCATTGTGGACCTCCTCCAAAGGCTGCAGGGTATCGACATGACTTGATGCCACTTCTCCACCATCACAGGAGTGAGGGGGAGCAGAGGCCCTCCCACAGCTCCGAGCCATGAGTTTACCCTCTGCCACCGCTTGATGATCTTTCATCATGCATTCTCACCCTTCTCCCTTGTCTGAAACAGTACGATTTCTAACTTTTCCCAGTTCTGATGAAAGATTATTTAACAGAAATGCCCTCAAGAGTCTTACCACGATTTCTCATCTTCATTCCAGGCTGTCAAGATGTGTCCGGACAGAAATGTCTGAGACAGGGCCGGCCTTAAGCCAACTAGACCAATTGCTCCCAATTAAGGCCCGCGCCTAAGGGGGCCCCGCGCTAGGCTAGTGGGCAACACACTCTATCACCTCAACAGTGACCTCAGTAAGTGAAATTCCTCACCGCCAACACAGCTCCGCGGTTACCTCTCAATACTGTCACCACTTTCCGGGATATTATTCCCGTATCCCTTTCTGCACCGACACTTACACCCGGGGCATGGGGGATCAGTTACTACAACTTTACTTCAGACAGTTACAGTGAGCCCGCCAGCGGATGTGTACACACGCCTGATGTTACCAGGATAGTCACTGACCGAGCAGCTGACTCTTATCTAGAATTAGTCAGTCAAGGTGCATCTGAAGCAAACAATGGCGTCCGCTCCCAAAAGGAGCAGTTACCAAATGGAATAGCGTTTGATTTACGCCACACACTCACATGCATAAACGTGTGGATACAATAGTTCCTTCATTGTCACCTCTACCAAGTTACAGTGAAATTATTTTGCATAGAGATCAGTGCGATATTGCCGTACTCAAGTACACAGCCCGGTTAGCACATAATGCACAGAAACAAGCAGAGTCTATATGCAATAGTCGTCAGGTGTTGGCACCATTTCACGGTCCCAACTGCAGGTGGGTATGAAGGCTTGTTGTAGCCGTCGTATCAACAGAAACATCATGTCCCTTTCTCCCCCCATTCGCACACAAAACGTGTGTGTGTGTGTGTGCATAATACAGGATCCAGCGGTAAGCCACGGCTGCAATTGGTACGTGTAGTAACTAACAAGCGTATCGAAAAAAAAGTGGTCAATATCAGCTTCACATGGCTGAAGCTTGAGATGGTGCCGGGAGCAGTCGTGCGGCGAAAGCGTGGCGGCAGTGACAGCAGGTCACATTCCCCGTTCCCTCCCATCATCAACCTCGGGGCCTTCCGCTTCCCGCCCTTCATTCCCACCCATCAGGAGGAAGCTGTACAGGGACGACATTCTTCCTGACCACAGACTGAAACATTCATTGCAAGCAGCTGATTGCAAACGCAGAGCCCACACAGAATATTAGTAAACCTTTGTTAAATAACGCGTGGAATAATGCAGTTTAATGGTAAGTAGCAGCTACGGTAAAGGTTGGAAGCCAGCGGAAGTACTGGCAGTCAGACGAGAGCAGGAGAGATTAAGACAGTGTATAATCCATAGCACCTTAGTTTACAGTTTCATAATATATAATAAATAACAGGGCTGACACACATTGGCTGGGAATCACCAAAATTGTTTCCAATTGGGCCCCGCGCCTCCTAAGGCCGGCCCTGGTCTGAGAGTGATCTCGAAAGAACCGCCAACAACCGAGTGAGGTGGAGGACATTTGCCAATGGCCGATGCTCCCTAGAGGAGCAAAGGGCTTAAGAAGAGGTAAGAGGAAGGCTGTCAACTGTCAATATTTGTTAGTTGTCCATCAAAATACATATTTATGTGTGCACATATTCTATGAGTGATGGTGGGGGAAAGATATGCGGATCCTAATCATAGGCTTATGTGCAACAAATAACCTCATTATAAAATGTGTAGAAAGAAACTGCAGTTGCTGGTATATACCAAAGATAGACGCAAGGTGCTGGAGTAACTGAGCAGGTCAGGCAGCATCTCTGAAGAAAAAGGATAGGTGACATTTCGGGTCGGGACCCTCCATCAGACAGAAGACCCAGTCCTGACCCGAAACATCACCCATCCTTTTTCTACAGAGATGCTGCCTGAACCGTTGAGTTACTCAAGCATTTTGTGTGTAACCACATTATAAACGCTGGTTTAAAAAAAAAAAAATCAGGAAATACAGAGAGCCACTTTTTGCTGTCCAGTATTTCCAAGTATTAAGTTCTTGTCATGTGTTGATTATGTATAGCTCCAGGCAATAGTTTTACATTAGCTATTAGATTGAGACTGCTCACAATGCAATTTATCTGACACTTGAAATACAAACAGGTCTGGACTTGGTATTAAACGACTCCACAATCAATCTCTAACAAAAGTATTTCAAAACACCGAGCTGGTAATGGTAGCAAAAAGCTGAGTGACAGGACCATTAGTTTGATTGTTGGTACTGGTTTTACTGTTGAGTTCTCCGTGGGCAACAGACAACTCAAACACTGCCTGAAAGGCTGGTCATGATGAGAACGTCCCGCATTTTTTGGTATTTGGCTGGGTATTTGATATACCCTCCAAGGAACCCGTGTTCCTGACACTGTGGTCTTTATTCCACAACTCCTACACTACCCGGCCTCAATTTAATTGGATTACTACTGGCAGTTGCACCTTTGATTGCTGAGGCCACCCAAGTTCCAGAAAACCTTCCTGACCTTCCTTTCTAGCTTTAGGACACATTTACAGGGTCAGGGCGTCAATGTTGTTTGATAAGACTCCTATGAAAATCCTTGATACATTGTACTATGTTGAAGGTGCAACAAGAGGGGAAGTGTTATAATACCATACGACGCAAGACCATCAAGCAAGGTTGAAAAGTTGAATTTGGCTGGATTGCTGGCCGGCTGGCAGAGTTTCCATGCTGTATCTCCAACTAAGCTAAAAATATAATGTCCCAATAGAAGTCGCATTGTGCCTCAGTACCGGAACAGGTGAAAGGCCCTGCCAGTGTAGGATGTGGGCAGGACCTTCCACACCGGACAATCCACACCGACTGTACATCTGCATCCCGGTAACAAGCGATTGAAGTGAATGATAAGATCAATGGTTAGTTAATCAGCTGGCTGATAAGTTTTATCTTGTCCTCCTTCACACAAAATATTGCCATTGGGAGCAATGCAAGTGCAACAGAAACAATGCAATGAGATTTCAACTGCGATAACTGTAAAGACAATAAAGGAGGCAACTGCATGTGTCTTTTGCATACACTTTCCAATAATGCAATGACAGAAATTCCCAGCACAATTCTTGTGTGAAGATCAACTCCCACTGAGGAACAGCAATTATAAACAGTACTAATAAAACCATTGTGTCGCACACTTGTAGGCACAGCACCACCCCTCCAACACTATGTGGTCAGTCATGCTATTAAGCTAACCAAATCATACCAAGCTATTTGAAGAACTGCTTGCCAACGTTGGTGTACAGTCACATATCCCACAGCCATTGATTTATTCATTGCAACAGTAAGAAAACACAAATTACACTGTTTTGCCCTACCTTCTGGCTATATAGTAGAAAACGGGAGTCCCTGTTTTTGATGTTCCAGCCTGGTAAAAGATGTTAAGTGTTTTTAAAGCTTTGAACTCTTCCTTTTCATGTACTTGATGCCTGAAAAGAAAATCGTTCATTGTAAATGGAGTCCTTGAAAGATCAGTGCCACATGCATTCAGTTCACTGAGCACTTTTCCCATCAGAATTCTAACTTCTCAGTTCGAATGCAAAATGTTATACTATCAGGCGATAAGTGGTATTGGTATAGCTGCAGTCGCACAGCACCAGTGACCTGGATTTGATATCTCGGGTGCTGTCTGTGTGGAGTTTGCACTTTCGCCCTGTGACCATGTGGGTTCCCTCCGGGTACTCCAGTTTCCTCCACATCCCAAAGACAGCGGGTTTGTAGTTAATTGGCCTCTGTGCGACAACATGCCCAATGGAACTACTGTGTACACTTGATCAATAGTCAGCATGGAGTAAGTGGGCCAAAAAACCTGTTTCTATGCAGTATCTCTAACCTAAACCAAACTAATCGGACGGTAGACACAAAATGCTGGAGTAAGTCAGCGGGACAGGCAGCATCACTGGAGAGAAAGAATGGGTGACCTTTCGGGTCGAGACCCATTCTTCAGATCTGAAGAAGGGTCTCGAACTGAAACGTTACCCATTCCTTCTCTCCAGTGATGCTGCGTGTCCTGCTGAGTTACTCCGGCATTTTGTGTCTACCTTCGATTTAAACCAGCAACTGCAGTTCTTTCCTAAACTAATCTGACTATACCTACAGAAAGTAAAGACATTTCATAATTACACTATGAGAGTAATACTGAGCCATTTAGTCCAGGAAGGCAATGAAACAGTAGATCTGAACTGGAGACGCAGTGCAGCGTTGCATTTGGGATTGAATGATCTAAAGAAGGGTGTGAAGAAGGATCTCCACCCGAAACATCACCGATCCACGTTCTCCACAGATGCTGTCTGACCCACTAAGTTACTCCAGCATTTTATGCCTTTCTTTTGTATCTCCCAGTATCTACAGTTCTTTGTTTCTACTGTTTAAAGAGTGATTTCAGGCTTAGATGTAAAGTTATCATGACTTTCACATAAAGTTACAAGGCTCTGGTGAGATGCAGGCACTAATGGGACTATAGTTTAAGCATCAGTCAACGACATGAAAAAACAGCAGTTAGAACAATTAAGGAGCCCATGGAGGATCATCCGAGGTCTGACTGAACGGTGGAACATGCTCATGGAACTGGATGGGTTCTCACACTTACTTGGATTTTAAACAGGACTTCAGCCCATTAACATTTTTTGTTAGAAACGCAAACATGAATATTCAGATGTAGTTTAAATATGTCAATATATAATAATAATAATAATAATCTTTATTTATATAGCACTTTTCAACAAAACCAGTATTTGAACCAAAGTGCTTTACAGAGTTTGATTAAATTAATAGAACAGACCAAATGTCAATATATCCATACAAAACAAAAACAAAAAAAAATTTAAAAAAATGACATCCAGTAATGAGAAATTATTCAATTAGAACATCTTTGACTTGCAATACCTCTGAAAAAAAATATTTTTCTGGTTACCTACCTGGTCATGAATTCCTCAAACTTGGAGCTGGTGAGGTTTAGGCTGGACCAGTGAGTGTCAGCAACAGGTTTGTGCTCTGGGGGCCCCAGATAAGCCAGCAATGTAGCCATCTTGTCAAACGGCCTCCTCCCCACAGCTTTGTGATCCCTGAGGTCATGAGAGGATAAAAGCAATCATTTGATTTTCTTTAAATTAAAAATCAACCATAAATTATATCCAATTTTGCATCAAAAGTTCCAAGATTAATATTTGTGATAGACCTTGTCCAAATAGCAGCGCATCATTTATCATGCATGCAAAATATTCAGGAGAATAGTAATTAAGATAGAAACATTTCAATGTTCATGAGCTGTGTTCATTTTGTCATCAATATTTAAAACAAAGATATTGCATTTTGAAACTGAGCAAATTTCCATTGGAACTTTTCAATTTAAAATCCTAGTGCGATAGCAAATATAATTATGTCTCTTTGAATTACGCCTTCTTTCTTCAGCAGCCCCACTGTAGCAACCTATAATTATAAAGTATCAATTGCAATACTGTCCCATTTATATAGACTCATGTTTGGGTTTAGGTATTTATAATAGAAAAATAATAATATTTGGAATGACATTAACAGTGTCGCCAAATATCTGCATTCACAGTTATTTCTGAGTTCTAACCCATCAGCAAAAGGCAATGTTTGGCTGTAAAAGGAAATGTATTGGCTGCATAGGTTCTATCGCAGTGTTTAATAAATATTTAGACAGTACATGGATAGGATAGGTTTAGAAGGATAGGAACCAAATGCAGGTAGGTGGGACTAGTATAGATGGGGCATGTTGGTCCAGTATGGGCAAGTTAGGCTGAAGGCGCTATTTCCACGCTGTATGACTCTATCACCCTAATCAACATGATTCTAACTTTCGGTATCAACATTTGCAAAGCATCTTTTGCATTGGATTTCAAGGGTGCACATTAAAGTTGTCTCACTACTCAGCAGATTCAGTGAATGCTCCAGTCTGTAACTTGGGTCTTGTACATACCGGTTACTGGATAGATATTGCCCTATTTTCTCCTGGTTGTTCCACAGCAACCTGTGCAAAGCAAGAACGTTCCCATCACTGATGAAGGAAAGACTGTGATTGACCGTGTCGCTGGCTGGGCAGTCAGATGCAATGTCCAGAAAAAACCTTCCACAGGAGGTGCCAGTGAGGGAAGAATGGAGGAGGAGAATAAAATAAATGCATTTTATATTTCTTAAGGCATGATAACCAAAACATAACCAAGTGGAAAGACGATCAGATAAATCGGGCGTGCAATGACTTCCCAATCCTGAGTTGTAAAGAATTGGTAGACACTATATCGCCCATCAAATAACCATCAAGGATACTCTTGCAGAAGTCACCCAAGTTCAATACCATCCCCATTCTTAATACTGATTTTCAGTTTTGCAGGCAGAGATGATTAACAATGGAGTAATATTCATCTGTGTTGGTTCTGGAAACCCCTCCACAAATGTCATCATTCCAGCCAGCATGGTTGGTTGTCGACTCCACTTTCAACATGCATCGTGATCATTTCAGCTTTCTTATAACAGTAAGTGACATAAGCTTTTCAGAAATCAAAGAGTTTTCTCAGCTTGATTTTTGCTTTGTATATATGATAAAATTCTTGTGAATTATCTGAAATTTCAATTTTTGCCCGTTTTAATCTTTGAAACGTAATTCTCAATATAGTATAGGAAGGAACAACAGATGCTGACTTGGACCAAAGATAGGCACAAAGTGCTGGAGCAACTCAGCAGATCAGGCAGCATCTCTGGAGAAAAGGAACAGGCGACGTTTTGGGTTGGAACCTATCTTATAGAGTAGGTAAGGGGAGTAGAAAGGTTAGCATGGTTAATCTCTAGCTGACCGTTAGAAATGAAATGGTCCAAATAAGGGTTCCGACCCAAAACGTCACCTGATGCATTTCTCCAGAGATGCTGCCTGACCCGCTGAGTTATTCCAACACTTACCCATGTCTAACCTCAATTTGGTACACTGATTTGGAATAATACAGTTGTGCTGTATCAACTCTATACTTCCACGTCAGTGTACCATATTTAGAATAGACACAAGGTTGCTGGAGCAACTCAGCAGGTTGAGGAGGAAAGGAAGAAAGAAAATAATTTCATTTCCAACAAACATGTCTATCTCGGTATTTAAGCTTTAGAAGGGATTCCTCTAGCCTCTAAGCAACGATATTTCCCTTTAACCATTACCTACAAGTCCATGATTCACCTTTGATACATTCCCTGCATGAAGTAGTTTCTCTTGAATTTTTGACAGATTTTTTCATTTTGTTAAGACCACCTTGCACTTGTGACCTCAAGTTCTGGATTTGTATCCCAAAGGAAACTGTGTGGTTAACTTAGAACGTTTGTCTTTACCCATATGCTCATAACTCTTTTAGGATACAACAATAACAAAAAAATCAACATTAGGAGTAGTGCTTGCTGTTCTGATTGCCCCATTGCAGGAAGAGTGTACAGCCTTTGGAAAAGTACAGGGGTTTACCAGAATAATGCCTGGATTAGGGAATAATAACTACATGGAGTGGTTGAACAGACTTGGACTGTGTTCTCTGTAACACTGGAGGTTGAGGGGAGACCTGATAGAAGTATATAATATATTAGATATGGATCTAATAGATATGGATCACATGCAGGCAGACAAGAGTTGGTCTTGGCATAGTGTTCGGCACAGACATTGTGGGCCGAAGGGCCTGTTCCGTGCTGTACTGTTCTTTGTAACACCCAGAAACACAAAGGAGGAACAATAGTGAAGCTCAATCCAAATATGAGAGTGAGTGTTGTTCCCCAAACCAGTATTTGAGTGTCACAGAGGATAAATCAGAGCTCCGCAAAGACATCATTCAGTTGCACTACTGAAATGTTTGAAATTGCTTAGAAGAAGCAAACACACTTCTTAAAACTAAACTATTGAATTTACAAAAGGGTGAAGTTATGCACAAATATTAAATCCGGGGGAAATTCACCCACAATTAAAAAAAAAAAAAAAAAAAAAGAAATCATTAATCATTATTAATAATAGCATTTGCATTACTTGCAAAATACAACCCTGCTGTTTCATATTATCATATTTGAAGCAGAGTAAAAACAAAACATGCATTTGAAAATAATTTTAATTCAGAATTACAGTAAATTATGAATTCATAGTTACCTGCGAGCTGCATCAAAGTTGTTTTTAACAAAATCATTGAATGGCCTCATATGTTCTTCTTTTGTAAACAGGACATGATTCGCAATACTTTGTAGAATCTGGTTATAAAGTAGAATTTATATACTAATCAATGTTTTCTGATTCTAAACACAGGACAACTATACATTTAGACTGATTTGCCTTTGAAATGTATATTTACAATTGAAAAAAAGATGGACGCCCTTAAGTCTTAGTGCATCATTGTGCTACTCTGGGCATCTTGGTCAACATGGATGGGCTGGGCTGATGGGTATGTTTCAATGCTATATGGCTCTACAACTCTGCTGCCAAAGCTTTAGTGCGTTGTAGTTTCCACATTTTGTACACTTAAAAGTCACATGAGAACATTCATGATAAAACATTGATTCCTCTTCACTTCACCCTTCATCTTCAGCACCTCTCGCTGCCCGAGATGAGGCCATGGCATAAATTCCTTGGCAAGAGGGGATTTCATAGTCATCATGGCAATCTGACCTCGGCTAAATCCTCCACAGCGTTTGGACTGAATACACCTAGTGTCAAGGCTGGCAATTATTGGCAACGCATCCACCCATCTCTTAGTGTGGCAACTCAGCGTGGTGGCGCAGCGGTAGAGTTGCTGCCTTGCAATGTCAGAGACCCAGGTTCAATCCTGACAACGGGTGTTGCTTCTACGGACTTAGTCCGTTCTCCTTGTGATCACGTGAGTTTTCTCCGGGTGCTCCGGTTTCCTCCCACACGCCAAAGATGCAAATGTTTTTATAGGTTAATTGGCTTTGGTCAAAATTGTAATTTGTCCCTAGTGTGTCGGATAGTGCAGGTGGACGGGGATCGCTGTTCAGCACGGACTTGGTTGGCCGAAGGGCCTGTTTCCACTCTGCATCTCCAAACTAAACTCCCATCCAGTTGTTGGCATCTGGCCGTCCAACACCAGCCGGACAGGATCCATTTGCCAATGTTTGCTTCAGATTGAATGTGATCGGGACTGATTTCAATTTTATACATGAGCAAACTTGTTGAGAGAGAGACAGAGAGGTCTATGATGAGACATCTCTCTCTCTCTCTCTCTCTCACACACCAGGTCTGCTCATGTATGAAATCAAAATGTTTCCGGGTTTGCACAATGAGATAGTGGAGGGTACTTCTCCATTACAGATACCACAGGATGTATTTGAACTTGAAGCAGAGAGTTCAGGAGTTTTAACCAGGGCAAGTTTTTCATCCCCAAGGTACAGCACGAATGTCAAACCTAGTCTCGCCAACACGACCCAGCTGAGAATGAAATATTCATTGCTCAAGAAGTTGATAATGGATTTTTTTCCCCAATCTCTCTGGTTCTCTTACTCACTGGACCGATTTTCATAGCTCTCAATGAGGTCCAGAAATACTCCATGTTAAAACATTTACCTTGGACATTAACTTCAATCCGCGTTCAATTCTTGGTGGAGGCTTCTTATCAAGAATTCCTGCTTCATATGGAGATACGATAGCAGGATTGATGAATCTTAAGAACATAGCACTGCCAACTGCACCGATGCTGTTCTGGGGAAAGCGCTGGCTGACAACCTGCGAGGAGGACGACAGCAAAGACAGGATATTATAGCAGCAAGAGTTAAAACCTCGTTTGTTCTCATCATTGAACACATCTTCATGCCTATCGTAATCAAACAAATACACCTGTTATGTGATATCTCGATGATCTCCAAACCTCACCATAAAGAACAATGTAATGGGGATGACTAAAATATAAACTTTAAAACCAGCCCCAAAATGTTTCTAGCATGAAGCCTTCGGATTCAGTTTAGTAACTGAATTCACTAAATTCTCAGTCAGCTGGTCTAATAACGAAAAAGCCTGGAGCTGTTCCATATTACTGGGAAGTTGTAGCTACCAAAGATGGAGTAATTAAATTCAAGGATGAATTCAAGACACCAGGTTTGAGCAGCACTGAAATCTCCAAGGGTTATGAGTTTATGAGACAGCACAAGAACATAAAGGTACCAGTCAAGTAATTGGTGGGATTTTAAGTATAAAAAATAAAGAGTGCTGTTTAACCGGGTGCTAATAAGCACAGATGGAATTTGGCAGAGAAACAAAGCAGACAATAATTTGAAGAGCCTCTAGTTTATCAAGAGCAGAATTGACAAGCCAGTCATATTCATCAAAGCGGGAATTTCAGGAGCAGATGGGCTAAAGCAGAAAAGTTACCCAATGGATCCAGGTATCACTGAATAGTTATTAAAATGGTATCAATGTGAATCAATTGCTTCCCCAGTGATAAAGTACAAAACCAAGGTCATGAACAGTTTGCTTTGGTATCGTGGTTGCCCGGGTGAGAAATGGAGACAGGGAACAGACATTGATGGGGACCAACATAAATAGATTTGCTCACGTACATAACAGAGTTGAGTTTGCATCTTAAAAATGTAGGTCTATACTTCAGCTGACAGTGCAGTCCTGCCATTACTCCCTCAATGTCAATAAACAAGAGTTGGTAGTTGATATCAGAAATGGGGTGGAATACACACCCCAGTTTGTATCAATAGTGCTGAAGTGGAGATGATTGAGAGCTTCAGGTGTAAATATTCCCAATAAATCTTCCTGGTCCAACCACATAAACACTACTATGGACAAGAAAGCACACCAATGTCTCTACTTCATCAGAAGGCTGAGAAATCGTGTCATATCTCCAATGACTATTACCAATTTCTAGTGTATGGCATAATTCACTATTTAGATGCTCAAATTATTGTGGTAGAAGTGTGAGCAAGGATAGCAATACACTGGTAGATATAGCAGTTAAAAATGCTTATAATAAAAAATGGAACTGCTACTGATGTTACTATAAATGCTTGCATTGTGGAAAGTGAACTTGCAATGACAAGTTGCAAATTCAAATCACTCAGTGTTTGGTTCTGAGTGAATAGGAAAGGGGACAAAGGCATATCTGAGATGTTAGTAACAGACTCTTCATATCACTTGGAAATAAAGCCAAGTTTCTTGTCTTTCATACTCCCTTCCCACCAGTAAAATGAAGTTGTATTCTCCTTCTGTAGAAACAAGGAAATGCAAATTCTAGTTAATACACAAAAGGACACAAAGTGCTGGAGTAACTCAGCAGCTCAGGCAGCATCTCTGGAGAAGATCAGGCAGTTTCTCCAGAGATGCTGCCTGGCCTGCAGAGTTACTCAAGCACTTTGCGTTCTCCTTTTGCCAGTTCAAATCAAGTAGAAAACACATTTTCCCCTCCTTCCAAAGATTATTTCAATTTGTGATCCATGCTGACATCTGTCAGCTTCAGGAAACAGATTAAAATTTAAGACCATCTTCCTACAGTTTTGATTAATTTCCCTATGTGTGCCAGCTGTGACTCAGTAGGTAGCACTCTCTTGAGTTAGAAGGTTGAAGGTTCAGGTCCAATTCCCGAGATAGGAGCATAAAATCTGGGCTGATGGCACCCATCCAACCTCACGCAACAACACAAAATGATGTCTTTTAAACTGAGGCCCCACCTGCTTGCTCCAGGGGGCCGTTCTATTTCATGCACGAGTAGGTGTAATTCTCTATCAATATGACTGATGAAAAGGTTGAGCACCCAGAGAAAACCCACACAGTTATAGGGGGATCATGCAAAGTCCAGAGACAACACCTGAGGTCAGGATCGAACTTAGGTCAGTAATGTTCAGGCAGCAGTTCTACCAACTGTGCCACCGTGCTGCACAGGAGACTTTGTTTTTTTCCAGTATTTTCTACATGTACCTTTCCCGGACATAAATACTCAATTGATGTACTTTGCTCTGATTAAGCACCTATGTATGAAAAATAGAACCATTTTACGGCTGTCCAAATAAGAGTTTAGATTCGAGTTTCTCATTTGCAATGGGCAATTAGATTCCAAGGTGAAAACCCACTGAGATGCTTTTATTCCCTGTGGCCTAATCTTTGTGAATTAGGTGTCAAAGCTAAAATATCTCATTAAAAATGCTATGCAAGAGTAGGTGTAATTCTCTATCAATATGACTGATTTCCAGAGAAAAAAAAGTGGGACAAAGGACATCTTAGGTTTTTTTCAGGCAGAGTTCTACCAACTTTGCACAGGTTTTTCTTGCCCATGGCATCCCTCGGATGATAATGGAGCAAGAAAGCATAGGCAAGGACAGAAATAAGGACGAAGGCAAGGAGAAATTAGAATTAAAAACTGAAAGGAAGATGGGGTGAATACAGCTATGATCCAATCTCATAACTGAAAAATCAAAACAATTACACAAGGCGTTTGAAAATAATGATAGACCAGGTTCAAGTTCACATGGATTGTCACTGTACCAATTGGTACAGCGAGGTTTGGGTCACCATACAGCCATATGAATAAAAATAACACAACACACGACAGAACTTAACATGAACATCCCCACACAGCGGAATCAACTTTTCCCACTGTGACGGAAGGCAATAAAAGTGTTCACCCGTGGTCGGGGCCTATTGAAGCCTCCGCAGTCGCCGCAACGTTCAGGCCCTCTCACCAGATGATGGAACTCCGGCGTCGGAAGAACACTGTTATCATGTTAACATTATAAGAAAAATGTGGTCCCAACCCAAAACATCATCTATCCCTGTTCTGCAGGGAAGCTGCCCGACCTGCTGAGTTACTCCAGCACTTTCTGACCTTTTTTGTAAACCATCACTGCCAGTTCCTCGTTTCTACATTTTTTATGCCAGGAACAGAGGTTTTGCCAATCTTCTCGCAGACTAGATATACTGAAGGCTGGGGCTCACTGAACCACTTTGTAGTTCAAAGAAATGTCAGCGATTTTTCTATGAGATTTTTAAGATGAAAAGCTTTCTTTTACAAGGTTATCAAGTTGGAATTTTTTTAAATCCGGCATTCGTTAATCTTCTTCCACCACTTAATATCTCATCCAAAAATCTGCCTCCATGTGAACGTAGCAATGAAGTGCCAGTTAAGATTTGTGTTTGTTGTGCAATTTAAACACCCATCCTGCTGATTCAACACAATACCATTAATTGAATCAAACTAATAGTTCAGAAAAAAGCTGGAGCCAGAAATTAGATAACAAAATAATGCTGGAGAAACTCAGCGGGTGCAGCAGCATCTATGGAGCGAAGGGAATAGGCAATGTTTCGGGCCGAAACCCTTCTTCAGACTTCAAAATAATAGAACCAGCGTTTTTCCAAGTTAATCACACGTCTTTCAAGAGCAGAACAACCAATTTTGCTACCTTGTACCAATGAATTTGATGGGTACATGGCTGTTCCTCCTATAAATAAGATGAAATGGTAGCACAATTAAGTTGTAGACACAAGGAACTGCAGATGATGATTTTTATTTATCTTTTATTAAAAGACGCAAAGTGC
This sequence comes from Leucoraja erinaceus, assembly GCF_028641065.1. Lineage (NCBI taxonomy): Eukaryota > Metazoa > Chordata > Chondrichthyes > Rajiformes > Rajidae > Leucoraja > Leucoraja erinaceus. The sequence goes on along the minus strand of NC_073404.1, from coordinate 6,836,332 downwards.
TGGAGTAACTCAGCATTTGCGGAGAACATGGATAGGTGATATTTCTGTTTGGGACTCTTCTTCAGGCTCAGAGTTTGGATCCCAACACAAAACATTGCCTATCCATGTCCTCCATAGAAGCTGCCTGACCCACAGAGTTACTCCAGCACTTTGTGTCTCCCTTTTAGCGACACAATTCATTTATTTTTAACATTGTAGATGTCCTAACTTTCAGAGTTCTCCTGATATTAAATACTAATACTAGTAAAACTAAAATGAGGGGGGAAAACAAAGTAAATAAAGATCACCACCTAACATTACTCCAAAACATAATCAAAGATAGATTAGCTGAACACCAGAGTGACCCAACATGCCCAACAGTTCCTCCCGGAATTTATGAAGTGATGAAGTTTAGGTCAGTGGAGATCTCTGGACGTTCTGTACGTTGACTTTCAGAAGACATTTAATCAAGTTTTCCAAAGAGACAGATCAATAGAAGAACATTCACAAAAGCAAATTATTGACTTGGCAGATAGAAATAGAAGCAATGGGCATGTACTCAAATTGGCAATATATTCAATGTGTTGGAGGAGCAAATATATTTTACATTTACAAGGACTTCAATATGAAACCAGGGATCCAAGTTTGCTTCTGACAGAGATATTGGTATAAGTTTATTATTGTCATGAGCATCTGGATACTGTGCAAAACATTGTTTTGTGGGTTATCCATCAAAATCATACTATATATGTACACGAGTACATCAGACACTGGTAAAGAGAACGTAACAGTGCAGAATATAGCTGTAGCTACAGAGAAAGTGCAATTTAAAAATAGTGCAAGGGCTGCAATGAGGTAGATTGGATGATGGGGAAATCATCTTTAATACACAAGAGGCCTGGACAAAAGTTCGATAACAGCAGCGAGGGAGCAGATCCTGAATCTGGTGGTATGCGCTTTCATGTTTTTGTACCTTCTGACCAGCAGAGAAGAGGTTGAATGATGTGAGAGTGATCCTTGACTATGTTTGCTGCCCTCCCGAGGCAGTGTGAAGTATAGGTGGAGTTAATGGTGGAGGAGTCAGGGACGGGGCAGGTGGCGGGTGATGGACTGGGTTGCATTCACAACTCTCTGCGGTCTTGGATGGAGCAGTTACCACACCAACTAGTGAATAGGATCCTTTCTATGGTGCATCTGTAGAAATCGATAAGAAACATTTCCATAGCATCTGTTAGTGCCCTTTTTTTTTACCAGAGTGTTAATGTGGTTGGACCAGGACAAATTGTTTGCGATATTTAAATGTGAAGCTTTATTGTCCACTTTGGCACCGTTAATACAGACTGCGATGCGTGTACTCCACCCGATATCCTGAAGTTGATAACTTCATTTTGCTTGCATTGAGGGAGAGGTTGTCATGTTACTAAATTCTCCATCGTCTTCCTGTACTGGTAGCATATAAAGCAGTTATAGACCAAACCATTAGAGGTTTCAACATTAGTCAATGACCGTGTTATGAAAGAGCACCAATTTGTCCAAATTAAAGACGTAACGAGATACCTTCTAAAAGAGCATATGGTGGAAGGCAATAACCAAAGAAATATCATAAATAGTTTTTTAAAAAAGGACAGCCAGTGAGGACATATCCAGATGACTGGAAAACTAAGGGATAGAAGTTAGGTTACAGTGGTAGAAAGTTCTGACACGATATAACGACAAGCATGAGCACAACGCTTTATAAAGCTTGAGGACTAAAGGCTAGATTTAGCAAAAGTGCCCAAAATGATTGTTATGCAATATTTTCAAAGTCAGCAATAGAGCGTACCCATCGCTATAGATTGCTGGCGTTGAAGCTTCGCCATGGCATGAGACATGACCTGGTATCACTCTTTCCATTCAACATGAGCACAATGTTCTGCCCACCTCATGATTTCAACTTTGACAATAACGATTTGACATGATCTAGCTCAAAGATTGGCTCTTTTCCTTTCAGATGCAAAGGTCTCTGAAGCATAACCCAAAATGCTAATGTACTTTAGGGGTTTACTTCTCTGTGCAACACTTAATGACATTCAGTGTACGGATTAAATGCTTCAATACTCCAAAATGATTCAGAAGCATTTGAATATCAGCTCAATGCTGCAGAAATGCGGTGAATATTTAACTGCAACAGCACCATATGTTCTGCATGATTTGCAGCTATTAAGCAACGCACATAATACTTAGGTCTTAGTTAAATAGACACTCTAATCAAATACAACAGCTGTAATATCATATCCCTTAGGACCTCTGAGGCGAAAGCAGTAATTATTTGAAACTTTACCAATGTCGATAGGAAATACACTTTGAAAAAAATGACACAGAGTGCTGGAGTGACTCGGTGGGTTAAATAGCATCTCTGGAGAATGTGGAGAGGTGACGTTTCGGGTCAGGACTTTTCTTCAGACTGACTGTAGTAGCGGGGAGAAAGCTGGAAGAGGGGTGGGACAAAGCCTGGTAAGTGATGGATGGAAAAAGCTGAGGGTGGTTTGTTTGACAATCCACGTTCCCGAGAGATGCTGCCTGACCCGCTGAATTACTCCAGCACTTTGTCTTTGATTGGAATGTAAGAGATTTCATTATTTAAAATAATTCTAATGGTTTAAGTAAGCAGTAAGCCCCTTTTAATGCATTATTTTAATTGTATAAATAAATACGAGACAGGAGTAGGCTCCTTGCCATTTAATAAAATCATGACTGATCCGATTGTAAACACAACACATTTAGTTCCACTCACAGGAACCTTTCACCCCCTTGTTCATCAAGGATCCATCAATCTTGCCATCAAAATATTCCAAGAGCAAAATCCCTGGTTAACATTCTTGTTCAGCAGAGTCAAGGGTAAAGCATTGAATCAAGCAGAGTTCAACGGGATGAATAGGACATGTGGGAAAGGGCAGATCAATCAAGCACCAACACACCAGCCATCATTCAGAAACAATTGCAACACGTCCCTTTTTATTTTAATTAATTTATTTGCCTTTGCTTCTCTTCAATTTATAAAATAGTGCAACCTGGGCACTTAACACAGCTTTATTTCCCCTTTGTAACAAAAAAACATAAAAACATGCCACAAACACACACATTCTGCCGAAGTACATCACAGATGAATGGGCACTGGGTAGTAATTAAAAGACTACAGTAATAATTCTCACATCAGCAGCAATGATGCGAGGATTACGTTAAAATCCCAGCTTCCTTTGAAAGTTTGCTCTTTGTAAGGTAAGGAGACCAAAGCTGAACACAATATTCCAGGTACCATCTCACCAAGGGTCGATACACCAATACAATAAAGCCTAGTTTACTCCTGTATCTTCCCCGATAAAGTGCCTCAAGCTATGGAAAATGCTTTCAGATTCCACATATCATGCCTACTGATGACAGGACTAGACCTTTTTTACTCTTTTTCAGTGCTGCCAGTCAAGACATGATTTTGTCCATGAGGTTTGTTTAATTTACGTCAGCTGGTTTTCAATGAGTTCAAAGCTGTAATTCAATCAGATCTGCTTGATGTCTAAATTGCCAATGCACCCAAGAACACTTAAAATCCTATTACTTAAATGATTATCTTCTAACCTGCTGACAGCAATCGAGTATTAACCTTACACAAAACCAACGTTTTAATCGGTTCAAGAAAGCTGTAATGGACCATGAAATGGCTCATTTCTCATGGTATTAAGTCAGAGTTTCAAAAACTGTTACATACTTCTCAGTAAGCATATGTTCATTTCAACCTACATTGGAAAATCCAAACTACACCATACACATATTTAAAAACCAAATTAAGATAACAGTGTTAATCGGAATGAAAGCTAATTTTCGCTAGAATTAGTAGAATGATTCCAAAGTGAAGATCAAAAAGGCTGAAGTCAGGTGTTGTTTTTTTTAATTAGGAAAGCACGTTTTAAGAAATTTTTAAAGAAAGGGTGATACAAAAATTGCAAAAAAAGTCCACTGAACTTACTGATTTTTTCATGGTTTCCTTTGTGTCTTTAACTGTAGATTTAGTCAGTAGAGAGTGGCAAGTAGCCTACAGAACAGAGATGAGTACAAGTCACAGTACCAACTTCACACAACAAAAGCATATTGTTGGCTTCTACACAAAAACTGCACCAAAAATATACAATGAATATTAAAATGAAATTAAAACTAAGTTGGCGCAACTGTTTCTAACCTAAGTTGTAATACGCTGATTATTTTTAAACTTCAACCTTTCTGACCAAAAAAAAGTGCAGTTTCTCCCCCACCCCCCTCCCCCCCATAGAGTTATTTTTGCACAAGGGATTAACAAATACAATTGCTTTCAATCAAACTACTATTTCTGGCTGGATACGCTTTTGTGCTTTGTTCCTCAACCAAAATAATCACAATTCCATCATTAGTGCCTAAGATAGTAATCTTACCAACCTGAACAACTGCAAATTTTAAGACAGTGATGAAAACTAAATATGGGATAACAGAGGCCAAGGTCTTGACCACGTCCAATAACTCTAAAAATGGACCACACAGTACTGACAATAGCAAAGATATTACATTCCCTCTTAAATAATAAATCCTTGATTTCAAAAGCCCCTCCCCACCCCTCTCTCCTAGATCCCATCTGGCAAAAAGGTTTTATCAACACTGTTAAAAGGTGGAGCATATATTTCCTCCTTGAAGGCCCAAATCAGAGAATAATCTGCTTAAAAAGCAGCTGTACTAAACATCAGGCACACTCCACTTATTTTAACTCATTATGACATTTCAATTATTCATATACATTCAAGGTAATAAACCATTGAGACCTGGAAATCCAACATTTCAAAGAGATGACAATGATGACAGCCGATGCATTGATTGTTAAATTGCAAAATGTCCATATATTCAAGGTATTTTTAAGACTGCAAGGTAGCAAACGTGATTTAATTATCCATGAAAGGAAGGAGAAAACTAAACTGTAGGCCTGTTGGACTGACATCGGTGGAAAATAAATGCTTGAGGGCATTATTAATAAACGGGAAGGGCACAAAATAATAACAAGACAGGGCAGAGTCAACATGGATTTATGAAAGGTAAACTAGTGACAAATCTAATGGTTTTTATGTTTGTGATGTTAGAATGGTGGTACAGGATACTGAGTTGGATGATCAGCCATGATCATATTGAATGGCAGTGCATGCTCGAAGGGCCGAATGGCCTACTCCTGCACCTATTTTCTATGTTTCTATGTTTCTAATAGAAAAGGAGTAACTAGTTGACGTGATGATTTGGACTTGCAGAAGTATTTTGATAAGAGGCCACGAAGCAAATCGTTAAACGGTGCAGAAGCACAGCTGGTAGAGCTGTTGCCTCACAGCACCAGAGACTCAGGTTCAAACTCTAAACTCAGGTGCCGTCTGTGCAGTTTGTACGTTCTCCCCGTGACTGTGTGGGTTTCCTCCAGGCACAGTTTCCTCCCATGTTCCAGAAACCCATGTGTTTGTGGGTGAATTGGCCTCTATAAATTGCCTTGTCTGCAGGGAGTGGAATGACCCAGAAGTACTGTGAACAGGTGATCGATGGTTGGTATGGACTCAGTGGGCAAAGCAAAGGGCCTGTATCCATGCTGTATCTTTCAATCAATTTAAACAAAAAATAGAGTTTGCACCGTTAGAGGATTGCATTAGTCTGACCTCAGGATCGGTTCGTGGACAGAAAGCATACAGAAGGAAGGAACATTTTTGGTTAGGAAGGCGATGGATGACCAGTGGAATGCTACAGGGATCAGTGTCGGGCCTCCAGCTGTTCACAATTTAACTCAATGGTTAGCATGAAGAGATTGAAGGTAATATATCCAAGTCCAGTCAAGATACAAAATTGGACGGTCGTGCGAGCTGAGGAGAATGCAGAGGGGCTGCGGAGGAAATATAGGCAGGTTAAGTAATTTGGCAATGATATGGTGAATGGAACATAATTTTAGCAAGAGATTGAAAGGTGTTGAGTTTTCAGGGAGCCTCAACAAGTTTAACGCTATTGCACATATTAAGCAAGGAATTAGGATGGTTAAAGGTATATTAGTCAGATTCTAAGATTTGAGTGATCTTGCTGCAACTAAGTGAGGCTATACCTGGGTATTGTGTACAGATCAAACCTCCGTACGCAAGAAAATATATACCGGTGCTTGCGATACAGAGTGCACATGAAGCTTCATGTGAGTTTGTTATCTGATATAGACACAAAAAGCTTGAGTAACTCAGCGGGTCAGACAGCATCTCTGGAGAAAAGGAACAGGTAACGTTTTGGGTCGAGACCCTTCTTTGAACTTGTTATCTGATATTTATGAGATTAAGCTGTCTGGGTGTATACTCTCGAGTGTACAGGAATGAGATGTGATCGTTTTGCATTTTACAAAATGATTACCAGGTCTGTACACTGAAGGTTCCTTTGCCTGGGTCATCTAGAATCTTGGGTGACAGTCTCATAGTTAGGGTTCAGATATTCAGGACAGATATGAAAGGAAATGTCTTCACCATGAGAGTATGAATATTTGGAATTCTCTATCCAGCAGTTGCAGATATATTCAAGACAGTGATTAAAATATTTTTGGGTATGAAAGGATCTGGGATAGTGAAGGAGAGTGGCATATCGCTACAAAAACAGCTGTAATATTATTGAAGGATAGATCAGACATTTGGAGCTGAATGGGCCTGTACCTTGCATTCTCGAGAGCTAGATTTTCGGGAGCTCCCTCGGCGGCAGCTTCGTCCGCCCCAAGTCGCGGAGTTTGAATCGGCACGTTCGCGGAGCTTAAAATCGGCCGCGGGATTTACCATCGCCCGGTGGGGGCTTCAACATCGAGAAGCTCAATCGCCTCGACGCAGTGGGAGAACAAGCAAGGAAGAGATAAGACTTTTTGCCTTCCCTCATAGTGAGGAGGTGCCTGGAGATTCACTGTGATGGATGTTTGTGTTAAATTGTGTTCATTGTGTGCTTTGTTGCTTTTTTCCGTCATGACTGCATGGTACAAAATTTCATTCAAACAAAATTGTTTGAATGACAATAAAGGAAATTAAATTATGTCATCTTCCCTGAATATCACTAACTGTAGATTTTTATTTCTGCTAAGATGAGCCATTTCACAGACTATCAGGCAAACACACAAACTTGATACACACTGTAGAATGGATATTGCATGTTAGCCAATTAGAATGCTTAGTAATTATAAATCTGCCTAGTTATAACATTTATAGTGTAAGAGCTCACCCACTGCCTGTCAGGAGCTGCAGTAGTGAGAATGTGTAATGTACTGCTTAGATGATGATGACCTGAACAATAAAGATGCTTGTGCTTCAACCTGTGTGAGACTAAGCTTTCCACAGACACCTTGGCAGTAGACAAGAATTCAACAACTTTCTAGTAAGCAGCATGTAGGATGATTGAACTGAACTTTAATATACAGGCAGACCGACTGTGAACTCAATCATCCACAATCAACCAGCTGAAAGATGTATTTGAGTAACAAATGATACTCTTGCTCCTGTAAGATCAAAATATTTTCTTGTTCATTTTTGTAGTTGGCTGTACTTGTAGGTCAACATAATCTGCCCAAACCATGTCTTTAAGGAAGCTGTATCACTCGAATTCTGAAAACCGTTTCATATTTGACACATTCAAAATTCTGACTTTCATCACCTTGCACCGACCTAAAAAGGAAGTTAATCCATTTTGTGTCCTGATCCATTGTTACCCTGAATACAACTTACATTCAGCTGGGCCATTCACCAGCTGCTCTACGCACCCCATCACCCATCCCACTGTTTTGTGGTCAATTCCTTGCTTATCATTTGCAACTCCAAGTTATCACCAATAAGTATTTTTATCCCTATAAAATTAGGAAGTGTTTTGTTCTCAAATTTTAGCAGGTTGTTAAACAATTTTCCCCCCAGGATTTTTACAACCTTTCAATAAAAATTTTGCTGATATTTTTGCCCTTTTCTCAGTATCCGTCTTCTTTGGAAGATGAAATGTCGCTGGAGATGGAACCCTGATATGCTCTTCGACATTTCTGAAATCACTTAAAGTGTTACTATTTCACAATTATTCGGGATTATGGAAAAATCGCAAACATTATTGAACCAGGAACATGAAAAAAAATAGGCAAGAACACGACAGAAAAAGACACAAGGTGCTGGAGTAAACCAGCAGGTCAGGCAATAGGCCATGTTTTGGGTCGGGTACCTTCTTCAGAACTTGGCAGAGTCTTGTTACAAGGCAGAAGGAAAGTGGAATGAGGAACCATATTACATCAGATTAACCCATCATTTAAAAAAAATGCTTTGAGACATTAAAGTTCCTTGCCATCAGCGTTGGTGTTCAATGCATTAGCTTTGAATTTGTATTCTTGTTTCTCTCTCATCTCCCTCCTCAAACTTACCGTGTTTGTCAACACCAATTTTAGCTCGCTCAGCCTTTTCCACTGACCTACAATCCTGCACCCCATGATGACTGATACCAAAGAGCTCTCATTCTCAGACACTGTTCCCCATTTCTTTAAATGAGCCAAAAGTCCATCGCCTTTGAAAACAAACAAACCTGGATTGTTTCAACCTTGAAAACTAACGTCCTTTCATGAATTCTATTCCCCTCTCTTAAGTTCTTGAACATAATATTGCCTTTCATTTAGAGTTCGCGCCTGAATTTCAGCAATCCAGCTACTCTCCCCACTGTGATAAACATCTCCGGTCGGAGTCAACAATTACTGCAAGCATCCATGGCAAAAAAAAAAATCTATTCATTATACATCCTTCTCAACCAGCCTAATGCAGCTGACCACCCAAAACCACTTCCCAATAAGTCTGAAGAAGGGTCTCAACCCAAAACGTCACCTATTCCTTTACTCCAGAGACGCTGTCTGACCTGCTGAGTTACTCCAGCTTTTTGTGTCCATCTTCCCAATAATTCAACTTCGTCAGATCACATCTGCTGGCCTTCATTCAAATCCACGTAGTTGCCACAGGGAAACTGACAACAACCTGATCTCATCATTACCAACGTTTGTCCCTAGGATCTATCCAATACTCAGTATTAATATCTTCTCCAACTAAATATTTTCATTGCCAGTCCATATTACAAAACTCCCTTTTACAAACTCCATTTCCCCAATCACCAGTTCCACCCATGAACCTGATAGTCACCTGACATTGCACTGAACCATCAGCCCAATTTGATTTATATTTCTTGATATCACTGAAAGGTATTCAGTCATTGAGTTTATGCCAGCTCTCAGAGCACTTCCGTCAATACAACATGCGCACTTATTTACCTGCAACTTATTCACCCATATGTCCATTGACACTCCCCTCAATCCCCAATCAGCCACCAACAGCGGGGGGTGTGCTCGTTGAACTTGCCATAAACCCGAAACATCCAAACAGCCCTCCAATTGTTTTTACCATGTTTTGCTACATCACCCATGGCCACTGATTAAAGCCGACTATCAGTTTATCAAAACATCAATTTTAATATATCTCAATATCCTGAATGTCCCTTATCACAATGTCTCCAATTGTACCCGATTAAGCATCTCAAGAATGCTAAAGTTGGAATATTGATGGCTACCTCTCAGGTACCAAGGGCCGAAGCTGTAATTTCCTTTCCAAACCCTTCCATCGCTCTAGTTCTGCGAGAAAGATACTTCCGACCGAATGTAGAAATAAGGAACTGCAGATGCTGGTGGGGAGGTTAGTAAGCTGGAGGAGAGCAGAGGCAGAACAAAGCTTGGCAGGTAATAGGTTGACACAGGTGAGAAGGGTTATTGATGATCGAATGGTTGGCCAGAGATTAAGGCCAGAGATTAAAAGATCGGTGAGAGATAAAAGGATTCAAGTGATGCAAATTATTAAACTAGAGGAAGGAAAGTAGGTAGATGGGAAGGGGAAAGGGATAAATAGATGTGTCCAGGTGGGTGACAGGGAAAAAGGGTTTTGTAGTTACTTAATATCGGAGAATTCAACATATAAACGTTGAAAAAGATTAAAAAAAAGGTTTTTCAGCACCTTTCTTAATGTGGCTTGCCACCGAGTTTTGCTTCCAACCCTCTCATGAAGCATCATGAGATGTTCTGCTTCATTCAGAGCTAACAAGTTACATTTTGTTGAGGAAGCCACCACACACATCAGACTGGGCATGACAAACAGCTATTTTTGTTTTCTATGGCCATTGAGGACAAATTATTTAGACAACCGACCTCAAAAGGCTAAAGGACAGAAATGAGTAGGAAGATCCCAACAAGGTAGCGATTTGCAGACCTACAGCAATAAGTAGTTTGAATTTGAAATATACACCATCAAAACAAAAATACTATTACAACATCGAAGCTGCTTGGGAAATTACCCTTTCTGAAGAAATAGTCAATTTTATTACATGTACACATCATGAACTACCATCGCCATGGAAAATATATACGAGCCTGCAGGAATGCATGTGTTAGAATTATATGGAAGTGAAAATTAGTGAGACAGAGACAATCAGAAAGCATTTTAGTTTTTTAGTTTTAGAGCAGCACAGCGGTAGAGTTGCTGCCTTACAGCGCCAGAGACCTGGGTTCAATCCCGACTACGGGTGCTGCTGTACGGAGTTTGTACCTTCTCCCCAATGACTGCATGGGTTTTCGCCGAGATCTTCGGTTTCCTCCCACACTCCAAAGACGTACAGGTTTGCAGGTTAATTGGCTTGGTATAAATGTAAAAATTGACCCTAGTATGTGTAGGGTAGTGTTAACGGGCGGGGATCGCTGGTCGGTGCAGACTCAGTGGGCCGAAGGGCCTGTTTCCACGCTGTATCTCTAAACTAAACATGCAGCACGGAAACAGGCCCTTCAGCCCACTGAATCCGCACCGATCAGCGATCCCCGCTCATTAACACTATCCTGCACACATCTGCGACAACTTACACTTATACGAAGCCGAAAAATCTACAAACCTGTACGTCTTTGGAGTGTGGGAGGAAACCAAAGATCTCTGAGAAAACCCATGCAGATTACGGGGAGAACGTACACCCTCCCCACTAGACTGCGCCCATAGTCGACATCGAACCTAGGTGTCCGGTGCTGCAAGCTCTATCAGGCAGCAACTCTACCGCTGCGCCACTGGGCCGCCCTTAGATAAGAAGCTGTATTCATCATTCATGGGTGCACCGATTTATAAACTCAGTCGCAAGAAAACATGCAGTGCTACTTGCTGCAACATGTGACAAGTGTGACCAAGTGGCATGAAACTGGCTGTTTAAAGTAGATAGGGGATAAGATCTTTTGTTGCAAACTTCATATGGACGAAATTAGACTCCATTTTCTCCTCACAGAAATTGACATCATTATCATTAATCATAAAAAAAACATTTGTATCATCTTTGACAGTTCAGCTTTTACATTCTCTCACTAGTATTTCAAATGTGTTAGATATAAGATGGGAAGTGACTTAGTTTAGTATTAAATAGGATTGGAATGAAATCATTCATATTGTTGTTCCAAAAGACAAGTTATATCCACTGTGTGCTTCACTTAAACAGTCTCCCAAGATAACAAGAAAAATCCAAATAGATGCCAGCAATAATTTGACTCCAGATCAGATTTACATCAGCAACACTGTTTTACAATAAATATATAGAAAATAAAACGATTGATCCTGACTACGGGTTTTGGCTGTGAGGAATTTCTGCATGGGACTGCATGGGTTTCCTCTGGGTGCTTCCGTTTCCTCCCACATCCCAAAGAAATGCAGGTTTGTAGTTTAATTGGCTTCTGTAAACTGCCCCTAGTGCGCAGGATGCAAAAGTGGGATAACATGGAAACAGCGTACAAGTGAACGATGTTCGGCATGGACTCAGTGGGCTGAAATGCATTTTTCCATGTGTAGGGCTGCACAGTGTCACAGCGGTAGAGTCGCCGCCTTACAGTGCCAGGGACCTGGGTTCAATCCTGACTACGGGCTCTGCCTGTTGAGAGTTTGTACAAATCAAGGGATATGGGGGAAAAAGCAGGAATGGGGTACTGATTTTAAATGATTGGCCATGATCATATTGAATGGTTCTGGCTCGAAGGGCCGAATGACCTCCTCCTGTCCCTATTTTCCTATGTTTATTCTCCCCATGACCACATTGGTTTTTCTCTGGGGACTCTGGTTCCCTCCCACACTCTAAAGGCATACAGGTTTTCTAGGTTAATCAGCTTCATCAGTAAAAATTGTAAATTGTCCCTCTTGTGTAGGATAATGCAAGTGTATGGGGATTGCAGGTCAGCTTTGGATTCAGTGGGCCAAAGGGCCTGTTTCTGCACAGTTACTCTGAACTAAACTAGACTAAATTAAACCTCTATACGCTATATTTGCTTTGGTATGATTAAAAGGTGGCCCCCATAGCAGAAGCGTCCACGTCTCGGGGCTGGAAAGTGGAAGTATCCCGAGCTAATTCTGCTACCACCGTCGTCTATTGCGACAAGTGATAGCTCCCACTGATTGTCGCCGGAAGCCCGAGTCCTTTTCAGGACGGACGATGACAGCGATGTTAACATTTGAAACATGGAAGATGGACACGAAAGAAGAGACTAAAGGTGTTGGCAACTTTTATTTAAACTTAGGAATTCATTTTAAATCAAATAGGGAAAATAACATGGTAAACTGAACCAAATCTTTGAAATAGATGAATATGCAACGCAACAATAGTCAATGTAGCTGATCCTATACCAATACAAGTGTTCCCAAACAACATTCACTATCAACACTAGCATTGGTACAAGATCAGCCGTGATTTTATTGAATGGCAAAGCAGGCACAAGGGGCAAAGTGGTATACTCACATTGCTAAAGGGCCTGTCCCACATTCACAACTTTCCCGACCATTTTTCTTTACTTGTGGACATTTCTTATCAGGCTGGAAAAAACGCCCCGACCAACTTGCTGCCATGAGTACCTACGGCTAGCATAACGAGCTGCTACAATATATCAACGAACTCCTACAATCTCCTACGGACCCATGACGAACATTCTGTGAGTTTGAATCAGGGGGAAAACTCAGGAGAATTCGTGAATTACGTTGTGAAAGTGGGACAGGCCCTTTACTTGTCAAAATTAAAAGGTACATATACAGCCACTCTTTTTGTGGAGCAAATCTTTTTTTAAATTTTTTTAAATATAAATAGTTTCACCCCATATTGAATAACTGATTGTAACTCTTGAAATGAGAATCTTGGTTCACTTTTTGGACCAGCTACAACTATCGTTGCCAGTCCACCAAAGAGAAACACTGGTCCAGTACGATACAACACCAGACATTAGAATTAGTAAATGCACACGACACGGCTAATCAAATTTCTTCAACGTGTAGAACAAACTGCATTCATATCAAATTAATAATCACATTAATGTTGGATGATATGCAACTGAGCAAACATAAATATTATGATTCAGCAAGACAATCGGATGATCTATAAAGCTGATGTTACTGCAGATGCTGGAATTCAGAAAAACGGAATATGTTGGGAATATTCAGGTCAGGCATATGTGGAGAGAGTGAATGGTGATTTCAGCTCCATCACCTCTCTTCGTAGATGCTACCTGAGCTACTGAGAATTTCCAGCATTTTCGGTTTTTAAATTTAGATAAACTTACCAGATGAGCATCTGAGTTACAACATCTCAACTACAATGACACCCAGCAAATTGTGATCACGCTGCAAATAGCTGACATTGTGGCACTGTGTAACAAGAAATGATTATACACTGTAAAATCCTCATGATTGGAAAACTGAAATGGAGTCATTCCCTTTAAAATTAATAAATTAATACAGAATTTTTATTTATTTTTAATGTTGAAAATCTAAATTGATAACCATGTTCTTAACACACAGGGCCAGCAGCATCTATGAAAAGACAGAGTTAATGTTTCTAGTTGACAACTTCTCAACACAACCAATAAATATAACTTCAGTACATCTTTAAATAGAATCGGGTTCGCCATTAATGTGAAACATTGATGAAAGGTCATTGACCTGAAACTTTAGCTCTGTTTTGCTCTCCGTAGATGCTGCCTGACCTGCCAAGTAGAAACAACTGCTCATTATATTTGCTTGAATTCCTTTCTTTTGGCCAAATAAATATTTCCTATGGGGAGTTACAGGCATGGCGAGCATGTTTACCCGAAATAAAGCAAACAGATTTTCATCAGGATAAAATGTAAGGTTACAATTATGTACTTGTATGCAATTAGCAGAATTTTTTTTAGCAATCGTTCATGTGACTAAAACAAATAAGTGTGAATCCTCCTGCAAAAGCGTGCATTAAAGAGGTAAAAAGAAGATGCATTTAACAGGAGAGAGCAAAATTATGCTGCATTGTGCTAGATCTTTGCTGCTGCAGCAGCAAAATTACGTGTGAGATATTCCTTCTTGGGAATTGAAAGAACTACAGTACCAATGTTGGCAAGCTATTTTTGCTAAATATGCAGAAAAAAAAATGCACAAATTAAACCCCGTTCTAAACTGGAATACGTATTTGTGCAACATATTTCCAGGTTGGTTTACAGAAATGTAACTTAGCACTTCAAAAGTAGTTAAAAAAAAAAAAAGCTGTAAAAAACAAAAACAATTTAGTGACACACAATTTTTATTTCACTAAGTCTATCACACTTGCTCGCTTTGAGCACTGTACCTGGCGCTTGTATTTGGGCTGCAGTAACAGCCATGAGAAAATTGCAAGCACTGCATCTTCCAAGTCACTGCAAAGCTGATCATCAGTAACTTGTGCAGTCAGACACGGAAAACTGTGGGGGATGTGTACATTTATCGAGTGGCCCCAGATATCAAACCAGCAGTGGAAGGAATGACTCCCACTCAAAAATTATACCGTGGCCCCTGTTGAAACTTTCATGCAGATGGACTGTGGTTGAGAACATTAGCTTGCACATGATTATTTGAAAGTTCGTCTCAAAAGCACACAAGGACAAATAAATGAGTAAGAGTGTGACAGTGCTTCACACAATGGGTGGTGGGTGCATGGAACTAGCTGACAGAGGAGGCGGTTGAGGCAGCTCATCCCAACATTTAAGAAACAGTTAGACAGGTACATAGATAGGATAGGTTGGAGGGAAAGGACCAAATGCAGGCTTATGGGACCAGTGTAGCTGGGACATGTTGGCCAGTGTGGACGTTGGGCCGAAGGGCCTGTATCATTCTATGACTCTAGTATAACACTGCACTTCCGTGTGCCTATCTAAAAGCCTCCTCGACACTACTATCATATCTGCCTCCACCGCCATCCCTGGCAATGTGTTTCAGGCCCCCACTACACTGTGTAAAAAAACTTCTCCCACACATCTCCATTAAACTTTCTCCTACTCACCTTATGGCTATACCCTCTCGTGTCCACCCTGGGAAAAAGCTTTTGACAGTCTGAGGACGTCATAGACAAGTGAAATTTAAGACAAAACAATGCTTTTGGTGTTTAAAAGGAACAATGTATTTCAATTTTGTTTGAATAACTCAAGCTCAAGCTCAAGCTCATGAACTTCATTATCAAGGATTTTGTTGGAATAAATGAGAAACTAGTTCCACTGCAGAGGATTCAATAACCATAATGCTGGGATTAAAGAGAGTCTCAAAAAGAACTCAATGACAGGCAAAATTACGAGTCATCGGGTTATGCAGTGTGGAATGGTATGTCAGCATTCATAGCAAAAGGATTTGAGTATAGGAGCAGGGAGGTTCTACTGCAGTTGTGCAGGGTCTTGGTGAGACCACACCTGGAAATATTGTGTACAGTTTTGGTCTCCTAATCTGAGGAAAGACATTCTTGCCATTCTTGAGTACAGAGAAGGTTCACCAGACTGATTCCTGGGATGTCAGGACTTTCATATGAAGAAAGATGGGATAGACTCGGCTTGTACTCGCTAGAATTTATAAGATTGAGGGGGGATCTTATAGAAACTTACAAAATTCTTAAGGGGTTGGACAGGCTAGATGCAGGAAGATTGTTTCCGATGTTGGGGAAGTCCAGAACAAGGGGTCACAGTTTAAGGATAAGGGGGAAATCTTTTAGGACCGGGTTGAGAAAAACATTTTTCAGCGAGTGGTGAATCTCTGGAATTCTTTGCCACAGAAGGTAGTTGAGGCCAGTTCATTGGCTATATTTAAGAGGGAGTTAGATGTGGCCCTTGTGGCTAAAGGGATCAGGGGGTATGGTGAGAAGGCAGGTACAGGATACCGAGTTTAATGATCAGCCATGATCATATTGAATGGTGGTGCAGGCTCGAAGGGCCGAATGGCCTACTCCTGCACCTATTTTCTATGTTTCTATGGAAACAGGCCGTTTGGCCTAACTTGCCTACGCCAACCAACATGCCCCATCTACACGAATTCCACATTCCTGCATTTGGCTCATATCCTTCCAAACCATGTACTTGTCCACATGTTTTTTAAACTGGTTAGACTTCTCAAAAGTGTAACACCTCACACTTGTCTGTATTAAACTCTGTCAACCATTTCTCAGCCCACCTGTCCAACCAATCAAGATCATGCTGCCATTTTTGACAACCATCTTCACTATCTACAATACCACACGCTTTAGTGTCATCTGCAAGCTTATTAACAATGCCTTGTATGTTCTCATTCAAATCATTGATATCGATTACAAACAAGCAATGGGTCCAACACCAAACCCTGAGACACACTGCAAGTCTCAAGCCTCTAGTCCGAAAAACAACCTTCCACCATCACCCTCTGCTGTCTTCCATGAAGCCAACTTCTATCCATTCGGTATCTCTCCTTGGATTTCGTGCAAACTAACCTCCCAGAGCACATTTATCTTAAGATGGATACTGACCTTCGCACCACTGAAGGGTTTAATAGGAAATTCTGCCTCAAAGGCAGCCAAAATCACAGACTTCGACACTTTCATTTTGCTTCTACCATCGGGTACAGGAGCCAGAAACTGTGTCTACCAGATACAGCAGCTTCTTCCCAATAACCATCAGGCTCTTGAACACTACACAACATCAACCTCAGCAACTACGAACTTCTAAACACTAATGACTTTTGCTTTGTTTTGCACTGGCATTTTAGATATTATTTTATTGATTTTTGAAAATATATTACATATTATCTGTGTGTATTATGTTTACAGACCTATTAAACTCTGCAAGCATAAAAATTATTGCTCCATTGTCGGCCCATGACAATTAAACACTCCTGACTTGAATCATTGTGGTTAAGAACACAGTGAGGAAAAAATATTTCATAATTTGCTACGGCTAATTGAACAATTAAATGAAAGGAAATTTTATAGTGCTGAAGGAATGTTGTGGAAAGACTGAATAACTCTTTCTGCAAGGGGGTGGATATACAATATATCAAATGACCTTTTTCTGCAGAACATTCGTATTTGCTTGCTTAAAACACTTTGAAATTGACTTCCTTTCAAAATGGCTTTCTGAAAGCCCTGTCCCACGGTACGAGTTCATTCCAAGACTCTCCCGAGTTTGCCCCGATTCAAACTCGGAGATTTACGGTAATGGCCACTCGTTGGTACTCGGGGCTCTCGTGGACATTTTTCAACATGTTGAATAATCTTCACGAGTCTTCCCGTTCTTACGTGCCGTTAGCGAGTCTACCCGAGTACATGCCATTAACGTTACGAGCCGTTAAGAGACGTCCCCGAGCTCCGACGGACCCGCAACGGTCATTTTCCGTGCTTACCACGAGTCTGATTTTTTTTAAACTCGGGAGAGCTCTTGGAACGAACTCGTACCGTGGGACAGGGCTATGAGAAACCGTTGATATTCTGCAAAATATTTGGACCAAAATTGCAACAGTTTCTTTAATTCCACTGGAAAATAAAACCAGTTCTTCCCTTCAATTTTCCCCTCACCCAAACCCATTATCCCTCTCTCCAATCTTCTGTTACCTGTACAAATCCCATTTCTATTCTTCAGAATCTTTCTCCATTAACAATGAAAGAATTTAGTTGTTCTAACTGGGACATATGATGATAAAACACTCTTGACAAACGGGTGAAATTGTAGTTGTTGATAATCGAGATTTTTGCATTATTTAGAAAAATCTTAGACAGTCAGAGAGTTCCCACCCACAAGATTTTCTTCCATTTAAAAAAAATTCTAAATATTTATTATTAGGGAAATCATTGGATGTTCAATTAAATCTGCTTTGTTAACTGTCATAATATAGATTCAGACACTGCACAACTTTGTTAAAAAGTATATTTTACAAAATCCTACATTTCTCGGCAGATCACGCCACAAGAACGTCAAAGTAAATATTTGAGGAAACATTTGGCATTCATTTTTGAACCTCATTACCTGTTACGACTCTTCGCTGCATTGAATGTCAACTGTGAATGCCACGCACGTACTGATATTTGACCCTTCTTTCAGTTTCCCGCAAAATAATTCCATTTTAGAATTATCTTCCCAACACCAGATAATTGAAAAACACAAAAACTGAAGCTAGAGTGAGAATCAATAATCACATGAAAAAAAATACATTGAGCAATACAGCTCACATTGTGAAAACACAGTTGTATCTCAAATTGACCACAACGTTTTCTTTGAAAAGTAAAACACCCAAAAACAAAATGCATTTCATTCTCCTCCCAAAATAATTTACCCAAGAGCACAACAGATCTTTCCTCAAGGACCCACAATGGCTTCTACTTCATTTCCCAGAACTTTGTTAGTTCCCTTTGCCTCCTCCTATCTCCTACTGCCCCAAGCCGCATACCTGATACAAGCAATGGCAGACACTTCTCAGCTGTGGAGGAAACTCGGAGGAGGAATGAATGATTGCAGAGAAAAATATCTGTGTCATTTGGAGTAGATTCCGTTGATTTTCATCCAGGCTTTCCGTTGGTTCTAACCTGTGGAGCAGTATTTACACCATTACTCGTGTGAAAGGTGAAAGACACTTGCAGAAAACACCATGAATAAAGATTTATTTTAAAACTGCTGTGCATTTGTCTATAGCATATTCAGTCAGTAGATAGGGGAGCAAATTCTATATCCTTTGATTAATGATTCTCCAGGCTACTTTCATTTTTATCACAATCCTTATTCGGCTGTTCTGTGGGGAGAGAAGGCAGGAGAATGGGGTTGAGAGGGAAAGATAGATCAAACATGATTGAATGGCAGAGTAGACTTGATGGGCCAAATGGCTTAATTGTGCTCCTAGAACTAATAAATCTGCACTTGACAACATGACAGAAGATTTTTTATGATTGTTGAAAACACCATGCTGCCTCATCAGGTATATAGTCGACAAAAAAGAGTACGTGCTTTTAAAATCTGAAAGGGATGAAAGGGTACCAATGAAATTGGCATCATATAGTGCACACTTCAGCCATTTAAAAGTCACCACTCTTCTTTATTGAGACCAGTTAAATTTACAGCCTGTATTTTGTTCAGAATTCAAATCCAATTTGACCTCGAACAATCCAATCGCACCAGACTCCAAGCATGGATTTAAAAAATATATATTTACCTATCCTTGAACTAAATGATCAGCTCTTTTTGGCTTGACTTGGGTATGACTTGGAACAGTCTTGACAGTGCAGGACCAACAGAAGTGTATTTAAGCTGGAGCAGCACCAGTCCCCTCTCCACAGACTGAAGGAGGGCCCCGACCCAAAACGTCACCCATTCTTATTCTCCGGAGATGCTGCCTGACCCGCTGAGTTACTCCAACATTTTGTGTCCACAGTCATGACAGTGATCAACAGGGGAGCAGCAAGGAAGAGAATTTGATCAGATTCTAATTTTGCCCTTCCAGTTTTGATTATTGGAACACTATTTGTCATACACTCTCCCTGCTCTGACCAACTAATTCTACTGTTTTTGCTGACCAACCTCAAACAACATCATACAATCCAGGAGGAGTCGATATTCATAAAAGTTAGCAAAATAAATTATCCTTTCAAACTGCAATCATGCCAATATTCACAGCTATATTAATCTTAGCCACTGCAGATGCATAGTTGTATTTCTGTGCCTTTAAGCTGCTGGCCCTAATAATATCAATCAAGATGGAACAGAGTAGATAACAGAGGAATAATAACCTACTCACTCCATCAATCAGGTTTTAATACAGTTTGGATTGTTTCCCGCATTGGCCATAATCTGGTACCAGCTCACTGTACAAATGATCCAGAACATGGTTCATAGACCACCACCAATGTCAAATCAATCCAAAGTTTAACATCTGCATTAGATGTTAATTAGCTGGTCGAGCTGCTGCCTCACAGTGCCAGAGACCTGGATGCGATCCTGACCTCAGTTTGCATGTCTCCTTGTGATCACGTATGTTTCCCCTGGGAGCTCCGGTTTCCTCTCACATCCCAAAGTGTTTGGTCAATTGGCCACTGTAAATTGCCTATTGTTTATAGTTGAGTGGATAAGAAATGGTGATTATACAGAATTTGTGCGAATGGGTGTTTGATGGTGGGTGTGGGCTCAATGGGCTGTAGTTTCCATGCTGCATCTTCCGTTGATTCAATAATTAATTCAGCTCAATTTTACAACTAACTTCAACACTAATCTCAGGAACAATGCCACCCCCATCAATTTCCACAGATTGAACTCCACTGCAGCAAGATATGACAAACATTTAAAACTGTTTAGGATCGGGAGGTGGGGGAATAGATGTTCAGTAGGATAGCTCTTTCAGATAATAGGGATTTAAACAAAAATGTTGTGCAGACATTGCACAATTTGAAGATTGTGTTTTATTTTCTCTTTGATAAAAGGGATCATAAGTGCATAGAAATATCACCAGAGATCAGGATGCTGAGAAAATGAACGGAAAATCAATCCTAACCTGGTGGGATCAACTTCAAAGCTGAGATGCTGTTTCTCGGGATCTTTAAGTACAGTTTTCAGCAAAGGCTCAAGCAGCTTCTGTAAATATGTAGCACCGTAGACCTGAAAGCACCAAGAACAAAAGATTTGCAATGTACAAACTATTTTTAAAAAAGCACATCCTGCATGTAAAAAAGTCCACAGGGTGGAATTAGATTTGTCAATAAAATTGATGGTACCAAGTTATAACAAAAAAACAACGGAGATGCAAGGAACAGCAGATGCTGAAATCTTGACTGCTGGAGGAACTCAGCAGATCAGGCAGTATGAGTTTGTAAGTGATAAGAGCAGGAATGGGCAATTTGGCCCATCAAGCCATTCAATAATGGCTGATCTATTTCTCCATCCTAGCCCAAATTTCCTGCTTTCTCCCCATAATCCCTGACACCTGCGCAAATGAAGAATCTATCCATCTCTGCCCTCAAAATATCCATTAATCCTACTTCAGTCTTCCAAAGCTCATGTTTATTGATGGAAAATAAAATGAGTAAAAGAACTTTGGTGGAAAATTGAAGGAAGGTCCCAACCCAAAACAATGTCTGTCCATAATTCAGATGTGTCGACACAAAAATAGAAGGAAAACTATGGCATATACTAGGGAATCTTATCAAAGCTGCAGCCCGATCTCAAGAGGCAAATGACTTGCAAAATCAATCTCTCAGTTAATATTTACAGCTCTCAGCTCACCACAGGGTTACTGAACACCACCCCTCCTTCCCCAGCCTCCAATTATAAACACATGCATTTCCTAAATTCCTCTCAGAGGGTGGCAGAAACTTTGTGGATGAAACTTTCCATTGGGAATGTACTAATTAAACTTAACATTGAAGACCTCTTTTAAAATTATATTCAATACAAAGAAACAAAGGATGGCTCTATCAGATAATGGGGATAATGAATCATTGTGCAGACATTGCACAATTCGAAATGTGAATTTATTTTCTCTTCGATAAAAGGTTTCATCACAAGTGCATTGAAATACCATCAAGATACTGACAAAAATAATGGAAAATCAGTTATAACCTGGTAGGTTGGCACTTTTAAAAATGGAAGTTTTCAACCAGAACATAGAACAGTACAGCAACGGGCCCCTCACCCCACAATGTTTGTGCCGAACATGATGTCAAGTTAAACTGATCTCATCTGCCTGTACATAACCCATATCCCTTGATTCCTTGTACTTCCATGTGTCTATCTAAAAGCCTCGGAAACACCACTATCATATCTGCCTCCACCACCACCACAATACGTTCAAGGCGCCCCTGTGTAAAAAATAATTTGCCCCGTACATCTCCAGGAAACCTTCCTCTTCTAACCTTATATCTACGCCCTCTAGCGTTGGACATTTCCACCCTGGGAAAAAATATTCCGTTTATCCCATCTGTGTCTCTCATAATTTTACACACTTCCATTAAGCCTCCCGTCAACCTCCGACATTCCAGAGAAAACAATCCAAGGTCATCCAACCTCTCCTTGCAGCTGAAACCCTCCAATCTAGGCAGCATTCTGGCAAGCCTCCTCTGCAACCTCACCAAAGCCTCCACATCTTTCTGTAATGGGATGACCAGAACTGCATGCAATCTTATAGAACTGCATCATGATTTCCTGACTCTTATACGCAATGCCCCTAACAATGAAAGCAAGCATAGCGTACGTCTGCTTGACCATTCTATCTACTTTAGCTGCCAACTTCAACGAGTTATGAACTTGGACTCTGTGCATCAATGCTGTTAAGGGACTTGCCATCACCTGTATACTCTGCCTTTACTTTCAACTTCAAGTGCAACACCTCACAATTGTTCTGATTAAACTTCATCTGCCATTTCTCCACCCATTTCTGCAGCTGACCTATCACCCGCTGTATCTCCTGACAGCCTTCATCACCATCTGCAACTCCTCTGTCTGCAAATGTTGGTGTCGTCAGCAAATTTACTCAGCAACCCATCTACATTCGGACACAAATTGAAATTATTTGGACATGCACATGAATGAATTGAAAACAGGATTTTTTTTTGAGGTACGTAATTTTGCTTTCCATAAAGGGAAGTTCAGGTACTTATTTGTAAAATTGCAATTTCAGATCCAGAATGAACCTTAATAATTCAATTAATTAGTCAAAATGGATGAAGTAACAGCCCCTAACATCAACCGCATTATAATCAGGTCTTGGATAGACAGATCTGGATGATTCGGGGGTGATGAGGGATAGTCAGCGTGGTTTTGTACGTGGGTGATCGTGTCTTACAAGTTTAGTTTGCCACATTTTTGCAGGAACTGCACAACTTTGTGATTTTAAAGGGGAAAGAATATTTCACATAAACACCAGAGAATTCCTCAAGGAAAGGAGGTATTGTTTATAAACAACAAGAAAATTACGTCATTCAGCGCAGAATATGTTATTCCTCTGCCGAGGTTGTGTTGGTATAACCCATATATCAAAAGACAAAGTTTAAGAGCTGCACCCAAGCATAGGGATCAATTATAAATTGAATGATTGTGGGGTCAATTCAAATGCGTATTCGGTGCTCAGAATGCTTTACAAACATCCGATGGCTGGAGAAAATCCAAAGGACAAAGAAGATGAGGAGGAATTTCTTTCGTCAGAGTGTGGTAAGTCTGTGAAATTCTTTGCCACAGAAGGCCATGGAGGCCGTCAATGGATATTTTTATGGCAGAGATAGATAGATGTTTGATTTGTGCAGGTATGAGGGGTTATGGGGAAAGGCAAGAGAATGGGGTTAGGATGGAGAGATAGATTAGCCATGATTGAATGGTGGAATAGACTTGATGGGCCAATGGCCTAATTCTTCTCCTATCACTTATGACTGGGACTGTTGCATTGACTTCTATGATACATTGGCCTTCATCAGACTGGGCATTGAGAATGGAGGTTGGAACGCTATGTTACAGTTGTGCAAGACGTTGATGAGGTCGCATTGGAGTATTGTGTTCAGTTTTGGTAACCCTCCTATAGGAAGGATGTCGTCAACCTGGAAAGAATTCAGAGATTTACAGGACATTGCCAGAACTAGAGGGACTTAGCTGGAGGGAAAGGTTGGGCAGGCAAGAGCTTTATACTTTGGAGGGCAGAAGGTTAATAGGCAATGTTATAAGTTTATAAAATCATGACAGGAATAGATAGTGTGAACGAGTCTTTTACTCAGGGTAGGGGAATCAGGAACCACAGGGCACAGGTTTAAGGTGAGAGGGGAAAGATTTAAAAGGAACCCAAGGGGCAACCTTTCCCTCAGAGAATGATGAATATATGGAACGAGCAGCCAGAGGAAGTAATTGTGGCAGGTGCTGTAACAGCATTTAAAAGACAATTGGACAGGTACATAGATAGTTGAGGGATATGGAGCAAACATGGGCAAATGGAATCCAGCTTAGATGGGGCATCTTGGCTGGAATGGACAAGTAGGGCCCAAGACCCATTTTCTGCATTGTCTGAATATCATGAAAGGAAATGGAAAAGCAGCATTTCAGGTAAAGAACCTTCTTCAGCCTGACCTGCTGAGATCTTATTCATTTTGTGCTGAAGATACTAGGACCTGCAGTTGCTTACGTCATCATCATATGATTAGCACAAGTTAACACTTGCACTTAATTAAAAAGTATGAACGGAGTAACTCAAAATTAAATGACCCATTGGCAAGAAGAAAATGTCATATTCCCTTAAAATCTAGTCCTTCAGAGTATCTTTGTAGATTTACCTTAAAACAGAATGTCATTATTTTACTTGCAAGGCTATTGCCTCGAAAGAGAGTCTGCATGGAATCTGCCAGTTCAACTTCCTTCGAGAACATGTTCCATAGCAACTGATAGAGAAGATGACGTGAATCAAACAACGTCACCAGCACTCGAGCAAGCTCATCCTAGGGGATAGGGGGAAGAGGGAGGGGGTGAGAAAACGCAAATATAATTATCAATTACAGAACTGCACAAAGCAATTGAAGATTTTGAATTAACTACTAGAAAGAACAGCATTGGGTTAATGCATAATGCCAGTGACAAGCAGCAGAAAATTAGGCTTGAATACAATTCTTTGAAAAATATTTCCAGTACCTACTTCTGACTAGCAGAGTCAAAGAGTCATACAGCACAGAAACAGGCCATTCGGCCCTACTCATCAATGTTGGTTCATCTGCCCACACCTGGGCCATATCCCTCTAAACATCTCCTCCCTTTCTACCTGTCCAAATGTCTTCCAAAGGTTGTTATTGGACCTGCCTCTATTACTCTCTCTGGCAGTTTGTTCCATTCACCCACTGCTCTCAGTGAAAAGGTTTCCCTTCATGTTCTTTTATTAAACCTTTCCTCTAAGAGGATGTTGCAAGGACTCGAGGGCCTGAGCTATAGGAAGAGGTCTGACAGGCTAGGAAATTATTCTTTGGAGCTCGGTAAGCTAAGGGGTGATCTTAGAGATGTATAAAATCATGAGGGGAATAGATAGGGTTCATGCACAGTCTTTTACCAAGGGCAAGAGAATCAGGAAGTAGAGAACATACTGTAGGTTTAAGGAGAGAGGGGAAAGATTTAAGAGGAACCCAAGGGGCAACCATTTCACTCAGGGTGGTGAGTGTGTGGAATGAGCTGCCAGAGGAGGTGGTTGAGACAGGAATGGTAACAACATTTAAAAGACATTTCAACATGTACATGAATGGGAAAGGTTTAGAGGGATACAGACCAGATGCAGGAAAATTGGACTATCTTAGATGGAGCATCCTGGTTGGCATGGACAAGATGGACTGGAGTGCCTGTTTACGTGTGAATCTATGACTCTGACAGAGATGGATCTCATGGTTTTGAGAGAACCTTCATTCGTAATATATCATGACCTGGGTTTCTTTGCTTTGATCAATATGAGTGGATCAAGAACCATTAGCATTTTGAAATCCATCTTAAATCCAGAACTGGAACACTGAAAAGTTCATTTACTACTTCCAAGCCCAATCAGCCCGTTTCATCGTATTTTGAGCACTGAAGACAAATACACAACTTAGCAGAAACATGCAAGTGGAATGCTTAAATTTAGCTTTTGTTTTTCCAATGATAAATTAACAGTGGACAATTTCTTCCCCCCAACTTTCTGCTGGTTTTCACTGGCAAGAGTTTGCAAGAACAAGATTCAGGTCTAGTGCTCAGCTCCAACCAAGTCATGCTATCTCATTAATATGGCTACCCAAACCATAGCTCCATTGAGCTGCCATAAGCATATCACCACCACAAGGAAATGACTAGAGGGCTATTTAAGTTCTCTGCTAAAAGCAGTTGGAGAATTATTGCAATTGGTTCAAGTGTGCATTTTGCTGTATGCACATTTTAAGATTTCCTACCTGTTGGTTGAGATTTGTGACAGGCCCAATGGAAGTCTGCGGTAAAAATGAAGAATTGCATTTTTTTGAGCTACATCTGTGCAATACTTTTCACGAAAGTGCAATTTGTAAAAGTCAACTTTTGGAAACTGTTTAATTGGTCAGATGTGTTCCAATTCCATTGAGTTTGGTTGGTGGGGCGAGAAAACACTAATTTCAGAATTTTGCCAGAATCCCGTTTCAGAAAGTCACCAGCTCCACGAGGCATGTTCTGACGTCCATTCTTGTGGGGAACTGCCTGACCTTTGTTTTCACCATGTCGATCGTGATTCAGATAATAATCAAACTTGCCCAGTTTGGTGTTCGGTGATGAACAAAAGCAGCAGACAAATCTGTTTCTGTATCAGCAAAACTGCATGTCATTTTGCAGTGCCACAAAACTACCAGAATTACTAAAATTAAAATGCAATTTACTTGAAGTTTGAGTATGAATCAGAGTGTATTGAAGAATTAATAATTAGCTTACAACAGATGTAATTAGTCCCATTAAGGCACAAAAAAAAAAAGTGATCCAACGACAGCTGACAAGAGGCATTTAACTTAAATGAAAAAGCTTAAAATGTTAAAAGGACCAGCAAGCCTGTATTTGGGAAAATTTATATTCAGAAAAGGACCAAGAAATTGATAAGGAAAAGGAAGGCAAAAAATATATAACAGTGAAAGCTTTTACAGATATGCAAAATGGAAAATAAGCAAAAATTAATGCCACTATTGACTGAGACAGAAATAATTATATTGGGAAATTAAAAATGTGGTTTCTAAAAGAATAGAATAAATTGACGAGTTGCGAGAACTGATTGAAATGTACTTTGGTGATGCTACGTTTGTAGTATTACATGCAGTTCTGGTCATCCCATTCCAGGAAAGATGCAGGGACTTTGGAAAGAGGGAGAGGAGTTTTACTCA
Source organism: Leucoraja erinaceus (assembly GCF_028641065.1). NCBI lineage: Eukaryota > Metazoa > Chordata > Chondrichthyes > Rajiformes > Rajidae > Leucoraja > Leucoraja erinaceus. The sequence continues at coordinate 6,809,170 of NC_073404.1, read as the reverse complement.
GCTGATGCCTGGAAGGGGCATTAGCTACAGGGAGAGAGGTTGGACAGACCTGGATTGTTTTCTCTGGTACGCCGGGGGTCACAGGGAGGACTGGTAGAAATTTTTGTGAGTCATAGATAGGATAGTCTGTCAGAACCTATTCCCCAGGATGGAAACATCGAATATTAGTGGGCAGAGCTTGGAGGTCAGAGAGGCAAAGTTTAAAGGAGGTGGGCAACAACAAGTTTTGTTTTACACACTCTCTGCCAGGGATGGTGGATGAGGCGTATAGTGGCATTTAAGAGATTTTTGGATCGGTACATAGACATACAGGAAATAAAAGGATATGCTTTATGTGAAGGCAGCTAAGCGTTGGTCTTGGCATCATGTTTGGCGCAGACATTGTGGGCCAAAGGGCCAGTTCCCGTGCTGTTAATTTTCGAAATTATTATGGGGATTGGTAACGTAGATGCAGGATTGATATTTCTCCTTATAGAGTCATTCAGTACAAGCAGTCAAAATAAGAGTTCACTGTTCAAGGTGAAGAGAACTGTTTTCTTCAACCAAAGGGAAGTGAATCTTTTGAATTCGGAAGGCAACTGAATGATGCTGAGGCTCAGCCATAAACATATTCCAGGCAGATTGATTTTTTTGTTTTTCAAGAGAATCAATGGGTAGGAGTTAGTGCAGATGAAATGTGCAAGAAGGAACCGCAGATGCTGGTTTAAACTGAAGATAGACACAAAAAAGCTGGAGTAACTCAGCAAGTCAGATAGCATCTCTGGAGAAAAGGAATGACGTTTCGGGTCAAGACCCTTCTTCAGGATAAGTGCAGGCAAGTTACAAATAGATAAAATAATGGTCATTATTTTTTATTGATGGTGGAATAAGGCATATGGGGCCTATTGCTGTTTGTACTAGTGCTTTTAAGTTCTTAGTGGGCAGTTAAGGTGATTAATAGTTTCATCTTAGATTTTCTTTTATAAATGATTAAGATACCACGTCATATGTGCTGTGCTGAGAATTGCAGTCAATTATTTTTGTTATTGTCATTCCTGCACTGATAGAGTGACGGATGTATGTTATACACAATAAGCTATTCTCATGTGGAAAAGTTGCTTCATATTCACAAATGCTGAAACAAGGGGACAAAGAGACAGGATGGCAACATGCAAACCGTAAAGACATATCAGGTTTGGAAAGAAATTACTTTTGCAGAATAGATAATTACAAACATGCACAAGTAACTCAAATTTATCACTCTGATCCATTTCAAACTATCTTCACGCACTTTAATATCAATTAGATTAAGATTGTGCTTATGGCACTGAGAATTTATTGATCAAAATTAGAAAATTCAGAGTAAAGTGTTCTTCGGAGACCAATGTTACGAGCTATCGTTTTAACATAAGCGCAACTTGAAAGTAATAAAATATAGAAAAACATACCAAATAAAGTAAACATAACCTGACCTGTTCGGCTATCAAGTGCAATATTTTATTTCATTCAAACAATCACACAACTATAATTGTTTCCTTGCTTCCCATGTCTCTTTAACCCTTAGCTCTTAGCCTACAAATTTATTCACCCCCCCCATCCCTGCCCCAAGTTCAAGCGCCACTTAGTACAACTTCAAAAACAGTCAGGCATTGCAGCTTCAGAAATCATCAGCTCGGGAATTAACAAAGAACCAAACTCAGTCATTTGAAGCTTTGCTGCCATCATCAGGCGAAAGACTGATTTACATCTCTTTACTATTTCAAGAGTTGATCTTGTGTACTGTCAAGAGGAAAAAAGAACCAGATTCTACGTAGTCACCACCTCGTCATCATGTAATACGATAATACAATCATTCACTATTCAATCCAGTTGGTTATTATACAATCTACAAAAGACCCAGATACAAGGAATGGCAGTCCCATCAGTGGGGCAAAGATGTAGCCATAGTTCTAAAGACATCGGCTCCTACTAATTAATCTGTAATTAGCATATGTTATAGAGTTAGATTGATACCGCATGGAAACAGGCCCTTCAGCCCAATTCGTCCATGCTGCCCAAGATGTCCCGCTTGAATTGGTCCTTTCCCCACATTTAACCCATATCTCACATGATGTAACACATGCAGTACTGCAGAAATATTTTCTGAAGTCAATGAAGCTAATTTTCATTTAAATGAGTCAACATTGGCAACATTTCCACTAGCTGCCAGTTGCCAGAAAATCGGTGGTGGACATTTATATCCTTACATCTAATATGTCTTGTATGACATTTATATCCTTACATCTAATATGAAATATACTGATATATAAAATGAGACCCCATTGATAACAACCATGACTACTTTTCACTCCCAGCAATTAACATTGTTGAAAGATATCTACAATATTTCCATTGGGGCGAGGTCAATATATTGACATTCAGCCTGTGAATGAATAACTGAAGCAAATAACTTCCACAAGTAACCACTATTTTAGAGCAGAAGAACATTTCTCTCAGATTATACATATCTATGAACATTTCTCAATCTCTTCAAATAGGGATGAAGGGACAAATTCAAATTCGTGAAGTATGCAATTTGGGTGACATAAGAATACACACCGTCACACAGAAGGTAGTTACAAATTTTAGTTTCATTGAGAGCATTGGTGCTAAGTGAGCACAATGCACAGCAGCTAAAATGTCCAAACATCAGTCTATTTTTCATTTTCGCGTCCATCAATCGTGAAATGATAAGACTAATTAGTGAAAATACCACCGGTCAGTTTAAATACATGCACTTAACTTCCTTTTGAAAGTCCGGTCATTCTTTCATGCAAAACCGGGATTAAGCAGTGGTTACAAGACAGATTGAATTAAAAAGCTATTTGGCATATCTCAAGTTGGAAAAGTCATGAAAAATAAGCTGACAAGTGCGGCACTTCCTACAATAAATGATTCATGAAGGTAATTGCTTTTGCAAAGGAATATTTTTTAGCTGGGACTGTGTGAGGTGGGAAAAGGGCAGTGGGAAGGCCAGTTTGCTTCGTTTTATCTGGTGTTTGTCACTTCATCCTCTGCTTACATTTTACTCATTATCCCCAAACCGCACAACAATGTTTGCCTATCCAGTGAAAATTTCCCCTTGCACGAGACAATTGAACAGCTAAAACGGTTTACTTTGCCGAGGAAACTCTACTTACCCACTGTGAACAAGGCACCACATTGGCAAGAGCCATTGCAATAGGAAGCTCCCCCTGATCTCCCATCATAGTGACCAACTCCACGAGCCGTTCAAATCGATCAGCCAGTACAGTTTCAGCTAGAGTATCAAACTCGGTCCCCTGTTGAAGAATTTTAGTTAGCACTTCCATGAAGGTGGCTCTTGTCTGAAGATCTTTATGGTAACCCAAGCCTAAGCATAATAAAGACAACAGCAGAAAAAAAAAATCCAATTAGGGTTTGGAAAAAAAAGACAAACCTTCAAGAACACTTTTTTCAAATCAAACACTTTCTTTAAACAAATCTAAAGGAACATTCATGAAAGGTCAAGAATTCTGAAAATACAACATCAACCCAACAGAACAATACATGGCATCCTGGAATACGATTTTAAGATTGTTTACCTATTGCAATTGTAAGATTATTGGTGAGGTCACATTTGGAGCATTGTGTTAAATTTTGCTCGTCCTGCTTTACGAAGAATATCATTAAGCTGGGAAAGAGTGCGGAGAAGATTTGCTCGGATGCAAGGGGAGATGGGACAAGGTAGGATAATAATAATAATAATAATATATTTTATTGTCATTGCATGTCAGTGCAACGCGATTTAGTATGCAGCTCCAACCGATGAAAAAGAAAAGTAAAATAAATAAATAAGCTGCGTGTCGTGACCATCCGAGGGAGACAGTCCAGGGGGGGTGGGGGGCACTCAGCAGGGCCGGTTCAGAGCCGCTATAGCTCTGGGAATAAAGCTGTTTCTGAGTCTGGAGGTTCGGGCGTAGAAGGCCTTGTAACGTCTGCCGGAGGGAAGTAGTTCAAACAGTCCGTTACAGGGGTGTGATGAGTCTTTATGGATGCTGACGGCCTTCCTGAGGCACTGAAGAAAATTATTTTATTCCTTCAGGGTCGGAGGCTCAGGGGCGATCTTATTGAGGTGCATAAAGTAATGAGGGAAATTGATAGGGTGAATAGACAGTGGAACGGAATTCAATATTCATGCCATTGGCTGTAAATTACCCAATATGAGATGCTATTACATAATTTTATTTTGTTCAATTCACATGTGTATCAAAGCCTCATTAAATTACCCATGGAAAAATGGCAATTTGCAAAAAATTACTTTGTATTATGAATAAAATGCATTGAAGCTCACCTATTGAGTGCATGTTTAAGCTCACCTATTGAGTGCATGAGTCCACTGTCTACATTGGCGTTGAGAAGGTTGGACATCGCGAGAACCGTGCAGTGCCTAAGTGATGCAAGGCGACGTGACATCCCTCTCTTCCGTCCGCCCGTTTGTGCCGATTCCTCCTCAACTTCGCTGCAGTCGTTGAGCAAATTCATGAAGAGCGTGAAATACCTAAAGGAGGGGCACTTTTACTGCGATATTTGCAATTACTAAAATGTTTACATAACACGTGGCAGATTAGGAGCTATTTGGACAGAGTTCAAATCGCTGTCAGATACAACAAATGCATTTGTTGTTCTCGATGTCACAAAATGGACTCACTTGAGAAAGAGCTGCGATTTAGCTTCCATTAGTTCTACGCCATCCCCCTCTTCAGGCTGTAACGGTAATCCTGCAAGCAACGACACCACTGCCTCCATACTCGCTTGGTCAAGGTCTCTGTAGAACACATTCATAAAAAAAGCCATTTTACAATTAATATAACATTATTTTCCTCATTGGACTTTGTCTGCACCTTCCCCTTTGCTCTACATACTGTACCAGTTTGACTTGATTGTATTTATTTATTATCTGATCTGATATGACAGCATGCAAAACAAAGCTTTTCACGTGTACATGTGAACATGATAAACCTAATTCACAATTTGTTTTTGCATCAGATGAAATTCAAATCCAAAGTTAGAATGTGATTTCATTTCCATGCAAAGTTCCTTGCATTAACAAATTCAATGAATTTCTGAGCACTTGATAGAAAATCAAAATGTTTTCCTAAAAATTGAATATTTGCAAGAGGAAGACGCAAGAGATTGGAAGAGAGGACTAGGAGATTAAAAGTGAGGCAGAAAACATGTGGCAAACATACAGACCTGGTGTATGCAATAGGACAAAGACGAAAATGGAAGGAGAACAAAAATAAATCAACTCTTGAAAATGCATCAATATAATTTTATAAAACCACTGAGCCAGTGCATATTACATTATTCAGTATTCTATAACTTTACACAGACCAAAACATAATATACCACTAATTGAAAATGCCGTTACGCTGTTAGATACTCAAACTACCTCAAGTTCTGAGGTGCTTCCAAGGAACACATATGATCTAAAGAGGCACCGGAAGAAATTATCGTACGATAATCAACTCTCAAATAAAGAGGTAAGATTTTGTTTTATAACTCAAGACCCGAGGAACAGTTAATCTAATAATGATGTTTGGAACTGCTTAAAATAAAAAAGTAGTGGAATTGAAGTTTGTAATGGACACATTTTAGAATGATTATTAAAAACATCAGTGCCACAATTAAATTAAAAAAGAACTACAATGTTTACGATGAGCTCCAACAGCGAACATTGAGTTGAAAGCATGGTGAGATTCTTATATCTTAATAGCCTTTGGGATTTGGGGATATGTAGGCATAAATGATTAAAAGCTATACAGCACCCCAGGGTATTTCCACAACGATCAGCGTTCTTCATCGCAAATTATTTTAATGTTTTTACATTGGCAAGATTGCTAGTAAAATCAGAATGCTTAAGTTAGAAAACATTTGTTTTCAGCATTTAACTAAAAATCACTAGAAAAAGAGGATTAATTAAGTAATGCTAATCTTGGCTCAGAAACATTTAATTGGAGGAAAGATCCATTTACCTTGTTAAGCATTTCACATCATCATCAGCAGCCTGGTTTGAAGTTCCCATTACCCAATCTGTCAAGTACTCCACCATTTTATTCCTGGACGAGAAAAAAACTAAACATGACTCTCCAGTATCAATGTACCCATGAGGTTGATCACCAACTTTCCACGGTGGAAACATCTACTTACAATGAGGACAAACTATTATCATTTTTTCTTCTCCCTGCTCCCATCTAGCAGAAGGTACAGAAGTTTGAAAGCAAGCACCACCAGACATAGGAACAGATTCCTCTCCTTTGTTATCAAGTTTCTGAATCATAAGGTTGAGGCACTGTCCGATTCATCTTGACTCTTATGCAAACATTGGACTTTGTCTATGGAACTGGTGCACTACATTGCTGAGATCTATATTCTGCACTCTTTATCTTCCCCTTTGCTCTATCTATTGTATTTGATTATACTTGTGCATTGTATCATCTGATCTGATTGTATAGCATGCAATACAAAGCTTTTCGCTGTACCTTGGTACACTTGTCAATAGAAAACATATTCCTTTCTGTGATGGACATTAGAAACATGGAACTGCAGATACTAGTTTACACAAAAGGCCAGCAAGTGATGAAGTACCTCAGCAGATCAAGCAGCAAGAAGCATCTCTGGAGAACATGACATTTTGGGTGGGGACCTCTTTTCAGACTAATCGGCCTAAAGAGAGGTCCCAATCCAAAACGTCACCTATCCATGTACTCCAGGGATGCTGCTTGACCCGCTCAGTTACTCCAGCACTTTGTGCCCTTTTGTAACAGATATTGCATTCCAACTCAATGGGTAATTGTTTCAAAATCAGCTTTGTATATTTTTTCACTCATTCATAGGAAGTGGAAGAAAATGAAAAGCCAATTTTTATTGTGCATTCCCTAAAGTGGGATTACTTGCCATTTTCACTCCTATTGAGAGTGAATAACTATGTGGATGAACATGGCAGATTGCCTCTCCTGAATGGCAACAGGCGACGAGATAGCATTTTATGACTGGCTGGTAGGTCATTGTTTTCATGCAAGATTATTTTAATTTTTCAAATTTCACTTCCAGGTTGCCATCGTGATTTTAAAAACTCTCGCTGGGTCGAGGCTCCCTGTTTTAGTTTAGTTTGGAGATATAGAGTGGAAACTGGCCATTCGGCCCATTGAGTCCGTGCCGACCTGTGATCCATGCACGAGTTCTAACCAACACACTTAGGACAATTTTTTCAAGGAAGTCAATTAACTTACAAACCTGCACATCTTTGGAATGTGGAAGGAAACCGGAGCACCCCGAGAAAACCCACGAGGTCACGGGGAGAACGTGCAAACTCTGTGCAGACAGCCCCATAGTCAGGATTAAACCCAGGTCTCTGGCGCTGTAAGGCAGCAACTCTACCGCGGCACCACTCGTCTCTAGTCTCTGCATGCTGCCCCTGTATCATCATTGCAATATTTGAGTTAACATACTCACCTAAATTTCATCTCTTGACAGAAGGAGAGATCGTCTCGTCTCTCCATCATAACCTCCACCAACTGACAGAGTTTGGTTTTGATCTGGATTGCATGGACAGTATTTCCAAGGACACGAACATACCTGCATTGAAGAACACAGATTGACTTGTCGTGTTATACCATCTGAAACACTCAGATTTTACTTTTTGTGTACCAGCTTAACAGCATGAAGGAATGTTAATAGTTCAGTAATGCCAACAGTTAAAGATCAGATTGTCAAGCCATTTTACACGACCAATAAGCAGGCCGATGGTATGGAATCAGTAGCTCTCAAGAATATGCTATCGCTCAAATTTAAATATACAGCATAGAAACACACCTTCTGGCCCAACGAGCCCATGCCAACCAGCGATCGTCCGCTCATCAAGATTTCTATGTTATCCCACTTTCTCGTCCACTTCCTACACACCGGGGATGATTTACAGAGGCCAATTAATCCACAAACCCACGTGTATTTGGGATGTGGGAGGAAACCGGGGCATCCGGAGGAAACCCATATAGTCACGGGTGGAAAGTGTAAATTCCACACAAGCAGCACCCGAGGTCAGGATCGAACCCAGGTTTCTGGCACTGTGAGGCAACAGCTCTACCAGCTGCGCCGCTGGGCCACCCCAAATCTGAAGCAAATTAAAGGGCCTGTCCCACTTTCACGACCTCTGCCGAGTTTGCCCTTAACTCATACTCGCATCATAGTCGTCACGAGGTCGTAGGTAGGTCGTAGCAGGCCGTGATGCTAGTCGTAGGTACTCGTGGCATCAAGTAGGTCGGGGCGTTTTTCTAGCATGATGAAAAACGTCCACGAGTAAAAAAAGTCGTGAATTAGGTCGTGAAAGTGGGACAGGCCCTTAAGAGCAAATGAGGACAGTGGGTATACATGCTCTGAATCGTGGCCAGAGTCTTCATTATCTCTAACCCAGCTATTTCATAAATCGAGAATGCACCTTCTGAGGCAGATGGCTTTTTACACTTCAAGTAATGCTGATTTAGTTACTGTCTTCATGACATTCAGCAAAGATTCCATGCACTTAAATGAATAATTATTACTTGGGCAAGAGGGATGAGGAAGATTAGGTCATGATACCAGTGGAAGGAATCATCTCCAGAGACTAAATGGACACAAGCAACACCTTAAACAAAACAACACCTTACCTGACTAAATTGAGCATCATTGTCTCAATGCTCGCTTGTCCCAGGTGCTCTGAACTGCCATCAGTGTGATTGTCAAGTAAGTTCTTCATAATTGCAATGGTCTGCTCCACAAACGGTGTGTTTGTGTCATTCAGTAACACCTGCATTACATATAGTTACATTTTATGAAGCATCGTTACGCTCATTAAAAAATAGCAACCAAAAAGGAACACAGAGGCCCAAGGCAAAAGAAAACTCATTAACCCTTGACCAAAACAAAATTATGAAAAAAACAACATCTCAATAATTGGCTTAAATAAGATAGATACAACTTAAATAAAAAATGATCTCTGGAGACATTGAAGATCAGCCATGATCTTAAGTGGTAGGGGAGGGTGGAGAGACCAAGCAACCAACTTCTGCTCCTTGTTCATGTTTGGTTTAGGTTAGAGATACAGCATGGAAACAGGCCCTTCATCCCACCAAGTCCACGCTGAACAACCCGTTCATACTAGCTCTATGTTATCCCACTTTCGCATCCAGTCCCTACCACTAGGGACAAGAGTCCAATTAACCCACAAACCTGCATATTGTTGGGGGGATGTGGGAGGAAACACGCGGTCACAGAGAGAACGCACAAACTCCACACTATCGACACCAGTGGTCAGGATTGAACCCAGGTCTCTGGCGTGTGAGGCAGCAGCTTTACCAGCTGCACCACTGCACCATGTTTGCATGTTTTGTTTGCAAATAATTGCAGAAACTTAATTAATATCAAGAATGAGTACTGGTACACCTCAATTTACTCACCACCCCTCCCCTTACCATCCATAACAGCACAAACATCGATAGCATGCCTTGGACCACATTTCACCGCATTCCATACCTTTGAAACAATGATCATTGAGTAGATTGGCTTGGACACCCACCTGGCCTTGCAAGTCAAAAAACCTGCTGATACAGTTTTTCAGCTTGTTGAAGAGTGTGGGGTAAAGTGCAGGACTAAGCTCCAGTCCAACCAGGTCTTTAATGTTAGTCCTGATCTGAAGCCCTACTTTCTCATGATTGCAAACCATCAGCGAGAGAAGCCGTTCCAAAAACTTGCTGACCGGGGTCTCTGTATTTCCTTCCGTTGAAACCATGGAGATCATGGAACCCTTCCTCTCGACGATGGGCCCCATGGGAGGGCTGTAAGTTACTAAGCCTGAGTTAGTGCGATGCTGGAGACAGACACCTCCTATTGCACACAAGAAGCCCGTCATGTTGATCCATTCCTGGAGAGAGTCGGTGTCCGACAGGTCTATCGAGCCGCTCCCACTTACGTGTGACATCCGCCGCTTCACGATCGTCTTATGGAGACTTTCTGTCACCTAAATGTGGAAGCATGTCAATACATGTTAAAGTGGATTAATCATCAGAAAAGGAAATTGTTTTTCATGCCCCATAGAACCACATTAAAAAAAAAAAAACGACTTAATCCAAAATTACAAATGATTCATCTTTCACAAGAGCGAACAGAATTGCAGAGAACTGTGTGGAATCAACGGTGTACTAGTTGAGACAGTATTTATATAAAATACCTAAATTATGAAATGTTTTCCATGTTCTCCAGAGATGCTGCTTGACCCGCTGAGTTACTCCTTTGTGTCTTTTTTTTTGCTAACTAGCATTTGCAGTTCCTGCGACTACAATTCAAGTTACTGTCCATAATGAAGCACAAGTTAATATGTTCTCGGAGCAGAATTAGGCCATGCGGCCCATCAGGTCATGGCTAATCTATCTTTCCCTCCTAACCCCATCCTCCTGCCTGCTCCCCATTGCTCCCGACACCCTTAATCAACTTCAGTATCTGGAATGAGCATAGTTTCTTCTGACGTGTAAACGGAAAATTGTGGAAGTAAGCCAGGCTGTATCTGGGGAAAGAACAGGGTTTCCACATTTGATTGTAGGTTGCATGTTTTGATCTGGCAGCAAGGGACAATGAAATCTGGACCATCAACTTCTGCAATCCTTGGAAAATTACACCCTGATGATGATGGGGAATTACTTTTCTAGGTGCAAACACTTTCCCTTGCCTGAGGATTCCATACAGTGTATGCAATAAATGGAGAAAGGCTGCAGAGCAGGGTCAGGCAAGGCATGGGTGAGCAAAACAAATAATAAAAACACACTGCAATCCCTGCCCTCCCAATTGCAGTTGTATCAGACTTCAATTAATCCATGTTACCCTCACTGATGACAACTATTTAGATGTTGTTATTTTGAGGCTTCATTAGCATGCGATTTTGTTGGCCAAAATTCCACCAGTTGGTTAACAATATTTCATTTCAGTTTTTTTAGCATAAGCACATGATAATCACTAGGAGTATGAGAAGGAGCATTTACATCTTCATGGTCAAGTCAGTGTTGGAAATAGGGGCAAAAAAAAATTTTAAAAATGTATCAAGACAAAGACTTATGTTAGCGCCATTTTTTTCAGAACTTTTAAAGAGATCATGGGTTATTTGTGAAAGCAGAATCAGACAAGCCTGCTCTTTGATAACTTCTCAAGACTGATTCTCTGATATTTTATGACAATTTAGGTTTCTTCAATGGAAACTTGGCCTTCCAAGCACAAAATTTGTAAAAGCAAAAATATCAAAAGGTTTACTGCTGGCAAGAGAATTTTAGAAACCGTGTCACCTCACTTTATGGCAGAAGGGTTGTTCTGTGTCAAGGAGACAACAAACGAAGTTAAAAACAAGCAGCATTTACAAACAGTAACCTACCTTCTTGCCCTAAGCACCACTGAAGTTAATGGTGACTTGGATCATGTACCAGATACAAGCTGTGGCAGAATCAGTGAGGCTAACAGATCCCAGCACAGTTGTAGTTGGAACAATTAGAGATTGTCGGAGGCGGAGTGGGAGGGGGAGTTGAAGTGCTGAGCCACCGGGAGGTCAGCTTGGTTATTGCGGACCGAAGAAGGGTCTGAAGAAGGGTTTCGGCCCGAAACGTTGCCTATCTCCTTCGCTCCATAGATGCTGCTGCACCCGCTGAGTTTCTCCAGCTTTTTTGTGTAGTTGGAACAAGGTTGACACAAAATGCTGAAGTAACTTAGCGGGTGAGGCAGTAGCTCAGGAGAGAAGGAAGGGGCGACGTTTCGAGTCGAGACCCTTCTTCAAACTCATTCTTCAGACCCTACTTCAGACTGCAATTGGAACAAGCTAACCAACATATGTTATACAGCCGTCAGCAAGTCCCACATTTGGTCCCTGGGATGCAATTTCAGAGCTGCCAGCAAATGTCATGACATTTTGCAGATTTTGAAGAGTTGATGTGCTCATGAACAAAGATTTTGCTGGAGTGGAAATGTCTTTTGGCTTTAGGCATCAATGCCAACAGTGAGTATCTAAACACAAAGTGCATAATATTGCACAGAGTGCAAATCTGACAGATGAACAGAAAATACTCAGGCCATCTGCAGAATGAGAAATACGCCTCTCTCCATAGATTCCGCTTCAACTAATATTTCAACCAAAATCTCCCGGTTGCCAAACACTAAACTGACCTTTCTGTCCTGGGCCTCCTCCATTGTCAAACTGAGATCAAATGTAAATTGGAGGAACAGCACCTCATATTTTGCTTGGGCAGAATACAACCCAGCAGAATGAATATTGATTTCTCCAACTTCAAGTAATCCTTGCATCCCCTCTCTCTCTCTCCATCCCTCACCCAGCCTAGTCGTCAAGCTTGTTTCATTGTCTTCCTGTTGACTTTCATTGTCTGTCTAACTCATAATCATCTAGCCCACAACAAACAATGGACCTTTGTGGGCACCTCTTTTCCTTGATCATCATTACTTTTTTGTAAATCTTTCATTCATTTGTTCTATATTTTTCTGTATCATCATCTATATCTCTTGTTTTCCTTTCCCCTGATTCTCAGTCTGAAGAAGGGTCTCGACCCAAAACATCACCTATTCCTTTACTCCAGAGATGTTGCCTGACTCCAGCTTTGTGCCTTTCTAGCTTATATTCAAGTTTTCATCACCCATGATCGAGGGGAGTATAATTTTTTGCCATAATACTTCACTATCATTGTTATCCAGTCCACCGCCCAGATAGTTCCTCACTCATAGATGTTCATCTGTATCATGAACCGGACCTGGGAGACTTACCTGTCCATCCTCAATCTTAGTTTTAGGATAATTCAGAATTAACTTAGTAGCGTGTTCCCACTTTGCATGCGTATCTTCCCAGGCCTATAAACAAAAAGGCAACAGGTTTACATTAGGTTTTCTTTGCATCCGAGGCAGAATATACATAACTTGATTCCATACAAAATTAAGAAAAAGATTTTTGCTTTTGCTGCAGTGTTTAAAAATAAAGAACTGCACATGCTGGTTGGCAGAAAAGCACCAAGTGCTGGAGTCACTCAGCAGGTGAGACAGCATCTCTGGATGGCATGGATAGGCAATGATTCAGGTTGAGACCCTTCTTCAGACTGATTGTTGTAAGGGATGGATTTGGGGTTCAGGGTTCGGGGTCGAGCCCATTGCTGTTTGTCATCCATATCAATTACTTGGATGAGAACGTACAAGGCATGATTAGTAAGTTTGCAGATGGCATTAAAAAGGGAGGTATTGTAGATAGTGAAGATGGTGGTGAAAATTGCAGCAGGATATTGATTGGTTGGGCAGGTGGGCTAAGGAATGGTTGATGGAATCTAATACAGAAAAATGTGAGGTGTTGCATTTTATGATGTCTAACAAGGGCAGGACCTGCACAGTGAATGGTAGGGTTCTAGGGAATGCTGTGGAGCAGAGGGATTTAGGGGTGCAGGTACATAATCCCTTGAAAGTAGCATCACAGACAGATAGGGTGGTCAAAAAGGCTTTTGGCATATTGGCCTTCATCAATCAGTGTAATGAGTAAATGGGAGGTCATGTTATCATTATATAAGACATTGGTGAGGTAATATTTAGAGTATTGTGTTCAGTTTTGGTCACCATGTTAGAGTAAAGATATTGTCAAGCTGGAAACGGTACAGAGAAGATTCACGGGGATGTTGCCCAGACTCGAGGACCTGAGTTATAGGGAGAGGTTGAGCAGGCTAGGACTATATTCCTTGGAACACAGGAGGATGAGGGGTGATCTTATAGAGGTGTACAAAATCATGAAAGGAATAGATCGAGTAAATGCACAAAATGCTTGGCTCAGAGTAGGGGAAGCGAGAACAAGAGGATAAAGGTTTACAGTGAGGGGTGATTTAATAGGAAGTTGAGGGGTAATTACTTTGTTATAGAAAGGAAGGTAGGTGTTTGGAATGAGCTGAGATGGTACCTGAGACAGGGACTATCACAATGTTTAAGAAACATTTAGACTGATACATAAATAGGATAGGTTTAGAGGGATACGAGTCAAATGCAGGCAAGTGGAACTAGTGTAGATGGGGCATGTTGGTTGGTGTGGGCAAGTTAGGCCAAAGGGCCTGTTTCTATGCTTCATGACTCTAGGACACCAGTTGTTAAAATGAAGACTGAAAGAAACGCTTCATCCCAAATTATGAGACGTGTACAACAATTTATAGCTATTTCAGCATCACATGCCAAAATGCCAACCATCGGGTGGTATATGCACAACAGAAACAAGCACCAAATTAATGCAATCATATCTTAACATTTACCTCAGTATTGCCTGCTGTTGGATGCTCTATCCTTCTCAACAATGCCATCACTCTTTTTTGAAGAGCTGCCCGCCCTGTAGATTACCATTAACAAAAATGCATCAGAACAAAAAGCACATGTAGTCACAAGAGCATTGAGAAGAGAAGCCAACAGCACACATCAGGATCCATCTGCGTGACAGCTTATGAATTATATCCCAAAGAGAAAGGCAACATTCAATCTGGTTTTGTTCCTGAAAAGTGCTGTGACAATGCTGTGACATTAAATTGAAGAAGTATACTTTATAATTGCGAAACGGTTGAGCTTATGGGTTAATTACACACAGAAACTCTTGACTAAAATCAACAGCATTTCCAATCTCAGTACCCACTGTATGTTTACCTGTGTATTTCAATGCTGTTCTGTACCTATTATACTATATGGTCCACCTCAACGCACCAGTTTTAGCCATGGCTTTTCAACACAGCAATATTGTCAAAAACCTTAACTACTCTAATTACTCCCATTAAATGATTGATCCTTTGTTTTTACAATCTGCACCCATTTGACCAAGATAGTGCAGAGGTACAATTTCTTATCTCCATAATACTGCCCATCAGATATGTTTGCTTAATGCTGGATAAAATGTAATGGGTATTATGAAATGCACAGCTTAGACCGATCAGTGTATTTACCATCTACATTTCCAGCATCTCTCCACCAAGCTAATACACGCCCAATAACTGGGGCAGGGAGAAAACATGAATGAACTGGAACTCCATAGTAGGTAACATTTTGAATCTTAAATTATCTCAAAGCAGAACAGTGCATTTCAACTCATGTAGTTGTCACAATGAGGCAGCACAGTGGCACATTGGGTAGAGTTGCTGTCTTCCAGCTCCAGAGACCTGGGTTTAATCTTAACTACAGATGCTCTCAGTACGGAGTTTGTATATTTTCTGTGAGCGCGTGGGTTTTCTCCAGGTGCTCCGGTTTCCTCCCACATTCCAGAAACAAGCAGGTGTTGTAGGTTAATTGGCCTCTGTAAATTGTCCCTAGTGTGTGGGACAGAACTAGGGCACAGGTGATGGTTGGTCGACGCTGAAGGTCCTGTTTTCACGCCGTATCTCTAAACTAAACGTCCATTAGCACATGCAGCCTCACACCACCACTAATCTAACCTGAATTCTTGGCAGACAAAATGTTTAGGTTTATTCTTGTCACGTGTACCACAGTACAATGGAAAACTGTTTTGCATGCTATCCAATCAGATCAGATAATACTATATATAAAGTCCAACTCAAGTACAATAAATAGAGCATGGGGAAGATAAGAGTGCAGAATATAGTTATCAGCAATGTAGCATATCAAGAAATGCCATTCTTACCACACTTTCAAATATCAGCATAGTATTTTCTAAGTTAAAAGTACTTTAGAATACAGAATGGGAGAAGATTAAAAGGAATTAAGTTTGACTAATTTCATACAAAATAAATTTGGAAATTTAAGTTGAGCTATAAATAGAACTTCATTAACCAACATCATGTTGACATAAATATACCTGTTGACATCATATTGCTGACGGATGCAAATTCCATAAATGTATTGTAATTTGGGAGAATGCTCTGGACAGGCACATCATCAACTCCACACCGAATGTCGGCTTCTTCACAAAGGTGTCGAAAACAGGACATGGATACAAGAACTGCTTCTATGTCGGGGCTCCAGAGGAACATGTAGAGGGCCACCTCCAGTTTGGTCTGTGCTTGGCGACAGATGGGGATCCCACTGCCGAGCGTGGCATTCTCCTATGGGCAAAAAATCCATCTTAAGAATCACAGCAATAAATAATGCCACTAGAAAAACATTCAAGCGGCTTTTACGGATACCTTAGTTATTATTCTATAAAACCATAACACGTAAGAGCAGAATTAGGCCATTCAGCCAATCGAGTCTGCTCCGCCATTGAATCAGGGCTGACCTATTATTCCCTCTCAACCCCATTCTCCTGCCTTCTCCCCGCAACGTCACAAATTAAGAACCTGTCAATCTCCGCTTTAAAAATACTCAATGACGGCCTCTACCGACGTCTGTGGCAAAGAATTCCACAGATTCTAAAACCACTCTCCGGCTAAAGAAATTCCTCCGCATCTCCATTCTAAAGGTGCTTCCTTTTATTCTGAAGCTGTGTCCTCTGGTCCTAGACTCTCCCACTACTAGAAACATCCTCCACACCCACTATATCTAGGCCTTTTATTATTTGGTAGGTTTTAATAAAATCCCCCCCCACCCCCCCCCCCCCCCCTCTCCTCCTACATCCTTCAATACTCCAGCGAGTACAGGACCAGAGCTTTTAAAAAGATTTTCAATACTCCAAGCATATCACCATCTATAGTGCGATATAAATTAAAATTCAAGGCACACTCGAGTCAATCAGAGCTTCACAATTTTATTCGCACTGTTCACTGATCAGTGGAGAAGTTAGGAATTCATTAAAACAAAGTATTCTCCATTAACAGTGGAATGAAAATATGATACTTGAGATCTTGCAGTAGAATAAGAGCAACTGAAGTGCCAAACAACTCCATCGTAAGAAAAATGCTTCAATTAGCCTGCTCCAAGCCCGCCGCGGGCTGCAGGGTGGAAGCCACCGAGCTGTCCCCTGCTCGTCCCCTAAAGACCAGAGACTGGGAGGATGGAGTGGGTGGCGATCAGGAGAAAGGCTAGCATCACGTTTGCCTTTGTTATTACCAAAGGCACAAGGACTAGAGTGCAGACTGGACTCCGAAAACCCAGTACCCCTTGCAGGCAGGACCAGTAGACTATTTCCGCACACATCGCTAATCGTGGAAGTGGTTAGGCATTGCAATACTTTACTGGACCATATGAAATAAAATAATTTAATTGTACATTTGCACATGTGACATAAAAGCATAATTGAACCATTGGATTCACTTATATACATTGGTATTCAAATTCTACTGCATGGTTATTTTTTTGATAAAATCTCTAAGTAGTCAAAATTTTATACTCCTTAACTTAACCAATACTACTATTATACAAATGCTCATCACACCCCAAACCATGACCTGCTGAGATACTCCAGCACTCTGCGTCATTTAGTACCAATTTTAAGTTATATTTATTTCAACAGGGCATAATACTCCTCACAATAACATTACTCCATGGACCATGGAATAAATGCACTGCTCATTGACACCAACAAAATAAATGAGCATGTGAAATAATAAAGAACGTTTGAAAAGGAAGACAGTATTACATAAATCATATTTTGCAGGTCAGGCAGCATCTGGGAAAGGGAAAGAGCATTCAGGTTTCACATCAATGACTTTTTAAAAATCACAAATGGCAATCAATCTCAAAGCAACTCATTACCCACATTTCCCGGAGACATTATTCAACTGAGTATTTGACGACAAGTAAACATTTATTGAGACAGTGGAAGGAGAGAAAATACTTGTCTTCAAATTAGCAAACATAACTATTCCTCTGCTTAGTCATGCACTAGCATTAATAAGATTCCTGCAGTATCAAATCAAATGTGTAATTTTATTGGCTTCAAAGTATGGAAATGGTTATTGATTACCTTTTTCTTCTGCTAGGATGGCTACTAGTTTTGTAGCCAGGACTGGATCCTATGTGTGGTCGGTCATGACGGTGAACCGACTTTAAGTGCCTTCAGCAAAGTACACAACATGGTTATGCAAAAGCTTAAGGGGAAAGTATGAGGGAAATTAGAGTTCCACCGACTTTAAGTAATGGAGATGCAAAGCCTCGAAATCTCACAATAGCGCCCAGCTCGGCCTGTGGACTTCGGGAGCTGCGGTCTCCGGTAGGAAGCAGCCGATTCGGAACTCCAAGCCGCTGAGAATGTTCTTCCGAAGCCGGAGCTCCATTCGGCGAGAGGGCCTGAAACATCGGGCCTCCGCTGCGGCGACTGTGGAGGCCTCAATAGGCCCTGACCACGGGTGAACATAGAGGAGGAAGATGACTGAACATTTATTGTCTTCCCTCACGGTAGAAAACGTTGATTCCGCTGTGGGGGGACGTTCATGTTAAATTCTATAGTGTGTTGTGCTTTTCTTTTTATTTGTGTGGCTGTATGGCAACCCAAATTCTTCTATGTACAGCACTTTAGTCAACATGAGGTTTTTTTAAATGTGCTATAAATTTTTTCTTGGATTTAATGAAAAGAAGACAGAGGTGATTTTATTTGATCCCAATGGCTGCCGTGAACCTCCATTTGTTGATTTGGGTCCATTGTCAAGGTACGTGAAGCCAACAGTTGTGAACCTGGGTTTTAGGATGGACAGTAACTTTAAATTAGATCGCCAAATATGCGCGGTGGTTAAGTCCAGCTTCTTTCACCTAAGGTAGCTGGCGAAGGTGAAGCCCATTCTCGAGCGGCAGCATTTTGAGACAGTAATCCATGCCTTTATTACATCTAGGCTGGATTACTGTAACGCACTCTAGTTTGGTGTTGCTCGTTCTTCACTGGCTCGTCTCCAGTTGGTTCAGAATGCTCGCCTTTTAACAGGGATTCGAAAGAGGGAGCACATATCGCCAATTCTGGCCTCCCTCCACTGGCTCCCGGTGCACTTTCGAGTTCATTTTAAGATACTGTTATTTGTTTTTAAATCTCTGAATGGGCTCGCCCCGCCTTACCTCTCTGAGCTGCTCCACCCATACGCTCCTGCCCGGTCCCTCAGATCAGCTGGTCAGCTGCTCCTGGAGGTACCGAGGTCTAGTCGGAAGCTCAGTGGGGATAGAGCCTTCTCTGTTGCTGCTCCGGCACTCTGGAACACCATGCCGTTGCACATCAGACAGGCCCCCTCTCTGTCCATCTTCAAATCCAGTGTTAAAACACATTTGTACTCCCTGGCTTTTGACCATGCCTGAGGCTTTGCTTCTGTCTGTGGTGTTTTTGATGTTTCTTTATTTTACATGTCTTTTCCTACTATTTCTTTTGATTGTTATTTTTGGTGTGTATTAACTTTTTTGTCAATGATTAGTGATGTACAGCACTTTGTTGCAGCTATGTTTGTTTTTAAAGTGCTCTATAAATAAAATTATTATTATTATAACCTCTGACATCTGCACTAATCAAGAATCTATCTATCTCTGCCAAAGGGCCTGTTTCCACACTGTACGAGTCCATGACTATGACTATCACAGATGGACATCTTGGTGAGCTGGTGGAACTACCGGGCCTGTTTTAGAACTGTGTATCTCTGCGACTTTGCTCTACTGAGTTTCTGGAGCATTCTGTTTGCAAAGAGTATACTGGTCACTAAAATAAAACAATTGACAGTATTTAAATTTTACTCCAAATCCCCCTAAAAAATTCCTGCCATCCCGTTCTCATCTTTATGCTGTTACACGGTGGCTAGGTTGTGGATAAAATTGACAGAGAGCCTCTATGAGCCTAAGTACGAGCACTAATGGCTCAGTCAAAGGAAGGAGCAGACACAAAATGCTAGAGTAGCTCAACTGATCAGGCAGCACCTCTGGAGAAAAGTAGTAGGTGACACATCGGGTCGAAATCCAAGAAGGGTCTGACCCGCTGAGTTACTCAGCATTTTGTGTCTATCCTCGGTGTAAACCAGCATCTGCATTTCCGTCCTACACAAAGGAAGGAGGCAGATGGTCTTGGTGAGAATGAGCTTAAGACAATCATCTGCACTGGTTGATTATTGGTATTGAATCCTTGATATCATCTTTATTAAATGGTTGTTATCACCATCAGTAACCTGGACGATAAACAATGTATTTGACTGGAGAAGCAAAAGAGAAAACTGCATGAAGGTTGAACCAGAATCATCAAATCATGTCCCGAAAACTGCCACACTCACCAAATACCATCAGGTATTTTACTTTCATCATCATTGAGGATAACAGAAATCAATTAACCCATTGAAGACCCTCTTGGTGTAGCACATTTGGTATCCGAAAAATACATTGAAAAATCACCTGCAAAGATGACCATTACTTAAAATTTTCATGCCAATGTTTATATTATTCCATCATAAAACTCTACATTAGTGTTATCAGACCTATTATTTTTTCCATAAGGTGGGGCAATTGTGCGTAACTATATTAGTTTAAAAAAACTAGCTAAAATGTCCCGGAGATTATTACCTTATTCTTCAATAGAAATTTATTCCGACAAATAAGAATCTCCCGTAACCACTTCAGAATGTCTGTGCTGTTCAGCACCTGATGAGCAATCAGTTTCTTACAGATGAAGAACAGAACTTGGGAGCTGTCAACACAAAATAAAACAAAGTAAGAAAAACAATATGCAAGTTTCAGTTTGTTTCTTGGTACTAGGTTAGGGATAATGACTGCTCTTTTTGTTTGAATTGATTGAAAAATAAAGCATAGAAATGGGCCCCTTCAGCCCATGCAGACCGTCGATCACTATTCATACGAGTTCTATGTTATCCCACTTTTTCATCCACTCCCTAAACACTAGGGTCAATTTACAGAAGCCAATTATCTGAGAAGAACTTTTTTCACACAGAGAGTGGTGAATCTCTGGAACTCTCTGCCGCAGAGGGTAGTCGAGGCCAGTTCATTGGCTATATTTAAGAGGGAGTTAGATGTGGCCCTTGTGGCTAAGGGGATCAGAGGGTATGGAGAAGGCAGGTACGGGATACTGAGTTGGATGATCAGCCATGATCATATTGAATGGCGGTGCAGGCTCGAAGGGCCGAATGGCCTACTCCTGCACCTAATTTCTATGTTTCTATCTACAAACACACTTATTGGGGAGGTGGGAGGAAACCGATGCAATCACAGGGAGAACATGCAGACTCCACACAGCCAGCACTTGTTGTCAGGGTCAAACCTGGGTCTCTGAAGCCGTGAGGAAACAAACTACCAGTTGCGCCATCGTGCATCTTCAAGGCAGAAAACGTTAAATTGCTTAACAAAACAGTAAGAAATAAGCAATGTGAACGGAATATTAGCCGTTACATCAGGAGGCATGGAATATATAGGGAGATTCTGATGCCACTTCACAAGCTATTTGTGAGATTGCATGCAGTTTCGACCCCTAAAGTCAAGGAACAATATGAAGCCAATGTAGATGTTCACCAGGTCGATTCTTAGGATGAACGATTGACTCAACTATTCATTGACTAATGAATGGTTAAGCTTAATCCTCCGAGGCATGGAAAGAGGAAACAAAATTATTTTTTTAAATACATCTTTGGGGAAAATTGGATAAGCCATGGCCTTATTGAATGATGGAGAGCGCAAAGTCACCGACTGATTTCAGAATTCAAGTCCCCGACTGATCCCAGAACAATGGGCTGCATGGAGCACTGCTCATTTGGTTTTGTCATCAAATGGAAAAGTTGACCACATGGGAATTAATTTAAGCAAATTGTGAGCAAAATTGCAGCAAACTTGCATCTCTCCATTTGCATTAAATCATTCTCTCAAAGCAAAGAATAGCAGCAAAGAATAGCAGCTGTGTTGAATCTGAATCTAAATGGAACTACCTTGGAGTGGAACTTCTTGCTTCTTGAAACCATGCATCATTACTAAGAGCAGATTGTGGAAAATATTGAAAGACTGATCATATCTTTTCCAGTTCAACTAAAGTAAACATTTCCAGAATCTTTACAAAACACGAGGGGTGGTTTGATTTCCACCTCGATAGGTGAGAAAATCCCTATTCCGGGCCATGTATTGGCTGTGTCTACATACTAGATGCCAAGAATACTATCTTGGATACTAAATGTTTTCAGACAACTGATT
This sequence comes from Leucoraja erinaceus, assembly GCF_028641065.1. Lineage (NCBI taxonomy): Eukaryota > Metazoa > Chordata > Chondrichthyes > Rajiformes > Rajidae > Leucoraja > Leucoraja erinaceus. Next base: position 6,787,072 of record NC_073404.1, on the reverse strand, counting down.
ACCAAAAATTATCAAAGTGCAAATAGAATTAGAACATGCACATGCTCTTTGCTTTAAAAAATATTTTATCTCCATAGCGGTCATCCTCAGCCCACTTTAAGAAAGCAAAAATTCAATTTTCTTAAAAAGTTGCAGTGGCACAGTTGGTAGAGTAGCTGCCTCACTGCACAAGAGCTTGAGGTTCGATCAGGTGCTGTCTGTGTGGAGTTTGATCGTTCTCCCTGTGGGTTTCCTCCGGTTTCTTCCCACATCCCAAAGACATGTGGGTTTGTAAGTTAATTGGCCTCTGTAAATTGTCCCTAGTGTGTAAGGAAATGATGAGAAAGAGGGATACAATAGAATTGGTGTGAACGGGTGATCGATGTTGGTTGTGGACTCGGTGGGCCGAAAGGTGTTTTCATGATGCATCTCTAAACTCAAAACAAACCAAAGCATATTTCCATTATCAATACAGCAGTTTGAATTTTGAGATGTAACATTTTGGAACCAATTACAACAAATTTCTACAAATGACAGAGTTGACTGTATTTTTCGACCAGGAAGTAACAAAGAAACTCAATGATGGAGATGGACTTGATTTAGTTTACAAGGATCTTGACTAGGAAATGAAAGCCCATGCAAGCCAAGGGAGATGGAAAATTCGATCAAAGTTGGCGCAGTCTTGAGTCATACTTAAATACAGTGGCATGATCAAGCTATTCCACCTACTTGACAGTGAGCTGAGAACTTTGAGACTGCATGAAGATATAAACTGTCTTATTAATTGAACAGTAAAGTGCCAACCAGAATCTAATGCAGAGGAGTGTGTAATGAGGCACATTAATGCAAGGGAATTTACTACAAAAGAGAGGACACAGAAAGACCTGAACAGAGGAACTTGAGGAAATGTTCACACTTCATTAAAAGGAACAGGGTCGGACAATTAAGTGGTTCAGTCTCATTTAGATTCTTTCGTTTATGAACCCAAGTATGGAATAAAGGAGCAGAGAGATCAAGCTGCAATATTTAGAATGCTTGGTAAACCACAGCTTGATTGCTGCATGTTCAGTCACTCTACACTTCCATCCCCCACCAGGAAGGCTTTAAAGACTTCCGTTTCTTCCTCGACCAAGGAAACATCCAATTTCCCTCTACTATCACTCTACTCCGCCTCGTGGAGCTGGACCTCACCCATAATAACTTCTCCTTTGATTCCTCCCACTTCCTCCAAGTCCAAGGCATAGCTATGGGCACATGGGCCCCAGCAATGCCTGCCTCTTTGTAGGGTGCCAGGCGTACCAGGCCCTATCCCCAAGCACTACCTCCATTACATTGCCGACTGCATCGGTGCTACCTCCTGCACCCATGCTGAACACATGGAATTCATCAACTTCACCACCAATTTCCATCCTGCACTCAAATTTACCAGGACCTTCTCCGACATCTCCCTCACCTTTCTTGATCTCTATCACAGGAAATAGACTATCGACTGACATCTATTACAAATGGATTGGCTCCCACAACTATCTCGACTACACTTCTTCCCACCCTGCTTCCTGCAAAGACTCTATCCCCTACTCTCAATTCCTCTGTCTACACCGCATCTACTCCCAAGATGAGTGTTCCAGACCAGGACATCAGAGATGTCATAATTCTTTAGGGAACAGCGGTTCCCGTCTCCCATCATAGATGAGGCCCTCACTCGTGTCTCCTCGGTACCCCACACCTCCATCCTTGCTTCCCCTCCCCCTCGTCGCAGCTGTCCTTACCTTTCACCCCATCAGTTGCCGCATACAACACATAATCCTCCAAAATTTCTGCCACCCCCAAAAGGATCCCACCACTAGCCACATTTTCCTATCTCCACCCCTTTCCGTCTTCCAGAGACCGTTCCCTCCGCAACTCCCTGGTTAACTCATCCCTTCCCACCCAAACCATCCCCATCCCAACAACCTTTCCCTCCAACCGCAGGAGATGCAACACCTGTACCGAAACCACCTCCCTGTCCAGGGACCCCGACAGCCCTTTCAGGTTAGGCAGAGATTCACTCCCACCTCCTCCAACCTCATCTACTGTATCCATTGGTCAAGATGTGGGCTCTTATACATCAACACGACCAAACATAGACTGGGTGATAGTTTAGCTGAACACCTTCGTTCAGTCTGCCTGAACCTATCTGATCACCCGGTTGCTAAACACTTAAATTCTCCTTCCCATTCCCACACTAACCTTTCTGTCCTGGGCCTCCTCCGTTGTCAGAGTGAGCCAAATACACATTGGAGGAACAGCTTCTCATCTTTTGCTTGGGCAGTTTACAGCCCAGTGATATGAATATTGATTTCTCTAACTTCAGGTAGCCCCGACATTCCCCCTCTCTCACTATCCCTTCCCCACCCAAGTCGCACTAGCTTCTCGTTTTCACCTAACAAAGCTAGTAATGGCCCGTTTCCTTTATCATCGTTTTTTTGGCATATCTTTCATTCATTGTTCTTTATCTCTCTACTTCATTGTCTATATCTATTGTTTCCCTTTCCAGACTACCTTAATAGTACCTTTCCAGACTTTCCAGAAGTACCTTAATAGGCGAATCCTGCACATATTCTTCACAATATAAAAGCATCTCAAGAATACTAACTTCCACAAACACAAGGCATACATTGTCAAAGAGAATGGTTGAGACATCGGTATTTACTACCAGTATTTGACTGGGTGATTGTTTCGCTGAACACCTTCACTCACTCCGTTGAACCGACCTGATCTCCCGGTTGCTTACCACTTTAATTCTCCTTCCCATTCCCACACTGACCTTTCTGTCCTCAGTCTCCTCCATTATCAGAGTGAGGCTAAATGCAAATTGGAGGAACAGCATCTCATATTTAGCTTGGGCAGCTGACAACCTAGCGGTATGAATATTGATTTCTCTAATTTCAAGTAACCCCGGCATTCCCTCTCTCTCCATCCCTCCCCCACCCAAGTCGCACCAGCTTCTCATTTTCACCCAACAAACAGCTAACAATGGCCTGTTTTCTTTATCATTGTTACTTTTTTTGCATATCTTTCATTCATTGTTCTATATCTCTCTACTTCATTGTCTATATCTATTGTTTTCCTTTCCAGACTACAATGAAGAAGGGTCTCGTCCCGAAACGCCACCCATTCCTTCTCTACAGAGATGCTGCATGTCCCGCTGAGTTACTCCAGCATTTTATGTCTATCTTTAGTATTAACTATACAAGTATGTTACCTTATATCCCAGAAAGTTTGTATTGGTGCATCTGGATTCCACAACCCTATATTTTCTGGTTGGTGAAGAACTAACAAGGCCTGGAAATAGAATGGTAAAAAAAGTGTTTTAACGGAGAACAAATTGAAGCTTAGCAGAATACCCATGAAAGGCATTGATCAAATCAATTTTTTACAAGAATCAATGAACTAATTGATATCTCGTCATAAATTTTCATTGCATTTCACTCAGTCTGGTGAATGACAAAGTTGCTTATCTTCAGACAAGCTGGATATATATATTTATATCTGTTTGGTTTCAAAACTGTTTTCAAGTCAATTTCATGCATAAGGAAGGCATTAAATGGTGGAAATACACAGCAGTTTTATTCGCCACATATGAAGACAGCAACGTTTCGCATAGATTCTTCCATCGAACTGTTAATGAAAGATCGCAAAAGAGTTCAAATTAAAGGGCAGTGCAGTGGCACTGCAGTAGCCTTGCTGCCTTACAGTGCCAGAGACCTGGGTTCAATCCTGACTATAGATGCTGTCTGAATGGAGTTTGGACGTTCTCCCAGTGACCTGCGTGGGTTTTCTTCAGGAGTTCCAGTTTCCTTCCACGCTCCAAGATGAACAGGTTTGTAGGCTAATTGGCTTAGTAAAATTGCCCCTAGTGTGTAGAGAATAGTGTTAGTGTGCGGGGATCACTGGTTGGTGCAGACTCGGTGGGCAGAAGGGCCTGTTTCTGCGCAGTATCTCTAAATATCTAAACTAAAAACATCAGATATGATTGATAGGATTCAAGCATCTTGCATGGAGTTTGCACATTCTCCGTGACCGTGTGAGTTTCCTCCGGGTGTTCTGGTTTCCTCGCACATCCCAAAGACGTGCAGGTTTGTAGGCTCATCGGCCTCTGAATCACCCAAGGGTGTAGGGAGTGGAAGCGAAAGTGGGATAACATAGAACTAGCAAGCTCAGGAGATCGAAGGTCAGTGTGCACTCGGTGGGCTAATGGGCTGGTTTCCATGCTGTACCATTTAAATCAACCTTTCCAAACGTTTCAAAATGAATGTTCTCACCTCCATGGCTTCCTGTGCGATCTCTGGCATGCTGGTCTGTGGAACCAGCTGAACTAGACCAGTTATCAACTCAGCAGTGCTGTTCTGAATTTCATTTCCGGGCTTCCCTGGATTCTGCACAGCACAAACAATTTTTTTTAAAGAGCTCAAGAGATGAAACTAAAAAGAAGAAACAAACTTAAATGGAAGGAACTGACCCATAAATCTATCTGTGCCAGTTTACATTCACACAACAATAATAAGTTCATAAGTCATAGGAGCAAAATTAGGTCATTCTGCCAATCGTGTCCACTCTGCCATTCGTTCGTGATAGATTGATCGTTCCCTCTTAACCCCACTGTCCTGCCTTATACCCGTAACCTTTGACACCCACACTAATCAGGAACCTCTCAATCTCTGCTTTAAAAATACCCAATAATTTAGCCTACACAGTCGTCTGCGGAAATGAATTCTTCAGATCCACTACCCAGACCAAAGAAATTGCTCCTAATTTCCATACAAAAGGCACGTCCTTTTACTGAGTGTTCAAGAAGGAACTGCAGATGCTGGAAGATCGAAGGTACACAAAATTGCTGGAGAAACTCAGCGGGTGCAGCAGCATCTATGGAGCGAAGAAAATAGGCGACGTTTCGGGCCGAAACCCTTCTTCAGACCCTTTTACTGAGGTTGTGCCCCCAGGTCCTAGACTCTCCCACTAATGGAAACATCCTCTCTATATCCACTCTATCCAGGCATTTCACCACTTTGGACATCGTACCAAGAGAGCCACCCCATCCCCTTTGCCCACCTGCTTGTCTTTTTGATGGGAGTTGTATCTTTGGATATTCAGCTCCCAGCTTAGAGCCTCTTTCAGCCATGTCTCTGTCATGCCCACAATGTGGTACCAACAAATTTCTAACTGCGCTAAAAGCTCATCGACCTTGTTCTGTATACTGCATGCATTCAAATATACACCTTTAAGGGCGGGTCCCACTTGGCCGTCATTTACACGTCACGCGGATGCCGCGCAAAGATTTTGTACACTTTTTTATAAAGTGTACACAAAATCCTGGGATGCCGCGCGCAACCGCACGTCACTGCCTGTGTCACCAGGCACCATGCGCGCATCACGTGCATGTCATGACGTGCACGTCAATTATGTTGCGTAAATTACGTGCAAATGATGGCCAAGTGGGACAGGCCCTTTAGTTCAGTATTCACCACCTCTCTTCTCAAATTGGTCCCCATTTTGCCTGATTCTTTTTCCTCGTTAAACTTTGTTCTATTACTTCTTCTGGAGACGTCAGTAACATCTCCTGTGCTCTCTTTCCATTTAACTTCATCCACACATTTCCAATTTCTTGAATGTATTCCAGAGAGAGTAAGATATAGCTCTTGGGGCTAACGGAATCAAGGGATATGGGGAGAAGGTGGAGTCCGTCCCATCGGAACAGCTCCCTCCTTCCTCAATACTGACGCCAATGTCTCACAAATTCAAATCCACTTTCCCCACACGATCTTTGAGCAACACATTCAACTCTTCTTGACCCGATGCCAATTTACTCGTGGCTCAGGTAGCAATCCAGAACTGCTAGAAAAGCTCAAGGGCTGAAGGCTCCTCTCACATTGTCACTGATCCCCATATCTGTCTCACATAATGTTTTTAAAACAATAAGACACAATGTGCTCGAGTAACTCAGCAGGGCAGGCAGCATCTGTGGAGAACGTGGACAGGTGACTTTTCAGGCCAGGAACCTTCTTCAGAGTCTAAAAAAGGGTCCTGACCTAATACCGTGTTCTCCAGAGATACTGACTGAACCGTTACTGCAGCACTTATTTTGTAAACCTGCCACTACAGTTCCTTATGTTATCATATTGCGTTTAATTTGGCGATTCCACTTGATTGATGATCTCAATTTAATTTGTAGGAAAAGTCTTCAGATCAACATTCATTGCTTTTAAGGTCTAGGTTACAGTCATCAAATTACAATTGAAGCCTTCAACACTTGAGTAGTGCGTAAATAACCGCCCACAGAAAACACAATTCAGATCATACGTCTTAAAAATGTTTACAACATAATCTATATGAAGATCATAATTCAACTGGGCAACTACACAAAAAATCCTGAGGGCTGTAGAAAACTTCTTAAAACAAATTAATGTTTCTCTATATCACTGTGGTTGGCAGGCATTAAAAATAAAACATTGTGCAGCTGATGAATTACTATATTACATCAATTATAGCTTATTAAAAGCATTAATGAACTGATAAAAAGTGCTATGCTCACTTTCAAAACATTTTTTTTTCATTTGTTTAAGAAGGAATTGCAGATGCTGGAAAATCGAAGGTAGACAAAAATGCTGGAGAAACTCAGCGGGTGAGGCAGCATCTATAGAGCGAATGAAATAGGCAACGTTTCGGGCCAAAACATTCCCTATTTCCTTCGCTGCATAGATGCTGCCTCACCCGCTGAGTTTCTCCAGCATTTTTGTCTACCATTGCTTTTTTCATTTATTAGTTTCTCAGAAAATTAAACTGGATCATCACTCAAACTTCTTTCCAAGTTTTGAATTCACAAGCCCTACCTTACTTACATGCAACATCAACTTGGGGTCCCCGTGAATTAATTTCACAATGGCCAACAGTAAGAATTTATAACTTCGGGCTTCCGAGTCTGTCGGCTTTTCTTTAAATTTAAGGCTCGTCGTCATTTTTTCCTTAAACGTGAGACTCTGAAATAAATGTTTAAAAAGAGCGAAAATGAGGATGAACAAGGCAGTTTTGTCGATGACACCAAATAAAAGTTCTCGAGTTTTGTGTGTATCAAAAGTCTGATTCGTATATTAACGAAACGCTAGCCTCTATGTAATATGTACGTACATTAAAATGATTATGTTCATTGAAAAAACAATTATAAAACAATGGAACGGAATGCAAAACATTAGTAAATGCATGGCAGAAAAGGAGCTGTTTTAAATTTAATCTGTGTTTTTTTTTCAACAATTAAGATTTTATTCGAGAAGGTGGATGCATGCTGCGTACTCAGACCTAGAGAGATTACATTGTGTTTAGTAATGTAACTTTGCACAGAAAAGTCAGTGGTCTAATTGCTTTTCTGTGGTAGTTACTGTGATTCATACTTACAGCAACAGAAGCCCACTGCCATGCAAAACAGTGACTGGTTGGCGTCTGATCATGAGAGCGACAGCAGCCAATAAGCACAGAAAATAAAGCAGAAGACAAAGCACCACCAATCAATGTCAGAGTAGCCATGTTAAACAGCAGCTACCTATCCCAACAGGTGACACTAAACATACATACTCAACAAATGGGTTATGAACAAAGAAAGATTTTCCACCTGTATAAGTGCCTCTTCCCTCTCCCCCTCCCCATAAACTGTGTCAGAATAGTCCAATCGACCAAAATGCTAAATACTCAACATAATTTCACCTCAGAAAGCTGAGTAACAGCATTACTTCATCCAATTAATGTGTACAACAGAACAAAACAATATCATGGTCTACTTTTAGTTAAACAAGAAACTCAAAACTCAACCACTTATCACTGATACTCCTTTATATGTGTTTCTGAAAATAAAATCTCCTTTTCCCTCCATAATCTGCAAAGGGGCCATTCATGGTCTCATGCTAAATTTGCACAATGGCCATTGAAAATCTAAAATACCAGCGATAAGACAAGCACAAAAAAATTACCTGTTCCATCCAGTTGTGCAGTACCAATTCAACACAAATGTGTAAAAAGACTACAGTGTAAAACAAGCACACAGAGTACATATCCAATGTAAAATTTATAAAGATCAAACTGTCCATACTACAAGCCATTAACTACAAGGCTGAAAAACTCTTGTACCAAATATTTATTTTTGTCCAATGCTTATTATAGTCCAGCTATTGCCCATTTAAAAGACAGATGAACAGGTACATGGATGGGGAAGGGTTGGGATATGGGTCAAATAGGCAGATGGGACGAGTGTCGATGAAGCATCTTGATCGGCATGGGCAAGTTGGGTCAAAGGGCATGTGTCCGTGCCATACGAACCCACGGAATCACGCCTATTGTCATGCAGAGTATTGGATACGAAAACTTAGAACCAAAAACAAAAAGAGTTTAATAATTTAAATTTTGGAAGCAATACGATGCTTAGTGCTCAATCCTGAACCAGTAAGATGTATGGGTCTGATGAGAACATCATGCATTTTATTTTGCGATGTTAACAGGACATAAGGGAGTGGCGCTTCAAAAGTTACTTCTGCAAAGGATTATGTTTAACTGCCACAAGAATTCTATCCATGGCCTCTGCAACTAAGTCTGCTTGCAAACTGCACCCAACTTTGGAACAGCTCGGTTGAATGGAAGAGATGAAAGCATCTACATTCTTGAATGGGAATGATGTGAAATATAGGGAAAGAAGCATCTTGGATTTAGAACAAATTAATTGTATTTGTGATCATATTTAATAGTTAACTTGAAAAGCATGTTGGCAACTGCACCTTATAATGCCCAATTTGCATTTCCGTTAAACCACATTGGCCGGCAATTGAATTTGGCTACGGATTTTGTTACTGAACACACAGTGCAGTGCGCACATTGTCAATAACTGCCTAATCCTCGACTTCCAGGAAAGAGATAGCCCCACAGAGATGATAAAAATCCAGTCACACCATCACAATATCTTTCTTAAAGACTTCACAATATGTCTGCACACTTGTCCACTAATAAGAATTTAACATTGGTTTCAATACATTGTTTTAAGCTGGTTAAAGCAATGAAAAGAGAAAACCTTCCACGCAGTATAATTATCACCACTGCCAGTACAGTAATCTGTCTTTGTCTACCCCTCCAAATGGACCCTGCTGAACTGATTAACAATTTTCTCTTCACTTAATTTTTTTTTCTCTCTCAAACCTGGAAAATTCAGGAAAATATCCATAAACATCAACTTTTTGCAGCATATCTCTATTGCATTCACTTACAATTCAAAAACTAATATTATAATTATACTGCAACAAAAAAAAAACAACTTGAGGAAAATATATCAACTTCGATAAACTAAAAAAACAATAATCACTTCAATCCACCCAACACTAATTATTAGAAATCTTATTTTCTAACCCTTGCAAATGTATATGTTTATTTATATTTGCGAATGGGTGATTAAAAAAAATTATGCTAGAAATTATATCTCAAACAGTTATGGAAAAACTGCAGCAATGGCATAATGGAAACATTCAAATGATCCAACGAGGAACTAATTAACATGCATACCGGTGTCATACGCAAGGGAGCATGCGTGCTGCAGCTCTGCATCACCCTGCTCAGAGTTTCTGCCAACATGCTTCTGAGTTCTCCTGAGTAACAGTACACGGCATCAATCTTGGGCCACCAATCCACTGCAGACTGGACAGAAAAGAGAAAATGACACACATTTAGCCAAAACAAAGTTTAACTCGATGATCTTGCATCTATTCCATTATCATCCAGAAGAGGGCAGAGAGTTTGCACATCTCAAAATCCAATGCTTCCCTGCAGATTTCTAGATAGAATGGTTTTATATCTTTCCATCTTAATAAACATCAGGAAACTACTGGCGTCACATGGTTTGCAATTTTTAGCTGTCAACGTGCTCGCATTGGAATTGGACTAATATCTAATAGCCAGGATTGGATTAGGTTGGATTGAGACTCAGGTGGCAAGGGTGAGATCCAAACATTTTAACTAATTTTTCACTAAGCAGCACGTAACAACCTTTTCCAATAGATCCTAGGAATTGATGTAGTCCACTATTTTTTTATGAATGCGGCTTTGTGTAGAAACTTGTCGAATAAATCATTTAAAAATAAGTTACATAATTGAACTCCACTGACATTCTTGAAACCATTCCTCACAAGTTTCCAATTGGTTAGACAGTGCAAACTTTCAAACTGTCACATGAAAATGGTTTTGATAGCTGTACAAAAGGCAAGGGTCAATTATACGCTGGGAAAATGAACAAAATCTTTCCAGGATTAAAGATAAACTAATAGCCTTGTCTCCGTTAAAAGTTGCAAAGTGAACGGGAGGTGATAAGGAAATATATTTCCTTTTCAATCGGTGCAGGAAATTCAGTTTGCCTATTTGTTTCTTTAGTCAGGAAATAGTAAAGTCTGAAGAAAGGTCTTGATCTGAAATATCACCTATTCATTTTCTCCAGAGATACTGCAGTATGTTGAATCTGTGGAATTCAATGACACAGAAGGCAGTGGAGGCCAAATCAAAGGATATTTTTTAAGGCAGAGATAGATAGATTCCCAATTAGCACGAGTTTCAGGGGTTATGGGGAGAAGACAGGAGAAGGGGGTTAATAGGGAGATCAGCCATGATGGAATGGCAGAGTAGACTAGATGGGTCAAATGGCCTAATTCTGCTCCTTTCACTCATGAGCCTATGCTGCCTGACCCACTATGTTACTCCAGCATTTTGTGTCTATCTTTGGTATAAACCAGCAGTTTATATCCACAGTTCCTTTCAGCTAACGTGATACAAGTAAACTGTATTCTAGCAGTACTGGCAGATGAAGAGTGTTACCAGGTTTAAGTCATCCTAGTTCAGCATTCTCAAGAGAACCAGGAAAATGAATAGAGAATAATGAAAAACTCCAATGGAGAAATCTTTGTGTTTTAAATATTCATTGGCTTATATTGGGCATTTGAGGCCTTCGACACCAATGGAAAGTAATGTTATTTTCCAAAACTATAGCTTGTAACAAATTAGGATTATGTACATTTAGCTTTTGCGTTACATGTTGTTCTGCTGCACGTAAGAATTTCATTGTTCCGTTTCGGTACACAAGACAATGAAACCCTCTAAACCCAAGAGTACAATTTTGAACTGGTTGGAGTAAAACAAAATTGCCAGTACCCACATTAAGTGACACTGGATAATGTAGTTAAGTACATATAATTGGGTACAAAATGGATTTCCGTGACACGCTATAACACTTACAGGACTTGTGTTTTAAACTGTTAGTTTGCTTTTCAATCTTTTCCCCATTCCCAAAACATACACTCTGTTCAAAGTAATTGTTTATAAATGCTACATTTATAAATGCAGGACTATGTGTCCTGCAGCAATTTAAAATGGTAAATTAAGTCATTGGTACTGGAAAACTACATAACAGAATCATTATTTCGGGGACAAAAATAGGTTATTCTTGGTGGCGATTCCTTCTTTCAGGTCCTTGCTCATACGGAAATTGAAAACTAACATTTCGGAAATTGTTAATAACCTTTTACTACATTTTGACTTTAGATTTGCTCTCTGTCGAAGTCCTGTACTTTCTTCATGCTCTGGACAACTGTCACTACCTTTCAGCTAACGTGATCCATTTGAATATTTACTTTGGGATAATTAATCTTGGCAATAGAGGACTTTACGCAGCAGCTGTTATTTGAATCAAAAATATAAGCACTTGTAAGAACAGAACAAAACCCAAAAGCCGGTCATAAAATTAAGTACTCATATTCTTATGATGATGATGATTGAAATGATTCAATTTATTGTCATTGTCAGTGTACAGTACAGAGACAACGAAATGCATTTTTAGCATCTCCCTTGAAAGGGAGACACAGGGCGTCGCGGTGTGCCCGCGCCTGCCGCCGTAACATTCCATTACAGGCAAAGGTGGGTGAAGTGTCTTGCCCAAGGACACAACGACAGTATGCACTCCAAGCGGGATTTGAACCGGCTACCCTCCGGTCGCCAGCCGAACTCTTAGCCCATTGTGCTATCTGTCGTCCTTTTTATACAAAAAGGTACTGTGCCTTTTCATCCAGAGATAGGATATCTAGCTCCAATCCTGCTCATCATACACCCTCAAACAAGTCATGGAGGATAAGATTAACATGAAAAATGCCTTTCAGTTCTTCCCCCAACCCACCATAAATACTAGATGTAGCTGCTGAGGTGTAGAAACAAGGAACTGCAGATGTTGACTGACAAAAATAGGCACAAAGCGTTAAAGAGTAACTCAGCGGGTCAGGCAGCATCTGTGCAGAACATGGATAGGTGACATTTCGGGACCCTTCTTCCACCTGATTGCAGCTGGGAGGGGAGAAAGCTTTGTGAGAGAAGGGGCATTGAGATGTTTGAGATAGCTTCCATTCTCATTGTTTTATCATAACATGAACTTACAGGGGTCTTTGGAGATATCACAAATACAGCAAATGTCACAACTTGCAAGTACATAATGTTTAAAATGCTTTAAAATGCATAATACTCAAGGTGACAACTTGTCTGATTTAGTTGTGTAATCCCTGAATGCAGCTGACAGACCGCAGACTTCAACAATCTCAAGTAAAACTGTAATGTAGATGTGTCATTAAATTATACACAACATCAAATGTTAAGAAAGCAGTCATATAACATCCCCCCCCCCCCTCACCTGTATCCACCCATCACTTTCAAGGCTTTGTCCCAACCCTGCCTGTCTCCCAGTTTTCTCCCTTCTTCTACAATAAGTCCCATGCCGAAACATCGCCTTCTAGAGTGGCTGCCTGACCCGCTGAGTTACTTCAGCATTTGTCTCTTTTTAAAAATATATATGTTAACAGCACTGTCTAATTTTGGAACATCAGGAAATAGTTCCAACAGCCAGCAACTAAGCATTTGTGGCCTTTTATTTCTACTCTTGGCCTCACAGCCTGCATCTGACGCCATCATGCAACTCAATGGCGCAGATAGTATAGTGTCTGCCTCTCAATTCCTGCAACAAGGGCTCAATATTGACCTTGGGTGCTGTGTGTGTGGAATTTCCTGTTAACTGGTAGGTTTTCTCTCACAAACTAAAGACTTGCCGGGTGGTAGGTTAATTGGGGGTCAGAATTGTAAAGCAGCATCTGGAGTTCCTCCCTACACAACTTTAAAGTCAGCTACTCCCAAAAATCAGAGGATAAATACACATTAAAATATTACTCCATCCAATCCTATCCACCAACTGCATGACTCATGAGATTCTGGAATATATTTACATTCTTGTTTTAAAAATGCAACATGCTTCTTTGGCTGGGGTCAAGGGAAACAATCTTGCAAAGAACCATCAAATTATTCAATTTCCAAACATGCCCAGAGAAACGATGAATAAATGCTTTAAAAACGGCATTCTCACTACCAGCTATTTTATTTACATTTTAAGGTCAGTGAATATTTCATTGGCAATGTTTGAACCTTATTTCGACTCAATTGGACGAAGGACCATCATTAAGCTTTGGACCACTGGTAGAATTTCAGGACAGAAATGTTTTTTGCTGAAGACTTAATTTGGATACATGGATCTCTCCGAACCTAGCATTATGCAGACTTGATTAGATTGAGCACGATCTGGACCACAGGTGGGATATGTTGGCTTTAATCCACTAGCAATAACAAAGACCAACTCTGATGAACACTTTTTTCTGGAAAAAATGAATTTCATCTCTTCAACTAACGTCTGCCTTCCTGCTAAGTGTTAATCATTTCTATTTCAGATTTTTGGTTAGAAAATGTGTCTTGAGCACTCAATGGAAAGGCTCTGGCAAAGAACACAAATTTATTGGGGGGGTTTTTTGAGGTAGTCCCAATATACTTCAATACAGAAATTAAAACTCAGGAGAAAAGGAAAGTCCCAAAACTTGCGAATCCATCTCAAGATTGAGGGGGGATCTTATAGAAACGTACAAAATTCTTAAGGTGTTGGACAGGCTAGATGCAGGAAGATTGTTCCCGATGTTGGGGAGGTCCAGGACAAGGGGGATCACAGTTTAAGGATAAAGGAGAAATCTTTTAGCACCGAGATGAGAAAAACATTTTTCACACAGAGAGTGGTGAATCTCTGGAACTCTCTGCCACAGAAGGTAGTTGAAGCCAGTTCATTGGCTATATTTAAGAGGGAGTTAGATGTAGCCCTTGTGGCTAAAGGGATCAGGGCGTATGGAGAGAAGGCAGGTACAGGATACTGAGTTGAATGATCAGCCATGATCATATTGAATGGCGGTGCAGGCTCGAAGGGCCTACTCCTGCACCTATTTTCTATGTTTCTAAGAGTTACATCAGAAGAAATGTTCATAAACTAGTTCTACGCCGTCAAAAATCCATGAGGTTTCAGTAAAATGCAATTAATATTTAACTTCACGTTATTATTTTACCAAAACGGGTGTTTGAACACCACTTCAATAGCTTCCATTCAAATCAACTTGCACAGCGGCAGGATAGTTGTTTTCCGTGGCATACAATACTCACATTTGTAATAATTCTGTGCAATGAATTAACCAGCACATAATGAAAGGTTGGAGGTGAAGATGGTGCCAAACAGACCTGCAACAAGAGACAGCCGTTCATGTCAGCAAGAGGATATCTAAAATACAATCCACCACATACATTGTTGAAGAGAAACACAGTGGTTCAAAAACTAATCGGCCCGCCACTTTTTTTTCTAACATCTGCCAGCTCCCACATCCCAAAGAGGTGCGGGGCTGTTGGTTAATTGGGCTTTATAAATTGTCCCGAGTGTGTTGGGAGTGAATGGGAAATAGGGATAACATGGAACGAGTGATCTATGGTCGGTGTGGACTTGGGCTAAAGAGCCTGCTTCCATGCTATATCTCTCTAAAAAGTCGTCACACTCCTCTCCTAACTGTCCTGAAGGCCACTCAATTTGTGGAAAAATTACCGAAAGCTCACTGCTTTGTCCCTGGACAACAATCAGACCAAGGGTTTTCGACCTGAAATGTCACCTATCCATGTTCTCCAGAGATGCTGCCAGACCCGCTGTTATTCCAGCACATCTTTTAAAAAAAAAAATAAACCAGCATCTGCATTTACATATTTCTACATTAAATTGAATTATTCAGTCAATTTTTATTTTATTTAGTTGAACATATTTTTCCATCCCCTGCTTCTACTGTTCTATCTGGCACCTCTTTCTCAGTTCCACTGAACAACTTGATTATGTTACTGGAGCAATTTTCATTGCAGGCTACCATGAAGCTCTATACACAATTGAAGTGTGCAAGAATGTTGTACAACTGCTTGTGGACCACCAATAACGGTCACCAGTACAAATCCCACCATGGCCAGATATGGCAGCCAGTCTGACGAAGGATCGCAACCCGAAACGTCCCCTATCCATGTCCTCCAGAGATACTGCTTGACCAGCTGAGTTACCCCAACACTTTGTGTCCTTTTATAGCAATTAATCTTGTCACTTTTAAGACATAATGCCTGGCAAACTATTGTATTTTCAAAATACTTTCTGGGGAATATTCAGCAGGTGAATTTGCTAAAACTGCATGCATTACATTAATTTTAATTAAAACAACTCATATGTATAACTGCATAAATCCTTTAGTGTATCAACAGGTTAACAAAAGGTAGTTGGTGGACAGGTGTGAAAGGTAACAAATTTCAGGGCATAGGAAAATGAGAAGGGGGAAAATGGGATGGAGGAAAGGCTCCGTGGGAGGCAGCAGAAACCCAAAGGGCCGAATGGGTCGTGCCAGTATAAATAGAACATTTAATTGCCAATCACAAGATGTTATTATCCACTTTTGGATTCCCAATGCATCATGCAGTCAATATACTGGTCAACATCATTCAACATACTGTACAACTATTCATGCCTCCTGAAGATAAGACACAAAATGCTGGAGTAACTTAGCGAGTCAGGCAGCATATCTGGAGAAAAGGAAGAGGTAACGTTTCGGGATGGAACCCTTCAGAACCGAAACATCTCAACCTGAAACATCATCTATTCCTTTTCTCCTGATATGCTCCCTGGCCCACTGAGTTACTCCAGCATTTTGTGTCTATGTTCGGTGTATACCAGCATTTGCAGTTCCTTCCTGCACCCAATGCCTTGTGAAATGATTTTCAAATTGTTCAGGCACACAGAACGTACTTATCAAACTCCAGTCATTATGTGCATGCTAGATTATCTCCTTAAAAATATATTCAATCTATGGCAAGCGATAAGAGTTTCACACTCTCCCAATTCCAACTGAATAAACAAACATAGATGAGGATAGACACAAAAAGCTGGAGTAACTCAGCGGGACAGGCAGCATTCCTGGAGAGTCCGAAACGTCGACCCATTCCTTCTCTCCAGAGATGCTGCCTGTCCTGTTGAGTTACTCCAGCTTTTTGTATCTATCTTCGGTTTAAACCAGCCTCTGCAGCTCCTTCTTAAACATAGACGAGGGTCTGACTGTCCAATCTTTCCCTCATTAATCCCGTACCAGCACAAATCACACGTCTACTTCCCAGTCACAAATATATCTACGCTGCTCCAACAAACACACATCCACATCCAAAAACATTACAATTTGCACCAAGAGTGGGCGGGGTTGAGTAATAAGAAGTGCCAAGTTCATTGCATTGTAATTGTCTACAAGGATCAGAAGCTGGTGCCTGCTAATGGAATTTCACAATACACGATGCAACAAGACAATGTAGGCTCCCAATGCAAATCGAGTTTTTAATGCCAATTTATAGCCTTTTATTTAAAATTTCTGGACAGTCCTTTCTATTATTTCAATAGTTATATGATTTTTTTTTTTTTTAATAAACCCACCATGGAAGTCAAAAGACAAAAAATAATCTTTCATGAAACAAGCATTGCTGGATACCTTGAAGTGACTATTGTTATGAGGGTTGATACGAAAACAGGAAACAAAACAATCTATCATGAGATCCACATCTGCACTCTGGCTGCCAGCACCTCTGGAGAAAGGCTTGCCAGGATTGAACAACAGGGCCTGCGAAAAAACAACATAGAAATTACTGAGACAAAGAAATATGATGTCGTTCATGCAATTAAATTATCTGAAGTGTGTCTAGCATTTAACTTTATTTGATCTGTTTCAGAGCTTTTGTTAAAACTTCCTTGAAGTGTTTTTCCCCTCATTTTTCAAGTTTACTTTTTGAATTGAGGTCAAAACAGTCAAACAGTTTTGGGGTAAATCAGAATAATGTTGGCAGGAACAGTAAATTAAAAAAAAGTCACATAACTCTCCACGCAAAGCATCCCTGCCAGGAGGAATCCAAATAAATCATCGCCTGTGCTCCTGAGAACTTCTGCGCACATTAATCATTGTGCAGTTTGTTGACCTGATACAGCCACCAAGGTCAGTTTTAATTGTCCTTACAGAAACATAATGCCCAGTGTCAAACAAGGTAGTTGGTGGCGTGCTTAACTTTAGAGGAGAAAACATGCAGCCGGTGTTTAAATGATGAAACACTTTTCCTTAATTTCTATGTTGGGTTTCAACTGAACATAATTATTGTCATCTTAACAATTAAAGAATTTAATTGCCTAGAGCAAAATGTATTTTCAAGTTTTCATTGTCTCCCAGAATCAGGTACATTTCTCCTTGAATCTCTGAAGTCATTAATAGATTCATTAGGGTGTGGAGTTACATCCCACAATCCGTCCAGAATCAATCAGATCAAGTAACCACTGGCATCAAGTCTACAAATGTCCATTCTGTTCGAGGGATGGACCGGCGGTTGTCACTCTACTCAACAATGTACCTCGGTGACTGCCAATCACCCCCCCCCGGACACTTATTATTTTTTATTCAAATCGTCTGCTATGTCGCTCTTCAAGGGAGATGCTAAATGCATTTTGTTGTCTCTGTACTGTACACTGACAATGACAATTAAAATTGAATCTGAATCTGAATCTGAATATGGGCCAAACACAGCCAGGTGGGACTAGTGTAGATGGGACATATTGGTCGGTGTGGGCAAGTTGATCCGAAAGGCCTGTTTCCATGCTGTATGTCTCTATTCACCCCCTCTAGTTCAGGTAGACAATTTATCTTTTTGCAGCATTAATTTAAGAGCATTTTGAAAACAAAATATTTTGGGTACAGCTCTGACAGCCTTCAAATGTTATGATTATATTTGAGGATTGACTCGGTGCAATAAAACTGTATGCAGTTCAGTGCACGACAAAAATTTTAACCATTTTGAAAAAGCTTGGGAACAATTAACCTGGTCAGCCAAGGATGTGTTTCGTTCTAATTGCACAAAAATAATTCATTTCGTAACTTCCTTAATAATTTAAACCTGTGATTTGTACTGTTATGTCACTTTGGAAATGAAGTGAGCATGTCGAATGCAGAGGTAACAAACCCACTTTAGGCTCACATTTTTTAATATTGCCTTCCTGCCAAAGGTCTTGTCATAAAGAACAACCCTAACAGCAGCCCCAAACAGGTGCCCCATGTTGGATCACATCAAGTTAAGTCAAACTAGCATACCAAGTCAAAAATGGAGACTTGGTGGGTGCAACTAACAATCATTAAATTCCTACTCTTGAAGTCCACAGATCTTGTTCTCCTCCCAAATCATTCAGGACATGACAGACTGTTCCCCACATTGGTCAATGCCTATTTCTATCCAAATGCATAAAATTACTTAACACTAATCTTCCCTCTGACACAAAGTCTTGCCCCACCCCAATCATTCCTTCTGGCCACACCCATCCAGCAGAATATACAGAAGATTTATTGCACGCACCACTTTCGCTCTGTTATCAGCCTTCTGTTATTATGGTCCTTTCGTAAGCTAGGGGACTGTCCAATTCACCTCTACCCCATTGCAGACATTGGACTTTTTCCTATGAAACTGGTGCACTAAAATGCCAAGAAATATATTCAGCCCTCTTTATCTTCGCCTTTGCTCTACCTATAGTACTTGAGTTTGACATGATTGAATTTATGTATAGAATTACTTCATCTAATTGGATAGGATGCAAAACACAACTTTACACTATCTCAGGACATGTGACAATAATAAAACTGAACTGAAAATCCTCCTGATTATATCAATGAGTGCAAATCAGGAGGATCTGTAGACACGAAACCCGCATCATTCACTTCCCTGATGCAAACTACCAGCATATAAATCAGCTGGATCAACAATACTGGCATTACTTTTTAATTTAAAAAAGGATGACAAAAACAACTCAATCTTCAAATTGCTGAAACAATTCCACCCTTCAGTCTCCCTCTTCTTTCATCAATTCATTCAAAATCAAAACGTATACCCAAAATTATTTGGTTCATTAGTTATAGGAGCAGAATTAGGCTCTTCGGCCCAGCAAGTCTACTCTGCCATTCAATCACGGCTGGTCTATCTTTCCCACTCAACCTCATGACGCCTGACACACGTACTAATCAGAAATCTGTCAATCACGGCCTTAAAAATATCCATTGACTTGGCCTCCACAATCTTCTGTGGCTATAAATTCCATAGATTCACCACCCTGATTAAATAAATTC